>NC_056727.1:567127447-567862447 GCF_019279795.1 Protopterus annectens | reverse complement strand
CTACATTCTCTGTGCCTGTAATCCCACCAAATCGTTTCTCTGTTGGTCACATGATATAATTTCAGGATGTGGAAAATGTAGGCATCTGCATTGTGTTTCACTCTGCTGCAGTCCTCTTCAGACTACTGTAAGTTAAAGTCTGGTGTACATTCTAGAAACAGCGTGGTTTCATCATTTTGAAACATTTTCACAAGGAATTCAATGTGAAACAATTCCATTCAATCATTCACATTAGAATATTAATTGAAACCATAGAAATTAACAAAATAATAAATTACAATAGAAAAATACCATATTTGGGAATATATGGGTACACAGTTAAGAATGAAAGTAAACTGAAAAGTTAGAAACTCAGAAAGTTTAAAACTAAAAAATTCACAAACAAAAAAATACCTTTAAGCCTGTTCTGTAGTGCGTCTTTACAAAATCTTGAGACATCAGCATTTTAAAATTGAACGTAGTAGATTACTGCAGGAGTGTTTTAAATGAAATGCAATTAATAATTAACACTTTGTTCATTCACTATGAAGAAAACATGATAGGAAAAGCCAACAAAATAAAAAATAATAGCAATTCTCAGAAAAAAAGAAGCAGAAAATATTAAATAATTTTGTTGTATTCTCACTATGAAGAAAACATGATAGAAAAAGCCAACAAAATAAAAAATAATAGCAATTCTTAGAAAAAAAGGAGAAAATATTAAAGAATTTTGTTGTATTCTAGAGATCTAGAAATGCATTCATATATTAATATTGTGATATTTCCAGCCAGGGATGTAGCCATACATTTTGGAATTGTCTAACTTCCATTCTGTAGCCCAACCTCGGTGAAGTCCACTCATCCCATGATGCACAGTGTGCTGTATTTGTTATAGGGCACCAATTTTACTCCTCACAGTCAGTGTGCATTCAGAAATGCCACATTTGCACAGTAAATCTCCATACCATTGCCTTCAATAGGATAAGTGCACTTTTTTTCTGTGGCACACATCATCAGTGTGTAATTATACAGTGCAAGGTTATTTAAAAGTGTGCACAACAATTAGTTGTCCATCTGCCCATGCTCACTGTAAAATCAACATTGCCTATGGAAAGAAGTCTGTCTCCAAAATACAAAAATAATATGCAAACTTTCTGCTTCTTTAACTACTAAAGAAAGAAATGAAACCCAACAGCCCTTGAAATTTAAAATAAAATTCAACCCTCCTGTATATACACACACACACACACACACACACACATATATATATATATATATATATATATATATATATATATATATGTGTGTGTGTATGGGTTCACTTTGGAATCTCAAAATACTGAAATGTCAAATTTCAGTATCTCGAGACCAAATGGTTGGATCTGTAGTTGCGTGAAACTGCAGAATATCGAATCCGGAAATGTCGAACCCGTGGTACTGATGGTCCATTAGGTAAGTGCTATGTTTTTTAAGGGCTTTGGGGAGGGTTTGTGTGTTTGTGAGTGTGTTGGGGAGTTTTATGTGTGGGTTAGGGTAGGTAGGTAAGAGTGTTAGTGTGTCATTGTTGAGAGTGGTGGTGTTTGTATGTATGTGATGTGTGTTTGTGCAAGGTGGTGTAGAATGTTTGGTAGGGGGTTTCCTATCTTTCGGTGTTTAGTACGACCTTGGAGCTAGTATATATAAGTAGCGGCGGTGTGGGGGGCACAGCCACTCACATGGGGAGTGCAGGGGGACTTGCCCCCCTGCTTATAGGAAGGGTAGGCATGAGTATTTGTTTTGCTGTATAAAAAAGAAAATAAAGAGTGCACCATCAGCTGGAATTCAAACTTGTCAGCAAATAACTCCAAGTAACAACCTGTTTAAATGAAACTTCATTGTGATAAAAAAAGCTTTTTGGACACACTGACATCAGACATACATAAGACTACTTAATGAATCTGGCTCCTTTTAAGCATATGTTCACATGATGTCATAATTGAATTTAGACCAAATCTTCTAGGCATTACACACAATAGGCTGTGTTCATGTGTGTTGTTTTGGTTTGTTGTAGTGTCAGGAGGTAGGTGTATTAGTGCTTGTGTGTGTGGTGTAGTGTTTTGTTGATGTTTGTGGTTTTGAATTTCGCAGTTTTGGTTTTTGGGTTTGTGAGTTTTCGGCTTTATAGTCTTGAGATATTGAAATACGATACTTCAGTATTTTGAGATTATAAAGTGAATTTATATATACATATATATATATATATATATATATATATATATATATATATATATATATATATATATGGGTCTACTTCACTAGACTGACCGCTTACTTACCCGACACCCAGTTGCCTGAGACGAGAAGACCGACACTTTCAGAAGACCAACATCGAGAAGACTGATGTTTCACGCGAGGTAAGTAACTGCTTGGCCATCCTGTTGAACTTTGACCCTTACCTCCACTGTAGTGCGTTCTCAGAGCTGGTATATGTAGTTAGGGATTGTGGGGGTGACGTCCCCTCACATAGAGGGATGTGGGGGGCAAAGACCTCCACATCAGTGGGTTTAATTTTGCTTAGTTTAGTTAATTTAATCGGAATGGCCAAGCGGTTTCTTACCTCGTGTAAAACGTCGGTCTTCTGAAGGTGTCAGTCTTTTCATCTCGGGCGACTGGGTGTCGGGTAAGTAAGCGGTCGGTCTACTGAAGTAGACACACACACACACAGACACACTTATATATATATATATATATATATATATATATATATATATATATATATATATGTGTGTATACACACACACACACACACACACACACACACACACACACACACACACACACACACACACACACACACACACAGTAAAGTTCTCTAAGCCATCCGGCAGAAAGAAACTACATTAAAAATAGTAAAAATAGCTGCACCAAAGTTTATGTACTGCACAAGTGTCATCACATATGTGGATATGCACATGTGCAGTATATGCATAAGACATTCTTGGGCATTGCATTATGCAAGGAGAGCTGGAAGATAAAGCAAATTCCAAAATACAGTGACAGTATTTAAGGAGGTAAGCAATAACTCATGTATAAGTATGGATAACACAGGTGAATAGCACATCATTTAAAATTTACATACTAACATTTTAATCATACAACGAGAAATATAATGGGCACACATCACAGTGACTACCCTTGACTTCTTTGCTGGGTCACTGCTATCCTTTTTATTTCATTTATGTATTGGAAGTCTGGAAGTTAATGTCTTTAGGTTACTTAAAATAGTGTGCCCTAAAATAATAATAATAATAGTAATAATAGTTTGTACAGCATGGGTTTCTTTTTGTATGCCTGGCTATTCCCTGTTACCAGCTAACATTTATCTCTTTTTACCAGAAAAGTAGTGTATGACATTTAGCATTTTGATAATGTTTATGTTATAATCCTGCACTTCTACTTTTTTTTAAAATAAGTAGAGTAGGCTGTTTATTTTATTTTATTTGCTTGTTTGTTTGTTTTGTTAACAAGTATGTTCAATTGAAATTGGAGGCATTTGGAATAGAAAGCTTGGGAGTAAAAGCTCCATTGCATATGAAAATCATTAAGATCTTAAAAGAGACTGGTTGGGATATATGTGGAAGATTCGTCATTTCCTGGCCTTATGTCAGGCATACTTCCTATCTCAGAGGATTCCATTTCAAAGAGCTCCTTCAACCTCTGTTTTCCCAAAATCTACCATTGTGATGGTATGGGTTTTCAACATACCTTTATGGCAGTGTTTAATGATTCTTAGACAATGGAAAACTGTACATCAATATCCTGATTGGAGAATGAGAGTTCTCCAGCATGGTATTAATGTACAAGTAATGCCAACTGAGAAGAAAGAGTCCATCGCTTCATGGCAGCTTATTAAGCCACAGTGGAGCGCGGACTGAGTAAATGGAATGGCCGCCATTATTTTATGGTCGCTAAGCAGTGTTTAGTGAGTGTAAAATATAAAAAAAGAAGACAAAACAAAAATAAAACGGTACATGTATGTCTGTGTGTGTGTTTATGTCTGTGTGTGTGTGTATGTGTGTATCAGTGAAAGTGAGAGTGAGTGAGCCATTATTTTACACTCGCTAAGCAGCGCTTTTGCTGTTTAGTGAGTGTAAAATAAAAATAAATAAATAAATAAATAAATAACTAAATAAATAAAATATAGCATGTGTGAGAGAGTGTATGCGTGTATGTGAGTAAGAGAGACAGGGATCGATTGAGAGAAACAGAAGAGTCTGTTTATGTCTACATGTGTGGGTGAATGCATGCATGAAAGCAGAGAGACTGTGTGCATGTGTGTGTGTGTGTGTGTGTGTGTGTGTGTGTGTGTGCATGTGTGTGCGTGTGTGCGTGTGTGTGTGTGTGTGTGTGTGTGTGTGTGTGTGTGTGTGTGTGTGTGTGTGTGTGTGAGAGAGACAGAGAGATGGAAAGAGTTACAGAGAAAATGAAAGTGATGTGTGAGTGAATGCATGTATGTAAGCAGAGGATTCTGCCTGTGAGAGAGATCGAGCGAGAGTGAGACTGAATGTGTGTATGAAAGCAGCTGGATATTGTGAGAGACTGAGAAAGAGTGAGACAGAGAGTGAGACAGATCCTGTGTGAGTGAATGTGTGTGTGAAAGCAGAGTAGACTGTGTATGTGTGTGTGGGAGAGAGAATGGGCGGTATATAAAATTGTTGTGTTTCACTTGCTTATTATTTTTTAAGCACTATATTATTTTGTATATATATATATATATATATATGATGTAAAATGCTTCCTCAAACACCAATGACATATACTACAGCAAGTTTGAAATAGTAGGCGGTGGAACTATTTTACATTAAAAATATATATAAAAGTAATATAGTACTTAAAAAAAAAATAAGCAAGTAAAACAACAATTTTACATCGAGCCCATTGTCTAAATCCAGTAATGCCCACCAGAGTGTGTGTTAATGTGTAATTAACGCCCTTCAAGGGGTGGATGTTAATTACACATTAACACGTTCCCTCATAAAAGCATCCAAGGCTAGCTTCGAAAGAAAAATTGCCATGGACTCCAAAGATAACCACAAGGCATTCTTTAGCTATGACAAGAATCTAAGTGGTAATTCTCAGATCTGCTCAGAGTTAGTGCAGAATGGAACAAAATACACTGAACCGACTGATATAGCCAACATCCTGGCAGACAGGTTCAGTGCAAATGTCAGCCCCCTCTCACCCCCAAAAGGGCCCATAACTATACCAGAGGAATGTAATGCCCCTGAAATCACAGACACTCAGGTTAAAACAGCCCTCTCCAAAGTCTAAAACACAGCATCAATGGGACCGACTGTGTCCCAGGCTGCATCCCACACGAGCTCAAAGATGAACTAATCCCCCACCTAAACACACTGTTTAAACTCAGCCTCTCCAGAGGCTATGTGCTCACAGAGTGGCGCACAGCAACGGTTATTCCACTCCACAAAGGTGGAGCCACAACGGACCCCAGGAACTTTCACCCTATAAGCCTGATTAGCTTGGTCTGCAAAGCTATGGAGCGCATCATCATGGATCTCATTAACAGAGACATAGGAAACCTCCAAACACTGGACCCTACCTAGTCCGGCTTTGTTAAGGGCAGATCATGCCTCCTAAACCTTGTGGACTTCTTTGAGACAGTTACCAAGGCTATAGATGAGGGAAAGGTGGTCCAAACTGCCTACCTAGACCTCCCAAAGGCTTTTGACACCATTCCCCACTCAGCTATTATAGACAAGCTCACCAGCCTGAACATAAACCCCTACGTCACAAGATGGGTTGCCAACTGGCTGATGGACAGAACCCACATGGTAAGAGTTGTGGGAGCTAGGTCTGACTCTAAACCGGTTACAAGTGGCATTCCCCTGGGCTCAGTCCTAGGACCCCTCCTGTTTGGCATATACTTCTCAGAGGTACAGGCAAACACAGGAGGACTATGGCTGACCAAGTTCGCAGACAACTGCAAACTAGGGGCTATAATTGATTCTCCTGCTGACAGAAACATCCTCCAAAAGGGTCTCACTGAGACAGATACCTGGTGTCAAAACCATGGCCTCAAGCTAAATGCCAAAAAGTGCATAGTCATCCCCTTTGGAAAAAAACAAAGTACCCACAAACTACCACATAAATGATAGCCCCCTAAATATGGAAGACATAATAAGGGATCTGGGGACCGAAGTAGATAGTAACTTCTTTGATAAGCACATTGCCAAAGTGGTTAGAAAATCATTCTATGTGGCCCACCTAATCACAAAAGGGTTTGCATTTAGATTGAAAGAGGTCATTGGCCCCTCTATGCATCACTCATCAGACCCGTCATAGAGTACAATGCCCCATTTGGGATGTACCTAACAAGACACCTGCAACAACTGGAAAGATAACAGAAGTACCTCACCAAGAGGATCAATGGCCTCAAGCAGATGCCCTATGCAGCTCGACTGAAGAAACTCCAGCTGTACTTGGTTGCATAACGCCTACTCAGAGGTGATCTCTGCCTGACATACAAGGCCATGTCCAACTCAAAATTGATAGACATGCTCCACCTAAAGAAAAACATATCCCATCAAGCCACAGGCTCCAGGGATCTAAACCTCACCACAACAATAAATAGGACGTGCTGGAGGGATAGATTCCTGTCCCAGAGACTTCCCATGCTCTGGAACAAGATTCCAATCTACATTAGGCAGAGCTGCTCGCTAACCCTTTTCAAGAGAAACCTTGACAAGTGGATGGGAAACAGAAAGTTTACCCCAAGGATCACTTCAATGGCTTTGCTGGACAGGGAACTAATCTAAGGGGGAGGCGAAAGCCAACACATTCCAGCTAGGCTTATAAATGCCTTCGGGCAGATAGCCTAGTACCTACCTATGAACCTATGAACCTATGAGCACACACCCTGTCAGGCATTATTGCTTGCTTAGATGCCATCATTAGTGGCAGTGTATGTCTTGCTGTCAGTAGTGCACAGAGAAACAAGAAATCATCATAGAGAGACTGCAGAGCAATGCCTTTCTCCACGCAGTGGTCGGTATCCTTCACTTACCTCCTTAAAACAATCATTTGGTTATTCATACAAAGTTGCTTGTATCAGGCTGAGTCAAATTTGACAGCTTAAGGAGAGAGCAGCTTACACAGTGGCTCTCACTCTGTATAGAAGTTTATGTGTTGTTGCTTGAAATTTGTTTGCCTTTATATTATCTCAGCTTGTAGCCTCATGGCAAAAGAGTAAAGCAAGATTTTTATGTCTGTTTTATAATACCCATTTGTTAACCACAACACTGTCCCTTTTCAGAGGTGACCAGAGAACAGTATTTAGCTAAGTGACTTACTGAAGATCACACAGCTGGCAGGTGAGTGCTGAAGAAATCAATGTAACAGTAAAGGACCAACTCTATGGTTAACCAGGTCCGTGAGACAAATGTGATTACCAAAACAAAAAAAAAAAACTCTGGACTACAGGCACGGTCAGTGGTTAACAGTTGCAATGTAGTAAATATCACAGGATAACAGCAATGCTTTCGGGTAAAAACAAATCCTTCCTCAGTGCAATCTTTTAAAACTCTAAACACATTCCACACTTAATATAACATTTAAATTGATCACATGACACAGCCTGCCAATCAAAACAATTCCTTATCATTCATTAAAACTTCTTAAAAAAATAGCTAAATAAACATGTAACTAAAAAGACATACATATTTTAAAATAGACAACTTTGCTTTAATTTTAATATTGGTTTAATACTGACCATAGCATTAATTCCAGGTGGTGCATCTGATTTCATAAGAGTAATCCAGTTATATTCACAGGCTTCCAGTTTATTATTTAAATTTATTATCACAGACTTCCAAGCCACGGTGGTGCAGCGGTAGCATTGTTGCCTCACAGCAAGAAGTTCTGCCGTTCGATTCTCGGCTGGAGCGCCTTCTGTGTGGAGTCTGTATGTCCTCTCCGCAGTCGAGTGGCTTTTGAAAGACATGCATGAATGGGCATGCCTTCATTGAAGGTTGGGCATCTGGCTGGCACCTCGGCACCGTAAAAATCTACTGCTAATCCTTAGCAGACTGGAGTTCTGCTGTGGCGACCCCTAACCAGGAAAAGCCAAAAAGAAGAACATCACAGACTTCCAGACTTACATTACAGAGAGATGTAATGGGTGGAGATTTAAATAATAAACTGGAAGTCTGGCAGGCTGTGTTATGTGATCAATTTAAATGTTTTATTAAGCGCAGAATGTGTGTTTAGAGTTTTAAAAGATTGCACTGAGGAAGGGTTTGTTTTTACCCGAAAGCTTTGCTGTTATCCTGTGATATTTACTACATTAAAACTGTTAACCACTGAGCATGTCTGTAGTTTGGAAATTGTTTGGTTTTGCTGAGGAAATCAAAACTTGTACCACAGGAACTACAGTTCACAGCATTAACCATCTGTGCTAGCTGTTACCTTTTCATCTTTCTCTAAGGCCTTGCAGTCTTAGATATAGAATAATAAAACAAGAGGAGTTTGGGGACAAAGTCCCCTGCAACCTTTCTATATATTTTACCTATCACTATATGTGCCAATAAAGTGTATGTATGCAAGTATATGTATGTATGTTTGTAAGTGTATGTATGTCTTTCATAGGTTTGTGTTCTTACACGGTAAGCTTCTTGGAATGTTTGCCAGGCAGTTGTAATGACAATGTAAGGATTGTAGTGCTGAGGAGTTGGATTGGATCCCTCCTTAGTGGGTGCAATCAGTGACCCTTCCCCAACTCCCTTTCCATTGAAGCCTAAGACTCTCAGCTATTTGGTAGTGTCTAGAGTCTCCTATGAACCCCATTCAACTCATGTTCTAGGCATCATTTGACCTTTGCCAGTAGCAAATAGAATCCACCTCCGGTCATCCTGGAACTGATCAGAGCCCAGACTCACCAGTTTGCCTAACAGTGGGATAGCATGCCTTGTTCCACATCCACTTAAGCACTCCAGAACACTACAATGAACCCAGAAACAGTCAAAGGTCAGCCATAACCTACATTGTGCACCGACAGTGACTGAAACATTACAGTTACTTCACAGGGCTTCTTAGCAACTACAGCCACTTCCTGACCTCACTACTTCTATAAGAGATCAGTCTCTGTCTTCTAGCCTACCCATACTTTCAGCAGCCAGCCACTACGATGTCAGAGATCAGACTGTTCAGGTAACTCCCAACCAGAATGGTGTGATTGTGACTGGTCTTCCTTTAATTTCAGCAGGGCATTTATTAGTTAGTAATGCCTATAGTGTACCGATCCGCGGTGGTGGTGCTGTGGTAGTGTTGTTGCCTCAGAGTAAGATGTTGTCCTGTTCGTTTCTCAGCTAGAGCATCTTCTGTGTGGAGACATGCATGAATGGGCATACCTTCGTTGAAGGTTGTGCGTCAGGGCTGGCAACTCGACACGTAACAATCTACTGCCAATCATTAGCGGACCGGAGTTCCGCTGTGGCGACCCCTAACTGGGAAAAGCTGAAAGACACAACAATGCCTATAGTGTACCCAGTATGGTGTCAGTGTTGCAACCCCCTATCTTCCACTACATAAACACCATGCAGTCTCCCATGTTCTTGGTATGCAACACTGGATAGTCAACAGGATACAGAATCCATATGTTGAGACTATTTAAAAACTTGCATTTCATCAGTGCTGCCATTTGATGACTGGCTCAACATATACAATATACCACAGTACTGCTTCTTATTAGACCTTGCCAGAAAACCACAGTTAGCCTGAGCACATACCCTCTAAAAGGGCAGTCATCATTACAGAGTGTTTAGGGATCAGCTTTCATAATACCAGGTGCCTGATCTTCATGAGTCCTTGTATTTAACTAGAAAAAAATAATGTCATTACATGGCAATACATTGCTCAGTTTTACAGATTTAGTCATACTGGAGTGTACTTACATGAGTTATAGGGTAACTGACTGCATTTCTTCTCTAAATATTCCATCTCTAAACTATATTTTTGTTAGTGTGTAGTTAACTGATTTTAGTTTAATTTGTGTATTACTTTAATAACTTTCAGTTTTTTGCTGTATTCCTTATCAACCTAGCCTAACTCATGGGTTAAACATTCTACAAGGATAAACTCACATACCTGGTGATCATGTTTAATTTGCAAATAAAAAGTAATTGAATAAAAACAGACAGCTTTGAAAGATGGTTAAGCCAATTTGGCTTGTAGATAATTTGAATAGCTTAATCCTGTTACAAAATCAGTAGGTCTAAGTTCATTCAGTCTGGCCAAAGGCCCTGTGGAGACGTAGGTTCAGCTATTTGTGTAAATAGTTAAATATGTGCAAAGTAGAAAAGGAGGTAGATTTTAACCACTTTATCTGGCTAAGGATTTATAATTAGATGACAAGATAAAGATAAGGGAGGAATTCATGTAGGACTCACTGGCCACATGCCTAGTAAGAAAAAAATTGCTTGCATGATGGAGAAGACAAGAGGACTCTCTGTGGTAGTTATGAAAAAGAACATGCTTGACTCATACATACTGAGCAGGCATAATACTTATTACAAACTAATAAAATAAAGAAAATAATGATTTGCTGAGTTTAAATGTAGTGAGTGATGTCTTAACAAGTAAGTACGATTGTAAATTTTTGTACACCTAACTCTAAAAATGACTGTTAGCATTGATTTCAATAGTGTACTTATGGTTTATAAGTATTTATTATCTGTACTGTTCTATTGTCAATCAAACTTTGTCACCTTATCTTGTAAATTATCATTGTATAATTTCAGTGTATATAAAATTGTAATCATACCATGTTATGTCTAAGCATACTATTAGTACGTCTCTGTGCGTGGAGCTTTTCTCCCCGAGCCTTTGCTGAAAATGGGTGCCTACCCAGTCAGACTTTCCCAGTAAACAAATGTAAAATAAAATAAAATAAAATAAATAAATAAAAATAAAGTAAAAGAGAAACAGTAAGTGACCTTTGGAAATAAATAATCAAGTAAGGAGGAGTAGGAAGGATTTCGTCCCTGCAAATATATTTATTTAGAGTATTTTACTATTTTTTTTTTCTCTGTGTGTTTGTGTGTGTGTGTGTGTGTGTGTGTGTGTGTGTGTGTGTGTGTGTGTGTGTGCACATGCACACGCATGCGCGTGTGGGTGTGGGTGTGTGCAGGCACCCGCGTGTGGGTATGGGTGTGTGTGGTTTTTGTACATATGGAGGAACAGTTTACCTAGTGAGACGCTTGGATGAATAGATGTGGTGACAAAAGTTTGAGCAATAAACAACTTGTAAGTGATTTGACTTTAGTAAACTGTGATAAACTTTTAAGAACCATTTGCAGTGAAATCTGAACTGTTCAAATGGTTGAACCTCAAGTGGTTTGCCTAACCCTAGTTCATAAATATATTTTGAATACAGACTGATAAGAAATAGTTGATTTATAAAATGTGTCTTAATTTTCTTTGTGCTGATTGGTTAACAAGAATCTTCCAGTGTACTTACAAATGCATATTGTAACAAGTGACAGTTGTTAAACATGCAGAACTAGCTATCTCATAACAATGCATTACTACAGACAGTCTCATAGGTTATTGCTAGACCAACAACCATAATGATACCAATAATTTTATTTGGGGTATAACACGGGTATGTGTAATCGAGCATAACTCACTTTTCAGCAGCGCTCACCTCAGTTATGATTGTCAGCGACTCCCCACTTCTTGTAGTATAATAGGCATGTCATATACCAGCAATATTGACTGAGAATAGCAGCAAGAATTATATAGTTCACCTTTATTGACTAACACTTCAGTAAATGATTCGGTCATTTCTAAAATGGTTGTGGTAGGCTGACTTTTAAATGATTTAAGAAACATGGACCTGCTATCAAAATAATTAAGCTTAACTTATTTTCATTCTGGGTAAGTTATAACTAATGGGAATTATGCAGATTTGTAGACAGCTGTTTTCAAAAACAGTTATTCAGAGGCATAGCAGAAAGTGAGGTACATGTCCTGTTGTAACACCATTACCATATTCAGAATCAGACCACCTGAAAGGCATTATTGGAGGACTCTCAGAATTCCAGAATGCTACAACCTGCTGCAGGATCCTTTAGAAGGAAGAAGGAGATAGAACAGACTGGAGGACTGAATACAGCCTAGTTTGGAGAAAGTAGTGGCTTGTCTTCCAGGATAGAAATGTGCTATATCTTTTAATAAAAATATTATTAATGTTTGAATCACCATATCCAGGATGCGGAAGGGATGATTTAGCAGTTGTGTGCGTGTATCTGTGCGCATGCATGTGTGTGTGTGTGTGTATGCAGGTGTATGTGTGTGTGTATGTGTGTGTGTGTGTGTGTGTTTGTGTGTATGTGTATGCGTGTGTGAATGTGTGTGTGTTGTTTATGAGACTTTGTGTGTCTGTTTGTGTTCTGTGTGTGTATGTGTGTGCATGTGTTGTTTATATGTGTGCTGAACCAGAAGTACACAGCATTTTATGGATGAGGTATCCATTTTCCCCACCTTCTACCTGCCTGAAATCTGGATAAACATGAAGGAAGTTTTAAAAAACAATTTGAGGATGAGTTGTGATGTTCACAGAGTCCCTTTTGTGGGTTTAGTGGGGTTAGACAGCTGAGACAATTTACAGACAAGCTGGCATAAACACCCAAAGAAAGCACAAACGTGAGGTGGAGGTTACTACCTGGTACAACTAAACATAAATGGATGGAAACCAAGAGCATAGCTTAGGGTATTGTTAGTTTTATACCCACTTACTGAGGTCACCTGAGTTCATGTTGCAATTGTTCAAATGCAAGCAGTTAAGTCATCCCTTGCAATGTGATGCCTTCTTCACATGAATGAGATATTAAAACTAGTATATACATTATTTTTTTCCAAACACCTTTACTGAATTATCACTTATGAGATAGGCACATTTACATTCATATACGAATACATTCTCAATGGAAATCCAGTCTTGTAGCATCTGAAAGATCAAGACAGGTTTTATGCTGCCTGTTAGTGATTGCTTTTTGTCTGGGATGCAGTAATTTTAATATAAGAATAATAAAGTAAGGGGAATTAGGTGGGCTTTTTTCTCTGAAAAAATATTTAATAGAAGAACCGTAACTAGCTTATCTGGCACCCTATTCAGTTCAACAAGCTGGTGTTCCCACAACTCAAATCAGACGAACAAAAAAAAGTTCTGTCCTCTCCTACTGTAGCAAGCTGGTTGTTGCAATTAACCACTACACACTGTTTCACTGCTTCTACCATAACTGCAAATACTGTACTGGCATTAATTTAAAATGCAATGTGGTACCACACTCCTGCATCATAGGCACCTGCCAAATATGCTCCCTGACAACTTGTCCAAAGGGAATCTACCCTTTTCATCCTTCCCTACACATGGCTCTGTTTAATAGTGTCATAATTCCTGACAGCATAACAAACTTGAGTAAGTGTGATGCAAGATTTTATGTGCATGTGCTCATAATAAACAGGGTTTTGTTGCTGAGCTTTCATTAGCCATGTCTGGTTGTAGTGAGTAGATGTAATCCTTTAAATATGGTACAAGCAATTCAATCAGCAAATAGGAAGTTTGCATTTCAGGTGCCATATTTAGTCTGTCCACAGGATAAAAATACTTCAGAGCTTTAATCTTGACCTGTGGCTAACTAGTAGAAACACAGTACTAATGATAGCATAACCCTATGCATGTTACTCTGTCAGACCTAGAGTGTGTCCCAATTGGATTAATGAATGTTAATTAAAAAAAAAACTAAGAACCAGAGCAATAGTGGTAAAACAGTGCCCAGGAATGAACAGCTGCCATTGGGTCAGTGATCTGCAGGTGAGTTGTTGGAGCCTGTATCCTTCATGTAACTCTCCAAAGACAAAAAAAAAATCATGTACTCACAAATATGGGAGAGCACTGAACCCCCCCCACCGGCCATATGATGTCCTCACTGGTAAAATCAGATCACTAAACCATCTCCCTTGAAATAAAGGTAAAGTTAGTCCCCCACCTAACCCCAAAAACTTTAAGAATTTCTGTAAGGTCAATTAATCCCTATTAATGGACAACATGGCTAGTTTCCAAGCTCCCCCCAAATTCAGAAAACACAGAAACCTATGCAGAGACATACACAAAAGCTCTGTACCACCATATAAACAAGTACATAGAAACAGCAGTACCATACTGAAATAAACCCAGGCCAAACCACAAAAACAAGCACCCTGGTGGACCCCTGGTATTAACAAGTTGTACAATAAAAGAAAGAAAATTCTGTTGAGAAGTTAGAGGGAATGTGCACAACAGAGCAAAATGTCCCTCATTAGTCTAAACAAGCAAATCAGGGAACTAGTCAAGTCTTTGAAAGCAGACTTTGAGGTAAAAATTGCCTCCAAATCTAAGGATAACTACAATCTTAAGGGCAACACCTAACAAGGTGCAGCATTAGGTGTAGCTGGCATCACCTATACTTAGTCAGAAGATACAGAAAATCTGCTGGCTGACAAATTCAGCTTACATTTCACCTCCGCATCACCCCTGATTCTCCCCCAAGAAATACCCTCCACCACTCCACCACCAATTATCACCAATTAACAGGTTGCCAATGAGCTTCCTAAAGCTAAAAACACGGCTTCAATGGGTCCTGACAATATACCAGGTTGCCTCTTAAACAGCTTAAATTAGGACTTATCAGGCCCATTAGGATCTCTGTTTAACCACAGCCTCTGGACTGGCTTTGGCCTTAAAGGGTGACCATCTATTGGCTCAGGAAATTATAGACCCATATTTTTAACTAGCCTCATATGTAAGGTCATGGAAAGAATAATCATGAACCAGATAAATAATGACTTAGGAAACCTCCAAATACTTGACCTGACCCAATTTGGCTTTGTCAAGGGCAGTCATGCTTACTGAATCTGGTAGATTTCTCTGTGAAAGTCACTAAGGCAATGGATAAGGGTAAAACAGTACATACCACCTAACTTTACTTGGCCAAGGCATTTGACACAATTCTCCACTCAGGTATTATAAATAAACTCACAAAACTGGGCATAAATCCCTACGTCACCAGATGGATAGCCAGTTGGCTCACAGACAGGACCCCTATGTTTAAGGTGGGTGAATCCACATCCAGTAATAGGTCAGTTGCTAGTGGTGTGCCACAATGCTCACTGTTGGGGCCACTCCTGTTCTCTGAAGTCAAGGTTAATATGGAAGGCCAATGGATGACAAAGTTTGCAGATGACTGCAAGCTGGGAGGAATTATTGAATCCCACAATAATGTAGATATCTTTCAGGATGGTCTAAATCAGACAGTTGATTGGTGTCAGAACCATGGCCTAAAACAAAATGTGAAAAAATTAATTATCATACCCTTTGGGAAGTCAAATACGCCTGCACATTACAACATAAATAGCACACCCATAAAAGTAGACTCAGAGGTGAGAGATCTAGATGCACAGATAGATAGCCTGAACTTTGACTGCTATTTGTCCACAGTGGTGAGGAAATCCTTTTATGTGGCACAACGTATAAGTAAAGGTATGGCACCCTGATCCAAGGAAATTATAGTCCTGCTGTACTCAGCCCTCATTAGACCAATAATTGAGTATAATGTGCATTTGGTATGAACTTGAATAGGCACTTACAGCAGCTGGAGCGACCTCAGATGTTCCTCACAAAGAAAATACAGGGTGTAAACAAGATGTTCTATGAAGATAGACTAAAAGTCCCATCCCTTTACTCTATCTCCTGCCAACTATTAAGGTGTGACATATGCCTGATATACAAGGCACTCACAAATTCAGCCCTGATGAAGCTGCTACATATCCGGAACTCAAACAACATGATGGTCACCCGATCTAGGGATCTAAACTTAGTCAGCAACTCATACAAAACATGCTGGAGCAATAGATTGTGTCTCAAAGATTGTCCCTTCTTTGAAACAGGCTTCCTATTCACATTAAGTAGAGCCCTTCTCTGGCCCTCTTCAAATGCAATTTGGATTTATGGATGTAGAATCACAAATTCACACTTGGGTAGCACCTATATCCCGTATGGGCAGGGGTAATCTGTAATCTACTCAAGGCACAGACAGTCCCATGCCATCATCTTGCCAGGGACTATATATTTGGTAAATCAGATTATATTGACTAAGCTCTTAAGGGATCTTAAGTCGTTAGCCTAGTAATCTCCTATGAATCTATTAACTTAAATGAGGTAGAAATGACACCACTAGAAATCAACCTGAATGTAGGTTTTGAGTTTTGTTTGCAAATTTCTCTTCATTGGCTACTAGTGATATAGTGGGCTCAAAGCTGAATTTTGCCTAGGACAAAGATTCCAGTAGTATAAAAGAAAACGTATGTTGTGCTCAGGATAAAATGAATTTTGTTTAAGAGTTGTTTAAACATTCACATATAGAAACAGTTTATAGAGTTTTGTGAAAAATTTGCACCTTTTGCTGGTATGCTTGCTTCTTTCTAATTTTAAAGAACAGTGACGTACTGTAGCATAATTAATGAATTATGCTATAAATATAAAATTCCTTTTAATCTGTAATTCCTTAGGACAGGGGAGCTTCCTGTTGATTTGTTGCTTGATGCTTTTTAATTAATATTTTAATGGATATATAGACACACGTGCACACAGACACATACACACACACACACACACACGCACACGCACACACACACACACACACACACACACACACACACACACACACACACACACACACACACACACACACACACACACACACACACACCATATCTCTGAACCCACATCCAGTCAAAAATGTATTCATGAGGGGCGGAGCCCAGATGGCCAACTTACAGCCGTGAATTATGAGATCTCCATAAACTAGTATAATAATATAGGAAACATTGATTATTTTCAAGTTTAAAACATCAGAAATCTATAGATAAATTACCAAACTACATAAATATCAATTTTGGTAGAGATATACAAAAATGTTCCTGTCAAATAACTTGGAGATATATTGAGTCACTGAATATGAACAACTCAAGGAATTCTCATCCAGATGCTGCTTTGAAAAAAGAACTGCAATTGATGAGATCTATCATAACATCTACCTTACAGGAACTATCTTTGAAGATGGATGGCTTTAAAAATGACTTAGAAAACCTCAAATTAAATTCTCTAAAACAGACATACTCTTAAGGAACTATTACAGCAACACCATACAAAAATAACAAATATAGAGACTTCTCTAAATTACCTTGAAGGGAGACTCAAAGAGGAAGAATTCCAAAAAAAATTTCTGCTTAAACAGAATAAATGGCTGCTTAACAAAATAGATGACTTAGAAAACAGGGAAAGGAGAAACAATATAAGGATCTTTGGTCTGCCTGAAAACACTGAAGGCAAAGGCATTGTTTCATTCTTAACAACCTGCATTCCTGAATTTTTAGACTTGAAAGAGGGACTTTCATTTGGAATTGAAAGGGTGCCTAGAGCACTGAGGAAACTTGCTTCTAATTCAACAAATACTTCACCTAGATCCATAGTTATAACATTTCTTTCATTTCTGGACAAGGAACTAATATTAAAATCTGTTTGGAGAAAATCACCCTTAAAATACAATCAAAGCTTGATAAGGTTTGACAATGATTATTCTTCCAGAATATTAGAACAAAGGAAAAAGTCTGGCCAATAATAAAACTGTTGAAATGAAACATTAAAGCACAGCTAGCCTTTCCAGCCAAGATAAAAATACTTTTTGCCAATGAGATGAGAACCTTTAATGACTTAGAAGAAGCTTCTATATTCATCAAAAACAACAACATAGTGTCTATCCCAGAAGAAATGGAATGGATGGCCCCTACTCTTAAAAGAACAAAAGAAACAAATCCTTGGACTGATGCTAGAAAGAAGAAACAAAAAACTGATTCCAAGATAGCTCTTACAATTACATCTCTAAAAGTATCAACTGATATGTTACATCACTTATCATCTGTTTTTATTTAAAAAAGGAGGGTTACTTAAACAACTGAGAAACAGTAATGATTTATTCAGAATGTTCAAATAGTCCAATAATTCTTTACAAACAAAGGTAGGACTAGATAGGTTACTATTTACATTATATAAAAGCCAAACAAAGCAACATATAATACAAATACAGAAGTTTCTATTCCCCTACTTGAACTCAATGAATACTTATCTTGTTCATTTTTCATTGATTTTACTTATAATAATTTGATTAATTAACTAATTCAACAAGGTACCATTCATCAGAGTTCAGACTCAAATGTAACAAATTAACATCATATATAATAGCAGTAACAGTAGAGTGTTTTGAAAAAAAATGCTGTCATGGAGACTAATGCCTTCTTCAGTTAAAGTATGATTTAGAAATGTCATGTATATTCTGGTTAAATGATAGTAGCAAGCTGTGAAGATTGGGTGAAGATAGATGAAGGCTGTCGGCCTAGCCAGATAGAATTTTATAGATAATTATGTCATCTGTAAATATTAATGTAAACCACAGGCTTGTAGTCTTAAATGGTAAAAATAGTGTTACCCATGGAACTGGAAAATAATGTAACAACAGTGCACTCTACTGACCAAGTAAAGCATGTTGTGACCCTTTGATGTAAACACGGCTCTGGCCAGTCTAGATGAAGGAATTCTTGCTATTGTTTTAAGGCCAGAAGTTAATGGCCAGAATTTGCATGCACAAATGTCCTTTATTGCTTTGGTATCTGCCCAGAGGTGAAGAATGTAAATGCAGTTTATGTTAGTCTGGGAACCCAGGGAAGTGTGAAGAATGATGTAATGTGAACCAGGAATGTGATTTTAAAAACAGGGAGAATTAGAGAGCATACAGCATTTTTGTCTTGACCATCCAACTCAGCACTGCCTTTGCTCTATATGTAAGCTTATCTTAGACTTGTGTTTTCTCTTAGCAATAGCTAGAAACTAGAAAGATTAGACTAAGTGTTTTTCTATGATGTCAGAACTGTATTAATGAATTATTTTAAGTATTTGTGATCTCTGAACTCTTGACTAGCACTGCGTAGTAATAAGGGTTGCCTTCTGTTTTTATTATTTTTTATTAAATATTTTTAAACCTTTTCAACTGTGGCTGTTTTTGTAGAAATAATTTAAGCTCTTAAGAGTACTTGCATGCCTTTGGTAAAATTGTACAAAGCCACTCCAATAGCTTTAGCAGTGGGCTATACTAACAATTGGATAATATTGGACAGTAATAATTGGACACACTTTTAAGGGCCTTTGAGTAGCTGATAAATATTAGTGGGTGGTGGCAGCTGATACTACCATATAGTTTGGGAAAAGGGGGCACAGCTGGAGAACCTGTGCCAGCCTTCCCCAGGAGCATCTATGTGGTTATATAAACTCTTCTCAAAGTGTGTGTGTATGTCAGCTACTTGGGCAGGGTCACAAAGCACTCGTTGGACAGAGAGGGTGCTGGAGGTTTTAGCTTGCCCACTAGGCTCAGATCTGGACCCTATAGCTGTGCCAGTGGGATGTCTTATTGGGGACCTGGAGAGCAAGGGAGCGACCAGCCCTGGACTGACTGTGATCTCTGTGTGCTCTTAAGGGAAATTGCACTTTACTGTGTGTATTTGTTATCCTTTCCTCTTATACAAGATGCCCCTCACTGGTGTTAGTGGTGAGGATTGCGGCTCCCTGATTGCTAGGCCAGGGCACGAGCATCACACAAGCTCTTAGTACAAATGTCATCATTATTCTGTCTAAATATAGTTAATATCAATTATGGCAGGTATCACAGCTATGAGTGCTGTTTGATCAATCCTGATATGGTGGGCATGGATACAGCTGTTTCTGGAAGCTAGTACAAATTTCATTATTATTCTGTCTAAACATATTTAATATCAATTATGGCAGGTATCATAGCCTCAAGTCCTGTTTGATCAATACTGATATGGAGTGTGTGGATGCAGCTGTATCTGGCAGCTAGTACAAATGTCATTATTATTTTATCTAAACATAGTTAATATCAATTATGGCAGGTATCATAGCTTCAAGTGCTGCTTGATTAAGCCTGACATGGTATGTGTGGATGCAGCTGTGTCTGGCAGCTGTTGTATGTTGCCGTTTTCGTCTCTGGGAAGCTGTGGGTTGCAGCTTGTGATTGAGGTTTACTAATGCTTGTGTATTAGGAAGAGACATTTGGTGTTTTAGCCTGGATCCAGTGGAAGGGGGTGGATAAAACTGTGATTTGGGATATTTTGGAAGAGAATAGTTTGTTTATACATCTGCTGAGTGAGCGGTGGGAAGGCTGGAAGAATGTGTTATCTTTTGTTGTGGTGGCTTGTTGGGTTTTTTTTTTTTAGATCTGTTTGCTCTCCATTCTTTTCCTGGCTGCTGCCTCGTGGAAAGGGAGGGAATTTAGGTTTGAAGTTGCAGTGAAGTGAAGCTTTGCTTCAGGTGCATTGCAAGCCTCTGGTATGCAGTACACAGACACACTAGCAGAAACAGATGCTCCCAGGTTGCTATGGTAATGGAGATAGAGTGACGATAATGCTTAAAGGCTCTGAGAGGCCACCAAGATGATTCTCGGCAATGAAGTGTTTGGTTTTGAAAAAGAAAAAAAAGAAAAAATATAATAAAATGGCTGTTTTAAGCCACATGTACACATATTGATGGTCTCCAACACTTTGTTTAGCTCATTAAGTTTATTCTTGATAAAAAAAATAATAATAGTAATAATAAGCGCAATTTTATATTTAAAATGTATTTTGGTCCAAACACATTAAGGACGTACATAAGAGTGGAAGTCTGAGTTATTGTGAAAAACTAAGAGCACTTGGTCTTGTGCAGTACCCTTTGCAGTGGTCTGGGAGGTGAGCTTGCTCGGACGTGTTGGGCATATGGGAATAGCTGATTCTAGAGGTGTTTGGGGTTGCTGGGAAGTGCTAGAGAGTCATCAGATTTCCCTAGTGGAAATATTTGTGGGAATGGAAGGTGTGTTGAGTGGTTCTCTGGCAGAGTGGCCACTGCCTGGAACAGGCTGGTAAAATGGAACAGGACAAATATTGGTTTGGATATTTTAAGAACAGCCTGGAAACACACCACATGAACTAGTGAATGGTATTCTGGCAAAACTGGATGGGCATTGTTGCCCATGCCTGAAGTACTGCTATGTGTGTATGTAAGGATGGAAATATACTTATAACAAATAAGAAACTAGAAGGGTCTCATAATTTAAAATATATGGACTGTATAAACATGCTTGGAAGGAGTTAATAATAAGTATTACAGCTTGAATATATAATCATCATATAAGATGAAGCAGTCTGCTGAATTTAGATAGTAAAGGCAGGTTTTAATAATATGGGCTTGTGTATAATAACATTACTGTCTTAACTTGTCATAAATGACATATACTACATTGAACATCAAGGAGAAGTATGATGATTTTCTTATATAAGTAAATATGCATAACAAGTCATATAATTGCTTTATCTTGAATTGCAGTTTTTGTAACCCATCTTGGCCATATATAATACTTAAGCCATTACCAAGGTAACTAATGCTTTATACATGACATCAAACTGATAAAGTTTTTCAAGAGAAACAATAGAAGCCTGAACTTGAAATGCCACAGAATGTAGCAATCATATTCTGAACAAATAGTATTAAATTGACAATAGACACTCCGTTTAATAACACAAGCTTGTGTATAATAACACTACTGTTTTAACTTGTCATAAATGACATATACTATATTGGACATCATGGGTTCATAGGTTCATAGGTTGGTACTAGGGTATCAGCCCTAGGGCCTATACAAGCCTAGCCATAACAATTCCATGACTATTTCTTCCCACACTATTTACTTCCCAGGACCCCTGTCTAGCAGGGTGACTGACGTGATCCCCAGGGTGAATTTCCTTTCTCCCATCCAATCGTCAAGGTTCCTTTTGAAGAGGGCCAAAGAGGCACTCTGCTTGACATGCATGGGTAGTCTATTTCAGAGTCTGGGGAGTCTCTGGGTCAGGAACTTACCCCTACAGCATGTTTTGTTTATTGTGATGACAAGGTTTAGATCCCTGGAGCGTGTGGCTCTGAGGGATTGGGATTTCTTTAAGTGTAGCATGTCCAACAGCTCTGGCTTTGACATGGCCTTGTATGTTAAGCAGAGATTGCCTCTGAGTATACGATATGCGACAGAGTAAAGCTGGAGTTTTTTTAAGGTGGTCAGCATAGGGCATCTGTTTTAGGCCTGTGAATCTTTTAGTGAGGTATTTCTGTGGCCTTTCCAGTTGTTGCAGATGTCTTGAGAGATACATACCAAATGGGGTGTTGTATTCTATAATGGGTCTAATGAGGGATGAATACAGTGGGACAATGACCTCCTTTTTTCTGGATGAAAAGCCCTTAGTGATGAGGTGTGCCACATAGAAGGATTTCCTGACTGTTGTGGCGATGTGGTTATCGAAGGTGAGACCACTGTCCACCTGTGTCCCTAAGTCTTTTATCACACTTTCAGTGTTTAGTGTACTGCCACCTATGTGGTAATTCATGGGTACATGTTTTTTCCCAAAGGGGATAACTATACATTTCTTGGCATTGAGTTTGAGCCCATGGCTCTGGCACCAAGCATCTGTTTCTATAAGGCCCTTTTGTAGAGTATCAACATCATTTGGGGATTCAATAATGGCTCCCCAGTTTGCAGTCATCTGCGAACTTTGTTAGCCAGAGTCCCTTAGTGTTGGCCTGTACTTCAGAGAAGTAGATGCTAAACAAGAGCGGTCCCAGGACTGACACCTGAGGTACTCCACTTGTCACTTGTCTGGAGCTGGATTTGAAGTCGGCTACTTTTACAGTCTGGGTTCTGTCAGTAAGCCAGTTGGCAACCCATTGGGTGATGTAGGGATTAATGCCCAGCTTAGTAAGTTTATCTATGATTCCAGAGGGGGGATGGTGTCAAAGGCCTTGGCGAGGTCTAGATAGGCTGTGTGGACCACCTTAGCCTTGTCCATGGCTCTGGAGACTGATTCAAAGAAGTCAATCAGGTTCAGGAGACAAGATCGGCCCTTCATGAACCCAAACTGGGTGGGGTCCAGTGTTTGAAGGTTGCCAATGTCTTTGTTTATAAGTTCTATGATAATACGCTCCATGGCCTTGCAGATAAGGCTCATCAGATTGATGGGACAGTAGTTTCCGGGATCCAAGGTGGATCCCCCTTGTGGAGTGGGATAAATGTAGCTCTGCACCACTCAGTGGGCATGGAACCTGAGGTGAGGCAATGATTAAACATGACACTTAGGTTAGGTGCCAGTTCATATTATAGTTCATGTAGTACACAGCCCGGGATGTCATCTGGTCCCATGGATGCTGTATTCTTAGCTTTGGAGAGTGTGTTTTTTACCTGTGTCACCATTATTACTGGAATTTGGCAATCTTCCGGTATTGAGATGGGCCATTTAGGGGGTGAGAGGGGGGTGAGGTTGGCACTGAATTAATCTGCCAGGATATTGGCAATATCCTTGGGATCAGTATATTTAATGCCATTCTGTTTTAGCTCCGAGCAGATCTGAGCATTGCCATTTAGATTCTTGACATAGTTATAGAATGTCTTGTGGTTGTCTTTGGAATCTTTGGCAATTTTATTTTCATAACTAGCTTTGGATGATTTTATGAGGGATCTCAGTTTCTTACTAAGGCTGATAAGGGAGTTTTTTGCATCCTGGGATTTTCCTCTTTTCTGCAACAGTTTCTTTGTTTTCTTGTAAAGTTTGTTTATGGCAGGGGACCACCAGATTGGCTTCCTTTTTTTTGGAGGAGAGCATCTTGGTTATATTTGGGATGGCACAATTCATGCATGAGTGGATGTGCTCGTACAGTGCCTTAGTGTAGGATTCAGCAGTCGAACTTTCAGTTCCCGTCTGCATGGGTGTCATGAAGTTTGTCACTTCTGACTTGAGTAGCATGAAGTTGGCTTTGGAGAAGTTTTTTATGGAGGTTTCCTTACTGGGGGTGGATGTGGGATGTGGATGTTAAGGGTGATTAACTTATGGTCAGACCTGACTAACGAGGGGGTGACCATAGGTGAGGAGCATCGATTTCCCATGTTGGTAATGACCAGGTCTAGGATATTGGAGCCCCTGGTGGGACTATGGATTAGTTGATCCAGGGTTTAGGAATTTATGAATTCCAAGAACTGTTGGGCAAAGGTGTTGGTACACGAGTAGTTTTCCCAGTTAATGGCAGGGTAGTTAAAATCACCCAGTATTAGGGTGTTTGGTTCTATCTTAATATTTTCCAGTATGTTTAGAAAGGTGTAGTGAGAATCTTGGGGCATGGTGGGGGATCTGTAGTAAGCTACAATTTGGATTGCATTCTTTCCTAGTGTTAGTTGCACTTGGAGAATTTCAGACGCATTGTGTTGGGCAACTAGCCTGGTGGTGTGAATATCCTTGGTGAATATGGACACTCCTCCACCTTTAGTGTTTCGGTCCTGGTTTGGTGTCCAAAAAGCGTGGTAAGAGTTGTATCCTGATATTGCAGGGGTGCTCTCTGGAGCCTTGAACCAGGTCTCAGTTACTGCACAGATATCGATGTTCTCCATTTTTAGGAGTGCCTCGAGAGAGTGCATTTTGAGGTTTAGACTTCTAGCATTAAGTAGCATTACCTTCAGATTTTGCATGCTTGTACCTGTTATGGTGGTGGTTTTGTTCTTTGAACTTTTCCTAAAAAAGGCACTATAGGGGTGGCAAGAGCCTTAGCCAGTAACCTGAATCCCAGGGGTGACAGGTGCAGACCATCTCTGGCAAAGCATCGTGGTTTGTCGATCGTGTCGTCCCAGGCAGACAGATACTGGATCCCCTTTGAATGACACCAGAAGCTTAGCCAATTGTTGAAGTCAATCATTTTGTCCTTATATTGTGGTATCATTCTGGGCGAAGGCAGGATGCTACTCAGGGCTAGGGTCATATCTGCCTGGGCCACATAATCCGAGAGCTCTTCCATGTCTCTTTTCATGTAGTCCAGGGAGGTATGTCTCAAGTCATTTACTTCAACATGGACAATGACAGAGTCATATTTGTACTTGTTGTGGAGTGACTTGAGTACATGCATTATGTGGTGGATCCTGGCACCCGACAGGCAGCTGACCGTAATTTTCTCCATGTCCAACCTGGTGAGTGGGACATCAATGTGCCAGACTATAGAGTCACCTATGACTAAAGTGTTAGGTTTGTTGTCTTGCCTTATGGGCTGTTGCTGGGTGGCACACTGGTGTTGTGAGCTATGTGACACTTCGGTTGTGATTGGTGTTTGTTTGCATTTCAGCTTCAGAGGTCCTTGTTGCTTGGGCAGGTTACAGTTAAGGGCATCCGCATATGTGGATTTAGTGTTGCTATATGTGGGTGTTGGTGTTGGTGTGGGTCTAGAAGGGCTATGTGTTGCTTGAGGTGTAGTGTGGGTGTCAACCTTCTCCTCTTAACTGTCTAGCACAGTCTTGGGTGGAAAGAGCTTTGCTTCCATTTTGGCTGTGTAAGTGCATCTCTCACAGGTTGTAGTGTTGGGTGGTAGGAGGAGAGGGTTGTCTGTGTACATGAGGCAATTGCTGCATTGCCCCAGTTTGCCCAGATTCACCAGGTGGACAGGAGAAATCACCGGAAGCTGACCCTTGGACGTGCCTGGTTTGGTGCTTTTTTTTTTTTGTAAATTACAGGAGCTGTTTTCCCTTACCTTAGCAAGTACTTTGCAATTATAGGCTGTTTGGTGCCTACGATTAATTTCTCCTTATTAACAAGGAGAGTTGAGTGTTTGTATCAGTTTAAGGCTTCCTAGTGCTTTCCAGCAGGTATTAGAGCAAGTGCTAGTCAGAGGGATGCTTAAAGGTAAGATGAAAAAAATGCACACTGCAGTGTGCACTAGAGAAATTAGATGTGAAAGTATGTAACTTAAGTTTTATGTGTTTAAAAAGTTAAGGTTTAGTGAAGAGTTACAATTTTTAAAACAGCAAGATGGATTGAAAGGGGTGGTCACTTTTGTATTCTGGTACTATGGAATACAGTAGGATGGCCAATAAATTTAAATCAATGATGATGATTTTCTCATATAAGTAAATGTTCATAACAAGTCATATAATTACTTTAACTTGAATTGTGGTTTTGTAATCTGTCTTGATCATACATAATACTTAAGCTGTTACCAAGGTAACTAATGTTTTATACATGACATCAAACTGACAAAGTTGTAGGGAAACAATAGAAGCCTGAACTAGGAATGTCACAGAATGTAACAATCACATTCTGACCAAATTGTATTAAATTGACAATAATCACTCAGTGTAACCTTTGCTGATTATACAAAATAGAATGTTGCCATTTAAATCTAAAAACTTTCAGTATATGTCATAAAATGGCAATTTATAAATATGGAAAGGGAATTTGTAATCATTAATCACAATAAGTGATTTTTTTTGTTTCTAACCTATAATTTCACTCATTTTATAATACGAAATGACAGATATAAAAATCCTTATGTGTAGGAAATGGTGGTGGTGGGGGGGAATGCACTGATAATTAAAATGCACTAACTTCCATCAATGTTCACATAAAACAAACTTGATGCTTTAAGTTAGGAACAAAGTGATTACTTAATGCTGGCAAACAATGAAATATAACTTCTGATATATCCAGTAAAATACATTGTATTATAAACATTAGGTATAAATATTATTACCATCTATTTATATTAAGTAATACGTTTTGAAAGACTTCATCAATAAGGTGAATATGTTAAATAACTGTGTGCTATAATCTTTTACTGAGGTTTTACATATGATACATCCTACTTTACTATGATTTAATTTCTTGTCATCTATCTTTCATGTAAATATTAATTGCTTATACAATAAGTAGACATTTATATTGTATTTGAATTCTGTCTAATCTACAATAGTACTATATCTGTTCAAAATAATATAAATATTGCTTATTCCTATTACAAATATTCTCCATATGATAATTCAATTTATGGAGCTCAGATGTTCTGGATTGTCAAGGTATGAGTGATAATCTGATGGATTTAGGTTTATCCATTAGATTAGGAATGATTTTCATTCCATAGTTAGTGCGGATCTTAGTTTTGTTAACATTTATTAATTTAAATTTGTTATTTTACAAAAATATTTTTAGTATGCCTGACCAAAACATTACTTTATTGGTAAACATGCAAAGTATAAAACTGATAATATCCTGTAAAAGTTCATATACTATACTTTATAGTTATCAGAGCAAAATGTTTAATAGTCACAATAAAACAAAAAATACATAATCTAAATAATCTAAGAAGGATTTAACTTTATTATCTTTAATACCAATGGCTTAAACAATCCTAGCAAGAGATCAAATCTACTGAAATATTTAAAAATGAAGAAAGCACAAATTGTCTTCCTTCAAGAAACTCATTTCAAAACAAATGACAATTACAAATGGAATCCTAAGCAATATATGATATTGGCACAATCCACTTTTAAGACAAAGACAAAAGGGATAACTATTTTATGGAAAACAAACGTGATTAACTCAGAAATCATTTATAAGTATGAAGATAAAAAAGGCCTTATGGCATTAGTAATAGTTAAATATAATAACAGACTATAGACCCTAGCCAGTCTATACTGGTTCCCAGGCATTGGAACAAGAACTGTTAAAAAAACACTTGGATTTCATTTCCAATAATGTTAAAGTTATACTACACTTTTCATGGTAGTCTGTACCTTTACTCAATGAAGACACTGAGACAGTTCTGCTGTTATGACATTCATTTACTGCACACAAGGTTTACATCTAGCTTAGCAATGAAAGATATATACATCAACAATGTGCTTCAGCTTACAGTTTTAGGTCTGCAAAAATAGAATAATCAAAGTCTCTGATACAAAATAAAAAGTCCCAGTCTTTATAGTGTCTTTTCTGCCTGCATCAGCAGTTTAGAGAATTTGCCAGAATAATAAGTCTTTCCTTTGAAACTGGTCTGCTGACAGTTTATTTTCCATATTTTAAACATTCTGTTCCTGAAGAATAACTCTTTTCATCCTTGGCCTATCTTGCGTATCATGTTGATGAGACACACCTGCATATAAGAGTTCGTCTTGACCTGCTTGTAGATAATTTTACACAAAGCTGCATAGTTTATAAGAGATAAAATATTTTACTTCTGATTCGTATTAATTAATGCCAAGCTATATAGTTTTGCCAAGTTAGGTAACTGAGTTCAAGCTGAGTGCACTCTACAAACTGAAATGCAGAACATTTATTTCACATTTTCAGAAAAATCCACAGAAATCCATTTAACCTATTCTTTACTCTCACAAATAATTATAAAGGCAACTTAATATTAGGAGGAGATTTTAACTGTATATTTGATATTTCTGAAACTACAAATAAAAGACCACTGCATACATCTGCTGTATCAAAAGCTTTAAACAAGTGGGTAGAATCATTTCATTTTGTAGATACTTTCAAATTCAAAGAAGATAAATCTTTGTTGTTTTCCCATCAAGACCACAGATCTGGTATTCAAGCTAGAATAGATAAAATAGTTGCTGTCCATGACTTACACTCTAAAATCATTAATTTCTCAATCACTCCCTGCCCTTTTCAGACCACAAGTCATTGATACTAAAACTTCAACATGGGTACAAACCATTAATCTTTAACTCCAGAATTCCAGCATATATAACTAAAATTAAAGAGTTCAAACCCTGGTTATTATTTGAATTACAGTTCTTCTTAGATATTAATTACACCAGAGAGGTAAATAAAATAATGATAGGGAACTTATTAAAAGCTCACATATATGGTAAAACCCTAACTTGGTATAAAAAAATCAGATAATAGGATTCTGAATTATTAGATCTGCAATCCAAACTTTTATCAGTAAAAGCTGAAAAAAATCAAAATCATTCGGAGATGAAAAAGAAAGGAGTATTAAACAATAAATACAATGAAATTCTAACAAATGAAACTGGTGTAGTTTTAGAAAAACTAAAAATTAATGCCTTGGCCACTTCTTTCAAATATCTACATAATTTATCCACAAGAATCAAGATACAATCAAAAGCTAATAACATTAAAAGTATCTTCCATGAAAAGAAAGGGAAAATGTCTCACATATATGTGACATTCTTGATACCTATAGAAATCACTATATGTAACATTTCCAAAAAGAAAATATACATATCGATCAACTAAATCTAGATGAAAATTTTCTAATATGAAAAAAAAAATACCAGAAAAGAGGTTCTCAGTTCGATTATCTGCTGGGGTGCCTTCTGTGTAGAGTCTGCATGTCCTCCCTGCATTGATGTGGGTTTCCTCCGGTTGCTCTGGTTTCCTCCCACATTACAAAGACATGCATCTGGAGCATTTCTCCCCAGGCTTCCACTGAAAACTGGCTTCATTCCAAGTCGGACTTTGCCAGTTAACAAATGTTAAATAAAATAAAAAATACAAAAATAAAAAAATAAAACTAGATCTGCAAGCACCCATATCCTACTAAGAAATTGCAGATACAATAAAAGAAGGTAAAAAATAATAAAGCTCCAGGTATAGATAGCATAATTATGGAAATATATAAACTTTTTCCTTTAAAGATACTATCCCTCTTCCATAAAACTCTATTACAAATTCAGTCACAAGCTTTAATGCCACCCTCTTGGAGATATTCCTTAATCACACCAATCCTAAAAGAAAACAAATCCCCAAACCTCTGTACCTCATATAGACCTATATCATTATTAAATAATGACGATATGATATTTATGACAATATTAACTAACAGAATGAAAATACCACTATCCAAAACAGTAAATAATGATCATACTGGATTTATATATCATAAACACACACATGACAATATTAAAATTATAATTTCTCTTATAGATTATATTAATAAAGAAAATAAAGAAACACTCATAATTGGCTTATATATAGAGAAAGCGTTTGATTTCCTAAATTGGGACTATTTATTCAAATTCCTAATGCTATTTGAATTTCCTGCATCCTTTGTTCAACTCTTAAAGAATATTTTATATATATATATATATATATATATATATATGTGTGTGTGTGTGTGTGTGTGTGTGTGTGTGTGTGTGTGTGTGTGTGTATATATACACAACTAATTTAATGTATGTCAAGTTAAGTACTTTTACCTCTGAATCTATACATATAACAAAAGGCACTAAACAAGGATGTCCCATGTCACCAAATCTGTTTGCTCTGGCTATTGAAATATTGGCAAATATAATTCGTAACAATATAAAAATCAAAGGAATAGATGTTTATGAACAATACAATTCTAAAGTAATGCTATTTGCTGATGACATATTATTAACATTATCTAATACAAAAGAGACATTAGAAGAATTAGATATATTAATTGACAAATTTCAAATGACTTCAGGACTCCATTCAATAAATCAAAATCTACATTTTTATTTTTAAATAAAAACAAAGAACTGCAGACTAAGGGGGAATCACATCATAGAGAAACAAGAATCTACCATAAGTATCTAAGAACTGAGTTATGCAAGGATAATAATGAATTAGTCTTAAAAAGCTACAATATCATCAACACAATTAAAATCTGTGTGGAAAAATGGAACAAAATAATATGAACATTTGAAGATAGACTACAGTTAATAAAAATGGTTTTACTGCTCAAGATCCTATATATAGCCTTGGCAATACAACTGTTACCAGAAAGGAATATACTTAAAGAAATAAATTCATGCCTAATAAAATGTTTATGGCTTCACAAAAGAAACAGAATAGCTTTAATACAGCATATCAGACCATGGAAACAGGGAGGATTAAAAATTCCTGATATAGAAACATATATAAAAGCATCAATATCTAAAACAATCTCAGCTTGGATAAGTCCAAATTACTCTACAAACTGGCAAGAATTACTAACTGTAATATCAATAAATTAATTTGATTTACAAAAAAAAAAAAAAAATCAAATAGATAAAAACAATTTGCCATGGCACATATTATGCATTAGTATGCAATATAACATAACTAAACCCACTAAAACTCATATTATTAATTATTACATTGACTCGTTTAGGAAAATTATTAATGCAAATATAGATTTAAAAATCTGGCTTGATCTTTTAACACCATTTATAGTCAAAACGAACTTTCCACATAAAATATATAGAAAAATTATTAATTCCTGGGAACAGAAAGGATTTGTTTCTTAACTCCAATGTAGCAAAGAACTAAAAGTTTTAGATATGCAAGTAATAAAAACAACATACAAAATTCCACAACATGACTAGCTAACTTTACAGAGTATTCTGTCATATTCGCAAGATTTAAGTAGAATAATTAACAAGTCTTCATTTAAAGAAATACCTGAATTTATGAAATACATATATGAAATCATATCTAATGACTTTGACATGGGAAACAGTATTTCAAAATTTTAAAAAATATTGATAAACTATAAAACAACACACAAAACCTCATATTGGAAATCTATAACAAAATGACACTTAATACAGTTAAATGAAGATATTAAAACAAATATCTTATTATCGATAAAATATACATCCGTTACTCAATACTGGAAAGTTTTTAATTGGAAATGCTTGCATAGAGCATTCTTAACCCCAGACAGAATCAATAAAATTAGTTCTTCCATAAAAGGAAAACGTTGGAGATGTGAGCAAGCACACAATGCAGATTGCAACCACATTTTCTTTGACTGTGTTAAAATGAAGCCATTTTGGAATGGTATTAATAACTTTCTACAAGCTTTATTTAATGAATCGTTTTATTTAACTAAAGCTCTTGTATTATTAAATGTAGATGAAGGTCCTCATTTGAATAGATCAAACATGTATCTAGTATGGACTATACTTGCAATTTCAAGGAAGTGTATAACAAGAAGATGGAATACAAACACAATACCAACGTTAGAAGACTTCTACAGCCTATTGAAGACCAAAGCCTTATTGGAAATTAAAGTTAAAGAACTAAGAATTTATCCAAAGGCATTTATCAACAGCTTTTGTGGAAAAGTCTTATTGTTGATTGACAGTATACAATAATTGATCAGACACTCTGATAATTGATTGGACATACCTATAAAGTAACTTTATACATTAAGATCTGTTATAGTGTCAGGCTAATGTAAATAGTGTACATAGTTATTTAAGATGTTCATAGGTTCATAGTTTGGTACTAGGATATTGTCCCTAGGGCCTATACAAGCCTAGTCACAACAATTCCCTGGCTATTTCTTCCCACAATATTTACTTCCCTGAACCCCTGTCTAGCAGGGTGACTGACATGATCCCCGGGGTAAATTTCCTATCTCCCATCCAGTCGTCAAGGTTCCTTTTGAAGAAGGCCAAGGAGGTGTTCTGCTTGACATGTATGGGCAGTCTATTCCAGAGTCTGGGGAGTCTGTGGGTCAGGAACCTATCCCTCCAGCATGTTTTGTTTCTTGTGATGACAAGGTTTAGGTCCCTGGAGCTTCTGGCTCTGATGGATTGGGATTTCTTTAAGTGTAGCATGTCCAACAGCTCAGGGTTTGACATGTATGTTAAGCAGAGATTGTTTCTGAGTAGATGATATGTGACAGAGTATAGCTGGAGATTTTTTAGTCAGTCAGCATAGGGCATCTGCTTTGGGCCTGTGATTCTTTTAGTGAGGTGTTAGTTGTTGCAGATGTCTTGTGAGGTACATACCAAATGGGGCATTGTACTCTATGACGGGTCTAGTGAGGGATGAGTACAGTGGGACAATGACCTCCTTTTTTCTGGATGAAAAGCCCTTAATGATGAGGTGTGCCACATAGAAGGATTTCCTGATTGTTGTGGCAATGTGGTTATCGAAGGTGAGACCATTGTCCACCTGTGTCCCTAAATCTCTCATCACACTTTCGATGTTTAGTGTCCTGACACCTATGTGGTAATTCATGGGTACATGTTTTTTTCCAAAGGGGATAACTATACATTTCTTGGCATTAAACTTGAGCCCATGGTTCTGGCATCAGGCATCTGTTTCTGTAAGGCCTTTTTGTAGAATATCCACATCATTTGGGGATTCAATAATGGCTCCCAGTTTGCAGTCATCTGCAAACTTTGTTAGCCAGAGTCCCTCAAAAGTAGATGCTAAACAAGAGCATTTCCAGGACTGATCCCTGAGGTGCTTCACTTGTCACTTGTCTGGAGCTGGAATTTGAGTCAGCTACTTTTACAGTCCAGATTCTGTCAGTAAGCCAGTTGGCAACCTATCGAGTGATGTAGGGAGTTATGCCCAGCTTAGTAAGTTTATCTATGATTCCAGAGTGGGGGATGATGTCGAAGGCCTTGGCGAGGTCCAGCTAGGCTGTGTGGGCCGCCTTACCCTCATCCACAGCTCTGGAGACTGATTCAAAGAAGTCAATCTGATTCAGGAGACAAGATTGGCCCTTCACAAACCCAAACTGGGTGGGGTCTAGTATTTGAAGGTTGCCAATGTCTTTGTTTATAAGTTCCATGATAATGCATTCCATGCCCTTGCAGATCAAGCTTGTCAGACTGATGGGATGGTAGTTTCCAGGATCCAAGGTGGATCCTCCCTTGTGGAGCGGGATAACTGTAGCTGTGCAATCTTTTGGTATTGAGATGGGCCATTTAGGGGGTGAGAGGGGGTGAAGTTGGCACTAAATCGATCTGCCAGGATATTGGCAATATCCTTGGGATCAGTATATTTAATGCCATTCTGTTGTAGCTCAGATCAGATCTGAGCATTGCCATTTAGATTCTTGACATAACTATAGAATGCCTTGTGGTTGTCTTTGGAATCTTTGGCAATTTTATTTTCATAAATAGATTTTGAGGATTTTATGAGGGATCTCAGTTTCTTACTGAGGCTGGTGAGGGAGATTTTTGCATCCTGGGATTTTCCTCTTTTCTGCAACAGTTTCTTCCTTCTGTTGTATAGTTTGTTTATAGCAGGGGACCACCAGATTGGCTTCTTATTTTGGAGAAGAGCATCTTGGTTCTATTTGGGATGGCACGATTCATGCATAAGTGGATGTGCTCGTACAGTGCCTTCGTGTAGGATTCTGCAGTCGAACTTCCAGATCCCGTCTGCATGGGTATTGTGAAGTTTGTCACTTCTGCCTTCAGTAGCATGAAGTTGGCTTTGGAGAAGTTTTTTTAGGAGGTTTCCTTACTGGGGGGTGGGGGTGGGATGTGGATGTCAAAGGTGATTTGCTTATGGTCAGACCTGACCAATGAGGGGGTGACCATAGGTGTGGAGCATCTATCTCCTATGTTGGTAATGACCAGGTATAGGATATTGGAGCCCTTGGTGGGACAATGGATTAGTTGATCTAGGGCATTGGAGTTTATGAATTCCAAGAACCGTTGGGAAAAGGAGTTGGTACCCGAGTAGTTTTCCCAATTAATGGCAGGGTAGTTGAAATCACCCAGTATTAGGGTGTTTAGTTGTATCTTAATATTTTCCAGTATGTTTAGAAAGGTGTAGTGAGAATCTTGGGGCATGGTGGGGGATCTGTAGCAAGCTACAATTTTGATTGCAGTCTTACCTAGTGTTAGTTGCACCTGGAGAATTTCAGAATCATTGTGTTGGGCAACTAGCCTGCAGGTGTGAATATCCTTGGTGAATATGCAGACTCCTCCATCTTTAGTGTTTCGGTCTTGGTTTTGTGGCCGAAAGGTGTGGTAAGAATTGTAGCCTGGTATTGCAGGGGTGCTCCCTGCAGCCTTGAACCAGGTCTCAGTTACTGCACAGATATTGATGTTCTCCATTTTTAGGAGTGCATCGAGAGAGTGCATTTTGAGGTTTAGACTTGTAGCATTGAGTAGCATTACCTTCAAATTTTGCATGCTTGTATCTGTTACGGTGGTGGTTTTATCCTTTGAACCTTGCCTAAATAAGGCACTATAGGGGTGGCAAGAGCTTTAGCCAGTAACCTGAATCCCAGGGGTGACAGGTGCAGACCATCTCTGGCAAAGTATCGTGGTTTGTCGATCATGTCTTCCCAGGCAGACAAATACTGGATCCCCTTTGAATGACACCAGAAGCTTAGCCAATTGTTGAAGTCAATCATTTTGTTCTTATACTGTGGTATCATTCTGGGCAAAGGCAGAATGCTACTTAGGGCTAGGGTCATACCTGCCTGGGTCACATGATCCAAGAGATTCTTCCATGTCTCTTTTCATGTAGTCCAGGGAGGTACGTCTCAAGTCATTCACTCCAGCATGGACACTGACGGAGTCGTATTTGTACTTGTTGTGGAGTGACTTGAGTGCATGCATTATGTGGCAGATCCTTGTCAAAATGTGATTTATCAAAATGTTCTGTTTAATTATAAGCAAATGGACATTTTGATATCAAAGTTAGATATCAAATTGAATGTATTAGTAATATCTGAGCATAGTGACATGCTGGATAATACTAGTTATTGCAGCAGTCTTGTAAACAATTGTGTACAGAAAACTATGACTCTTTTTATATTCCTCTAATTTTTTTATTTCCATGCCACTATACCTCAGATGGTCATGGGCCCCACTGGATGGCTGACCAAACTACCTCTATTATAATCTGCCAAATGGCTACTGTTTTAGTAAAACAAAGTTATTGTACATTTATTGTGACTATTATTTAATACAGTCAATTGTTTGAGATGAACAGAGTCAGCAAATAGCTATAACTGCTGCATGTGGATGGAGAAGTTATTTGCAGATGAAAGTGCCTTATCCTATTCTCATCTGTTGTTCCTTAACAGTTGCTAATCTGTTTTGCATTGGTGTGAAATAACTTAGAATACTTGTCTGTGGCTTATGGCTACTACTCTGTGTTTGTGAGAAATATACTTGAAATCCATTACTGTGGTCATTATTTTTTGTGATAGTTATGTGAATACTGTTTGTCAGACTGTATTTGGCTACAACTGTTGGGTGGTGGTGGGTTCTGTCTGTGAATGAAAGTAACGTATCCTCTTGTCATCTGCTTATTTTTAGATGATCATTAATCTGGCTGTGCAGGACAAGTGTGTTTCTGTTAAGTAAATTGAAATACTTTACTTTGGCTAAAGTATGATAGAAGACTTTACTGTAGCTACTGTGTACTTGCATGAAACAAACTTGAAATATGTTACAGTGGCCATTATTTCCATTTGTGTTAAAACTGGACATCTAAGGTGCACACAGTCAACATGGCTATAACTTTTGGGTGTGGAGGCTGCCCTTGGATGAAAATCAACCTGCTTTCATGATTAGTTTAAACATTCATTAATTTGGCTTTACAGGACAAATGTGCATTTATATAAGGTAAACATGTTAGAATGGTTTACTGTGACAATATTTTATTACACTTAGACATGTGAAGCAAATACAGTAAATAAAGTGGCTGCAACTGATGATTATGGACATTTTTGGATTATAAGGCCAACAGTTCAAGTGGTCATATTGTTGACATGATATTACATGAGTAATGGTGTTATTAGTGGTTACTAAATTTTGTTCCCCTTCTTTTTGAAAAAACAAATATTAAAGATTAAAAATTCAAAACACACTGAGATTTTGTTTATTAATCAAAAATATCATTTTAAAGCACTATGTAAATATGTGTACATTAAAAACAACAATGAAGGTGAATCTAAAAGAACACTTGCATTTATATGTGGTCCTAAAAACAAGTATGTGTTGGGGGGACCATAATTTGGAAATTGCACAGGGCCCAAGGTGTAGTTAATCTGCTAATGATTTGACTTTAAAACTCAAGATGGATTTTTATTTTATACATCTTTAGTAAATGTTTTGGTTTGACCATTTTTGTGTATACGAGTGCCAGAAGATAAAGTCATTATGGTCTGTAAGACACATTTGATTACTTAGGCAATCAATAACTACATTTATTCTCACATATATTATGACCTCATTTTCTAGACATGACTATTTTGTTTTCCGTATCTAAACTCTTGTAAGATGTATATCATTGTAAGGGCATTCATTTTTCAGGAAGCTCCTTTCATTTGATCAGTATTTTCTTGGCTAACACAGGCCCTTTCTACTCTGTTACAGAGCCACACTGCCCATCAGCTTTACTCAGTACTTGCAAATGACTTTACCCTCTTTAAGGCTGAAAAGGTCTTCCTTTTAATCATAGTAAAATGCTTAATATACTTGGAGCTGTTGGTTGTTTGCCTTGTACCTCAGCTTTCCAAAACAAAGGATTGATCTCTTTTGGGTGGGAGTGGAGAAGCTCATAGGTACTGTATCATACACTCTGGTTTGTCACTTATTCTATGACTTTGTTTATTTATTTTTTGTTCAATTGGTTAGTCCCGCTAGACTAGTAGCTTCTTTTCAGAGAGACTAAAGATAGTATTTATTCTACACCCTCACATTCTCCTTAAAATACTTACATCAAATTTGCACAGTGAGCATTGTATGTTGAATAGACTTTCCCGAGTAAACTCCTAGTTCATCTTTATCTGGATGCTCTAATTATTAGTTTATAGGTTCATAGGTTCATAGGTTGGTACTGGGCTATCTGCCCGAAGGCATATATTAGCCCAGCCATGTTGTGCGGTATTCACCGCCCCTTTAGTAGTTCCCTAGACCATTGTACTAGCAGCTAGTACCCTTGGCCCCTATCTAGTAGTGTTGTTGGTGTGATCCCCGGTGTGAACTTTCTGTTACCCATCCACTCATCAAGGTTCTTTGTTGATCTCTTATTAACTTGTAAGTCCATCTGTGCTTTGTTAGCTTTATTCTGCTGAGATGACATTTCACTCTGTTTTTTTCCTGTGGGCACAGCAATATTGTTTTTAATACTTAAAGTGAAAGTTGCATTTGTTTTCAAACCATTATTTTTTGTCTGGTGTTGTATATTGTGAATTTCTGTATTTTGTTCTGTTGCTGTTTGCTTTTTGCTATGCACTTTCACCTACCTTGCGAACTGCTGTTGTTTGAATTTCTGTTTCTGCCAACATTAAAGCATGATACATAAGAACTCATGTGCCTAGAGGTGTTTTTTGTTAACATGATTCCCACATTCAAAATACATGCAGCAGGTTGCTTAGACAATGTAAATTGGACATAGGTGTGAGTGTGCTTGTGTATGCATAGTATGGAATAGCAACTGCAGATGTTCGATCAAGATGATTGTCACTATTGAAGTGACACCATGAACCCATTTACCAAAATGGGAAAAAGGGGCTGTGGAAGATTGATTGTGATAACAACTCTGGTTAAAATGATTCTTTTGGCACTCAGTAATTATGATATTAATTTCCCAGAAGTTCCTCTGTATCCCCCCGCCAGCCCTTTTGTCTCATATCTTACAACCAGATTCTTACCCAAACAGCCTGTGGTGACCTGTCTGGTTTATTTAACAATTCTCCACAAGATGTGAAATCCTAAAAGACAGTATGACTGTTAGAAGGCTACATTTTAAGCGAGTATCATTCCTGGGAAGCAGTTCCACTGGAAAAAAAGAGTTTCAGATAACCTGACTAGATGTTACCTATCACTCTAAATTTAATTTCTCTTATAAAGTTAATCTCTTCTCTGCCAGATTTTACAGGACTGCCCAGCAAAGGAAAACATACTCTTAGCTCATTAACACCTTATAGTGCCTTTGTGTACGCTTTAAGACACAGTTCCTTATGGCATCATGACATTTTTGAAATTCGACAAGATATGAAAGGGTAGGGTGTAACAAAAAAAATAACATTAATACTGTTTGTCTAGGATGTACTGCATTGGCAATATTAGACACAAATTGTCACTTGTTACATAATTTAATATTTACATTTTCAAAACTGAAGGAGATATATGTGACTAAAGATCATAGTGTGAATTGTCAGGGTGGAATACAGAAAAATTCATTGCCACTGTACATGTGCAATGCATTATGCTGGAGACATATTGCTAGCAATGTTTACATAAGTATATCAATATTTCTAAAAGGAACTGGCCATACCTTCCAACTGTCTAGATTTTTGCAGAATGTTCAGATTTTTGCCTTATATCTTTGGTCTGTTCTCATAAAAATTGTGTTTTTCAGGAAAATCATTGAGGACTGAAGTCACTAAATAATGACAGATATTTCAGTTTCAGACTTTATATCTTTTGGAAAATGCATGCTAATACAAAATATGTTATTCTATCAACTTTCTAAGTTTATAAGACCAGTATTTAAACTTGTCCCTATTTTTGGGCCTTTGTCCCCTCAGTACACTTCTGACAACACTTCAAACACTTCTGGAGTGTTTCTCCCCGGGCCTCCACTGAAAACAGGATCTGTGGAACCTAGTCGGACTTTCCCAGTCAACAAATGTTAAATAAAAAAATAAAAAATAAAGTAGTTTTGGCTTTGTTCAGATCTCTTGCACTAAGATTTTGAGAGGTATGCATCTGATTTATAAAGTATAGCATAAGCTCAGGTGAAACCTTGGATGATGTTGGAGAAATGATCACTGATATAGGTTGTACAATTTGATAGATATTGAGTGTTATACTTTTAGTAATAGTCATAGCTTTTCATATTTCTGTACATATTTTAGTAAACAAGTACTCAGAAAAAAGTTTTTTTGCCATCATGTAAAAACTGAAGTCTTGTGAGAAAAAAGTATTGCTGACACTATATGTCTAGACTGTACAGTTTCCAGGATACAAGGAGATGATTGTGAAAATATAGAGAAAGTATTATTCTGAACTTTTCTGCATTGAATGCACTGAATTCTATCCTTCTTAAGAATAAGTTTTTTTAAATATATTGCTGTGTAGAACATTTCAGTCAGATTTGCTTGCTATTCACAAGACATTTACATTTGTTTGCCTTATACTTTTTTCAGAAAATTCTCAGAAATTTAAGAATGTGTGTATGCTGCTGGGCATGTGATAATTCACAGCTGCAAAGTGTAAATAGGTTAATGCTGCCTCTCTGTAAAACAGACATATCCCATGCACTGTTCACTAATCTAGTTTCATGGTTTCCAGATTTCAGAAACGTAATTTAATGTGACAAAATATATGATTACTTAAAAACACTCAAGTAGGACTAATAGCCCTCTGGTATACTGCATAACATGCACGCTGTTTTGATACCTAGAAATGAACACCTTCTTTGTAGAAAGCACATATCAGGAATTGGTTATTTGTATATCATCATACTGAACCACACCTTGCCATAGAATTATGAACTCTCTGCCATGCATCATCGTAAGGGGATGTCCTCATTTATTCATAAGAATTGCCTTATTCTCTACAAAGAATCTTGCTTTGCACATACCAATTATTGTTTGTACAACTTTTTCAGTGCAATAATCTCTGATACTAAAATGTGATTAAAAACTGCACATTTAGCATTATTTTATTTGTATTTTTAATGTATTTTGTCTTTCATATTTATTTTTGCCTCGAGCAGAAAACTGAATATAATTGACTACATAAGTAAAAATACAGAATTGCAAGCAACAAAACTTTAAACTTCCTTTATAATACACAGCTTGAGGCTTTTTCACAGATGCATGCAGCACCTGGCACACAGTTAATAGTATATCCACCCTCCGTATTTAAGTCCTGTTAGAAGGAGGGGTGATATTGGAAGGACCTGTTGGCAGGTCTAGCCTGGAAAAATATGGCAAGGATATGGTTAGAAGGAGAAATAGCTGATTTGCATGACCACCAATTTTGCAATAGATCACAGTTGGATGAGATGCTGTTTAACTGAATGAGGTCACTGCAGTGGGAAAATTTCACTTATCCCAAGATATAGTTACCCCAGAATTGTCTATGTAAAGTAGGGATGCAAGAGTCTGTGGTACCCCCACAGAGGTGTATTTTTTTCCCTCACAAAATGTGTGTTTTTAATGCAGTTTTAAACTGTATGAATTCAGCTTTTTTTCAGACGACATTCTCTCAGTCTTACTTAGGTCAGTTGTTCTAGATCCCACAGAGAAGGTATTGGAAAGCACTTGTAGAACACATAAGAATAGTCTGCTGTGGAATCACGATGTGGAAGGGTAGATGCAGACAATGAACATAAGCACTGGCAGTCATACAAAAGCAGGATGGATGAGTGAATAATGTGCAGGAGCAATTAGTGCTATATGGTTTGGGTAGGTACTAAGGACATGTTCCTTAGCAGACTTTGCTCTAAGAAAACAATTGCGAGATCAGATCCTAAACTGCAGAAGAGCAATACCAGTTGAGACAGAAGATTGCCAAAGTTTTTTTTTTTTTTTTGCAGGCTGGTAATAAACCAGATCTGTCTGTTTAATAGCTTAATAACAAGGACCACTGGGGCAGTCTGCAGACTGCAACAGGCAATCTGGCATGAGCTAGGTATGGATTCTGGATCACTGCATTTTCCCTGCTTTTTCAAAGTTTCATGTATATGATGCAGTTTTAAATGTGAAGCAAGGTACTTAAAGGATTTGCTCAGGGTCAGCAGTTGAGTTGGTGAGGACAGAGAAATGTTCAGCCTTTGTTTATTATATGGTAAGGAAAAGAATATGGTCTTTGTATTCCCTGATAGATGAGGAGTCCCTGAATGAAGAACAAGTGATTGACATCATGTAGATTTCTGTCAGAAATTAAGTGATAGCTATGAGTGTTGAAGAAGATAAACTGACCATGTTGTTCATATAGGAGACTACATTTTGTATACAGGCATTGCAGAGGTCATTTATCAGGACAGACAAAAAATAGATTAGAGAAGAATATGATCTAAAATTATAAACAACCTAACTAAAATGATCACAGCTATGTAAAAGTAAAGGTTTCTGAAAGAAACCCGTCAGTCCTGCAGTAATCCATGATATTATTATCCCACGTGGAGAGAAAGTCCTCCTTCCCCACACAGAGAATGATCATGGTCAAATGGAGGCCTAGACAAGAAAATGGATCAAGGACAGCCCCCCCCACAGCCATTCCAGCATCTGATTACTTGGCTGTCTCCCCCAAGTACCATAAACACTGTTCAGAACTGCCAGTGTGCAACTGTTTTCTTCTTTACTTTTGAAATATGAGTACTGAGATGTGGATTTAATTTAAAAGTTAAAAATGTATTTGTCCTCTGCTGACCAAGTTAGTCTCGGTAGGCTAGTAGCCTCTTTTCAGAGGAGACCCAAGGTGGTATTTACTTTACTAGGGGAAGTTTGGCCAGGACATTGTGGAACTTCCCCTATACTTTTCAGTACATGTTATGGGATATCCATTTGAGGTACTACCAGCTTATGTAGATGGAGCCTTGGTTTAATATCTCACCTGAGGGGCAACACACAGGAGTGCAGTGCCCTCCTTATGCTGTGCTACAGTGTCAGCAATCCATCTACTTGGTGTGGGAACAGAACCCACAGCCTTCTGCAACAAGAGGAAGTGCACCTGTTGCACCACTAACACTATTTTTAGATTTTATTGCACAATCACTGACGACATTTGCTAAACAAAACAAAACAGTTGCACATTGAAAACTGACCTAGCACGATCAACAATAAACTTATTTTCTCTTGAAGCACACATTAATTGAAAATGCAATGAAACTCACATTCATTGAAAATACACCTGGACAGTGGCTGATTATGTGTACCTTAGTCCCCAGACTATTTTCAAACCATGGGCCCCCCTACATACATTTGTAGTACCGCACATAAATGAAAGTGTTATTTGATTCATTTTCCTGATTGCTTTAAATGTATTTCTTGTTTAAAACAGCAACATTTGTTAAAGTCCATTTTAAATCTGTAGTTTTGAACATTTTTTCCGGTAAGCAGTGAAACAAAATGTATGAATCAGTAATGACAAAATTTTCAACCAATTCTATTGACTGACTGATAGTATTTTTTCACTAATGTTCCAGAGGGTCTAGCAGTTGGTGTAGAGGATTAGGTCCCTGCCTCCAACAATCAAGGTACAGAGTTTTGAGCCTAAGCAAGTGATCTAATTAACTAAACTGCCCTCTGTAACAAGAACATACACACACACACACACACACACACACACACACACACACACACACACACCAAAGAAACTTTTGTTCAGGTTAAATCCACGCCACAAGTTGTGCTGGTTGTGTTTGCGTTAGCTTGCTTCTTATGCTTGTATATTCCTGAAAAAATTCATAAATGCCGGTTTCAACACAAAGAGTACCTGAAAAAACACTGCTGTGCATTCCTAATTCTTTTTGGATTAAATACATGCTGCATGAATGCTGGTTCTTTCAAGTAGTTTACTTCTTGCATTTGTGAAATGCAGGCAATCAAAATGTCATGCAAGTGTCATGCTGCATCTCATTGGCTGGATCAGAAAAAGGAAAATTTTAAAGCAGCAAATATATATTTTTTTAATTAAATTAATGTTGTGACCCAGCTCTTCTGCCAGCACTGGGCCATAGGCAGCTGCCTAGATCATCTAGTTCTGGATCCATCCCAGTTCTGTATAATCATTATCAATGGCAACTATTATAGTCAACCCATAGGGCATTGCATCTAAGAAAAAAAATCACAGGCAATCATACAGGACTGAAACAACCATTTTGTCTCTGATTTCACCAAAGTAATTCAAACCATCCTTCACACTGCTGCATTTGCCTACTTAGTGTACACCACCAGCACTATATGTAGGTTTATCACTTTGGCCGCCTCAAATTGAGCACCACAGCTCAGGCCTATCAAAGGCAATATGGTTGCCCATACCACAGAGATGCAGTCAACTACTTTCATCAGTAGCATACAAACTATTGCACCAAAAAACATTCAAGTTCACAAACTGTCTTACCAAAAGAACAACAGCTTATAGTCTGTGGTCGCAAGCTACCCTCTTCTTAAACACTCCACAGAATGTTATACATTACTGATCACTGATTCTCATTTATAGCGAAGATCAAACGTAAGTATAGATTACGCAAATAGACAATGCAGCACAATTAAGCAATCCGAAATTAGTACTGGTTGTGACGAAAGGAGATACTGCCAGCCCAGCTAGCTAGAATTTTGTAAATAATTATATGTCATTTGTGAATATCAACATGATCTATATAAAATGATTGTGTTATAACTGTATTAGAACCATACCTCTCAACCTCTTGCTGCAATAAATCTGGACAAAGCCTGACAAAATGGGGGGACAAAGACCCCATAATAGGGACACATTTTAAATATTGTTCTTATAAACTTAGAAAGCTGCTAGAATAACAGGATATGTGTTACCATACATTTTTTCTGAAGGATATGAAGTCTGAAACTCAGATGATTGTCATTATTTATTGACTTTAATCCTGAAATCATCCAAGTGATTTGTCCAAAAAAACCCACAGTTTTTATGAAGAACAGACCACAAATATGAGGCAAAAATCTGGACATTATGTGAAAATCTGTACAGTTTCAGGTTTTAGAACCATATGTCATGTGTATATTAAACTGGTCTGTACAGATGTGGTCTAAAAAGGTATTTTATAAAGTGCTTGTGCTTAAACTATAACCAGGGCTGGATTTTAGTGTTCCTAGGCCCTAAGCACCTTCACTTCGAGCTGTGCAAAAACAGGAATAAACGCCCCCTGAATTATGCCGACTGACATGATGTTCTTGTTACCCATGTTTTTTCCCAAACTTATCATGATCACTTGCTCCCACCACCAGATTATTCCCCTTTTCCTCACTCAATGAATCAGGATAATTAGTCTGTCACATGACCATTTAAGTGGGAAGTGATCATGATCACTGAAAACTGCGCAAAGAATCACGACTATTATATTGTTAAACCACATGACTGATTGAAGTCAGTTGAGCAATTACCATTTTACACTTCTACTTTATATAACTGTGTGTGTTCATAGGTAGGTACTAGGCTATTGGCCCAAGGGCCTATGTAAGCCAAGCCAACAAGGTTCCCTGGCTTACGCCATCCAATAAAGTTATTTTCCTGTGCCACTGTCGAGCAGAGACACAGAAGTGATCCCCGGGGTGTATTTCCTATTTCCCATCCACTCATCAAGATTTTCCTTGAAGAGTGCTAATGAAGAACTTTGCTTGACATAGATGGTTAGCCTGTTCCAGAGTATGGGAAGTCTCTGGGACAGGAATCTATCCCTCCAGCATGTCCTGTTTATTGTGGTGACAAGGTTGAGTGTGTAGCTCAGAGGGATTGGGATTTCTTTAGGTGTAGCATGTCCAACAGCACTGGGTTTGACATAGCTTTATATGTTAGGCAGAGATCGCCTCGGAGTTGGTGATATGCTACGGAGTAAAGCTGGAGTTTTCTGAGACGGTCAGTGCAGGGCATTTGTTTGAGGCCAGTAATCATCTTTGTGAGGTACTTCTGTGGCCTTTCCAGCTGCTGCAGATGTCTTGTGAGGTACATTCCAAAAGGTGTGTTGTACTCTATAATGGTTCTAATGAGTGTCGAGTAGAGGGGAACAATGACCTTTTTTTCCCCTGGATGAAAACCCTTTTATGATGAGGTGTGCCATGTAGAAGGACTTCCTGACTACTATGGCAATGTGACTATCAAAGGAGAGACTACTGTCCACCTGGGTCCCAAGGTCTCTTATCACACATTTGGTGTTAAGTAGATTGCTGCCTATGTGGTAGTTCATGGGTACAGAGTTTTTATCAAAGGGGATGACACTGAACTTTTTGGCATTAAGCTTGAGGCCATGGCACTGACACCAGGCATCTGTCTCAGCGAGGCCCTTCTGTAGGATGTTCACATCATTTGGGGACTTTACTATGGCTCCTAGTTTGCAGTCATCTGCGAACTTCATTAGCCAGAGGCCTTGTGTGTTAGTCTGTACTTCACAGAAGTAAATACCAAACAGGAGAGGTCCCAGGACTAAACCCTGTGGTACTCCACTTATCACTGGTTTGAGGTCAGATTTGGAGTCTGCAACTTTTACAGTGTGGGTTCTGTCAGTGAGCCAGTTGGCAACCTATTTTGTGATGTAGGGATTTATACCTAGTTTAGTGAGTTTAGCTATAATTCCAAAATGGAGGATGGTGTTGAAAGCCTCGGTGAGGTCAAGATAGGCTGTTTGAACCACCTTACCCTCATCTAGGCTTTGGTGACTGCCTCAAAGAAGTCGATCAGGTTCAGGAGGCATGATATGCCTTTCACAAACCCGAACAGGGTGGGATCCAGAATTTGGAGGTTACCAATGTCTTTGTTTATGAGTTCCATGATGATACGTTCCATGGCCTTGCAGACCAGGCTCATCAGGCTAATAGGGCAATAGTTCCTGGGATCAGTGGTGGCTCCCCTTTTATGGAGTGGGATAACTGTTGCTGTGCACCATTCAGTGGGTACAAAGCCTGATGCGAGGCTATTATTGAACATGGTGCTTAGGTGGGGAGCCAGTTTGTTCTGAAGTTTGTGAAAACGCAGCCTGGGATGTTGTCCGGTCCCATGGATGCTGTGTTTTTGGCTTTATAGAGTGCAGCATTTACCTGCATAGTTGTGATTACAGGGACTCTGCATTCTTCCTGTATAGATATGGGCCCTTTAGGGGGTGAGGGGGGGATAAAGTTAGCACTGAACCTATCTGCCAGGATGTTGGCAATATCAGTTGGTTCTGTAATTTTCATGTCATTGTGCTGTAACTCAGAGCAGATCTGGGTGTTGCTATCGAGATTCTTGACATAGCTATAGAATGCTTTGTGGTTATTCTTAGAATTAGTGACAATTTTGTTTTTGTAGCTAGCTTTGGAGGATCTTATAAGGGATCTCAGCTTCTTACTGAGGCTGACCAGGGAGCTCCTCCACTCATGGGATTTTACTCTCTTTTGCAACAGTTTCTTCCTTCTGTTGTACAGTTTGTTTATAGCAGGGGACCACCAGATTGGTTTCTTTTTTTTTGGAGGATATTGTCCTGGTTCTGTTTGGGATAGCACGATCCATGCACTCATGTAAGTGCTTATAGAGTGCATTTGTTCAGGATTCAGCAGTTGATGATCATCCTGATATGATGCTGTCTGATCACTGAAGATAAATTACAATCAAATCTGTGCAACACTACTTGATATCTCAGAATGTCAAAAACAAAAACCGACAGTGGTTCATGAAGCAAAAGTTTTGATAAACAAGCTAACTATCTTAGAAATAGCATTAATGACAGTCATCTAGGAAGATATTCTGAAAAATATTGATAGAATAAATAAAGCACTTCAGAAACCTGAAATATAGCTGAGCATAATTGTGAAATTATATGCTGGACATCTGGATTATTTAGTTGAGGTTTGAGTCAAGGATAAATTTGATGACTTTGAAAAAATGGTTAAAGACCTTGTTCAAAATTCTGATTACAAACAATGGAAAGACTGAAATTGGAAAAGAAAGAGACCATTTCAAGAAACACCTGATGAATTGGTACAAGAACTGACTGCAAAATATGCATCTTGAATTAAGATTTTTTTATCGTATTCTAGATGTACTAGTTACAGAAATGACAAAATGGCATGCAGCATGCAGTATGTTGCATGATACCTTTGGTTTCCTTTCAGACAGCTCTTTAACAAAAGATGAAGTTAAATTGAAAGCCAGAGACTTCTTCTTCTTTCGGCTTTTTCCCGGTTAGGGGTCGCCACAGCAGATCACCTGTCTGCTCATGACTGGCAGTGGAGTTTTACAGTATCGAGTTGCCAGCCCTCTGCCCAACCTTCCACAGAAGGCACACACACCTAGGGCCAATTTAGAGTGCCCAATCCACCTACAGCATGTCTTTGGAATGTGGGAGGAAATTGGAGCACCCAGAGGAAACTCACGCGACCACAGGGAGGACATGCACTCCACACAGAAGGCACCCCAGCCGAGGATCGAACCGGAGAACCTTTTGCTGCAATGTGACAATGCTAACAGCTGCACCACAGTGGCCACCCAAAGCCAGAGACTTGTTAATATGTATTTATCAGATTTGGAAGAAGATTTTGTTGATAAATTTCTTATATTTTCGCCATTTTACAAGGATAACAAGTCAGTAGTTGAAGTGATTCAACTGATAAAATCCCAAATAAAAGATAAACTTGTTACAAGTTTTCCAAATGTACATACTGCATTAAGGATTTATTTATTAATAATTGGAACAAATGTAGAAGGAGAAAGATCATTTTCTAAACTTAAGCAAATTAAGAATTATATGCGCTTAACTGTCAGCTAGGATCGCCTATTGTCTTTGGCTCTTTTATGTATTGAAAGTGACATTACTTGTGATACTGACTTTGAGTACATTATTAAAGACTTTGCTGAAAAGAAAAGTTGAAGAAAGAATATTTCTTAGGATCGGAAATACTTAATAATTTTTATTTCTGCCTTGCACTCTTTTTTTCTTATTATTTTCTTTTTTCAATTTGTTTGCCTACTTTGTAGGCTCTAAAAATTTTGCAGGCTGTAGGTACTGTGAATACAGTGCCTAATGGGAAATCTGGCCCTGAAAGTAACCACAGTGTGCCCTGGTGGAAGAGAACAGAAATGTACATGCACTATTGTAACTGTTTAAGTGTATATATTGTAATAGTGGAAACTGGAATACAGGAGGTTAACTTCAGCAAAATAGCTGAAATTAAATTATTTTATAGGCTAGGCCAGAGACATAATGTTTGTACTAGGCAGCTTTTCTGTATTGTCCTTAGGGCGAAATAATTACTAGTCTTGAAATGTGGAAGAATATAATTGTTGTTTTCCAGTATCTGCCAAAGATCTGAGTTCTATGTATTTTCACAGATAAATACTAAATACTGCCAGATTCCAGCAGTGGTGGATTCACCTGGGATAGAGTCAGATGACAAGAAATGATGTCTTTCTGTAATCTATCCTAGCAGTAATATTTGAGATATTAATTTCGGGAGTCTCTTAGTGAGACAGAGCATTCTGTATTCTGTCTTGGACCTGACAAAAAACATTCACCACAACATCTGCCTTCCTCTGATGAATTAAGTTTCTAGGAAATAGTACACTTCTCTTGGATAATCAGGAATATAGCAAAGCTTAGTTTAGATAAGTTTACTTATTTGTTTGAATCTGTCCTGCAATGTTGTTTTAAATATTTCCTGTGATTTTGAACTCTGATGTCACTGCAAATATATACAGAGTATTTTCTTGTTCTTTAATTATTTATTATTAAATATATTTTAAACTTTCATTGTGGCTGATCTGTCTAGAGATATTTAAGTTTTTGAGAGTACTTGCATATTTATTTGGTGACACTGTGTGGGTCCCTCCTAATAGCTTTGCTCTTGGTCAAACTACCATTTGTATTAATATTAATATTACACAGTAAGATTGGACACCTTTTGTTAAGGGCCTTAAAGTAGCTGATAAGGATCTGGCTGGTGGCAGTGAAAACTACCTTATAGTCTGGGCAAAAGGGGGCATAGCTAGTAAAGCTGTGCCAGCCTTTCACATGTGTTACTGTGTGTGTGTGTGTCTGTGTGTGTATATGTGAGTGTGTGTGTGTGTGTGTGTGTGTGTGTGTGTGTGTGTGTGTGTGTGTGTTGGTCTTGGTTGAGGACCAAAAAAGAAAAAAAAGACCTTTCCTCCCAGGTGATGGTTCTTCTAATAAGCTTGCTACTGTCTAGATACCACGCACTGAACACTGAAGCACTTCAGCCCAGATTGCAAATGCTGTATTGACATTAATTTCTACCCCACATGCAGCAGCCTTGACTGCAAAAGCAGTATCAGCATTTATTTCTGAAAGCTGGTGTTGTATTGCCACTTACTGGCAACTGCAAATCATGCCCCTGGTACATTTTGGCCAAGGTGGCTCCCCAGTACATTTCTGGCTTGGTAGACAAGAGGTAGCAACTTCTTCAACCTCATTATGATACTTGCATAGTTGTTTTGCATGGCAGACTATCTTATCTATCTATCTATCTATCTATCTATCTATCTATCTATCTATCTATCTATCTATCTATCTATCTATCTATCTATCTATCTATCTATCTATCTATCTATCTATCTATCTATCTATCTATCTATCTATCTATTTATTTATGTATTTCATTTTTTTAACTGAGTAGGTATACTGCTCAGCAAACCTTTTTAAACCATGACCTGGGCCACAATGGTAGGAATTAAACAATTGTTACATACAGACAGTACATCAAATAAGCAGTTGATAACATATAGTATAGCATAAGGAAAACAGCACATTGAAGAATTGTTTTGATAATATGTAGATCATTATCAAGTAGCAGCATCTTGATATTAAAGTAGTAAGTTGTTTATACAAAATTTACAATATAGTAGTATGTTATTTACAGTAATCATATTTACAGTCATCATTGTCATAGTAATCAATCCCCTTTTCCCATTTTTACATGGCATCAGGGTGTCACATCAATGTTAGTCAATGTGACCAAATCGCCTACAGCCAATGTTTACACTGCTAGTGGCTAGCCCTGATGCAATGGGAATTTATTGTTTATTGTTTTCATAGTACAAATTGATTGGTTGGCACTTTGGAAATGAATGTTAACAAATGTTTTTGAAATTGCCAACAGCAGAGACAAAGAGACAACGTTTATTTTAATTGCAATACCTGCTTTTAATCCTTAGCTCTGAAAACAATTGCAGGTAGCTTCCTTTGCAGTGTGGCTTTAAACATATCTAGTTATTTTGCTTCCTAACATCAGCTAGGAGATTGTCCCAGATGGCAGTTCCCATTTTCCTAAATGCTCCTTCTGGCCAGTGTCATAGTTTCTCCCATGTCCTTTATGAGCTTGCAGGTTTGCTGTCTGATAATTGAATTAGATTTTAATGGGGAACAATGCCCAAGTTTCACTATTTTTAATAAAGTGTGTGTTGAAAAGTAGAATAGCTTTGCTGCTAGTTGGCAGTCAGATGAAGAGTTTCATTAGGTCATAGTGATGGGTGTAATTATCAGCATAAAGTACAAATCTACAGACTGTATTAGTTGCTGTCTGAATTTTTATGAGTATTTGTGCTAGACGTAAGTAGTGAAATGATATTATTGAATAGTTACTTCGAGAGCCCAAGACTACTTGGATCTCAAACATATCATGTTCATGTTAAGAGCTTTAGAGAGGTTTAGATCTAGGCAAGCTGCTAGGATAATTAGGTTGTGACAAACTTCCAGATTTGTTTCCTATATATTCCATATTATTATGTTAATATTTAAAATGTGTCAGAGGTTTACCTAATATGTTTTGTAACAAGTTTACATATCTATTTCTTCTATGGACCACGTTAATGTCTACAGAGTATCAGTGACATATTTCAGTGGTAGATTATAAACAGTCTTAAATAAATATGCCCTTCAGTCCGTGTCATCTATTGTCTGCTTTTCTCTTTTACAGAATGTTGGAAAGGCTGCACATAGAGGCTGGAAATACTTTGTTGCCGGATTACAGGGGCTTGCAACAGCATATTCTTCTCCCTGGATGCTGATCCCTGTATTGACTACAAGTGTCCACAGATAGAAGACTAAAGGACTGCTGATACTGCCTGCCAGGATCTGACATGATTGACAAAATAATTTCTGACATACAATCATAATATGGTGACAACAAAATAAATAGTCTCCACAATGATCAAGTGACTCTAATTGAAAAAGAATACCACAGTTCATATTCCTCCAGCAAAGCTAGAACTTCCAGTAAGTGACCTCCCTAACCTCTTGTGTCAGAGGTACATGGGATATATGCAGATGATCCTTATGAACATCAGGTGTTACAGCTACTTGGAAATTCTGGGTCACTGCAGGGTCACTGCAAAAATATCCCAAACAACAAACTAAAACAACGAGTGAGAAGGTCACTGAAAAAACAATCAGTAAAAAAAGCTAGAACTTCCAATAAGTGTGACCCTAATGATAATGGACATCAGCTGGGTATAACAGCCCTGTGTTTCTAATGCTTAGTCAAATACTCTGCTTGTGCTGTGCCGATGAGGTCATAACAAGGCCAAAATATGCATATCCACAGCTAGTGGGGTTTGGCTTTATTGGCCTGAAATTGTCCATTAAAACAACAAAACAAGCCATGGGCATTCAGAATTGCCAATTATCTGAAACACCTGATGTTCATAAGGATCAACTGCATATATCCCGTGTGCCTCTGACACGAGAGGTTTGGAAGTCACTTATTGGAAGTTCTAGCTTTGCTGGAGTTTTCATTTTGTTTTTACTGATTGGTTTTTCAGTGACCTTCTCACTCATTGTTACAGTTCATATTCCTGAAAACTCACAAGACCTCATCCTCAAAGGAAGATCTGGTTTAAAAACACATTGCTCATTGTCTTGGCTTTGGACACTTAAACAGCTTCACTGTGGCTCATTTTACCTCCATCTTTTAATCCAGCATTTTTAGGAATAAAGCTACATGTGGGGGTGTTTGTTTTATTTACTTCCTGTGATTTTGACTTAACTTAATTCTTCCTTTTTAAAATGAATGTGTTATAAAACCATTGTTTATAACTCAAAAACTCACACATCGTACTGCAGTAGTACTAACACAAAGATTTTAACTAAACTTCTAAAAATTCATAACTGTGCACTACCAAACTGAAGGTTTATACATTCTTTCTAGTGTTCAGGATTCTGCAGTGAGTCAAAAAGCTGCACTTTACTAGTTAACCATGTCTGAGACTATAGTTCCATGGATTATTTTGTACATATCTAAAGTAATATGACTATGGTTAGATTTTGTCCTGGCATGGGTTACAGTGTTTGGAAATGTACTATCTATAATTCATTTCTGATACCCATTTTGGACTCTCTAATTCTATATATAATACAGTTTCAATGAAGACAGCACTGAAAAATAAGATTACATACTGATTTGATAAGAAAGTTGTGAACTGTACTTCTGATCATAAATAATTTACACTATTTTTCCTGCCTACTTAACTTCTTTTCTGTCTTCTTTTGCTTGAATGATGTCATGCAATAGCTTTCCAACCTTCTTTTTTTCTGATACTCTTTGAGAACACTTTTTGATTTTCCCTGGACATTAATTATTTTTGCTCAAATATGATTTTTTAGCATTCTCACAGTGTTACCCAACTATCACTCCACCCTCTAGACATGCTAGTGTGTACTAGATCACAAAATGCTGTGCAAGGACACATTTTCTTCTGGTAATGCAACATTTTACCATATTATGTCAATTGCATCTTATGTATGATTTATATGTTATAGTTACATCCACTGGCAAGTAAGTGGCTAGCAAGCAGCAGGGTCATCATTTTGCTTGCTGAGGTCATTTTTTTTCAAAAAGTATTAAAAAGAAAACATGGCCTGCTATGGTACATTGCACCTCCCATCACTTACGGGGATATAGCCTCATTTCTTCTAGTCTCATAAATACCCATACAATGCTATGTAATCTCCTTCAGGGTCACGCCATTCCACTATGAAAGTAATATACCAGAAAAGAATATAAAAATGTAGTGAGTAATTAATTCCTACCTCCTTTCTACAGTTAGCCATCAATATTTCTCCCCTCACATTCACCCCAAAGCACTAGCATGCCCTCAGGTCCACAGCATCACAGCCACCTGCCTTCTCTCTGGCCACATTACTACTAAAATTCTGAGAATAAGGGCTGAAACAAACAAATACTTGCTCTCATTATCCTAGCCAGCAGCTAGGGCTATGGTAACTGTAGGTTTACTCCATAATATCCCTAAAAGGTAAACACAAAGTTAAGTCCAATCAGTCCACTTGACTGGAAGATTATAATCAAAATATCTGGTATCAACCAAACAGGCACGATTTATGTTTCTGACTACTTTAAATTATTCCAGAATGATGTCAACATCACTATAAAAGACATCATTCTTCTGTTTTCCAGGTAGTCTGTTTGGATGAGAGTCAGCTCAAGCAAGGTTTTACAATTAGAATTCTCCAACAAAAGAAATATGTGTATGCATACAAACACATATATGAATATATATATATATATATATATATATATATATATGTGTGTGTGTGTGTGTGTGTGTGTGTGTGTGTGTGTGTGTATGTATGTATGTGTATGTATATATATATATATATATATATATATATATATATATATACATATATACACACATATATGTGTGTGTGTGTGTGTGTGTGTGTGTGTGTGTGTGTGTGTGTATATATATGTATATGTGGATATATCTATCTATATATACACACACACACGCACACACATATATATATGTATATATATATATATATATATATATATATATATATGTATATATATATTTATATATGTTTAACGTAAAACTGATATGAATAGTTTGACATAATTGCATACTTATGATTGGGGCTATGTGCCTATGGTGCTGATGATTGAGGTTGGAATCTTACTTAGCACAGGACATTTAGAAATCTTAAATCAGCCAAGAAGATGTAGATTGCAGTCTATAATGTACCATGCACAAAATTTAATTTTATTCTATTCAGAGCCACTATTTAGACTCAAGGGCATCAGCAACCTCCAGCTATGACTGTAACTGAAGGACAGTGTACGAGTAATGAATGGAGTTCAGTATGTTCTATTCTCTTTCTTCAAATTCTTCAAACAAGATACAGAGAAAGAAGGAATGAGACTGCATTTGCTTAGCCAGAACTTGACATATTGACCTCTTAACACCAACAATGAAATATTCCACTCCAAATATCCCCCTCAGAAAGCTATGCTACACAGAGCAGAATATCCCATCCTCAGGCCCTGTATGCTAAACAATGTGTTTGTGATACGATGTCACCATACAGAGAGAGAGAGAGAGAGAGAGAGAGAGAGAGAGAGAGAGAGAGAGAGAGAGAGAGAGAGAGAGAGAGAGAGACTGGTGTTGTACTGGGGAATCTGGCAGACAGCAGTAATCACTAAAGGCGGAGTCAGTGTAACTGACATGGCAGAGGTAAGGCCTGGCTAAGTGGAGTGTTTGGTAAGTACAAATAAAATAAAACATATCAAAATAATGAATGCTTATGCCTGGTAAACGTCATAAAGACAGTTGCAGTGCTATGGAGAGACATAAAACACACAAAAATAAGCATTTTAGAGTAGTACATCTCCATCCTTGTATTTTGTTGAAGCTTTTATAGAATGAGGGATAAACGAGTTTGTATTTTTCCTGATTGTGGAGTGTAATCATGGCTGTCCACACACTGCAAATTGATTATGACGGGAGATCTGATCAAAATCTTCTGTTTATGATCCATATAAAATCAGCCCATCCTAAGGAAGAATGTTAAAAGCACAAAAAAAACCCCATCAGCAATGCAAAGTAGCCAACAGCAAACAAAATAAAAGCTGAATATGTTGATGAACAAGGGAGACTGAAGTACACAAATGATTACATGAAGTGGAAACGTTTAAGAAAATATAAAGAACTAGTGTGTTTGTGTCTTTCGGCTTTTCCCGGTTAGGGGTCGCCACAGCGTAACTCCGGTCCGCTAATGATTGGCAGTTGATTTTTACATACCGGCTTGCCAGGCCTGACGCACAACCTTCAATGAAGGTACATCTATTCACGCATGTCTCCACGCAGAATACGCTCTAGCTGAGAATCGAACCGGACAGCGTCTTACTGTGAGGCGACAACGCTACTGCAGCACCACCACCACGGTTTAATATAAAGAACTAGTAAGCAGAAAAAATGGAACAAAGTGATGGCAGAGAAGAAAGACAGGATGACTGCACAAAAGAATGATCTAGAATTTGGATAGCTTGGCAAAAATAATTGATAACAGACTAGCTTACAAAATGTCATTATCAATAAGTAGAAGCATGCTTTCACCAACTACATCAGAAAAAGTAGTAAATTACCCAGCCGTAATAAACATAATTATGTTGTGAAAGTTTAAAAATTGTCTACCAGAATTTTATATCTACTCTTCAGGCTCTAGTTTGAGTAGAGGTTTGAGTGAGATAGGTATATCACACTGTTAAGGATACAGACATGCCCAGTTTCAGTTATTTTCTTACAGGAATATACTAATCTGTTATTTTCCATTATAAACTTTTCATAGCAAATGGACAGACATACTGAAGGCAAATAAACCCAGTAGCCAGAAACACAGGCAGAAAGAAAGAGTAAAGGGTAAACAATAAAAAGGTGTACTAGCAAGCATAACATACAATTTGAAAGCTGAGAGGTGAAAGGAGGAAGAAATACAGAGAAAAGAAATGTCAGAAAGTTATACTGAATGTTATCAAAAGCAGTAAGGGTCAGTGTATGGGGAGAACAGAAAGAAATCAGTGAGTTAGGAATGATGCATTTTGCTAAGTGACAGGAGTCAACTAAAATGAAGGAAGACCAGAAGGTTTTTCAAATATGGCAAAAAGATGAAGCTGTGATAAAACACATGCTGGGTCTGCTAGGACTGGGAACACTGGAGCAGTTGTATGGAAAATATAAAAATAGGGTAGGAAATAACAGGATATTTGTATATTGGGACTGGGTATTGTAATTTGGTAAGGTAATGGTGAAGACAGAATGTAAAAAGTGGGAAGCACGGGGCAGAGGTGAGCTGCAATGGTTGGTCATAATTATTACCCATTCACTGAAACTGATGCTAAAGAGCATCACATTTTAAGAAAGTGTCATAACAAACATGCACATCTTGACAGCTTTTGTAGAGGTACAATACTCAAAAATGGGGATCGTATCTGTAGCCAACCTAGAAAACTGAACAATCGAGCGGTTTTAGACCTGCGTTTATCAGATCCTGAAATGCAGTAATCATGTGAAAACGAATAATGATCAGAATCATAATACATCGACACCGGCATACTTACAATGCATAACAGAGGCTTTTCAGTAAATGGCAAAAATGACAAGAGAGTTTTGTGAGAGTCAGCCTGGCTGGAAATTAGAAATATCTACATCACTTTTAACTGTACTCGTTTCTGATAGCCTTTGATATACCAACTGAAATTAGCCAATACAAGGCAGCAGAAACTGACAGCAAGTAGTTTAACAAAAGTGCTTTGCCTAGATGATATAGATAAGATACTAAATCCAGAATATTACTCAGCTTTGAGAATGGCAGCAGTGCTACATTTCTAATCCGTCCAGAGCGGTCAGTATCTGCGAAATACAGCCTGGGAGCATGGTGTAATGCTGCTACTTGACATCATACTGAATAAACGGATGGGGTGCAAAACTGATACAATTCGATAACTTGTTGGTCAAATCAATATCTAAAGTAGCTGTTAAAGCTGTCAGAGTGCATGGATGGAATACAAGTTGGAAGTTTCTGCAATAAATGAGACTGCCTTTTAACTCATTTCTAGAATTAGCAGTCGAAACAAGGAAGAGAACATTATACAAATAATTAAGGAAAGCAGTGAATCCGGATTATGAAAGATATGATAAATATAGGTTACAGTGTCTCAATGCTAAAACTAAGCACTTCTTTCAAAGACCAAAGAGAACACTTTTCTAAATAGCGAAGGGAGAATGCGCATTTTAAAGAGAAGTGAGTAGCAGATAGAAGGATAATAGAAACAGGAAGACAAAACAGTGGGGACTATGGAGGATAGTCAAGAGACGCAGGAAAATGACGTGAACATAGAATATGCACACTATGATTTTTCTTGGAATTAGTGTCACATTGTAGTATTGCAAATCTACAGACCAGATATAGATGACCAGTAGACAGTAAGTGAATGACCACATACTTTACTGTCATGGCAGCAACAGAAGGAGGAAGCCAAAGTCACACAACATCCAGCATGTACATTTAGGCTTATGAGATACTTAAAGACACACTGTAACACACACACACACACACACACACACACACACACACACACACACACACACACACACACACACACACACACACACACACACACACACACACACACACTCTCATATACACATATACACATATGCACTAACCCCTGTTGTGAATGAGAGGCTTTATCTTCTCTAAAACTCAATTAATATACGAAGGTTATAGCACCTTGTGAAGGCTAACATTTAGTTACACTAAGCTTTAAGAAACTGGCAATTTCACGGAATTAGTTTTTTAGCATTTTCTTAAAAGCATATAGCTATATACCCCATCCCTCAATCCATTTTCAATACTACTTTTATCAAGTTCATGTTCATGGGAAAGCTACTTGTATAAGGCAGTCCTGGACAGGACGTAATCTGTATATATATATATATATATATATATATATATATATATATATATATATATATATATATATATATATAAATAGTATATGATTAGATTACAGAAGATCATAGACAAAGTTGATAGAGAAGACACAATACAGTGAACAATTTCATCTGTAATCTGCTCCACTGAAGAGAAGAAATGTCACATTAGAGGTATCACAAATGTGAACAATATACTTAAATGTGTGATCATAGAAAAAGTAAATAGTGGACAATATTCCAAAAAAAATAATTTACCAAGGTTAGGCATGTGTTATTCATGGAGAATCATAAAAAAGGTAAACAGATGTACTTATGTCTGTGATAAAAGATGAAAACAAAAGAAACAGCCATGTAGTACAAAAGAAAGCACAACAGACAATCAAAAAGCAAACACACCTTCACTGTCAGTGTCTTTAAAATACTATTTTTTATACGGAAGGCTTCACCTCTTCACCCCAGATGTGGGGGCTCTGCCTCTACATTCTCAGGACTTGTATATATTAACTTTATGGTCAAACAACCAGGAAGAAAGAGAAATTCTCTTAGTCATGCTATAGTTAACATTGTGTACTTCAACTAGTTAATGCAATTCACTACTAACAATATTTGCACTAAAATATGACCACTATAAAATGAACTTGTGGCCAGATACATGGAACATACGTGCATACACGTGTGTAGTTCCATCCACATTTTGTAGCAAACTGATTTGCTTTAGGACAAAATATGACAACATGGCACTTTGAGTACAAACATTGTACAGCATTCATCTACATATAAACACAGTAGTTTTCTATGAATGGGAAATATAGAAAACAAACAAACTAAAAAATATGTTTTCTCTTGTTTACCACAAGTAAATTATGATGTTATAAAGTCATAAACAGACTTCTAAAATCACACGCAAATGGAAACAGGTTGATTAATGGAGTATGTGGGCTTCAGTAGTTGCATATATATTTTCTTAGTTTACTAAGGTTGGGGTCATCCTCATCTATAATGTCACTTGTGGCCTCATCACTCCTAAGATAACTTGCACAAAACCCTGAACTGTAAATAAAAATGATATCTAACACTTAAACCCCACATAATCTATATATATATATATATATATATATATATATATATATATATACATTGACAATGTAAAAAAAGGTCATTGGCAAGTCAATAATCTCTTTCATTCACCTGACATAAAGCTAACACAAGGAAGTTGCCTTCAAATACAAACATTAAAATCTAGAAGTATTTTCAAGTTCCATTTTAATGTATAACCAAATATTCAGGACACTTCAGGATACATTTACTATGACTTTGACAAAAACACAGGGCTTGCTGCCTCTATCTGGAGAGCTTTTAATCTTGCCAAAGGACATGCTACAATCCCCACCCAGTATTACTATATAAGAAGGGGTTTCTACGACTTCCCAAACTTGGTTTTCAGGTAACTGTTTAGATAATAGAACTGTGGCATGATGTTTCATCAGAGACTAGCCTCTGTAATGGTTCTTCCACAGAAGGCTAGAAGCAGTTCAAGACGTATGCTAGAAACTTAATCTGGTTTCACTGTTCTTCACTCTGACATCTGTTTATTTCCTTCTTTTAGTTGAGTGAAGGCATAGATCATAAGTGACTGTTTTCAGACATAACTTGGATCTTAAAGACAATTTATGGATAGAGAACTCTGTACTCTGCATATCATGTTCACCGTTTACATTACAAATACAAGTGAATGTGTGAATATAACACTTTAAATATGCATTCTGAATGCCATGCCCATGCATTATACACTAGTGATGGTTTGCTCATGCAGTTTCTGATACACATCTCAAGATGTGCAGCACTTCTGTTTCATGGTTTTAAGTTTATTCATCATTATCTGTATTTCTGCATACAGGAACCTGTATTTCAGCTGATGTAATCATGTGATACACACACACACACACACACACACACACACACACACATATATATATATATATATATATATATATATATATATATATATATATATATATATATATATATATATATATATATATATATATATATATATATATATATCATGCTGACATACCTTTCATAACCCGTGTAAATGTTACAGGTATCCCGTATAGAGCAGGTATCTTACATCTCCCATGTCCTCATACAGTATATGTGTTAAAACATTTACATATTTTCTGTGGCACTCGCAGTTATTCAGTTTATACTTCTATAATTCCTTGTTGCAATGTAACTGGAACTGTGATGTGTACAGTACAATGTCTTATTAATGATAATGTTGTTTGTTGAATAAGCTCCTTAAAAACATCTAACCAGCTTTGCTGTTGTGCAGATTGTAGAGACCCCAAGGTACTACCACACAGGTTTTTGTCTCAGACATTTGTGCCAATATGCCACTTAAGTCTTTATGCTAAGATCTATGTATTATCTGACTGCTCGAGCGTAAGCATTTGTGATTACAAAGAGGCTGTGGCAATCAAGAACAAAATTTTTTTAACTGGGTGTAGCTTTTCTCTGGCATAATTAATGATAATGCAATGCAAACAGACTGTCTTGTAATGTCAGCACCTTCCTTTTGTACTAAACATTCATAGTTTTTATTTATTTGTATTTGTTAACCAGGGTAGAGAACACCAATCCACATGAACATTTTTCAGAGTCAGCCTAGGAGCACTGCCTGGTTAAGTGGCCTGCTCAGGCAAATATTTAATTACTTGTTGAGATATTAACAATATTATTTTAATGTATTAATACACAAGTTTTTTCATGCTTTTCTCCATTTATATTTTTTCAGTTTACACTCATCTCATCAAAAAGACAGTTCTGTAAAAAGTGGGAATTGTCAAAATATTTCATCGATTTTCTCTTTTGGTGAATGTCTATATGTGTTAGTGTGAGATTGCTGGGTGTAAGTTTATCTGTGTATGCTCTCTGGATCAGTGAATGCTTGTGTATATGTGTGTGAGACTAGGCTAACAGGTGTGTGTTTTGTTGACAGCATGTGTGTTTGTGTATGAGTGTTTAGATGAGAGAAGGCATCCTCTATGTCAGGATTAAACAAGGTTATTAAACTCTCCCAGAAGTATGAGTGAATTTAAGAGAAAGGTATGTGTGTGTGTGTGTGTGTGTGTGTGTGTGTGTGTGTGTGTGTGTGTGTGTGTGTGTGTGTACAAATCCAGTAGCTCAGTATGTATATGTATTCATATAAGTGTGAGATCATCAGACAGAAAATTAAGGCAGCACCTCCTTTCACAAATTCTGAGTGATCATACAGTTAGTATTTATTAAATTAGAGGGCCCATGTAGGGGGTACAGGAGAGTTTGCCTCCCAGAAAAAATAAAATGCTTATTCTCTTTGTTTTTATAAGACTTTGATAAAATGAGCTGTCAAATGACCTGATGAGCTGAAGATGATGATGGTTTAGATAAAAGTTTTTTTTTTTCATGGAGCTGACATAAACTCTATTTTTACCTTGTATTATGAATGCAAACAGAGATGTGTGGCTGTTCTGTTCATAATTTGTTATACTAAATCCATCTTTCAAAACTTGTGCAAAAAACAAATGCCTGTTCATCAATAATGACATCAAAAGTCATGTAAGCTGGCATGAGTCTGAAAAAAATTAACAGCTGAAAAGTCACTGTTTTTTTGGCTTGAACATGGAAGACATGCAATGCTAAAAATGTAATCCTTTCTATCCATAATGAAGTTGCACATTTATATTGCAGCTAGGAAAGTCCCATAACTTGCCATGAATATATTTCTTTGTTGCACGGCTGTTCATTTGGAAAGTTCCTCAGTTTAATCATTGATATAATTCACAGCTAGTCATCAAGAACTTAACATACTTTACAGTGGTAATTACTTTAACAATTCCCAGGGCAACTTTAAAATTTTGTAGAAAAGCTTCTGCATTTCAAACTTAAGTCAAAACAAATTGGACTTTGTACAGAATAAATGATAACTTTGGAAAAGTTCATGTCTGTTTTTCCCATAGCCTGCAATTTGTGTTTGTTTGGTCTAAAATTATGACCTCCCTATGTAATATGTGACATATACATTTTCTCTACATTGAGTTTACATCTGTTAGAATGCATCAGTTTACTGTTTAACATACTTAAAATTTATAGTCTTATTCTGATTAGAGCGTACTCTGTATTCACTATACTAAGCTATTTTATTCTGTTAGCTATACACCTGACTGTGACTAAAATAGATTGTTGTGGCTTTTTGGATGGTTATCTCAGTCATTATTGTGTAAAATAAAATGATAAACAATGAATGGTTTGTTCTATACAGACACTACTTTAAAGCACTTTCTTAATATGTTAAGAACTTGAGGAATAGTATTTGGAAAAATACTAATCTTGTCAGAAAAGAAAGATGCTGTTTACAACATGATGTATGCTACGACCACAATCATAATAAATATTAGTTACACCTTTGTAGAAGAGAATGAAAAGGTATTAAAAAAGACTTATAAAACGATAGACATGCAACATTTAACTGCTGCTGGGAATTTGTTTACTCTGACATGACTATGCAACCCCTGGAAGAACCTAGCGCAGCATGGAAAACAGTTAACTGCAGCACCAGGTGACAAAGCAGCCTAAGACAGTATACTGGCACAAAGCAACACTGTCATACCCGACTATGAGCAGCAATTAAATGCAGTGTATACTAACAAATCCTACTGATACAATACACGTATTGCATAGTAGAAAAAAAATACAGTCACTTGGGATGCTTCATAGATATGTCACTTTTGTATAGAAATGGGAACCCATTGCTATGAAGAGCAGACCGTGATATGCATACATGCATAGGAATACATGAGAAGTAGATAGCACATGTACACAGATGTATACTACAGAGCTGTCATATGTTCTAGTAGGTAGGGCAATGAAAAACTATGGCTAAATATATGGCTACACACCACATGCAATATGGAAAAGCTATATGTATACTCAGTTTAGCAGTTTGTGACAAGTATCCAATTGTAGACCTATACATGGGACAGCATCAGGTGACACAGATCACTGACATTAAGTGATGTGCAGTCTGCACAGTTGCAGCTATGTCTTGGTTAACAGTACAGGAAAAAGGATAAATAAGTCCATTCATCAGTCATGTCAGCTACTTTGATGAGCTACTACCAGGTCATAATGACTGGCCCTGTGCAGGCAGTGTACCTCACTTCCTACATTGACATCTTTTTCTGTCTTTCTGATCCTACCCTGTTACTACGTAACTGGGTTAATACAGGCAAAATTTAAACCACCAGGGGACAGTTTAGTGTCAAGAGTTTCCTGCTGAAATTCCAAGGACTGTAATTTTTATCTTTGAAATAATGATTCTGAAAACATAAATATTGCTAACATATATATATATATATATATATATATATATATATATATATATATATATATATATCTATGGGTCTACCTGAGATGGTCGACAGGCCATATGATCGACACTCATTTGGTCGACAATTCATTAGGTCTTCAGGCATATTTGCCCCCCTCCCCAATGTTGTGCGACCCTGGAGTTGATATATATAGTTAGGGGGGGGTGTGGGGGGCACAGCCCCCCACATAACATGCCTGTCGACCAAATGAATTGTCAACCAAATGAGTGTCGATCATATGGCCTGTCAACCATCTCAGGTAGAACCATATATAGATATATATATATATATATATATATATATATATATATATATATATGTATATATATATATATATATATATATATATATATATATATATATATATATATATATATATATATATATATATATATATATATATATATATATATATATATATATATATATATATATATATATATATATATATAGCTTGAGTTGTGGAACATATGAGTACTCCTCTTACTTTAATGAATAGCAATTCTAGAGTTAATTTATATAACTAGCAGGGTCATGGGATAGGAACAATCATATGGAAATGCTTTACTGCAATTACAAATACTCATACAGAGAAAGTCCTCTGCTTTGGCACTGTTAGAATCACAGAAGTGAGAGGATTATATTAGCTTTTACTTGGGACTCAAACTTCTTTGGGTCACAACTGACAACTGCCTAAAATTTGACAAAGACTTATCCATCAAAAAAGTCCACATCAAACTTGGCCCACTGTACAAAGCCAAGGCATTCCTTACCACACCACCAGACACTGCATAACCAGGACACGTCTACTCTCAATCCTTCTATATGCCCCTCCCATTTTCACAAATCTCAGAAAAACAGACTTAAACAAATTAGAAGCTTGTTACAATAAAATTGCCAGATTTGCTACAAACCTCAGTTATAGATCACACCATTGCTCTGCTTACCACCAACTAAATTGGATTGAACTGCAAATTTACAAACTTTAAGCCAACTAACTATTGCCTACTCCATTATTCACCAACCTGATAATTGCCCTGCACTCAAAAACTTAGGTCAGCCTTACTCTAACTGTAGAACCCTGAGGTCATCTAGTCATCCAACAAATTCCTACTAAAAATCAGCAAGGTCAACAATAGATTTGGGGACTTCCTGTTCTCCAATATCCAAGTCATGGAACTCCATTACTCACCACATACTAAATACTTCTAACTCATCCAAATCTAAACTGCCCCTAAGGGAACACCTGACCAATAACTGGCGCTGCTTCTGCACTACCCACAGGATGACTTTACTTTGCTTTTGTCCCTTGCTCTAAGCCTACTACCATGCTGTTGCTTAACCTTTTTTCTCCCAACTACCTATATCTTCTATATATTTCCTAGACATAATGTAATTACATTGCCAAATAATCTGTTGATGTGACAAGTTTATTCTAAAGATTAAATATTCTGCTCTAGATACTGTCTCCTTTGAAATTTTGTTGTATTAGCATTTTTGCATATGTTAACATCTAACTGGAACTTTACATATTATTTTTTGTTACTTTTGCAACTATTATTTGTAAGTGATATAATTTTTGTGTTGGGGAGCTTTTCTCCTTGAGCCTCCACTGAAAATGGGCAGCTGGCCCAGTCAGACATTTCCAGTAAATAAATAAATAAATAAATAAATAAATAAATAAATAAATAGATATACTAAGACCCCCCCACACACACACACAGAATGCTGTGCCAAAATCACTCCACTGGGGTTCTGTGATTCTTGTGCGTGTGTGCTTGTAATTTGACCTTGATCACATTGCTTGGGGTTTCCTAACTGAAAGGATAAAGCTCTATAGGGAAACTCAACACCTGCGTTCAGATGCTCTTCTTGGTCCAGTGGCAGAGACAGCAGCATGGTGTGCTGAAGGTGTTGGGTTCAAGTCCCAAATGAGAACTAATGTCATCCTTTCATAGATTTGATTCTTAATGTAATTACAGTGAGCTTCAAGATTCTCTTATTTATTTGACCTTTTTACATTATTTTTCACAGTTCCAGGACTTACAGATATATTGTCCTGTACTTCAGATAGGAAGCCCTGCACCATTACCTGTTGACAAAGAACAATCAGGACCTGGTGGGTGTGACACTGAGTATGAGCAATGCAACTTAGGGGTCTTAAGGATGCTGTCACATCTCCTTGTTCCTTTGAACCTGTTGGGAATACAGTGTGAAGCACCTGTACAATGGCAGATGACTTGTCTGAATAACCAGAGCAATGTTATGCATGCTGCACAGACCCAGCAAAATATTAAGATATGTAATCCCAAGAATATCTGAGCTTTACTGTGCTGCATGCTACAGTGGCATGCTGTGCTGATCCAGAATTGTACAGACATATACAGCTCTATGTTTTACTGATTCATAGACATCTATGAACTTGCATGCCTCATTAGTACATGGTGGATAGTATGCATTAAACACACAGCATGAGCATTGCCTTAGTCCTGTTCTCTTGCTCAGTAAACAATTGCACATTTGTGACTAAAACTGAATGGCTTCATGAAAGTCTGGATAAAGTTTTCTGCTGGACAGTGGACATCAGTAGGTACTCTGTTGCATGTGTTGTAGTGTTTTCCAGACTAATATTTTTTATGGGTTGTATGTGCAGTTACTGTAAAGCTTGACTCCTGTAGGGGTAGGGATGCAGTTTTGATGTGTGCATAGAGTTGTACTAACAGCAGGAAGATGTCAATCTGAATTCAGATTTAAATCTTTAATGCACTTAGCTCATCAGCACTATGCAATAAAAATATAATACATGTGTGTGGCAAACAAGGACACAACTCTGTAGCAAAATGTGGAAAGAATATTGGATATCAAAGCTGACAGGCCACATGACAACTGAGAGTTTTAAGGGATTTCATAAAGTCAAGTGGTATGGAAGAATCCCAAACCAATGGAATATTTGGTTTCAGAAATACAGTGCCTAGGCCACAAGAAAGAAAAGATTACAGTTCTGATGAGAGCAGACACATCTTAAAAAACTCAAACATCCCCATACTGGAAGAGTGCAGACCCCTTGTCAGAATGTGTAGAACCAACAGTTCTTTCAAGTAGGGGTATACCAAGATCATGCCCTAATGGGGGAACTTTAAAAATAACCTGTGAGCAAATCTGCAACTAGTGATGTAATGTGTTAGCAATCAGAAGAAGTACTACTTGATAGATGGGTCAGACAGCTCTTCATTATCTGTGAGCAGTCAAGAGTCCCACTCAAGCTGAAAGCAGTCAGAGTTCTGGATTTCCTGATAGCAGTCAGAGTTTTGAACAATCTGAAAGCAGTGAGGGTTCCACACAAACTGCAACTAGTCAGAGTTTTACACAAGCTTTAAGTGATCTAGTTCTGAGTTGGGGAAACTAAAGGGTAAATGGAACTGCAGTAATGCAACCATGAGTAGACTGTTGCATGTCCTGAAAGGCCTTCAGATGGAAGAAGGTGCTTGACTCAAGTTAAAGTCATCAGATGATAGCAGGACATCCTGACCAGAACTGAGACCTGGTTTCTAAGTGACAGTCTGTTATTGTAGATAGTTCCAAGGTCGTGTACATTTTTAACATAGTCAAATATTGCACCCCCATAAATAACACAAGGGTTTAAGACATAGATCTCAACCTCTTAGCACAAAAAATCTAGACAAAGCCAAAACTAATGGGGGGACAAAGCCCCAAAAATAGTGAAACATTTTAAACATTGCTCTTATAAACATAGAAAGTTGCTAGAATAAAAGATCTTGGGCAGGATTCACGATGGCTTGCATGGAGTCTAAGAGTAGTGTAAGACTCCATGCAGCCATCATGTCCGACGAGCGATCCAAGAACAGCCTGTAGGGGCGTGTAAGAGAGCTCCTAAAATGGCTCTTACATGGACAGGGCTTGGATATGCAAATTACCTCACTTGCAGCCGAAAGGCATGCAAATGAGGTAATTTTGTGATCCAGGAAGCACAAACCTGTCTGTGTAAGAGCCGTGTTATCTGCAGAAATGTACTCAGTTGACAACTGAGTACCGTTCTGCAAATAGCACAATGGAGCCTTGTCAGCTGCAAATAAAGGTTGCATATGTTCCAGGAAGCATGTCCATGGCCAAATATGTGGCCATTGGCAACATACCCCCATGGAAAATTAAAATATATATATTTTTTTTCCGGTGATCGCCGATGTTTAAATGTAGCGCAGCGCCGCGCAAATGGGCTGCGCTGTAAAAAACAGAAAAATAAAATATGCAAACCATGAATTTTCAATGTAAGGGAATAGCAGGCTGAAAACAACATGGCCACCGACTAGGGGTTGCTAAGGGGGGAAGCTCAGTGTAAGACATGTAACCAAGCATTAGTAGGCAATCCTATGTAAATGAGTGTTAGGATAGTGAATTGAACTTTTACATAGGAAATTAGCACAATCCCCTGGAGTGTAGAAGTAGGATAAGGGGGAGTAACAGAGTAAGAGATAGGTGACACCACAGGGGGGTATGTATGAAAGAAATGCAGCTCAGTGGAGCAGAGTGGCATGTGAAAGCTGTCAGTCACACATCATGGAAAGAGGTGTGTCAAGAAGTAGACATGGGAAAACCAAGAAATGGAAGGTGTACACTGTGGATAACACCAAAGTTTCTTGCTGGCTGTGCATGCGCGCGTGTACGCGTTCGGAGGCCCGAGTAAGATAGGGTGCACACGTGTAAGTGAGAGTGCACGCGTTTAAGCTGGAGTAAGCATGTAGAAGCTTGTTTAAAGACCTGTTAGCTCATTTGCGCTGGTGTACGCGCGTTTAAACCTGAATAAGCAAGGTTTAGTCTGTCTAAGCATGTGTGTGTGCGCGTGTTAGCTGCTGTGAGCGTGTTTGCACTTGTTTGCGCATCACCCCCCCCCCCCGAGGAAACAGAAAGGAAAAAGGAAGCAGAAGAAATTGTAGGAAGCTACCAGGGAATACTAGCAGAGGTAACAGGTGAAAACAATCAGAATCAGGCAATTACACAGGCAGAACAGTAGCCCAGCCCAGCACTTAAAACTCTGCAAACAACAGTGCAGTATGTTTCTCTCAAGAGACACTGCAACACTGGAGTAAGCTATTACAAGTGAAAACTGAAAAAGCCTCCCTCAGACAAAAAATGCTAGGGGCTGCCATAGCTGTTATAAAGTGACATATGCAACATGCTGAGGGTGGTGACAATGCAAATGCTGCCAGACAACCCACAGTGAGGTGACGGAGAAGAGTGTACAGGCCCAGGGTCACCTACCAGGGGTTACATGAGCTGGAGATAGTGGAGCGCTATAGAGTGGACAGAGACCTCCTGCAGCAAATTGTTGAGCTGTGCAGGCCATGCCTCACACACAGAACCAACAGAGGGGAACCCATCCCAGTGGAAACCAAGGTATGAGTTGGCCTAAGAATACTAGCAACAGGTACCTTCCAGAGACCAACTGGTGATATGATGGGGATATCACAGGAATCAGCATCCAGGGTACTGCACCAGTTCCTGGATGCCATGTCAGCACATGTCGGTGATCATGTATATTTCCCCAATTCCTGTGAGGTATTGGCCAGCAATATGCGTCTCTTCCAGCAAATAGCAGAATACCCTGAGGTAGTGGGTGCAATGGACTGCACGCACATACACATCAAAGCACCAGCCGGTGAGTAGGGCAGGGTCTACTTCAACCACAAGGGCTTCCCCTCCATCAACTGCCAGCTCATGTTTGATGCCCAGGGCATAATACTGAATGTGTGTGCTGGCTGCCCTGGAAGCTACCATGATTCCCATATCTGGCATCTGATGCAGCTGTACCAGACATTTGCCAATGGGGACATCCCACATGGTCACCTACTGGGGGATGCTGGCTATGCACTGGAGCCATGGCTGATGACATCCATCAGAAACACACACACACCTGAACAGGAACGCCATAATGATGCACATGTACAAACATGTAATGTAATAGAGCATGTGTTTTGGCTGCTCAAGTCATGGTTCCGGTGCCTGGACACATCTGGTGGAGCCTTGCAGTACTCACCAACTACATGTACCCAAATTGTCATGGTATGTGCTATGCTACATAATATGATTCTGCAAAAACAGCTGCAGCAGGACCAGCATAGGCGCGGGCCAAACAGCCCCCCACCATTGCCAAGGCCATCACAGGCAGAGCGTGACTCGGAGGAGGAACAACATGAGCCTGCCCCAGTAGGCAGAAGGAGGCATGCCCAGTATGTCTTGGCCTTGGCAAAGAGGCAACGCATAGCACATACACTGGCTCAGTAGGAACCCTGGAAATGATACCTCTCTCTGACTCACACATATAGTAAAAGGGATGCCTAAGTTGACACAACCGGCTTTCAAACATGTACAGGGAGTGTGGTATGTACATCCAACATAGGCAGCCCTGCAGCACCACCTGAGGCATGATTGCCATGTGTTAAGCAATGTAACACCATGTAGTATATGCAAACTTGATGACCCTGACTAACATACTACCCTCATCAAGCATGATGCCACAATATGAAGACAAGATGATCAATTACAACAATTGGCTTAAGTATTGCTGTTAGTCAAAGGGGATCCAATGCCTGTCAGCCTGGGATGACATGCTGAGCAAGACATGATGCTCAACCCACTAGGGATGGCTTGCATCTATCACCCCTGGCCTTTTGGATACTGGCAAAGCCTGTTGTCATCCCCATAGTGCCTTGAATAGGTAAGGCTCAAAATACAAACCCACCTCCATAGGTATCACAAGGGATAAGAAACTAGAAGTAATGTTACCCAATGCCAGAAGTCTAAACTGCAAGATGCATGCAGTCCAAACTCTCCTCAGCATGGAGAATTTTGATATATGTGCAGTAACAGAAACCTGGTTCAAGGCTCACAACAGCACCCTAACACTACCAGGTTACACCTCATATCATGCTTTACAGCCCCAAAACATGGAACAAACTACAAAAGGAGGGTGACTATCAATAATTGTCAAGGATAACCACACCCCTAGGTTGGTGCCACAGCAAGAAGCAGCACGGACTATCCACGGGCAAGTAACAGTGGCTAAAACTGCCTCCCAGTTTGTAGCCTGTTACAGACCACCCTCCTAAATCCATGAACCGCACTTGGCCTACATGAGAACACATGAAAATACGAAGGTCTCTCCAAACAACATTATATTGGGCGACTGTAACTACCCAAACATAGATTGGGAGCATTATTCTAGCTCCAACACCCTAGGGCAAAGGTTCCTAGAATTCATAAACCAAAATGCTATGGAACAACTTACCACTCCCACAAGAGGGGTAAGCATACTGGACGTGATAATTACCAACATGGGGACTCTATGCACAAGACGAGAAGTGTATCCCTCACTGGTAAGATCAGACCATAGAGTAATCTCACTGGATATTCACATCCTGACCCCAGTCCCTGGCCAGAAAACCACAGTGAAAAACATGTGTAAGGCAAATTTTGCACTCCTCCAAACTGAGGTGGAATCCATTAAAGCCCTTGTGCCTGTGGAAAATACGGCCCAGACCTCAGAACCCTTTATAAATGCATTCTATGAACACCTTCAGGAATGCATGGATTATGCAATCCCAAATAAAACCAAGACCCAATCCTCCAAATGCAGGCATCCGGCCTGGTGGACCCCAGCCATTACCAAACCATGCAAGAGAAGGAGGAAGCTACTACATGATAGAGCAAAACCCAAAAAGGGAAATCATCTCTGATCAGTATTATGACAAAAAACTATGGCCACACATAAAATCCTCTAAGGCCAGCTACAAGATAAAAATTGCACAGGACACTAAGGATAATCACAAGGCTTTCTTAACTGATGGTAGGAACCTGGGTGGGAATTCACAGATATGCTCAGAATTAGTCCAAAATGACAAACAATACACCAAACCCACACACATTGCCAACATCCAACCTGACAGGTTCAGTGCAAAATCCCCTCCAAAAGGCAAAATATCTATCCCAGCAGAGTGCTGTCCCCCTGACATTGCAGATGCTCAGGTAACAGCCAGTGTCTCCAAAGCAAAACACACAGCATCAATGGGACCAGATGATGTCCTGGGCTGTGTCCAACATGAACTCCAAGAAGAATTGAACACCAAATAAAACTACTGCTCAATCTCAGCCTTACCACAGGATATGTACTCAAAGAGCAGTGTACAGCAACAGTGGTCCCTCTCCACAAAGGTGGTGACTGAATGCATACTGCAAACTATCACCCCAAAATCCTGACTAGCTTGGTCTGCAAAGCTATGGAAAGGATCATCATGGACCTCAGAAATAAAGATTTTGGGGACCTACAGACACTGGACCCTACCCAGTGTGGCTTTCCTAAGGGCAGATCCTGCCCCTTAAACCTTGCTGAGTCATTTGAAACAGTCACCAAGGCCATTGATGAGGGGAAGGTAGTCCACACAGCCTATATGGACCTTGCAAATGCCTTCCATACAATACCCCACTTGTTCATTATAGATAAGCTCACCAGTTTAAATATAACCCCCTATGTCAGTAGATGGGTTGCAAACCAGCTCAAGGACAGAACTGACATGGTCAGAAATGCTGCAGCCATGTCAGACTCCAAACCAGCTACAACTGGCATCCCACAAGGCTCAGTCCTGGGACCTCCCATGTGTGGTATATATTTCTCAGAGGTACAGGCCAACATGGAAGGACTGTGTCTGAACAAGTTTGCAGATGACTACAAACTGGGCGCCATATCTGACCCTCCAGGAGACACAAGCATCCTACAAAAGGGCCTCATAGAAACAGACAACTGGTGCCAGAGCCATGTCATCAAGCTAAATGCAAAAAAAGTGTATAGTCATCCCCTTTGGAAAAACAGTAAGTGCCCACCAATTACCACATAGGTGTTAACCCATTAAGTACTTTAGAAGTAATAAGAGACCTGGGGACACAAGTTGATAGAAATCTTGCATTTGACAACCATGTGGCTGTAGTGGTTAGAGAAACATTTCATATACCCACCTAATCATGAAGGTATTCACATCTAGATCAGGGGAGGTCATCGTGCCTCTTCAGTCATCCTTCATCAGGCTCACAATTGAGTGCAATGGCCCTTGTGGGATGTACCTTAGCAAACACCTCCAGCAACTGGAAAGACCCAAAAGTACCTCACCAGGAGGATCAAAGGACTGTAACAGATGCCATGTGTTGCCTGATTAAACAAACTGCAGCTCCACACAGTGGCATACTGCCTGCCCAGAGGCGATCTGTGCCTGATGTATAAAGCCATGTCCAAGCTGGAATCAATGCACATGCTGCACCTTGTAAAATCTGAATGCCATTGAGCTATGCACATGAGTGACCTGAACCTCATCACTGACATAAATAGGTCATGTTGTAGTGATTGATCCATAACCCAGAGGCTCCCTCCACTCTTGAGTAAACTCCAAGTCCAGGTTAGCCAGAGAGTCCCTCATTGACTCTCTTCAAGAGGAATCTTGATGAGTGGATGGGAGATTGGTTTACCGATTGTAGGTTTACCCTGGGTATCACTTTTATGTCACAGTTAGACAGAGGCACAGTATACTAACCTTGAAAAATGTCATGGCCAACTCCAGTTAAAATGTGTGTTGAAGGACAAGCACACTCTCTGACTAGGATTAGAAATGGCCTAGGGCACATAGCCTAGTGTTTCTCAATGTCCACTCCAGTTGCAGAATACACTACTAATGTTGGACAAGCCTGGTTTAAGTAGGCCATAGCTGAACAAAATGCAACATGGTCATATTTGCACAACTGGCCCTTAACCAGTCTGGTGTGCTCAGTATGAATATTTAAAGCAGTGATAGGACTGAAACCCAGGATACTGTCCACCACAGTGAAAGGACTGAACCAGTACACTATACAATATTACAGTGTTTGGTCAGTATGAAAGAATGTTGACAAGTGTATGCAAACTATCCCATGGAAACACTGCAGGCACAGCATAATCCCTGTTGGGTTCAGACACAAAGCAGTTGGGCAGTAAGAACACAACATGACCTCCAACGCACAACTATAAATGTCAAATATTGTTCAAGTTCACACACAACCACAAATGTGGTGGACCTCCGATCTCAACATATGGAAAGGTCACACTGGGCATGCTCACACACTTTTATAAATGAGACATATGTCAGGCAACAAACCATGGAAAGCCTGAACTGGGCATGCTCACACACTTAGGCCATGTCTCAGTATAGCAGTTGGCCACACATATCTGGCATTTGTATGTGTTAAGCCAGGAACCTACCACAATACAGCAATCTGCCAAGTGCACACAGTTAAATGACAACAGAGACATAAGTAATATAGTGGAACCCTCTCATATTCAAACATCTTTCACAGATACACAAGTTGTTCATAGAAACAGGGAAAGCTATGGCAATAAAGACCTGCAAACAGTTTCTCAGCAACAAATATTGTGCATCCGAAACATAAACATATGGGTGTAGAGGTCAATACTAGGCTGTTTGCCCTAGGGAATACATAAGCCTAGCCAGAGTGTATTTGGCATCTGCCTCCCCAGTACAGTAGCCTACTGTGCCTCTGTAAAGTAGGTCACAGAAGGCACCGTTTAAGGCTAGTGTGCTGTGCCTCCGTCAAGCAGGGACACAGTGGAGATCCCAGGGGTTGAATTTGCAATGTCACATCCATGTGGCTGGAGTTTGCTGGAAGAGGGTTGACGAGGGGCTATGTCTAATATTAATTGGGATTCAATTCCAGACTGAGGGGAACCTTATCCGCAGTGTCTGGACAATTTCACTGCCAAAACTTGCAAGTGATGATTGTGAGGAATTGAAGTGTCTTGCCAGTACTGTTCAGAGATGTCCTCCCTCTGTGGGATATTGCTCTGTAATGTATTAGCTCCCTCCTTCTGTTGTACAGCTTACATATGGCTGGTGTAAACCAGACAGGTCTCCTGTTGTGGAGGAGTCTTGGTTTTATTTGGGATAGCATTATCAATGCAAACCTTCCAGAGGCTCATAGAATGCATTTGTAAAGGATTCTGCAGATTGGGCTGTATAATCCTCCAGCATGGGGCCTTTGAAGTATTCCACCCCAGTCTTCACAAGTGCAAAGTCTGCTTTTGAGAAATACTTTGTTTGCAGTGATTTCCTTGCCTGGGGTTGGGGATGGGATATAGACATCCAGGGAAAGTTGGTTATGATCAGATATTAACAATGGTGGTCTACCTCTGGTGTGGAACATAGAGTCCCCATGTTGCTGATGGTCAGGTCCAATATGTATTCCCCCTTGTGGCTGTGGTGACTGGTTCTGCCATAGCACATGGATTCACAAATTGTACTGGCTGTAAGGTGATGTTGTTGAGGCCTGAGTAGTTCCCCCACTCAATATTCCTGTACCTGAATTTAACCACTGTAATGGTGTATGTGAACACCTTCATATCCTACTCTGTTCCCAGGGAAGCCAAGTGTGGTTCCTGGATATGGGAGGGGTGGGCTGAACTACACACCAAACCAAAAGCCAGTTTTGCACAGTGCTAGTTGTATATGTATGGCCTGTCATGCTTAGTGCAGTGGTAACAACCGAGAGGTGTGTGTATCTGTGATGTATATGGATACACCCCCTGGTTGTGTTGTGTGTTACAAGTCCTGTGGTCACGAAGCATGGTATAAAACATAACCTGGCAGTGCTGATGTGCATATGTGACCCTGAAGTAGGCGTCTGTTAATGCATATATATTCTATCCCCCATACTGAGGGATAGTAATAGATATACATACCTCTTTCTAAATAATGATGTCAGCACCCTATAAATACTGCAGGAGAAGAAAAGTCACCCAGTAATTTTAATAGCACGCTCTGCTAATGCGTCTCTCTCAAGTGTCATAACATAGTTAGGTAGGGGTTTGAATCCTGCAAATGCTCAGTGTGTGTGTGTTTGGGGGCGGGGGCAGGGTGTGTGCAATTCTCTTTGAAATAAATGGACCTTTTGGCAACTGGAATAACACACTACATGATGTACATTCCTCTTTGTAAAGACTGATGATGTCAGCACCCTATAAGTATAGCAGGAGAAGGGACATCACCAAGCAGTGCGAATAGTGCGCTCTGCTAATGTGTCTCTCTCTCAAGTGTCATAACATAGTTAGGTAGGGGTTTGAATCCTACAAATGCCATGTGTGTTTTTGTCACACAGTTTGTCAATGTGTGGTGGGTGTTGCTTTTATTATGGTATTACATATAATTATAACAGTAATTTCAATGCACACATCAGGTATGTGTGTGCCACATAGAGATATGTACCTGTGACCTTAAATAGTTCCTATGCGTGAAGCCTGCATCATGTGAATACAGTTGTTACTTGTGCCAGCATGTCCTGCAGATTCCCAGACTGTACGCCATACATGTATGTTGTTGACAATGCAGGCTACTGCAGTGATCTGTGTCCCAGGCCAACTGGATGACACACACTCATGAAAGCTGTGATATATTAATGTGGGTGAGGGTTCATGTCTGGAGTATATGTCACACATGTTATAACACAGCAAAGTCTGTGAGTAATGGACATCCAGTGTAGGTGTATGGCAACTGTTGCTGATATGCATAAAGACACCTTCTTGCTTAGGCGATACACCAAGGGACTGCACAATACCTTTGGAAATGTGAATATCACAGGATAGACAAGAAAACACTTGTTCATATGTACACACCATTACCCATTCTACATGATGGGTGCTGCCACCTACATGGTACTACTGGAATACTATGTTAAGTACATGCTGATGACAAAGTTACAGTTGCGTTACAGTAATAGAGCATGGCTTGGACAACAGGTATCCATCTGTTTGATACTCATGTGGTGGTCATGTGTGTCATGTGCAGAATGCATTGTAGGCCACTGTATACATTTCCAGTCGTGGATTAACATGTCACTAGTGTGTTGGCATGTACGTGAGACTGCTATATGCCAAACAGCATTCTTCACAGGGATGTGTGTGGCTCAGTAAGAATGGCTACTGGTATAGTGTAGTACTGCAGGGATATCACTGACACTGGGTTTCCTACATCTGTGCATCAGTTGAGGATACATCATGTAATAGGTTCATAGGTTCATATTAGGCTATCTGCCCTAGGGCAGTTATAAGCCTATCCAGACTGTGTTTGTCTTTTGACACCCATGTTAAATTAATTTTGATATGGCCTTTTTCCAGGTTAGTATACTCAGCCTCTGTGTAACAGTGACACAGAAGTGATACCTGGGGTAAACCTACAATCTCCCATCCACTCAGCAACATTCCTCTTGCAGAGTCATTAAGGGACTCTGCCTAACCTGGACTGTGATTTTATTCCAGAGTGAAGGGAGCCTCTGGGTTATGAATCTATCCCTCCAGCATGTCCTATTTATGTAAGTGCTGAGGTGCAAGTGTCACGAGCACAAACCTCCATGGGATTTGGATTTTCTGAGGTGCAGCATGTCCATTAATTCCAGGTTGGACATGGTTCTATATGTCAGGCATCTGTTTGAGCCCTTTGATCCCCTTGGTGAGGTACTTTTGTGGACTTCCCAGTTGCTGCAGGTCAGGTGTCTGGTAAGGTACACCACAAAAGGGGCATTGTACTCAATTATGGGCCTGATGAGGGATGACTAAAGAGGCACAATGACCTCCTGTGATCTAGCTGTGAATCTCTTCATGATTAGGTGGTCTATATAAACTGTCTGTGTAACAACTACAACCATGTGGTTGTCAAATGACAGTTTGCTATCAACTTGGGTCCCCAGGTCCCTAATCATGTGTACAGTACTTAATGGCTTACCACCTATGTGTTAAGTTGTGGTCACTTAGTTTTTGCCAAAGGGGATGACTATACAGGTTTTGGTGTTTAGCTTGAGGCCATGGCTCTGGCACCAGCTGTCTGTTTCTATGAGGCCCTTTTGTAGGATGCTTCTGTTGGCTGGTGAGTTGATTATGGCGCACAGTTTGCAGTCATCTGTGAACCTGCTCAGCCACAGTCCCTCTGTGTTGGCCTGTACCTCCGAGAAATATACCTGAGTGGGGTATTGTATCAAAGGCTTTTGCGAGGTCCAGGTAGGCTGTGTTGAACACCTTCCCCTCGTCACTGGCCTTGGTGACTGTTTCAAAGACATCAACCAGGTATAAGAGGCAGGATGTGCCCTCAACAAAGCCGGACTAGGTAGGATCCAGTGTCTGTTGGTCCCCAATAACTTTATTTATGAGGTCTATGATGATCCTTTCCATAGCTTTGCAGACCAAGCTAGTCAGGTGTATAGGGCAATAGTTTCCAGGATCCGTTGAGGCACCACCTTTGTGGAGAGGGGTCACTTTTGCTGTACGCCACTCCTTGGCTACATATCCTGCAGTAAGGCTGGGACTGAACAGTACTTTTATGTTTGTGTTTAGTTCTTCTTGGAGTTCATGTAGGATGCAGCTTGGGACACTGTCTGCTCCCATTGATGCTGTGTTTCTGCTTTGGAGAGGGCGACTGAGCATCTCAGATGTCAGGGGGGCATCACTCTGCTGGGATATATATTTGCCCTTGTGGTGGGGAGAGGGGGTGAGATGTTTGTGCTGAACCTGTCAGCAATGATGTTGGCAATGTATGTGGCTTAGGCATATTCTGTGTCATTTAGGACAACTTCTGAGCATATCTGGGTGGAAATTCCCACCCAGATTCCTAACATAAGTAAAGAAAGCCTTGTGATTATCCTTTGTGTCTTGTGCAATATTTCATTTGAAGCTGGCCTTAGACGATTTTATGAGTGCCCATAATTTTTGTCCAAATACTGATCAGAGATGCCTTCCCTTTGTGGGATATTGGTCGATCATGTAGTAGCTTCCTCCTTCTGTTGTTTTCTGTTATGTGGCTGGGGTCCACCAGAAAGGACGCCTGTTTTTGGAGGATTGGGTCTTGGTTATATTTGGAATTGCATGATCTGTGCATTCCTGGAGGTGTTCATAGAATGTGTTTATAAAGGATTCAGCAGTGTGGGCTGTATTTCCCATAGGCCCAGGGGCTTTGAAGGATTCCACCTCTGTCTCGGTTTTGAGCTATGTGTAATTTGCTTTACACAACTTTTTCACTGTGGTTTTCTGTGCAGGAGCTGTGGTTGGTATGTGAATAAACAGTGAGATTACTCTATGGTGTCATCTTACCAGTGACGGATACACTTCTGGTCTGGAGCATAGAGTCCCCATGTTGGGGATGATCAGGTGCAGTATGTTTTCCCCTCTTGTGGGAGTGGTAACAAGTTGTTCCATAGCATTTGAGTTTATGAATTCTAGGAACCTTTGGCCTAGGGTGTTGGAGCTACAGTAATGCTCCCAGTCTATGAGTGGATAGATGATGTTGCCCAATATAATGTTGTTTGGAGACACCTTCATATATTCATGTGTTCTTAAGTAGGCCAAGTGGGTTTCCTGGGTTTAGGAGGGTGGTCTGTAGCAGGCTATGAACTGGAAGGCAGTTTTACCCACTGTTAGTTGCACGTGAATAGTCTGTGATGCTTCATGCTGTGGCACCAACCTGGGGGTGTGGGTATCCTTGACATTTATTGATACTCACCCTCCTTTCATAGTTAGTTCCATGTTTTGGGGCTGTAAAGCATGGTGTGAGGTGTAACCTGGTAGTGCTAGGGTGCTCTTGGAGCCTTGAACCAGGTTTCTGTCACTGCACAGATATCAACATTCTCCATGCTGAGTAGAGTTTGGACTGCATGCATCTTGCGGTTTACATGTCTGGCATTGAGTATCACTTCCATTTTCTTATCCCCTGTGCTACCTATGTAGGTGGGTTTGTGTTTTCAGCCTTACCACCAGAATGCCAAGATGTGCAGACATTACACTGTTGGAATTAACACTGGTGTATAAAAAACTACAATGACAATCATACTGTTAATGCATCAGGCATGCTGGGATATACCCACAATGATATCCTTACACTGTACTGTTAACAACATGATAATATTACTACAGTTCTATGTAGTCACCCTGTGCATCAGCACCATGCTATCCTGTTCCTGCATCAATATTGCAGATTGCAGGAGGTGGCACAGTTTCATCATAAGCACAGGGTGTGTACTTGGTATGCCAGAGTCTGCCACTGACACATCCAATCGACATGTATGTGTGTGTGTGTGTGTATGTGTGTGTTAGTGAGGGACAACAGTACAACATGGGGCAATGTTGATGCAGTGTGTGTGTGTATATGTGTTAGCCCTAGGTGTTAGCATTATGCATGTGTGTATGCATGCACACAATTCCACCTCATGTCTGCCATATACGGGTGTTTGTGGACAGCCACAGACTGTACCTGCCAGGTCATACAGATCACTGTCTCTGGCCATGGACACGGTACCTGTGCCTGGCAGGGGTTCTACGGACAGTATCAGGTACTAAGCCAGACTGGGTACTGTTATCAGAAGCAGTTGGTTGATGACTGGACACATGTTCCTGCTGGGACTGTCCAGAGCCATGTGCATGTGGTCTTCTAGGGTGGTCTGATGACAGCACAGACCCAGCATTGCTGGGGCTGGTACTGGTACTATGGGAGCGGCTGCGGGTTTGTTGTCGTCTGCAATGACTGCCAGCTGCTGATGTTGCTGGCATATGTCCACGTTGATGCCTCAACCGTCCTGCATTGCCCTGGCTCATAGACATGTATTTGTGGAACAGATCTAATGTGTCCCCCCAACGTCTGTCAATGACCTCGCCGACAGTGCGGATGGCAGCCGCTACGTCACGCATAGTGTCATTCATAGAAGTGCGATGTGCTCTAAGCTCCCTCAGACCCTGTCTGGTGTACCGTTCCATACGTGCCTGTGCCTGCATTATAGCCCGGAACATAGCTGAGGTTGAAAGACCTCTGTGGGCACGTCTGACAGGGCAGTACGACCACGGATGCTCCCATGAGAACCCCTGGACATCTGCCTGTGTGGTACCATGTCAGGACTCTGACTATGGCTGCTGTGAGGGGGTGCATGTGCCACTGATACCACATTACCCTGGTCAATGCCCACTGTATGCTGTCCCTCAGCTAAGGACATTGGTGACAATGGATGTATCAGCAGGATGACTGTGCACATTGATGGGGTTGACTGCTGTGTACTGTTGATTGGCTGACCAACAACAGACCCTGTCACACCTCCCTGTGCCATTACACATATAGCATCATTATCACTACCCCCAGCAGTGGCTTCAGGTTCCCTGCTGCACGCCAACAGAGCAACATCAGAACCTGTGAGAGGAAGACAGGAAACACATTTTACAATGTGTGCACAATGTTACCACAGATGCACACGGGCACATGCACACATGCACACATGCACATGGGCACATGCACACATGCACACGGGCACATGCACACATGCACACATGCACACGGGCACACATGCACACATGCACACAGGCACACATGCACATGGGCACATGCACACATGCACATGGGCACATGCACACATGCACACATGCACACGGGCACATGCACACATGTACACATGCACATGGGCACATGCACACATGCACACGGGCACATGCACACATGCACACATGCACACGGGCACATGCACATATGCACACATCCACACATGCACACTCCTCAGTACATGAGATACAAACACACACACACCTGCAATCCAACACATACACAATACTGTTTGAGGGTATTATTACTATTATTATCATTAGTATTAATAGTATTGTTATTACACACTCACCAGCATGGATTGGCTGCCTTGCTGTTACTCCAGAGGGACCTGCTCAAATAAGACAGTTATTGTCAGTGGGCACAACTGTGCCATTGATACTGTGAGTATGATACAGTACAGTAGTACGACAGCTGGCTTTCACAGGTGTACTGATGATATTCAGAAGATCAATCTTGCACAAGAATTTCCAGGATAACAGCTACACACACAGTACACATCTCACACATGCATAAACTACCAGTGCAGACAACACTCAACTACAGATATGGCATGTTACCTGCACACTCCATGTCCACATGCTGAGTGGCTCCAGCCTCCATCATGACACGTGTCTGTGGATGTTGTTGTTGTTGGGCTGGAGCCACAACACTTAGGAGGAGCTCCTCCAGTCTGGTGAGGGGGGGTGGATAGGTACCCCACCACCTGTGGCAAGCTGTTGTCTGTGGATATCAGATGCATGCTGACGGACATTTCTAATTAAATCACTGCAGTGATGGCGTACCTGCTCATATGTCCGGTTATGCATGCTTATGACATTTACCCGATGGACAAGGTCTTGCCACAGTGCAGCCCTCTCCTGCTGGTTCTGGCTGGTCCGGGAAAAAAGTGTGGAAAAATCCCGCACCAGGCTCTGGTGTATCTCCTCATCCTCTATAGCTGAATAACAGGGGTTGCGCTGATGCACCATCACCCTGGAAGGAAAAGAAAAATATGTGAGCAAGTAATATGGCACACATAATACTCTACTGTACTGATATCACTGAACTGCCATATATAGCATCTGTCTGTCTATCAGGGGATACACATGTAAATTAACACATATCAGTGCTCAGCCAACAACAGTGTGACAGTGCCTGCCACACTCCATACAACAAACTAGTATACACCAGCACTCAGCACACTGTTTGAGGTCCAATGCGCAACCTCACACTGGGGGTATGTATCAAGCTAATGGATGGGGAATATTGTCATCCCATGCAATGCATGCAATGCATGCAATGCACAGTTACAATTTCAATGGTAATCCACCCTAGTCTTTGCTGCCATACCCCTACCTACACCGCAGTCATATACAGGGAACCACAGCACAACATATGGCAATGTAGTATGTTTGTATCCCGATAACTGACACATCTTTCTCTGGCCTCACACCAAGGACACACACTACCATGACAGACACAAAGTCATGCTGAGCAATCACACCATTACAGACCTTGCACACAGTCAGTGGCACACTCATTCCACCTCACATAGTTGGTATTGCAATGACTACATGTGTGTGCATTGTGTCATAGGTAGGTACTATGCTATTGGCCCTGGGCCTACGGCAGCATAGTGTTATGCTACCCTGCCCCTTGGGACACATGTAATGTGATTGTACTTGCTCCTGTCACACAGTTACACAGAGGTGACTCATATGGCATATTACCTATCTGCATAACATTCATCACAGGTATGTCTGACATCTACTAATAAGGAGCCTTGCTTGTTAATGCTGGGTGGTTTAGTCCAGGGTATGGCTTATTTGTGGATAGCAACCTGTACCTCCAGCATGTGCTCTTTACTGCGGTGACAAGGATGAGGGCCATAGGTCATTTAGGCTGGACAGATTGTGATGTGTTACCATGGCGGTTGGACAACTGGTATTTGTATGACATAACTCTGTATATCCAGCAGTTGTAACCTTTGTGTAGGTAGTGTGAAAGGCACTCTGTGGTTTTGTCAGTCACTCTGCATAGGGAATGTGTTTGAAGGCATTATCACTCTTTGTTAGGTATGTCTGTGTCCTTTTCCCTTGCTGTAGTTGTCATGGGAGGTACACACCATGTAGGACATTGTGAGGTGTAGAGGGGTACAGTAACCTAAATTTCCCTAGCTGACACACCATTTGTGATGACACGTACCATGTACAGGGATTACAAGACTAGTGTGCCATTGTGGATATTAAAGGGGAGGCTATTGTACACTTGTTTGCCATGTTCCCTTCTGACACCTCCAGTAGTAGTCAGGCAACCACCTATGTGGTAGTTAGTGGTTAAAGTGTTTTGGAATGGGGTATGGTACTCCAGTATCCAGACTGGTGTTCAGTCCATGCCTTTGTCACCAGGCACCTGTTGCAATACATCTGCCCACATGTGCCTCTCTCAGCCTATATATATATATATATATATATATATATATATATATATATATATAGAGAGAGAGAGAGAGATTCATATACACACATATCTATAGACATTCATATCTGTCTGTATATGTGTATGTATCTATAGATATATATATATGTATGTGTCTATTACATATATATGTATATACATATTCTATCTATCTATCTATATATGTCTATCTATTTATACATATCTCTCTATCTATGTATATATATATATATATATATATATATATATATATATATATATATATATACATATACATATATTGATATAAACACATACACATACACACACTAACATACTTCTAAACATCCATTGCTGTACAACCTACATTGATATGTGCACATAGCAACCTTCAACTACATATGTATGTCCAGCCTTCACTAACAGTTGCAGTATGTCCCTTGCCCTATGCACATCTTCATATACATATAGATACAGACTGCTAACACATATGGAGGGTTCACAGTATGTAGATTATTACATTATGTAGTTTACATTACCTTTGTTTCTGACAGATTTTTTGGCTGGCTTGCTGCTGGCTGGCTGGCTTGCTGCTGGCTGGCTGGTTTGCTGCTGGCTGGCTTGCTACTGGCTGGCTGGCTGGCTGGCTGGCTTGCTGCTGGCTGGCTGGCTGGCTTGCTGCTGGCTGGCTGGCCTGCTGCTGGATGGCTTGCTGCTGGCTGGCTGGCTTGCTGCTGGATGGCTAGATGCTGGCTGGCTGGCTTGCTGCTGTCTTGATGGCTTTTCTTTTTTTTTTGGTGTCTCTCTCTCACTCTCTCTCTGTCTGTCTCCCTCTTTCCCTCCAGTTGCTGCAATGATATTATTGCATGTGTGGACTGGAAGTACAGGCTGTTTTTGTAGGTATCTGCACATGTGCATGTGATGGCCTCTGCACCAATTGTTGGCCATCATTTACTAATTGCATGCAGCCTGCTGTGTGGTAATTGCAGTTCTCACTGTGATTTCAGGACAGTGCTATAAAATGTTAGGTTAGGTAGGCATAGGCCTTTCATTTTTTCAAGGTGGGGACCATGCTGGCTTGCTGTGGACACTGTTGTGTGAGTCAAAAGGTTGGTATGTCTCTCATATCTAAGGCTGTGTTGTAGCCACTGAAATGCATGTTGTACTGAAAGCTGACTGTTGCTTCTTCCAATTCATTCTTCTCAGTGTGTATGTTAACTCACACCTAATAATGCTAATACTGTTTACATGGATGTATGTACTTTCCTGTGGGACTTGTGGATTAACTGGTATACAACAGTAGCTCTTCCATTTTCTTGCTATGGCTTCACTATTTAGCCTTTACATTCACTCCTTGAAGGCCTGCTATTTGTCTTTACTGAAATGTGTTGTTATGGCTTTCCTATTTTACATTTACATTCACTGCTTGTAATGCATGATATATTTCTTTCAGCAGCAATTTCTTATATTTTTGGTGTGGTTTGGTGGCACTGCATGCAGTCTGGTGAGGCCAAGGTGTGGGGTTTGACACTTACAAGGGTATCTTATTTTGCTGCTGAGCAGTAGTGGGGCCTTGTACTTTGTACTACCAGTTATGAATATCAGGCACATGCAGTGCTTGTAAACTGCTATACTGTCCTTAGTTTATTAGATGGCTACATCCTTTGATATTTCTGGGTTGTACTCCTACATGAGGGTGTGCTTGTGGAAGCAGTTCTACAGCTATTCACAGAGTGTGTAACAGCAGACAGGCTGATATGCCTGTGTATTTCTGACACTTGCAGGCCTCAGATACTCTCAGGTATATATTTGAGCAGTCTCAGGGAATGGTACATATCAGTGGGATACACCCATGATATATTTCAGATATTCTGCAGTTGTGACTGTGGGGTATTTTGAGCATATGTATTACTACACCATTTCTGACATGCAAGTAGTGTCTACTTTAACTTATTGACAGTTACCATTACATGGGATTCCCCACCTTTCTGCCTACTGTTAGTACATTTCACAGGGAGTCAGTGGGGCACAGTTAACATTTGTTTGCAAATCAGGGACATCCCTGTAAACCAGTCACAGTTGGGAGGTCTGGCTTCTTACCTATTCAAATATGGTGGTGTTTATCCTGCTCTGATACTCTGTGGGGATTGCAAGGTGCTACTGTAACATTATTACCTACTAGCATGGCTGTTTCTCTTATCACACTAATATAATGCAATTCCACAAGAATTGCCAGTAAAGATTCAAGAAACAAGTTTTGTGTAATAGCCTTCCTATATTCCCTTTACATTCAGTCCTTCTATTTCATGATATATTGCTTTCAGCACAAAGTTCTAGTATATCAGTCATGGTTTAGGGGTAAGTCATGCAGACTAGTGTTTCCAAGGTTCTGGGTTCGAGACAGACAAGGGAATTTTATTTTTCTGCTGAGCAGACTACAGGCCTTGTCATTCAGAGTGACTAAGGCACTTTTAAGCAGTTGTAAGCAGGTTTGCGCTGGTTTGCGTGGAGCTCACACATGCGCAGTGCCGCTTAGTTTCGTGCACACACGCTTAGCTAAGCGCACACAAGCACACACCCGCTGACTACTGCTTAAAAGTGCTTACTCTCGCTAACACCCACGCTAATTTCTTTTAAAGAAAAGAAAATGGGGAGATAGGAAAGTGGTGAAAAAGGGGGCACAAAGAGGGTAGGACAGTAGGAAAACAAGCTCGGGATTTGCAGGAAGGATGTAGGGAAGGTCCATAGCTGCCCATTTCTTTATCAGCAACAGCTGTGCATATGTGTGTAATTTGGTGTGAAATTTGAAACCTTCAACCCCTGAGAGAGGGGTGAGGACAACAAAATATGTTGTACAGCCAATTTTAATTATCAGTTGACATGTCCAGCAGACATGTCTGCAAAATGGGCAGCTATGTATGGGGCGTAATTTTTTTGTGGGAACAGAGTGCCCTTTTTTTATTTTTTTTCAGGTGAGAGCGGAATGTGAGGTACAGGAAGTAGGTATATTTGGGGAGGTAGGTTGGGGAGGTTAACAGACAAGACAAACAAGATGCATACAGGGGCGGAGTATGACACATGTTGGGGGGAACACAATTGATGGGGACGGATGTTTGGATATCGTGAGCCCATGAGCCCACAGATGGCAACAGTGGAACTGCGATCCCCACCCATGGGCAGTTACCACTGCGCCTTCACTGCCCAGGACGGGGCTGTGCTGGGGGCTGTATAGGATGGGCAGGCACACCCATGAGTTGCGCCACCCATGCCTCAAGCTGAAATAGGGGTTCAAGCACAGAATGCCTGATCTCACTACGCACCACAGACCGGACACTTTGGAGGGTGAGTGGACATTCTCCTCCAGCCACGCTTGCAGAGGGGGGACGAGCCCCATCCCCTGCAGAGCTTCCACCTGAAGGTGGCACAGGGCCACCGGAGGAGGTTCTGGCCTGGGCACTAGTGCCAGGTGCACTCGCCAGCTGAGGTGGGAGAGGTGGGTCCGCTGGAACCCGCCTTCCCTCTTGTCCTATGTTTAGCAGTATTTTATGACATTTTGGGTTAGTAACAAGCAACACCATTCAAAATTAGTTGTAACAGCATGCATCAGTATTCCCATTAACCAAACATCCATGAATTACAAACATTGAACAGCAAGCATAACACATGCATATTTAGAACAGCAGTACACAATCCAACAGCATGCAGGGTTGATTGATGGCAACAGGCCATCACGTTTGGATATGTGAACAGGGCACATGCATCAACATACATGCAGATATGTATGAACCAACAGGACAAATGTCCATGGGAATTAATTGTGAATACACAAACCCAGTTTGATGTGGAATGGCATTATTTGTGAAATAGGGTAGGGTGAAGAAATATTACATTAACAACTTAAACTACCTATACATATGCTGTACATTTCTAGTAGCTGCAGATATATATACCCAACATGTCTTAGTACAGTTTCCTATATGTAACCTTAGGAATGTTGGTGGTGGGAATGTTACTGCTACATTAATATACATTCCATTTTTATTCATAGATGTTCATATCTGGCTGTACAGCATCCTACTACATTTGATTTATATGGCTCTAGACAACTGTGGATGTTCAGTATTTCATACAACCATACTATCTCCATATTGCAAGGGTACAGCAACATATCCAAATTGTGGGACAGACACATTCCAGGTTCAGTACTTTCTTAAACCCATTTCACTCTTTGGTTGTGGCTGTCTCATTCATTTCATAATGTACTGACTGCAGTATAACTTTATTCCAGACTTATTACAGCTTTCTTGGTTGATTCACACCTCTTTCTCACACTCTCACTTGTTTTATTTTTACAATTCATGATGGTACTGAATTCTAGGTGTTATTAACATTTCTTACTTGTTACAACAATCCTTTCCAACAGACTCACTTATTTCATATGGCAGATTTTAAAAGGAGATGTATTTGACACATGTCTATCCTCTGTAGATTGTTCACAAGTCATTTTCAGGCTGAAGCAGTTATCTGATATTACAATACAGGTGGAAAATTTCTATTTGACACTTATTTAATGTTTATTTCTGGATTACAGGCTGCATCACTTATCTAATCATACAGTACTAGCAGAATCTTTCTTCTAGGCTTATTTGAACTTTATTAATATGTGACTACACTGAACTCTTTTACAAGCTGTCTCACTTATATTCTATAACAATTCCATCAAAATAATTACTAACCTGCCTGGTGGCGCAACCGCATCAGCCTATCAGCATAGGCTCGCCGATTCATAGAACGGACACCTGCAGCTGTGATATAAATGAAGTAATATTGGAACATACATCTCCATAATATAGGCTAAGATAAATTTCTTACATACTTAATTACATGGATACTTACTCAGTAGTGGGGCTTTGGGCATTTGCTGGGCCTCCTGGATCCAACGGTTCAGTTGGTCCTGCTTACGTCTCTTCAGGTCCGCATGGTGGTGACAGACCTGTTCACAAGTCCTTGGTATGCCTGTGGCACTGGTGAGATCATGCGCCAACCGGTTCCACGCCACTGCCTTGTATGCACCCCAGGGAACCTGGCCCTGCATGAGTTGAGCCTCATGATCGTGGACTAGGAGCCAAACCATATATTTGGACTCAACACCCCACCTCTGTGCTTGGAAGCGACTGCCCTCTCCTACACCTGCCATCCTGACTGCAAATGGGTTCCACAATCAGTTATGCTGTGTATTCCCGCCTATGGGGCTTATATATGCCGGTTTTCCCGCACTTATTTGTGATTGGCCATTTTGGACATGTATCAGCTTATAAAAACCTGCTTTGTCATGCTTCTATTTCCATTCATTCCTATATATATGCTAATACTGCATTTCTCAGTACAACTGTCATGGCTTAGTGGTTTAGTACTTTGACTATGGTGCACAGTATCCTGGGTTCAAGCCTGGCCATTGCTTTTTTTTTTATTTTACTACTGTCTAGACAGGCTAGGAGGTGTGTCTGTGTAAAGGCGGTTTTGATACAGCTTGCTCAACGTTGCCCGTCGGTAAGCCTGTTGGTGGGCTGCGCAGCTCCGCGCAAATGGCTTACACTGGGTACTGCGTTATTTGGCTATGAGCACGCATATTATGCTGTGTGAAGTGTTGCTCAGCTACGGGCACTCATATTACACCTGTTAAACTGCTGCTCACCTGCAAGCAGTCATACTCAGCTTGTGAGAGCGCTGCTCAGCTATGGGCACTTATGACATTTTTTTTATTTTATTGTCTTGGATTTCTTCAAAAATACATGGCCCATTTCATTACATTTTACTTAAATTATAGTTATATATATATACATATATGTCAGGGGATTGTTTCATGCTTATTTAACTAAATATAGAAAATGATGTTGTGGGGGCTCGAACCATGACTACCTCCTCTTTGGCCAACGTCTCTACCGCTATGCTATTGCTACTTGGCTTAATTTGCATATTTAGATCTTATATGCTTTTCAATGACTGCTAACTGTGGCTGAGCGGAGGGCATACCCGCGCAACCGAGCGCAACTACGGGCAAACATTTTTGAAATTATAAAAAAAAAAATAAACTGTTATTTTTACTTTTTACATTACAGTTGGGTTTATATTCTGTGGGGGCATGTGTGGTGTGTTTCTTGACATTTCTGCGGACTCGCTCATGGGAGGTTACTTTCAGGACTCTGACTCTTCTGGGGGTGTGTCCCTTTGCAGAACTCACCATTCGGACACGCCCCCTACTTTCCTACATGGACCGTGTTAGCCTAGGGTGTGATTCAGCATGCCCTCATGCATATGCATGGCATGCTGACATCATACCGTTTAACTGCAGCCTCCGTGTAAGACATGTTAACTCTTACACAGAGGTTTCGTGAATCCTGCCCCTTGTGTTACTATGCATTTTCTGATGGATATAAAGTCAGAAACTCAAATGCTTGTCTTTATATAGTCAATTCACTCCTCACTGATTTGCCACAAAAAATCCAGAAAAAACACACATTTTATGAGCAACAGTCCAAAATATGAGTTGAAACTCTGGACAGTTGAGTGGTAAAACTTCAAGACTGAACAGTCTGAATTTCTTAAGGTGGCTGGTATTGCCATGACCAGAGTCTTGGCTGTGTTGAGCTTATGAAGATCAGTAACCTTTCTTGACTATCTGGCCTCCAAATCATCTGCTAAAGTTTTAATGACTGACATTTGCCACTGAAACAAAGACATATTATACTGAGTATCATCTTCAGAACACTGATAATATAAACCTGTCCTTCAAATAAGATTTCCCAGTTGAAAGATGTACACAGAAAAAAAAAAAAACGAATGGTCACAATATGGAGCTGTGACCAGAAATCTGAGGGAAGGCAGAAAAAGAATTAATGCTATGCAGAATGATCTAATTCTATCCTGAGAGGTTGGAAGCAAACTAGTCAGACACATAACCATAAATTTCATAGGATGTTTGAAGATATCCCGACAAAACAAAAACATCTAAAACCACTGAAGCAAAATAAAATAGATGCCATTCTGAAGAAGTCTTAGTTCATAAGACAAACATGCTCAGTCAATAAAGTTTTTATGGTGTGCAAGTGACCTGGTAGCATCTGTTTTGTTATGTTTGAAGATGATCCAAAAAGATACCAGATTCAACCATGTCAGATGGCAATGATGACCGGGACAAATAGTAACACTCCTCTCTCTTTCCAACAGAAGAGCATTAACTACCCTGATAAAGGCAGTCTCAGCAATATGCTTATATCAAAAACCGATTGAACTGAGTCTTGAATTCCATATGCCCTCACAAAGGAATTGAGTTGCATATATACCACTTTCTGTATAGGCTTGCTACTGACTAGAAGGATAGAGATGGGCAGTAATTATCAAGGTCAACTGGAATGATAGTAAATTTCTTCAATATTGGTAATACCTGTGCCTCCTCTAATCAAGTTGGAAAGATTCCATAACTCAAAAGAAGCAATGACGATTTTAAATATAATTGGTCTCAGGCCATATGGACTAAAACAAAATCAAATTGTGCAAGGATCCAATCCATGGATAACTGGATGTATCCAGGATGTCACATCATGATGAACGTTTTCAAACCCCAATCTCAAGGTTTCAGTTTCAGCTGCAAACAACTGATTAGCCAGTTCATATACTTCAGATGAAAAAGCGCCTCCCATGTTGTTAACCAAACCAGATTACAGAACCTGTCAACCACCTAGAAGATCTCACCTGTCAATTAATTACAGAAGATATTTCATGAAAGAATAATGCTGACTCTTTATGAGACCTTCGCTCGATGAATATGTTCATTAATATTAATTAATGTTAATGCTAATGTTTATCAAGGTTAAGTTTAATCTCAGAGAGGTCAGTCCTTGGACATTTATGTTCAATACTTTGTTCTGCCATCCAAAGTCTAGTAAGGCTGGTATGAAATCAAGGATCATGGGTGTTCAGGTGAACAAGACTGACACAAGCTGAGGCCAGTAAGTCATGTTGACAGCTTTGCAGCCCTATTATAGGCTGCAAGAAGCTCACAGAGACTGCCAACACTAGACTACAAAAAGAACCAGTGTAATTTCAAAATAAATTTATCAACTATTATAGCATAAAATTCCTGCATTCCACAAATTGATAATCTGGGTACAGTAAGTGGAGTGAATTAACAATAAAATTAACCAGGTGTTGAACCATCAAAGAAACTGTCACCAAGTCACTTTTTTGCGACATCATGTTGAATGTATGTCCTAAATGATATGTAACATAAGTAAGTAGCAGTTGCATAATGCAAAGATATTCACATGAATTACCTACAAATTTTCTATTGATCCAAATGTTTAAGTCACACAGTCCTAACCAGTTCAGGTATCCCAGCAATGAACCCAAAGGTAGTTGAATAATTCCTGAAAGAACATTCTTTTACATAACTGTATGAATGGCAGATAAGGATGAACCTGTAGCTTACTCCTCTAGTTAGAACATATTCAAAGAAGATGGCAATTTAGCTGTGTAATTGGATCATACATAAAGGTGAACAAAAATGTATTATACCCCCACTCCCCATTCTGTCACTTCTCAGTTGACTCATAGAGAAACTGGAGATACAGTAGCTACCATATATTTACCAAAGCTAACACCTAATCAAGTTTCTGTTAAAAATACCAGATCAGTGTGGGGAGTGGCTTGACCCAGGAAGAAATGGCTGCTTAGTTCAAGCTCTGTTTTGTTTATTTATTTATTTATTTATTGTATCTGTTGACTGGAAACATTTACCTACTGCCTGAGGTGATAGTGGGGATTAGCTCCCACTATCTATAAAATGTTCCCATGGCATGCGCCTCCAAAGCCTCTGACAACCTTAGTTCACCTCATGGCTTTCATGTGTGGCTTACCTTCTAAGTCTGCCAAAGCCATTTGTACTAACAGGAGAAGGGGTGAAGGCTGGCAACTAGTGCTTTAAAACCAGCTACTTTAGGCAGGTGAGGCTTGTTATCCCGAGAAGGCAGCCCACCTAGGAGAAGGTAAATTCTGATTTAGAGCCTCCGCTGCCTTGCGACAATTCCTAGTCATGGTTGCAGCTAAGAAGCAAACCTCAAGGAAAACTCTGGAGATGGAGCCCATAAGGCAGTTTGAGGCTGTACTCGACCTCACTCTGACAGCTCCTGTGACAACACTGATGCCAAGTTGTATTGGCCGTGCCTTTCCCCTTGGATTACATTAGTGGGGTGTAGCGGAGAAACCTGCTTCTGGGCATGAGCTGTTTCTTCAAAATTCACTTGCCCAGGCCTGTGCCCTGGACAGGACAATCCAGCTTCCCTTTGTGAGCAGTGACAACACTGGAAGTAGCATCTAGTGCTAAAAAGCCACTGCACACAATTGGTATAATGTGAGTCACCAGGAGCTGCTTCTGATGAGGGGAGAGATCTTTGTATCTCACTGGCCTGCTACTACCTGCCTCAAGCTGGGCAGCCCCCAGCCAAATAGGTGCTGACTCGCCATGATCCACTTGCTCCACTGGGTGTGTGGGGCTTAGGGTACCCACAACAGGTGGATTGTTAAACATACACCTGGAAAAACAAAAAAAAGCAAGAAAATGAACTAATGAACTAGCCTTTTGGCTGGGCACATGGAACATAAGGATGATGATTCTAGGTCTTATGGAAAATCAACAAAACATCAGTGATGCTCATAAGACAGCAGTCATTAATAAAGAGATGAGAAGATTGCAAGTGGACATTGTGGCTCTTTTGGAAACAAGGCTGTCATCCACTGAATGTCTCAGGGACAGGAACTTTACTTTTTTCTGACATGGGAGGCTTCCAGAAGCAACCAGGGACCATGGTGATGGTTTCACAATCAGAAACAACCTTGTTGGCTCAGTCATACTACCTTGTTCTTTTTCTTTCAACTGTTCCTGTTAGGGGTCACCTCAGCAGATCATCTGTTTCCATGTCTTCCTGTCCTCTGCATCTTGCTCTATCACACCAACCACCTGCATGTCCTCTCTCACCACATACATTAACCTTATCTTAGACATTCCTCTTTTCAACTTACTTGGCAACTCCATCCTTAGCATCCTTTTCCCAATATACCCAGCATCTATCCTCAGCACATGTCCAAACCAACTTGATCTCGTCTCTCTGGCTTTGTCTCCAAACCATCCAACCTGAGCTGACCTTCTGATATACTTATTCTTAATCCTGTCCATCCTCATCACATCACACCCAGTGTAAATCTTAATATCTTTAACTCTGCCACATCCATCTCTGACCCGTGCCTTTTTGTCAATGCCACCGTCATACCACCAAATGTGGGAAATGAGTGAATGCTGAAAATTCAACTCCAAACACTAGTGGTCATGGTCATCTTTGGCATCTATGTGCCCACTTTAACTTCTACCCAGGAAAGTAAGGACAAATTCTGTGATGAACTTAGTGCTGCCGTCAGTGAAGTCTCTTCCCATGAACTGTTATTCATTCTTGGTGACTTTAATGCCAGAATTAGCATTGACCGTTGTGATATCCAGTTAATATCCCACCAAACTGCCAACAATGTGTGATGTCACCTATTATCCTCGGTCAGTAACTAAAGAACTTCAGTCCTCACTACTGACTCCAATGTGAGACCATCACTTAAACATGAGATATATTTCACAATTTCCCATAAGAGCACAACAGAAACATGCTCTATAACCTGTGACTGGACTGTATGCTTCTGTCCACCCCTAATGTAACTCCTTATTATACACTCCAGAGCAATGTGTCCCAGTTTAAGACATCTGATGCACTCACACTTAAATAAATTGAATCTCACACATCCAAACACTTCCAGGAAAGCCTGTCACAGATTTCCAACTGTGTCCCTTCCCCCAAATGATACGATAAAATGCTGCCACCAATCAGAGCATCTACATGCCTTTTAAAAGTGTCGTCCAATTATTAAAATTAGATATCAAAACAAATGGTAGCAAATGACATAAAGCAGCCAGCCTCTCAGAGTGGCCACAGAATTATCAAAGCAGGTATAAGCCCTTTCAAATCCCTAAAGAATGCACTGATTGACCAGCCACAATGCAAGATAAAAAAAAATATTTAATAATAAGAAAAATTATTAAAAATGTAAAACAATAATTTCATTAAACAAACAGAATTCAATCACCAGGAAAATTAAATTAATGCTGAAAGACAGAAATCCTACATTTAGAAATTCTCTGACTAATTAGCTATAATTTCCTATCTAACTGGAGAACCCTGTCCCTGATCTAAACTAAATATTACAACAGAGCAAAGGCAGGTTGGTGAGTCCTTTGGGTATCCACTGTTCAGTACAACTGTGAACTCAACTAAACTGTGAACTCAACTTAACTGAACTCGACAACTGAACTCCACTGTCTTCCTTTGCAATTCTGGGCCAATAAACATTCTGCAGAATATGTCTCTTAGTATGTTTTATACACATAGAACCTGAAAAAAAGATGTCATGTGCTATGGCTAAAAGTGGCAGATGGTAAGCTCTAGGCACTATCAACTGTTGTGTTACCTCACCTTCTAGCCCACCTTCAGGAGTCCACTCTATATAACAAACCTTTGTTCCAGTATAGAGACTCCCTCCTTCCTTGAGCCTCAGGTGAATCCTTAGCCACCTCCCTCAAGCTTTGTAATGTAGGATCCATAAGTTGATCCTGTCTCAAAACTCTACTTTGGTAACCCTCCCCAGCTCCCCTTCCACAGGAAGCCTAGCAACTTCCAATAGCTGTGCCTCACTGTTAATCTGGGCATTACTGCTCATCTCTGTCCTTGCAGACACCATGTCCAAGGGAATATAAGTACCCACCTGCAGCCGTGGCTTGCTTTCTGACTTACTGCTACAGCATAGCTCCTTCTCTGAAACAGCCACAACACCAGTCCCAGCTTCACATATGAGCTCTGACTGGGTCTCCCCCAGGCTATAGGACCTACATGCCTGTCTCCAAGCCTGACTGCATGTCAGTGCATGCACACAAGGTATTGCATCATCAAAGTCATTCCCTATCAAGACATCTGTAGTAATATTCTCAAAAACACCTACCTGCTTGCTTCTTGCTTGATTCTTCTTCTACCCTCCCAGTCAAGTTGAACCCTTGCAAAGGTATTTGGAATGGGATCCCTCCCAAAACTCTGACTAGAGTGGACTGTCCAAGCAAGTACTGCTCTTCTATAACCACTACAGGCCTCACAATAGTTATATCATAAGCTGTGTCTCTCTTAGCAGTAACATGTTTACCATCTATTAAGATAGGATATAAATTTTGGTGATAATTTGGCACGCCTGTTGTTTCCAAACAACTTATCACTGGCAGCTTGTCATGCCCACTTGCTGGCTCCCTCACCTTTTGTTTCTCATCTTGCCTTGATGGACATTTGTCTGCTTTGCAGCCCCTTTGGATACATTTGAAACATCTAATCCCTAACTTTGTGCTTGGACTAGTAGTCCTCCTGTTACTAGTGTACTTGGTTGGAGTAGTTTAGACTGCCTCCATGAGTTCCTTGATGTCCATTTCCATGTGCAGCATTGGATATCTGTTTCTTATGCATTGGTGCTCTGCTTGTTAAGTAGAGATCCCCTTTTCTACTGAACTCTTCCATAGAGTTACACTCTTGGTCTGCTAACCAAATTCTGATGTCATCAGGCAAAGTACTGAGGGCTTGTTCTCTCAACATAAGGTCTGCCAGTCCTTCAAAAGTGGTGACCCGACACTCACTCACTCATCTATGAAAGTAAGTACTTAAATCAGCAATCTGGTCACTTATACTTTCATCTGCCTTGTGTCTATGTTACAAATCTTTTTTTATAACCTTCAGGTGTTAAGGTAAAACAATCAAGGAGACATTGTATTTCTTTATCATAATTCAAACAATCTACATCAGACAATTTTACAGGACCTGAACAGCTTTGCTATGGAGTAATTGGGTCAGGAGCTGAACCCAGGGCTCACGATCAACATCATACTGTCTACATACTCTCTCAAATATATGAATAAAGCTATCAAAGTCATCTCCATCCCTGTATTGAGGAAAATGTTTACTGACCTTTACAGCTTCTGGGGTTTGGTAATTCCCTTCCCCATTACCTCCATGACTCCCTCGAAGGGTAAGAAACTCCACTTCATGCTGGTGCTGTCTCTCATTTTCCTCAGCTTCTAAACATCTCAGTCTCTCTTCAGTCTCCAGATGTTTGGCTTCCAGTTCATATGGATGCTGTTTCTCCTCAGCCTCCAGTCATTTGGTCAGTTTATATTGACGCTGTTTCTCTGCAGCCTCCAGTTTATATCGGCACTGCTTCTCCCTTTTGTCAGCTTCCAGTTCCAGTCTCCTTTATTCTAGATTGATTCTCAGGTCCTCTGAAGAAAATGTGGACTGTCCTGTCTCAGCAGGCTGCATATCCCCAATAACAAACTAGATCTCCTCCGAATGGCTGTCTGAGCATTGGCTACAACTAAAACTGAAATCATAGCTTTCTTAGTCAGGTTGGCATGCACCAGTCCTCTGGCATCACACTCCTTGGCCAACTGGCTCTTTGTCAGCTTAGTATAGTCTTCTGCTGATATCTTTGTCTGCTGTCTCTGACTAACTAACTAAAAATAAATAAAACAGTGGTGGACTGAAATTCTGTATATTTACCTTGTGGCTGTTGAGAGTGCACACCCTAATGATAACTACCCACAGGCTTCTGAAGTCCAATTAAAAATCCCACCTCTGCCACCAATATGTAATGTCTGGTCAATATCCCACCAAACTGCCAACAATATGTGACATTGTCTATAATCCTGGGTCAGTAACTAAGGAAATTTAATCCTCACTACTGAATCCAATGTGAGACCATCACTTAAACAGGAGTAATATTTCACACTTTCCCCTAAGAGCACAAGATGAAGACACTCTATAACCTGGGAGTGGACTGTATATTTCTGTCCACCCCTAATGTAACACCTTATTACACACTTCAGAGCAATGTGCCCCAGTTTAAGATGTCTGCTACACTCACACTTAAATAAATAGACTCTCACATATCCAAACACTTCTGGGAAAACCTGAGCTAGATTTCCAGCTATGTCCCTTCCCACAAATGATACGGTAAAATACTGCTACCAGTCAGTGTATCTACATGCTCTTTCAAAGGAGTGTCCAATTATTAAAATTAGATATTAAAACAAATGGTAGCAAATTACCTAAAGCAGCCAGACTCTCAGAGTGGCCTGGGAATTATCAAAGCAGGTATAAGCACTCTTAAATCCCTAAAGAATATACTAATTGAACAGCTACAATATAAGATAATAAAAAAGATTTAATAATAAGCAAAATGATTAAAAATGTAAAATAGTAATTTCATTAAACAAACCAAATTCAATCACCAGGAAAATGAGATTAATACTGAAGGATATAAATCCAACATTTAGAAAAACTCTGACTAATTAGCTATAATTTCCTATCTAACTGGAGAACCCTGTCCCTGATCTAAACTAAATATTACAACAGAGCAAAGTCAGGCTTACAGTTCTTTGTGAGTCCTTTTGGTATCCACTGCTCAGTACAACTGTGAACACAACTCAACTTTGAACTCAACTCAACTGAACTCAACAGCTGAAGTCAATGTCTTCAGCAGGCTCTTTTATAAACTAGGTTAACTGTCTCATTTGTTCCAGTTCTTATTTTCCTTTCATTCTCTGAAAATTATCAAACAGTTGTTTATTAAAGTTCCATCCTGTCTTTCAGTCTTTGAGAGCAAACACAGAGCATCTGAACACATTCCGATGATATCATCTGTAGATCAACTAACTCTGAGACAGTCTCCATGTAGAATCCCCTGCACAAACATGCACAGTTAGACATGTAACAGAACACTGTTCAACTTTTTTTAAACATCCTGTGCAAATAAAGTATTAATCAACGTGTAAAAACCTATTTACAATATCATTGTTAGTCATGCTGGCATATAATACACAAGTTAATCTAAACCTATCTAAAAATTTTAGCCAGACAAGCTAGCACAGATGACAGTGTCTAATTTCTTCACAACTATCACAGCTGGCCATCCTCTTTAGGACAGTTTGGAACAAGAAAAATGAATGAAAATGAACAGTGTCTCCTTGAACTTTGTTCCCAATATGACTTTTCCATAACCAACATCTTCTTCGATGTCAAGCTCCAGCACAAAGTTTTGTGGCAACAACCAAGATTGAAACATTGGCGCTAGCTTGACCTTGTCTGCACCAAATGCAGCAGTTTAGGTAGTGTCAAGGTAACATGCAGTTACAACAGCACAGATTGTGATATCGACCACTTGCTCATGTGTAGTATGATGAACATCCAAGTTCTTTCACTCTAAAAAAGGAAAGGAAGCTGCACACTGACATAGACAAGACTCATGACCCTTCAAAAGTATGTAAGTTTGTCCAAGCACTTGAAGAGGCCTTGCCCCACCTGGATGGCACTGACATCAGCAAGAGATGAGAAAAAGTATGGGATGCTATTTATAACACTGTGAGATCTATCTTTGGGAAGAAAACAGTTAAGTGTGCTGATTGTTTTGAAGCTCACACTGAAGTCCTGACACCTCAACTTAGAAGAAGAGACAGGCACTAACTGCATACTGATTCTCTCCCAGTAAAGAGAACTTGCAGGCATTCCAGTGTGTTCAGAGTCAAGTGCAGCAGATAGTTCTGTGGTATACAAATTATTATTGTCTCCAACTTTGCTTCAATATTCAGCAGGCTGCAGATATTGGTAACATGCAAGGAATGTATGATGGGATTAAGCAAGTTATTGGTCTGTCACAAAGGAAGATCACCCCACTTAAGTCAGCCAAAGGTGAGGTCTTGAAGTAGAGAACCAAGCAGATGGAATGGTGGAATACTACTCATAGCTGTATGACAGAGATCATAGTTATGGAGAGAGCCCTGAATGCCACTGAGTCTCTGCCAACTATGACTGAACACAATACTGACCACACCTAGGAGGAACTCAAAGATTCTCAAAAAGCACTCTTTTTTTTTGGAAGATTCCCTGGGGAAAGATGGCATTCCCTCAGAGCTGCATGCAATACTTTGCCAATGCTGGAGGGAAGGCAGTGTACCTCAAGATATGAGAGATGCTAATATAGTTACTACCTATACGAATAAGGGTGACAAAAGAGATTGTAACAACTATCACAGCATCTTCCTTCTCAGTATGGTGGCAAAGCAGTTTGCACGTGTTGTTCTGAACAGGTTTCACATTCTTGCAGAGAGAAAGAATTTACCCTGAGTCTCAGTGAGGGCTCAGAGCTAAATGGTCTAACATAAACATGGTTTTCTCTGTTAGATAAATACTTGAAAAATGCATGGAGCAGAACAAACCTCTGTATATTGCCTTCATTGATCTGACCAAGGCATTTGACATTGTCAGTAGGAAAGGTCTGTTCATGATTCTGTCAAAGATCAGCTGTCCCCCCCAACACTGGCATTATCAGGGCCTTCCATGAAGGCATGAAGGGAACCATAATGTATGACAGATCCACATCTATCCTTTTCAGATTCTCAGTGGAGTGAAGCAGGAATGTGTACAGGCTTCAATATTGTTTTTTTTTTTTTTTCAATTCTGTTGGAATTTGCTTTCTGAACTGCTATAGAGGGTATCTTTCTCAGACATAGAATGGACACCAACCTCTTCAAATTGCTGAGGCTTAGGTCAAAGACCAAGGTGCTTAGGAATTGTCTAAAGGAGTTTCTGTTTGCTGATGATGCAGCTACTTCTGCACACACTCAGCAGGAACTTCAGTCACTCATGACTCACTTTGCGGATGCGTGTATGGAAACTGGCTTCACAATCAGTCTAAAGACGACTCAGGTGATAAGCCAAAATGTGGGCAATGACCCATCAATTAGGGTGAGGGACTATGAGCTGGAGGTTGTCCATGAGTTTGTGTACCTAGGCTCTACAATCTCTGACAACTTGTTGCTTGATAGAGAGATCAGCAAACATATTGGAAAAGCTGCCACAAATGGTTTCCAGGCTGACAAAGAGAATATGGGCTAATAATAAGCCCACTGTGCATGCCAAGGTGCAGGTTAACAGCCTGTGTTTTGAGCACATTACTGTATGCCAGTGAAACATGGACTTTGTGCACAAAACAGGGGTATTCCATATGCGCTGCCTTAGGTGCATACTTGGTACCTCATGTCAGTACAACATCCCGAACAGCACACTGTTTGAGAGGATGGGCACCGCCTCCAATAGTCACCCTCCTGAAACAGAGGTGTATGCACTGAATGGGTCATGTCTCATGCATGATGGATGGCTGAATATGGAAAAACGTCCCTTTTGGAGAGCTGGAATCTGAAAAGACGCCAAAAGGCTCACCCAAATTGCTCTAAAAGGACATATGCAAGTGTGACCTCATTGCTCTCTTCATCAGTATGAACACCTGGCATTCTCTCACCTCACACAAGTATGCCTGGAAATGGGAAGTGAAGGAAGCTGTCACTATGTATGAAACCGCATTGGCAAGGAGAGCAGAGGATGAGAGAGCCTTCAGGTGGATTCGTGCCTATGATACCAGACTGACATCTGCCTACTTTTGTTAAGAATGTGAATGGACTGCCTCTCCTGCACTAGATTGTACAGCCACAGAAGATGCTGCTTGAATCAGTCTAACAAGGATGCAAACCTATGATCATTTGGGATCAAAGGATGCCTACTACTACTGACTGGCAATACATATCTGGGCATCTACCCCTTTTCCAGGAGACCTGGGGAGAAAAAACTCCACATACATAGTCACATACAATTAACATGTGGAACAATATAGAGATTTTATATATCTAGGAATAGGAGTGTGAAAAGAAAACAGAAATATTCAGGTAGGTACTACATTATAGGTTCATAGGTGATTACTAGGCTAATGGCACAAGAGCCTTTACGTGCCTAGCCAAAAATACTCAGGATATGACAGTATTATATCTTAATTCTCCAGAAATGGGATAGGGCAGTATCAGGATATGGGGTGTTTGGGTGTTGGAGTCCTGAGTCATTTTACAGACTGCCTCTGGCCATAAGGGACATGGGCAGAACCTGAGTGAATTTACAGTCTGCTATCTATATCCAAATTATTTTAAAGAGAGTAAGGGATAGGCTTTGTTTTATGAAGATGGAAATTTATTCCATAGACCATGTAATCTTTGGGATATGAATCTATCTCTCCAGCACGTTCTGTTAGAGTCACAAATAAGGTTGAGGTCCATGGAACCAATAACCGTCGTATAACTTTTCTTGCAAGTATGTAACATTTTCATCAGGGCTGGATCAGAGAATGCCTTGTAGGTCAGGCATGGATCAGAGAATGCCTTGTAGGTCAGGCATACGCCCCCTCTCAATAAATGATATGTGATGGAATAAAGGGATAGGGACTTTAGTCATTCTGCATAAGACATGTGTCTTTCGCTTTGCATTTATTTTAGTGAGAAACCTCTGGGACCACTCCTACTGGTGTAAGTGCCTGGTTAGGTACATGCAGAAGGGAGAAATGTACTCAATTATGGGCCTGATGAGGGCTGAGTACAATGGCCCTATGACTTCCTTAGATCTTGATGCCTTTCCTTTACTTATAAGTTGAGACATACTGAAGGATTTCTTCGCTACCTTAGGACATGATAGTAAAAGTTTAGGATACTATCTATCTGGGTTCTAAGGTTCCTCACCACTGGGTCAACTTTTAGGGGTTTGTTATCAATGTTATAATTTGCAGGGATATCTGATTTACCAAACGGTATGATTATGCATTTTTCAGCACTGAGTCTCAGGCCATGGTTTTGGTACCAGTCGTTTGTCATTTTTAGGCTTGCTTGTAGGATGTCAGCATTGTTTGGGGATTCAATGATTGCTCCCAGCTTACAGTCATCAGCGAACATTATGAGCCAGGGGCCCTCAACATTGGCCTTCACATTAGAGAAAAACAGGAGGGGATCTCAACACCGAGCCCTGTGGGACATCACCAGTAACAGGTTTCTTATTGGAAATGGATTCACCTATCTGGACAACATGTGTGTTGTCAGTGAGTCAGCTGGCTATCCGTCTGACGATGTAGGTGCTTAAGTTTATCTACAGTTTATATACAGTGCATGGTTACATTAGGAAATAGTCAACTGAGCAATCATAGAATATGTTACAATAGTGTGTGATATAAGCAAAAGATTATATTACAGAAAATTTTACTGTTGTATCGAATGTGAAGATGACATATAGCAAGGATTCACATTACTGAGTGACATTAACTAAATACAATTGTTCAGGTATTCTCCATGAGTATTTTATTTACTGAGCAGGATTGTATATCACACTACAAACAGAGCAGGAATTTAGAAGTTCATGTTGTAGGTGTGTAGTGTACTAAGATAGGGTAAATTACCGACAGCATGCTAAGGTGAGCTAGCTCTAGGGGAATCATTTTCATATTATCCCCAATGACTCAGTATGGGATAGCGAAATTCTTAATTTGACATGTTGGAAATATGGAGTTGAAGACTCAAGAATGATTCATACATTTTGGGAGTGCAGGAGTGTACAAAAAGATGGAGGCAGGCACCGCATGGGTGGACCAAGATATTTAATAAAACCTCCGCTTTCTCCTGCGAATCCCTGGGATTCAGGATGGAGAAATGCAGTAGTTTAGAGTAAGGGGGAACTGACAACATGAATGCTATTGTAATTTTCCCAAAGGTGAGTACTACATTTTCTTCATAAATAAATAAATAAACAAGAAATAGTTTATTTTGCATACAGAGGAAAAAAAAACAATGCAGCAAATTTCACTCCTTTTCCCAAGGGCAACAGTGTGCATGTGCTCTCGTGTGTGTGTGTGTGTGTGTGTGTGTGTGTGTGTGTGTGTGTGTGTGTGTGTGTGTGTGTGTGTGTGTGTTAACAATGCATGACACAGCTTCTGTGAGGATCATTACAGAGCTCGTTCCTAAGTTTATATTCACAGCTAATTTTCAAATAGATCCATACCAATTACTAGCTTCCTCCCTTTCATTTCAAACAAAAACACTGTATCCACACACGTTGACTCTTAAAACATTAACAAAAGCAATGTATTGCTGTGAACCATCAGCGAAAAGTAATGCAGTCACCAGCTTAGAAAATTTATATATTTAATTTAGTAATCATCAGTAAAATAAATTCATTATATCCTAGCAGAATCTATTAAAACTTGTGTTTTCCCAGGTTTTATTTAACTTTATTTATTGAATGCTTTTGTTGAGCAGGAATGCCTATTTGGGTGGGTGGGGGGGGGGACTTTTCAGCAGTGGAAAAGGGAGAAAAGCTCCACAAGGTAGACAGAAAATAAGATGTATACATACATACATAGTGTGACGAATTGTTTGAGCACCCAGTAACAAGAAACAAAAAACAATAAAAACAATAACTGTTTGAACATACTATAATGAGGAAACACACGTTGACAAAATACATTTGACTAGACAGTATACAAGTATATTATAATCATAACTGATGCAATACTATGATATGAGAAATCATTCAAAGGTAAATTAGCATGTTTACACTAATAAAGTTCAGACCCATAGAATTTTATAATAGGACAGTTTTCATAGCAATGTAAAGTTAAAGAGAGTATGATGTATTCTATGTGTCCTAGTAGACATAAAAGTCCGGGATAAGAGGCACAATTGCTAATCAAGTAGTCATTTTAAAACATCTGCATTAACATTGTTGTCATGTGAATTTTGTGCTGATATCAAATAGAGGTAATCCTTGTAACAATTTAAAATTCCATCATTAGAAGTTAAACCAATAACTTGGACATCAGTACTTTCTCACGAAAAAACAACCCCGTCCTCAGAGTTGCTTTCATGTACTGAACTGACAAGCTCTAGTGGAATGCCTCACATGATATGAAAGGTCAGAGGGCATTCCACAGACATTACAAAGAGACAGAACATCACACAATGAAAGATAACAGAAAAAATGGGAAACATGATTGCAAATCATGTAAAGATTATTGAGAAACCACAGAATGGGCATTACAGTAATAAAATAACCTTGAAGTTAACAATAGTGATTAATCATTTTAAATATATGAATTATTTGTAAACTGAGTGCAATAACTATGCATACATTTACAGATAAATACGTTTATGTGACTTGCAAAATCTGTATAAATATTTACAGGAAAATTAAAATGTTTGCTAGATGGATTTATGGATACCATCTGTGGCTTTGTACCTTGAAATTCTAACCACAGTGATTAAAACTTGGGCTTTTTGGAATAAAGTTTAATTAGTCTGAATCTCTATAGGAATTACATTTTTCTTTTGCTAGATGAACTTTGAGACATAACTCAAGCAACCTTTCTGCAGCTCTTGAATATTGCAGCAACTATCACAGCTCTCACTACCTCTTTTCTTCTGCAACACTACTGGTTGTAATACTTTTGGTTGCTTTCTTTCATGAACTTCAAAGTTATGAGGGGGAATTTAATAAAGCCTACATGTTTTTTCTGAGTAGGCATTGCACCATATTGCTCACACAGATGTGAACATTCTGAGATTCAGTAAGCACTGGTAAGCAGTGCGCACAGGCAAACACGAAAATTTCCATGGCATGCAGATGGCCTCAAAAGCAGGTGAATCTCATGCAAATGAGGCAGGTAGAGTGATCCAACAAGCAGAAAGGCATTTATTCAGACCCCGTGTCAGTGTCTGTAGTGTATACAGAAAATTCCTTGTACAGGAGTGTAGACAGACAAAAGGGGGTGTAAAAATAGAAGTTATGTCCTTACCATAACGTTCCATGTGGAGTGTTCATCTCGCCTTTGTTCTTACACCTGGGTTCGGAGCCGATCCTCGGCTCCGTGTCGGCCGCTTGACAAAGCTCTGCATCGAGAAGAAGCTCGAGACCAACCTAACTCCCACAATCCCCCTCTGCCTTTACCTCAGATCTAGTTTGCAAGCAAACCAGCAGAGAACAGAAGAGAGCATAACACTTTCATACCAACAACAAACACGTATTTACATAGTACAACAACTGTTCAAGGCAGAAGCCGGAGAACAAACCAGGCACCTAAATTGGACGTTCTTCCTGAGGGAGGGAGGGTGGGAATGTAAGAACAAAGCGAGATGAACACTCCACATGGAGCGTTATGGTAAGGACATAACTTCTATATGTGAGAGTGTTCAATCTCGCTTGTTCTTACACCTGGGTAGCGTCCTAGCTCCGTGTTCCTGAGGAACTCAGGGAGAACGTTCCTGAGCACAGTGGAACCAAAGGTTGCCCTGTCCCTAGAAACCTATCCACTTTGTAATGAGAAATGAAGGTATGTGGTTTAGACCAAGTAGCAGCCGCACAAATAGTGTCTAATGGCAGGCGAGCTGCATGAGCCAGGGATGTAGATACTGATCTTGTAGAGTGCCCTTTGGGCTTGACAGGTAAAGTTTGCTCAGAGGCAGTGTAGACAAAAATAATACAGTCAGTAAGCCATTTAGACAAGGTTCGTTTTGTAACCGCCATACCCATCTTGTTGTCTGAGAAGGCCACAAAGAGCTGGTCTGTTTTCCTGTGATCCTTTGTTCTGTCCAAGTAAAATCTGAGTTGTCTATGAACGTCTAACTTGTGTAACATATATTCCAATTTATTGGAGTGGTTCTTGAAAAATGTGGGCAATTCAATGGGCTGATTAATATTATTAACGGAGCAGACTTTGGGAAGAAAGGATGGATTAGTGCGAAGAGAAACTCTGTCAGGGTGAAAAATCAAATAAGGATGTTGAACTGAAAGAGCCTGAAGCTCCGATACCCGCCTGGCCGATGTGATAGCCACCAGAAAAAGGGTCTTCCATGACAAAAACTTCAAAGGACAGGAAGAGGCTGGTTCAAAAGGTGGAAGCATCAGCTGAGACAAAAGAAGGTTCAAGTTCCAAGGTGAAGTAGGAGTTCTAACTGGAGGTCTAATGTGGAAAGATCCTTTTAGAAAAGCCTTACAAAGCCTGTGAGCCATAATAGGAGCCCCACTTTCTCCCACATGAAAGTTTGATATGGCAGCTAATTGCACCCTCAAAGTGGCAGGAGAAGCCCCTTGGTGGAACAATTCGGTCAAAAACTCCAAGACCTTATTCAGAGGAGCTACTAAAGGATCTAGTTGTTGTGTAGTTGCCCAATGTACAAAACGCTTCCATTTACTGGTGTAAGTCCTCGTAGTGGATGCTTTATGAGAAGCCACCAAGATATTTTGAACTGCAGGAGATAGGAGATCAGACCTGGTTAAGAAGGGAAGCGGAGCAGCCAAGCTGCTAGTTTGAGGGAGAGAAGCGACGGGTGGAGAGCCCCTGACGAATGGGTCAGCAGATCCGGCTCTGGGTCCAGGATCCAGGGTTCCCGCATTCGGTGTGCTAGAAGAAAGGGAAACCATATTTGACGAGGCCAGAATGGGGCAATGAGGATAATTGTCCTTTGCAGGTTGCTGGTTTTCTGTAGAAATTTCAAAATCAGGGGAACAGGAGGAAAAGCGTACAGGAGACCTGGGGGCCAATCGTGAACCAGAGCGTCCCTTGGGACTTCCCCTGGAGGGGGTAATAGGGCAAAATAGCTTCTGCATTTGGTGTTCATTGGAGACGCAAACAGATCGCAGGAAGGCTGGCCCCACTTGCGAAAAATCTCCTTCGCAACTGACTGTTTGAGGGACCACTCGTGAGGTAACAGGATGGCTCTGCTCAACCTGTCCGCTATGACGTTGGATAACCCCGGGATGTGCATTGCTATCAGAAAGCAACCCGTGGACTCCGCCCATTGCCAGATTCTCATGGCCTCTCTGCATAGTTGGTTCTGTGGGTACAAAGCTAAGCGACCCCCGACTGCCTCCAGAGCAGGACAGTCGGGCCTCCTCTCAGGAGTGCTGAAAAGGTTTCCCGGGGAGTGTATCCCTGTCACCTTGGTTTTGTGGACCCCCTCTGCTGCCAGGGTGACGTCTTCCACCTCTACCCCCTCCTCTGCCTCTGGAGGGGGTATCACCCTGTGCGCCCGGAAAAGAACGCTGGGGTTTTCGAAACCACATCTTTCCACCTCGTTGCCCCTTGGGGTACGGTCTGGATGGGGTGGAAAAACGGACTCCGACAGCAGACAGAGTCTTTCCCTCTTGCTCACACTGGGTAAGGGTCTCCTTTACTTTAGGGCCAAAGAGAGTGGCACCATCAAATGGGGCATTAGTAAAGGAAGACTTGAAGGCTTCCGCAAATGAACATAAGCGCATCCAGGATTGCCTACGAAGAGCAATCGCTGAAGCTGCTGCCCTACTCGATCCTTCGGCTGCGTATGAGATCAGCCTAATGGATGAGTTAACAATAGAAGTAAGGGTGTTGAGATGTGCTGTAACCTTCTCTGAGACAGCAGCATCTGTAGTACCCTGGAGGGTATCTCCCAACTCTTTGATTAGATCCCTCTGTAGCCGTGTAAAGTGGGTCAAATAGTTCAGGGATCGCATAGAAAAAGCCGCTGAACTAAAAATGCGCTTCCCATATCTGTCCATAGTCCTAGAATCTCTATTAGGCAGATGGACAGATGAGGAAGATTCCGACATCTCCTTTTTCATGGCTGCTGCCACCACCATAGCGTCCACTGGCACTCTCTTTGTCAGATAAGCCTTATCTTGGGGGGCAGTAATAAATTTGTTAGGCTTCCTAGGGACTGGCTCCACCGTGTCAGGTGTCTCCCATGCCCTTCGAGCAATCAGCTCCATTAACTCATCGAAGGGTGGAGTGACCCAGGAGGAGGAAGGGCGAGCACCGAATGCCTTCAGCAAGACTGACTCATCCTCAGAAGGGGGAAGGGATTGCCAATCACCTCTCTGCTTTAGGATCTCCAGGATGTCAGAAAAGGAGACATCCTCCGAGGGTGACTTTGGGGACCCCTCTGACTCATCTAAGTCAGTGTCCGATGTCAATGATTCTTGTGGAGAATCTAAGTGTCTCCTCTTACACAATCTTTTCCTCGGAACTTCCTCGGGGGGGGCATCCGAAGAAGCCTCCGAGGAAGAGGGGGCACCCTCTAGGGGTGGCTGAGACACTGGTGCTCGACGCTTGGACGTAGCCGTGGGTGCAGAGGAGGATAATGGCCCTTTATGGGAAGGAGAAGCTGTATCTGCTGAAGTGGTTGTCTGAACAGACAACACCTTCCTCATGAGTTCGAAAGCCCCCGGGTCCCGAGTTGAGGTATCCCCCCAGTTCCAAAGAAGTCTGAGGAATCCCCGAGACAGGTACCGAAGGCATCAAACCCGAGGATGGAGCCGAGTCGATCCGTGCCGAGGCCCCGAGAGGGAGTGTCGGAACCGAAACATCGGTCCGACTCTCAGTCCCAGAACCAAGGATGGATCTTCGGCTCCGAGACTCCAGTACTGGATCCGACGGAGTCGAGGTGAACGGTACCAACCGAGAAAGGGACGGCTCTGGAACCGAGGGCTCCACAATCAGCAGGTCAGCCTCTCCCAGCTCCGAAGACTGAATAGGCCTCGGAGGAGGAACAGGTGGAGATAAGGGAAGGCCTTCGAGTCTCGACACCAGCTGGGAGGAGACCGAGATGAGTTTGGACAAGGCCGTATTCTCCATCAATTTCTGCACCACGCGGTCCACATCGGTGTCGGAGAGGGGTCTGGAAGAACGCGTCGAAGGAATCGAAGACAGAGCCAACCTCAAAAGTGCAGGAGGAGGAAGCTCCGTCACCGGTTCCAAGACTCGAGGCTCGGTAACTGACAACAGTTCAACACTCGGCCCCGAAGTCTGTGGAACCGGTGATCGAACTTTGAATGAAGAGCTCGGAGCCGATGACTTGGGCTCCGACGTCTTCGATTCCTTCGAGGATTTAGATGCCTGGTCTGATGCATCCAGAGCCTCTTGGAAAGTAGGTTTTAGAAGACCCCTATCCATAAGTTTCCTACACCTATCTGTCATGACCCTTCCACTGAATGAATGACAGATAGAGCAGTCTTCCTGCAGATGGAGAGGGCCAAGACAGTAGACGCAGGAACTATGATTGTCTGTGACAGACATCTTCTGTCCACATTGGCAACATTTAAAGCCAGATTTAGCTTTTTCTGACATGGTAATAAATCCAGAAAACAGTGTACAATCCTGTAATTAATGTCAAATCCAGTGAATAAGTCAAAGCCAGTAAATAGTCAAATCCTGAAAACCCAAGTCACATCCAGTAGTCAAATCCAGATAAGGGTGGGGTAGGCCCCGAGGGAACTCAAAAGTATATAAAAGTATATAAAACTTATATACGGAACCGAGAAACCCTCGATACACTACTCACACATACAAACACTCAATCTGAAATATTTAAATACAAAAAACTAATGAAAGAATTATAAGAAAAACTCAATCTTAGCTTTCAGGTGGTCCGAGCTCATCAAAATGATGCGATCTTTGCAGCGGCAAACTAGATCTGAGGTAAAGGCAGAGGGGGATTGTGGGAGTTAGGTTGGTCTCGAGCTTCTTCTCGATGCAGAGCTTTGTCAAGCGGCCGACACGGAGCCGAGGATCGGCTCCGAACCCAGGTGTAAGAACAAACAGCGAGATTGAACACTCTCACATCTATAGTTATATGGACATAAATCTCTTGAAAGTGTAATACCACATACATATATGAGCAAAACTATTATCTTGTATGTTAGAAAGAGTAATGGAAAAAAGTTAAATTAAAATTTTTTTTAATAATCTCAGCATGCTTTATAGAAAAATTAAAAAAAAAAAAAATTGGAAAAAATGTAATATGATGTGACAGAACTGTATTACAGGACCTTGCATGGGTTCCCTACAATGGTGCATTGGTGCTGTTGTTAACGTGGTAGGGTTATGAAGTGAGTAGTTTTCAGGCTGTGAGCATGGATATGTATGCAAATGAGATGGAGTTACTGAATAGCAGAAAGGAGTAATCGTGTCCGCATATTCCCTTCGTGTAGGCTTAGACCAATATTGATGTTTACACAAGATATAGCCGACATCGGGGGGGTGTCTACTGACTTCTAAGCTCTTTTAAGCTTCAGTGCATGTGCTTCTGCAGTGTGCCACCTTGCTGAGTGTGTCTGAAAACTGGATGTATACAATTAGAAGTTTTGACTTGTTTACGTTATGCTGTGTGCAGCTACACTGTGCTCGGTGTCATGCATTGACAGGGCCATTAAATTATGTTAATTATATTGTAGGCAGGTGGAAAGCATCATAGTTAGCCAATCACACATTCTGTACCTGCAGATGAGCTGTATAAAGTATGCATACACCCTACATTCTGATTTTCCTCCAGTACTCTGCACCATTGGAGTACAGACTTGGAAATTTTAACTGAGATAATGCTAGGGGCTGCTGCAGGTCTGCTACATCTGTATGTCCAAGATGCTGAAGTCAGTGCTGCTGGTGCTGCTGACAATAGGCCTAGACAGAGAAGGAGAAGAGTGTTCAGGCCCAGGGTAACCTTCCGGGAGCTACATGCACTGGAGATTGTAGAGTGCTACAGGCTGGACAGGGATATACTACAAGAACTCATTGAGCTCTGCCACCCTCAACTCAGACTCAGATCCAACAGAGGGGAACCCATCCCAGTGCAAACAAAGGTATGTGTAGCCCTTAGGATACTAGCTACAGGTTCTTTCAAAAGACCAATTAGGGACATGATGGGGGTCTCACAGGCATCTGTATCCAGGGTACTATAACATTTCCTGGATGCCATGCTACCACATGTCAGTGAGCACATTTCTTTTCCCCTCACCACTGAGGTGAGGGTCAGAAATATGCAACACTTCTACCATGCAGCACACTACCTTGAAGTACTGGGTGCCATGGATTGCACTCATGTACACATCAAGGCACCACCCAGTGAGGAGAGTAGAATCTATGTCAACTGCAAGGGATACCACTCCATCAACTTCCAGGTCATGTGCAATGCCCAGGGGATTATCCTGAATGTGTGTGCTGGCAGCCCTGGCGGTTATCACAACTCCCATATCTGGCACGCATCACAGCTGTTCGAGATTTTGGCTAGGGGGGACAATCCACATTAGCATTTACTGGGGGATGCTGGCTATGCCCTGGAACCGTGGATGATGACACCCATCAGAAATGCACACACACCCATGGAAGAACACCATAATGAGGCACACCCCCAAACTAGGAACATCATAGAGCATATGTTTGGGTTTCTGAAGTCACAGTTCCAGTGCCTAGATATCTCTGGTGGAGCCTTGCAGTACTCTCCAGTCACATGTGCACATAATTTCACAGTATATGCCATGCTCCACAGTATGATCCTGTGGGAACAGCTGCAGCAGTATTAGCAAAGGGAAGGGATACACAGCCACCCACCAGTGCCTACATCACCACAGCCACAGTCACAGGAGAACCCGGAGCAGGAACCCCCTGTTGTTATCCCTGTAGGCAGATGTAGGCATGCTCAGTATGCCCTGGCTTTGGCTAAGAGACAATGCATAGCACATTTACTGACAATCTAGGGACCTAGGGGCTGACACATTACTCCTGCACACATACATATATTAAAATTGGTGCCAGGCAACCCACACAACCTGTACCTATCCATGTATTGGCTGTGTACTGCTTGCATCAGACAGAGTCAGCCCTGACATACAGTTCTGTCAACTGCTGCATTTGCAAGGTAAGTCTCTAACCTGAACAGTACTTGAAAGGATTACTATGAAATGGTATTGTATGTATGAATTTGCTGCATTAATTCAAGTAAATATAGTGGGCTATTCGGATAGAAGCAACATCCACATAGGATTACAGATACCCAATCCACTAGTATTTGATCCTTAATATGCACTCGGCCTCCAAATTCATAGGTAGGTACTAGGCTATTGGCCCTAGGGCCTCTATAAGCCTAGCCAAAAAGGTACCCTGGCTTTCGCCACCTATGGTTGGAATATTCTATCAGTCATGGGAGATGTTAAACAGTGGGGTCACATGATATTTGGACTTCTGTGTATCCCAGCAGAACATGTGGTGTTATTCTCCCACCCCCAACACAGCAGGGCTCCCATATAACTGCTTTAAGTGTAACTCATCAATGGTATATCAGCAGGCTAGGCAATCTCAGGGCAGTAACATAGAAACTGATCATATATTTGTATGTCTCACTTAACACAAGAATAACAACGTACATTTGTATGCTGTTGATCATGTCATGAATGAGTCCTCTCTGCCTGGCAGCTTGTGGGGTTCAGTGGACTAGGGGAGTTAGCATGGGGGATGGTGTCGATGGTTCTAATTTGGAAGTGTCCACATCTTTTGTATGTGAGGTATTATTGCATGTTTCTTTCTTTACAGACTGCCAGTCTGTGTGTGGTGTAACATTATTACCCTCTGTCACATATTAATTACATTCAACAGCTGGAGAATGCCATGGACATTTTGAGTGAAGTGAAGTACTGCAGAAACAGGGACAGAGGTCTTTGTAACACACAAAATCCCGGATTGCAGTACAGGTAGGTATGGGCTGGAGTCACTGTATAAGTACTGACAATCACACTGGGCATGCTCAGACACTTAGTTAAACTGAATGCAATTCTGTTGCCCTTTGATCAAAATGACCTGTTATGTATAGATATGTGCATACATACATACATACATACATACATACATACATATATACATATCTGTCTCTCACTATCTGTCTCTCTCACATAAATAGTTTATCTATCCCTATTTATTTACAAATACATATATATATATATATAAATATATACATATTTTATATATATATATATATATATATATATATATATATATATATATATATATATTTTATATATATATATATATATATATATATATATACACACACACACACACACACACACACACACACACACACACATATATATATATATATATATATATATATATATATATATATATATATATATATCTACATAAACATACATTTCAGTCACTCTCCATATATCTACATAACACATATACATTTCATACACACACACACACACAGCTATGTTTGTATCATCCCTGTTGCATGCGTAAATATGTGTGTGCATGTCTGTATTGTCCTACATACCCTAATAATGATGTGTAAAGCTGCACTATCACACATCTATAATGTTGCTCAAAGGATCCAAAGTAAGGGCTCAACAGTACATAATGCACTTACCTACACACCCCTGTGCCTGCTGGATGTCACCACACACACAGGTGAGCAGGTGGTGTAATGTATCATGTTGTCTCTGCCTGCATGGACAGGGCACATTGCTCCTGCCCAAAGGTTTGCCCATCCAAGTGCAAACAGCCACATATGGCCATACTGGTAACTGTAGATACATAGCTAGGATACTAACAGTTATCTCACTGCTAGGATACTAGCAGATAACAGTATGGAACAATATCACTCTGCAGGCCACAGATGCTGTTCAACAGAAGCCTAGTTTGAGTAATCCATGAGTAGTTAGCTGGCAATCCTATATAAAACAAATATCAGCTCTAGTGCATGCAATAAGTACTGTGATCTATAGTGCATGAGACTAGAATGGTAGGGGTTCTAATCTTGCTCTGGGCCACTTGGTGTGTGGGTGCACGTGTATCCCCCTGCAAAACAACTGATGATCCTTCATTGGCTATCAAATTGCAATGGTATGCACTTTTTGGCCTTGTAAGTTGCTGCTGGTTCCCAAACTGTCCTCTTCTACAAGGCCTGATGATGTCATCTTCCTTAAGACTACCAGCTGCCATAGTAATATCAGACTTAAGGGGTGGTGCATGTGATAAGTACTCTGATCTATAGTGTCTAAAACTAGGTAGGTAGGGGTTCTCATTCCACTCCAGGCCACTTGGTCAGTGTGTGTATAGCCATACGGCGTAAATGTGATCACCTCAGTAACTTACAAAGTGGTAGGGTTTTGCAGTATTTTATTTGTAACAGGTGATGTGGGCTTCCAAATGCCTGACTTCAGCTAGGCCTCCTGATGTCATCAAGCATAATATGTCCTAAAGAGATAGTAATAGCAGGCATGACATGTGTTGTGTGCATCACGTACTGTGATCCCTAGTGTGCACCATTAGATAGGTAAGTGTTCTAATCTGCATACAACCATCTTGCACTATGTGCATGTCATGTCCTGTAAGCAGTCATTGGAAGTGGTGTTATCCTCCATGTACCCAGGTTTATGTGTGTGGCTGTTAGAGCATTTTCCATCAGCTTATGGAACCATAGGATGTTTGAACTTCCCTTGCATAATGGCCATACAGCCTTCACAATCATAGATAACTTCATACCCTTATTTAGATGATCAGCACATATTGCCCCATTCCAAGAGGAACACAGACAGAAGCCCTGTGGTGAAATGACTGTTACCCAGGCAATCTTACAGATAGCATGTGATGAGGTGCACTGAAGTGCTTTGTTTGCCATTAGGCAGGATTCTGTTTCAAAGGTATGTTAAAGTCTGCTAGACATATTTCTCCCACCAGCATTTATTATTAATGTCACATAATAGGTTAATGTCCTTACAGTGATTAATCCATGTACCATGCCACCTACAGATATGCAGCATTTACAATCAAACAGGGTTAATGTCCTTATAGGTTCATAGCTAGGCACTAGGCTATTGGCCCTAAGGCCTATATAAACCTAGCCAAAAGGTACACTGGCTTTTGCCACCCAAGAAAATTATTTTCCTGTACCACTGTCGAGTAGAGCCACAGAAGTGATCCCCGGGGTGAATTTCCTATCTCCCATCCAATCATCAAGATTTTTCTTGAAGAGTGCTAATGAGGACCTTTGTTTGATATAGATAGGTAGTTTGTTCCAGAGTATGGGAAGTCTCTGGGACAGGAATATATCCCTCCAGCATGTTCTGTTTATTGTGGTGAGAAGGTTTAGGCCCCTAGAGCATGCAACTCAGAGGGATTTGGATTTCTTTAAGCGGAGCATGTCCAAAAGTTCTGGGTTTGACATAGCTTTGTGTGTTAGGCAGAGATCGCCTCTTAGTAGGCGATATGCAATGGAGTAAAGCTGCAGTTTTTTGAGACGGTCTGCATAGGGCATCTGTTTGAGGCCAGTAATCCTCTTTGTGAGGTATTTCTGCAGCCTTTCCAGTTGTTGTAGATGTCTTGTGAGGTACATACCAAAAGGGGCATTGTACTCTATAATGGGTCTAATGAGTGACGAGTAGAGGGGAACAATGACCTCTTTTTTCCTGGATGGGAAACCTTTTGTGATGAGGTGTGCCATGTAGAAGGATTTCCTGACTACTGTGGCTATGTGATTATCAAAGGAGAGACTACTGTCCACCTGTGTCCCAAGGTCTCTTATCACACTTTCAGTGTTAAGTAGACTACCGTCTATGTGGTAGTTCATGGGTACAGAGTTTTTATCAAAAGGGATGACAATGCACTTTTTGGCATTGAGCTTGAGGCCATGGCTTTGATACCAGGCATCTGTCTCAGCGAGGCCCTTTTGTAGGATGTCCACATCTTTTGGAGTTTTGATTATGGCTCCTAGTTTGCAGTCATCTGCGAACATCATTAGCCAAAGACCTTCTGTGTTAGCCTGTACTTCAGAGAAGTAGATACCAAACAGGAGAGGACCCAGGACTGAACCCTGTGGTACTCCCCTTGTCACTGGTCTGAAGTTGGAATTGGAGTCTGCTACTTTCACAGTGTGGGTTCTGTCAGTGAGGCAGTTGGCAACCCATCTTGTGACATAGGGATTTATAGTTAGTTTAGTGAGTTTATTTATAATTCCTGAGTGGGGGATGGTGTTGAAATCCTTGGTGAGATCTAGATAAGCTGTGTGAACCATCTTACCCTCATCTATGGCTTTGGTGACTGCTTCAAAGAAGTCTATCAAGTTTAGGAGACATGATCTGCCTTTTACAAACCCAAACTGGGTGGGGTCCTGAGTTTGGAGATTACCAATGTCATTGTCTATAAGTTCCATGATGATATGTTCCATAGCCTTACAGACCAGGCTCATCAGGCTAATGGGGTGGTAGTTTCCAGGGTCCGTGGTGGCTCCCCCTTTGTGGAGGGGGATAACCATTGCTGTGGACCATTCAGTGGGCACATAGCCTGAGATGAGGCTATGATTGAACATGGTACTTAGGTGGGGTGCCAGTTCATTCTGCAGTTCATGTAGAACACAGCCTGGGATGTTTTCAGGTCCCATGGATGCTGTGTTCTTGGCTTTGTAGAGTGTGTTTTTTACCTGTGCAGCCATGATTACAGGAACTTTGCATTCTTCTGGTATAGAGATGGGCCCTTTAGGGGATGAGAGGGGGATAAAGTTAGCACTGAACCTATTTGCCAGGATGTTGACAATATCAGTTGGTTCTGTATATTTAGTGCCATTGTGCTGTAACTCAGAGCAGATCTGAGTATTGCCATTGAGATTCTTGACATAGCTATAGAATGCTTTGTGGTTGTCTTTAGAGTTAGTGGTGATTTTGTTTTCATAACTAGCTTTGGAGGATTTTATGAGGGATCTCAGCTTCTTACCGAGGCTGATCAGGGAGTTTCTCCAATCATGGGATTTTACTCTTTTTTGCAACAGTTTCTTTCTTCTGTTGTAGATTATGTTTATGACAGGGGACTACCTGATTGTCTTCCTTTTTTTGGAGGATAGCATCTCGGTTCTGTTAGGGATTGCATGATCCATGCACTCATGTAAGTGCTTATAAAGTGCATTTGTGTAGGATTCAGCAGTCATACCTCTATTGTCCGTCAGCATGGGTATTGTGAAGTTTGCCACTTCTGTCTTAAGAAGCATGAAGTTGGCTTTGGAGAATTTGTTTACGGTGGTTTCTCTAATGGGGGGTGGGGGAGGGATGTGGATGTCTAGGGTGATTAGCTTGTGGTCGGATCTGACCAACGAGGAGTTGACCTCTGGTGTGGAGCACCGTTTGCCCGTGTTGGTAATAACCAGGTCTAGGATATTGCTGCTCCTGTTGGGGATGTGGATAGGTTGATCCAAGGCATTGGAATTTATGAATTCCAGAAAATGTTGAGCACAAAAGTTGGTACATGAGTAGTTTTCCCAGTTAATGGTGGGGTAGTTAAAATCACCCATTATTAGGGTGTTAGGTTGTACCCTAATATTTTCCAATGTATCTAGAAATGAGGAGTGGGAATCCTGGGGCATGGTTGGGGATCTGTAGCAAGCTACAATTTGGATTGTGGTCCTGCCCAGAGTTAGTTGCACTTGGATAATCACGGATGCATTATGCTGAACAACTAGCCTGGAGGTGTGGATATCCTTAAGGAATATGGACATGCCTCTGCCTTTAGTGTTTCAGTCCAGGTTAGATGGCCGAAATGTGTGGTATGAATTATAGCCTGGTAATGCAGGGGTACTCTCTGGAGCCTTGAACCAGGTATCTGTCACTGCACAGATGTCGATGTTCTCCATTTTAAGAAATGCCTCGAGTGAGTGCATTTTGAGGTTTAGACTTCTAGCATTGAGTAGCAATACCCTCAGATTCTGCTTGCTTGTACCTGTTACCATGGTGAATTTGTCATTTGAACCTTGCCTAAAAAAGGCACTATAGGAGTGGCTAGAGCCTTAGCCAGTATCTAGAATCCCAGGGGCAACAGGTGCAGGCCATTTCTGGCAGAGCATTGTGGTTTGTCGATCATGTCATCCCCAGCAGACTGATACTGGATCCCCTTAGAATGATACCAGAAGCTTAACCAATTGTTGAAGTCAATCATTTTGTCCTTGTACTGTGGTATCATTCTGGGTGATGGCAGGATGCTACTCAGGGCTAGGGTCATACCTGCCTGGGTTACAAGATCGGACAGCTCCTCCATGTCCCTTTTCATGTAGTCCAGGGAGGTACTTATCAGGTCATTCACACCAACATGGACAATGACAGAGTCATATTTTACTTGTTGTGGAGTGACCTGAGTGCATTGCATTATGTGGTGGATCCTGGCACCTGACAGGCAGCTGACAGTAACTTTCTCCTTATTTAGCCTGGTGAGTGGAACATCAGTGTGCCTGACTATAGAGTCACCTATGACTAGAGTGCTGGGTATGTTGTTATGCCTTATGGGCTGTGGTTGAGTGGCACACTGAGTTTGTGGGCTATGTGTCATTTGGGTTGTGTTGAGGGGTGGAGGTTGCTTGTGTTTCTGCTTTGGAGGTCCCTGTTGCTTGGGCAGGTTTTTACTGAGAGACTCCTTAGAGTGATTAATCCATGTACCATGCCGCCTACAGATATGCAGCATTTACAATCAAGCGGGGTCATACATTGGCCCGTATGCAAGGCAGCGATCACCTCTGATTAGTCTATATGCCACAAGCTACAAAGGCTACAATGACACTGATTTCAGATGATCCCCATTAAACAGATACTGAAGACATGAAGTTCCCTTGTGAGGTACCATACTGTTGTGTGCAATTGCCAGTAGTGCTTGGAAAGGTACAGTACCAAATGGCCATTGTACTCAGATATTGGCATGCTGAGGGAAGAGTATATGGAGGTTATGAGTATATCAATTACAGGTGACTGTGCCCTCAGTTATTACATATGAGTCCTGTCATACCACTGGGGAGATATGGTGATCTCAGCCACATTAGATGTAAATGTCTGTAGCCAGTCCTGTGTGCCCAGTTGCATCACCCCTGAGTATGTACATCACATGTTGCTACTGGTGTGCTACTTATCAGTACATAGGTGTTAGTGATGGAAATGATGCTACATATATATTTGCATGGAGTTTATGGCCACTGGTATGTCAACAGGCATTTGTTCAATACCCTCTTGTAGGATATTGACATAACTCACATATTCTATGAGTGCTCACAGTTTGTAGGCATCAGCCAACATTGTTAGCCACAGACATTCAGTATTCACTCGTATCATGATTAAATGGATTCCAAGCTGTAGAGGACCCAGGACTGAGACTTGTTGAACACTGCTACTCACAGCTCAGCTATTGGAGGTGGATATCCCTATGTTTAGTATGTGTGCCATCAATGGGCCACTTAGTGACCCCACAATGATATTACCATGGATTCCTAAGTGGGTGCTTTTGTAGATGATGCCTGAGTGGGGGATATAGTCAGATGGCTTAGCTAAGTCCAGCCCTGATGTCGTCTCACCCAAGTCCTTGGTGACTGCCTCAGAAATGTCTACCATGTTTAATAGTATTGATCCACCTGTCAGACATCCAAAGTGTGCACAGTCAACTGTGTGTAGAGCACATATATGTGTGTGCTGATCAGTTTTATGATGATTGGACCTACAGGCATACAGATATGGGCATTCAGGCAAAGAGGCCTATAATTCTGGTGGTCAGTGGATGCACCACCTCTGTGCAAGGGTAAAACATATGCTGTTGTCTAGTCAGCTGGGGTGCAGCCAGTGCTTTCAGTATGATTGCAAGGTGTTCCCAATGGTGTTAGTAATCCTTGTCAGATCCCATGTAGGACACAGCATGGGATGTTAGCATATCCAATAGATGTTGTGTATCCCCATAGAGAGGTTAGTTACAACCTGCTCTGTAGATATGGAAGATATAGAACAAGTTCTAGGAATGTCATGTGGCACATGTGGTGGGGACAGGGGAATGAAGATGACGCAGAACCTGTGGGACTACAGGTTACCTATGAGGACAGACCCATTATATGTGGCATCATTATGTATGAGTTTACCAACAATCTGGGCCTGTCCTTTGAAGTTACACATGTAACTACACTGTGCATTGTAGTTCTGCTTTGTCTGGGTGGATAATTTTGTCACTTACTGTGTCTACACAGTATCACAACAACACTATGCACTTGTTTTAACTGAGGATGTTGTCTCTCCAACTGTCACACAGCAATGTCCACCTCAAAATAAAGAAATAAAAGTAATCCGTAGACTGATATCACCATTTAGCAAAATTTATTTTAACACACTTAGTGCTTTCACCCAGCCAGTCCGTGGGTTTCATCAGAGTAAAAATCATTTAAAAACCATTTCATTTTTACACAATTCGAATCTCTCTTCAACCAATCACTTGTCTAGTTCAATTAAATTGTGATTCAAAATCAATTGATACTTTTCCTGTTACTTTTGTTACTTTAATCCATTTAATTAAATTTTGCTAAATGGTGATATCAGTCTACAAATTACTTTTATTTCTTTATTATTAGTCTTTTGTTGTGTTTCTATTTTTCGTTAATGTCCACCTCATGTTGTACAGCCTGCTAATGGCAGTTGTCCACCAGACAGGTTTGTTGTGCCATGAGGAGCTTGCGTTCCTTCTGTCAGATACAGCTGAGTCCATGCAGTTGTAATGCTGCTTGCATAATGCATGGGTGTAGAGCTCTGCATACTTACCTGTCCCATCTGAGGGGGGAGGTGCAGTCAATATATGTAAACCAACCCACAGGACATAATAAAGTGCTTTGTTGAAATATATGTCTGTATTATCTGCAAGGGGGTTAGTTATGGTAGTTTTCATGAGACTGATCTGTGGTCAGATCCCACCAGGGAGGACCTCACATGGGGGGGGGGGCTGCACTGGTCACCCATATTCGTAAACACATGATGCATTATGTTGGTCCCCATTGAAGGCATGTCATGGCACTGCTCCAGGGCATTTTAGTTAAGGACATGGACCAACCTTTGGCCAAGTGAGCTGTAACATGACTAAGCAACACAGTTGGTGGTCACTTAATGCCACCCCAAACCATGGTGTAATGATATATCTTGATAGACACATGTACATCCAAATACACACAGTGGGTGTCTGGATTCATGGAGCTGCTCTTGTAGCTGGCTATTGCTTGATTATATGCCCTTCCAGTAGTGAATGGTACCTGCAGTGTCTCTGGGAAATTGCAGTGTTTCACTAAATCTGGATGTATATCTATCCTTAATGAGTATGTATACACCACCTGCATTACCTTGCACACTGTCATTTTGAGGTCTGATCATGTGGAAGGATATGTAGTCTGGTATAGCTGTGGTGCTGTCCACATACTTAAACCAGATGTCCTTGACTGCACACATCTGCATAGTCCAAGGTGGGGACACCTTCCACAGAGTGGGGTTCAGTGTTGCCATTCCCAGTGTGTAGCAGCATAACCGTGATGTTGTATAAAGACGGTGTTCTCATTGAAAAGGTTTCCCTCGAGACAGTGCATACGAGATGCATTGTGCTGGTGTCAGCAGCCTTGTCCAGTACTCCAAATCTCAGGGTGAGAGATCAAGACCATCACTAGTGAAGCACTGATGTCTGTTGAGAAAGGTATCCCAGGCAAACATGTAGTAGATCCCCTTACAATGACACTACACGATAAGGCAATTATTGACTTCCATCAATTTCCTTATGTATGGAGCCATCATCCTAGGTGAGGGTCAACTGCAGCTGAAAGGTATGCACATACCCACGTGAGACACAGACTAATTAAGCTCATTCATGTGTCTGCATACAGTCTGGTGCCATATATCTTTAGTCGTACACACCTGCAGGAACTATGATGTCAACATTATGTTAATTGATATTTCTTGATTTGCGGCAATGTGTGGTATGGCGTATTGTGTCAACCCACAGACAGCTAACTGTGATCTTTCCCACATTTAGCCTGTTGGCACAGACATCAGTCTGTCTCATGATGTAATCACCTATGACTAAAAGGTGTGATTTTGTGTTTTGCCTCAGGTGTTTGATCGGTGAGAGAGTGGTGCATGCAGTATTATTTGTACTGTGCTCTCCAGAGGCAGGATTTTCTGAGGTGTCTGCTGTTTGGGAATGTGTCTGGAAAGGAGCTGCACACATGCAGGTATGTGTGATGTGGGTGTAGGTGGTGCAGGATGTCAGCTGTGTATGTTGGCAAAATGCTTATTACCATATGTGATGACTGCTGTTCTAGACACCATGGAAGCAAAGTTTGAAATTCAGTCACATCTGTCACACATTGTGTTTTCTGTGACATAAGAGTAGAGGGGTGGGGACACTTTCCACATCTCATCAGCAAGTCCTGCAAAGTTAGGGTCTGGGTGCCACACCCTTGAGGTTCACAGTCTGCTATAAAGTGTTTGTAGGCACTCCTTGCAGTGAAGATGTGGATGCCTGTGCATGCATAGAGGACTTGTTCATCTTTGCTGACATTATGTTGGCCTTGCATGCGTACAATGCCTGTCAAGCAACCAGACAGCACACTGGTTGTTGTGTGACATGATGCAGGAACACAGACATGTGTTTCAGGTGCATAACTGTAGAGTATGAGATGCCTAGGACATGTGGCAGGTGGACACACATTGGCCAAAGGTGGCCAGTCCACTGCATTAGGCCTTACAGCCATGTCATGCAGATATCCACCATTAATCTGTTGAAGGGCAGGATGCATGACTTGCTGTGAAATTGTCACCTACGATGGATCACCACCACTATGCTGCTTGTTTCAGCAAGCCATGACATCTATGTCACTGGACATTGCACATTATATTGCAATGCTTCAGCAGTGCTCCTAATCACCATCTTGTCAGTCCCCTAGTGACATACCACCAACCCTGGAACAGAAGGCGTAATACATGCAAAAGCCAACTGAGTGCCGAGGTTGCGAATCAAGGCATCTATCTGGAGAAGGGTATGTGAAGCCTACAGAACCTTTCATGATATGGGACAGCTATGTGGATGAACAAACAGGCTGTGTCCTGCTTCTCATCATGAGCATTACATTTTGAACGTTTTGCATGTGATGACAGAAAATGTATCGGAGAATGGTATCCTATGTGAGAGTGTTTTTGGTGAGAACAGCATTAGTAGTTGCCAGGTAACAGCAATTCCATGGACTCCCCTGCTTTCCACAGTCTTCACAAGATAATTATGTTCTTCCAGTACACACTGCTTGGTTAGTGTCCAGCTGCAGAATACCTGTGTATAACCCCCACCTTACCTTCACAGGGTATACACACCACACTTCCCAAATATGTTTGTCTGAGCTCTGTACAGACATCTTGGATGACTCTCTTCTTGGAACATGATGGAAGCAACTGCAATACTTACTTGCACAAAGGGCAATTAGTATGCAGTGCCAAGCAGTGTTGCCAGATCTCTGAATCATGTGATATGAAATGCTATGAAAGGAGTTAGCATGAATAAAAGCAGTAATAACATCATACATTTACTGACACTGGACCACACACTGTTTTTCTCAAGAGCAGATAATGCCTACCTACCCTAACCAGTGGACCTCATTGAGTGTTACTGTTAAATTATGCAATGGATGAGGGGAATAGGATTCACTCCAGCTACCATGGCCTAACAAGGTGTTTGACAATATTAGGCCAGCAGGCCTTGCTGAAAATTGTGCAGGTTATCTACAGAGTGCTATGTCAGCTGGTGGGTAGGCAAGTGTCTGATAGTCATATTCTGGGAAGATAGCATTGGGAGACCTATGCTACAATGATGCTAGTCAACAGTGGATTTCCCCAGACATCATTAATGGAGTACCCCTTCTATCCATTCCCTTCTCTGCAGTCAAGGTCACTGTCAGTGACCTCTGACTGACTGCATTAGCATGTGATTGCATATTAAGACCTGTCACTGAATCCCACACAGCACCAACAGTTACCAGGATGGCCTGAGACACACATTCAGTTGTTGTTAGGGCCACTGACAAATAGTAAATGCCAATGACTGCATAATACTATCCTTTGGGAAGTCATTCACCCCTGAAAATGATGGTAGTGTCTGCACACCACACACAGTTGGCCCATTACTCAGGGACTTATGGACACAGAAAGTGATCTAGCCTTTAACTTTTACTGGTCAGTAAGATGTGAGGATTCATTCAGTTTTGTACAACCTACAGAGAAAGGTATGGCATGTAAATCCCAGACTGTCATTGTTATACTGTATTTGGCTCTCATCACACCTATCATTGAGTGTGATGGCACCTTTGCTGTGTCACTACACTGGCATATCTTACAACTGTAGCAGCCACACAGGTTCCATGGTAAACCAATGCACATTGTAGATAACATGTCCTATGCAGTCTGTGTCAAGACCGTACATATGTAGTCTGTGTCCTATATGCTTTGGAGGGGATGTGTATTGCTGTCATACAGGGAGTTGTCAGATCCTGCTGTATACATCCCACGTATGCAAGACAGGGCTAACACATGTCTTACCTGTTCAACACACCTACACCATCACTGTGGTATAAATAGTACATGGTGTTATTACAGGTATGTAACACAGACATAACAGCCTATATGTAACAGGCCCACCATGCATGCGAAACACACATCTGCTGTAACATACATCATGGCCAAGTTACACAATGGGATGTAGAACAAGACATTCCTAACTGGTGTAGGACAAATGTCTGTAATGGACACAGGAAATTTGTAGATGGGTCATCTCCATCACCTCAGCTTGTACATGTGTTAGCTCCTGAAACCTTGGTGACATTTATCAAGGGTATCAGACCTTTTCCTAGATTAGGGATGTATGAGTAGGCTGGATGATGCCATTGTCCTTGTTAGCCTGTTATACACAAACCTATGGAGCCGTGCACCTATAGTGCTGTACCTTGCTGAAGACATATTTCTTCTGTGCTAACATTCCATCCTGTGCTGTGATGTCTATGGGTTTATTGCTGGTGTTTATCCATAGGTGCCCTCTACAGACTCCTGAAACTGAAACATAAACAGGTCCATGACACAGCTTCCTTTGTGCAAGTATACAGCCATTGCAACATCATACAACATAAGGTACATAAAATTATGTGGCTTACTCATTATAAATGTCATCATACAATCTCTGTCAGTGACCAGTACAAGTGGCATGTCAAAGCAACACTACATTACACAAGTACTTATTAATTTATGTAGTCACCCTGTGCATCAGACACATAGCTTCATTTCCCTGCATGGATGATGAAGATGACAGGGATGTGGCACAGGTATCATCATTTGCACAAGGAGTTGTGTGGGGGTGCAAGAGGCCTAGGCTGACCCAATAAGTTGAAAGCATGTCTGTGAGTCAGGAAGAGAAGCAGGCAAGATGGACCATAGAAATGTGCTATGTGTGTCTGTAGGTGACCTGAATTTGGCAGTGGTGTGTGAGTGTGTAAACACAGTCAAGGTCAGTGGTAGCCCTACATGTGTGTATGTTGGACTGGTTTGAACCATGCATGGTAGAGCTGATGGTTCACTGTCTCTACCCCTGAACACAAGAACTGGCTCTGCCAGGAGTTGCACTGGCACCTCCATGGCCAAGGTCAGAAGTGGTGTTAGTACCTGACGGTGACTGCTGTCTGCTGGGACTGTGTCCTCCATGGGAATGCCCAGGACTATGATCCCATTGCCTTTCACATCTTGGTGTGGACAGCACACTCCCTTCTGTAGCTCTGGATGTACTACCACTATGGGAGCATGATTGTACACGGCCACGAGGACTCTCAGCAGATGCAGTTGCTGACCTACTTCCATGAGTCCAACACTCAACTCCAACCAGACATTCCAGCACAGACAATATGCATTCCAAGACAGATATTCTGCGATCTGTCTCAGACCACCTTCTTTTCATTGCAACAGTGAACCGATCCAGGGTGTCACCAATGGGGTGGAGGCAGTCACGGATGTTAGACTGTGTTGCATCCATAACCCTGAGCAGAGGTCTGGAGTGCCTTTCAGAATATGCCTATGCCTTCTTGATGGCCCGAAACATAGGTTGAGTGAACCATGATATGACACCTGCAACAGGAGTTGGAAGGACAGCAGGCCTCTTGTGAACACCCCTATCAATCTGCCTGTGTGGAACCTTGCCAGCTCTCTGGCTATGGGCAGTGTCTACACTCACTGGAGCCATAGTTGCCACACTTTCTTGTTCAATGTCCCCACCGTCTGACTGTCCAATATCTGTGGCCTCTGGGGACTGGGTATGTGTAGGCATACTGACTGTGTGTGGTGACAATGAGGGCAGAAGAGGGATGCCAATCTCTAGGACAAATTCAGCCCCTGAAACCTCCACTTGACATCAGGTTGTGTAGGAGACAGAGACCAACACCCCCCAGTCACCTGTAATAAGAAAAGGAAAAGCAGTATATTAATACCTGCACTATTATGCTCTGCAGTACTATGCTGCAATATATATAAAGCTCTATACACTGTTGTCACTAATACATACCTATTTAAAACCCAACCTCATATAGTAGGACATGAGGACACTACTTTTCCCACAAACAACTGTAGTTACTTGTAAGTAGCTAAACAAATCAAATCTCCACAAATCCTGTTGTAGGCTCACAGACTTCAACTCCTCTACTCTCAGTGACAGACTCTCTGCTATTAACTGGTCTAAGCCCACTCACTTCCCCTCAGTGATGCTGCACTTTAATTCAATTGCATCTTGCTTGACATCCTAGACTCAATAACCCCTCCTCGTAAAATAAGAATAAAATCAAATTATGTTCCTTGGCTCAGTAAAGGCACATGTAAACTAATGCACAAAAGAGACTCCACATAGAAGACATGACAAAAAAGCAAATCCCCCCACCCACCTCCAATTTAAAGAACTAAGGAGCCACACCAAAAAGCAAATATATAATGATTAAAAAAAAATTCTATACAAAGACACAAATCACTTATCAATCCAATCCCCAAACTTTCTGGAGAAATATTAACTATCTTCCACCGTGGTAACCTCAACCCCCCTGCCCCTACCCTTACCTCTCTGACCAAGACATCTCCTCTTTTCGTAACCAGTTTTTCACTGACACCATTAGCAAACTGACAAATGCCATCCACAACCCCCCCAAAAAACACCACCTCAAACCACAAATAATGATGCACTTTTCTCTCTCAACCTTATTTCTACCTTCTATATAAAATCTCTCCTTCTTAAACTTAAACTTTGCTCTCCCTTTGCAGACAAGCTCCCACCTCACGTCCTCCAGCTAGCAGCCAACTCTATTGCCTATCCAGTCTTGATACTTATTACCCAATCTATTATGGAAGCTAATGTACTCAAAATCTGGAAGTCGTTCTATATTATCCCCCTTCACAAAGGTGGCAGCTCCAATGACCCCTCACATTATAGACCCATCTCTATACTTTCTCCACTATCCAAAATTCTCAAACAATTTGTACATAACCAGATACTGAAATTCCTCATCCAAAACAACCCCCACACTCCTATCCAACACAGCTTTCGACCACACCACCGTACCTCTACAGCCCTTCTATCCTTTACTCACACTATCGCTGAAGCTAGGAATAGCAACAAACTAGTCTCATGTCTGTTCTGAGACCTGTCTAAAGCATTTGATATGGCATCACACTCCAAACTTCTTAACAAACTGGCTAACCTACATCTTTCCAGCTCAACTCTCTCTTGGTTCTCTAGCTCTCTCACAGGCAGGCTAAGTCAGTCAAGTGGTAGTCTTCTTGCTCTTCATTTTTGCCCATACACACTGGCGTAGTCCAAGGCTCTATCCTTAGACCCCTTCTTTTTACCATCTTTACCAATGACCTCCATTCTTCCACCTCCCCTCTCTACCCTCATACAATACACCGATGACTCTACTCTAATTACATCCTCTAACTCAATCTCTCAATGGACATACGGTAGACAGATGCATACACAGCAATCTTTCCATACACAGCAATCTTTCCTTTCAGTTGAAAACTGGCTAAATGATAATCAGCGTATTTTGAAACCTTAAAAAAAACTCCTTCCCTTTCTCCCCAATGTCAGTGATCACCTTAAGCTTTCCTTCTCTATCTCTTCACTAAATAATACCATCATTAATGTAGACACACACAAAACTACTAGGAATGACAACTGACGACCAGCTAAAATTTGACTTACACATCCAGCAATCAATCAAGAAAACTAACCAAAAACTTGGCCTACTATACCGCAATAAAAAATTCCTATCCACTGATTCCAGACTCACCCCAGCCCAAGCCTATCTCCTTCCTAGTTTCCTCTATGGAGTGCCAGTCGTAACCAACTTTAATCCTGCCTACTCTCCAAAGTAGAACAAACTTACAATAAAATCGTTAAATTTGCAGCCGACTTACCTAATCCTACCCACCAATGCTTAGCTCTCAATAAGCTGCACTGGCTGGAATTTTCCCATCATGTAAAACCTTCCCAACTTCAGATAACCCACCTCCTTCTAAATAAACCCACTGCATGTCCCTCTCTCGCCAATCATCACCTACAATTCCCCTCCTCATCCCCTATGCAGTACTGAAAAACTCCTTCAAACTTCTACACCCAAAATGAGCATAGGCAATCTCTTATATAAGTCCTTCATTACAAAAATCTGGAACAACCTCCCTGCCAGTTTGCGAAACATTACACAAACCAACAGTTTCAAAAAAGAACTAAAACACTTATTCCAGAAAAATTGGATTTGCCCCTGTCAAGATCCTACCTAATTATTTGTCTCTCTCACTACTGTAATGTAAATTCATTGGCCTATATTGTGGAACCATACAACATGTATGTACATATGTATCAAATATATAAATGCTAACACACACTATGTCTTATTTCCTATTTTCTCTATGTCATACCTGCTTCATTATGATTAATTGACTACTATTTGCACATTCCTCTATGTTTTTGTGCTTTAATCTTTATTTTTATTTTACACTTATGTAAAATTGTGTTCTCTCTATATATGTACACTGTAAAATTGCTCTGTATTACTTCTGATTAATACATCTACTGTATATTTTTGTAATTGTTTTCTTGTAGCTTTTCTCCTCTGGTCTCCACTAAAAATGGGCCAGCGCTCAGTTGGAGCAACCTGGTTAACAAATGTGAAATAAATAAATACATCAATAAATAAAAGCTCTTTACACAGCAATCACATCAGCAACAATGAGATATGCTGTTGATATTTGTAAAGACTCTGCAGAGTTGACACATATGACAATATGTAATGTCCTGATAATACTGTCACATCTATCAGTGTGGTCACACCTACAAGGCATAGGTATGAATCTAGCATGTATACAGTCAGAAAATATCTGTGCAGTTGGCAATCATGCTGACAGTACAGCAATCCAGGCAGCAGGCCTAGGATGACACTTTAGGAAATACATTGCTGTAAACCTACATATGTAACAAAAGTGTCATGCTTACCAGTAGCAGGACCACAGCCTTGTCCGATACCTGACAGACCTGTGGAAGGTTGAGTGGAGGAAATGTAAGTACTACTGCATGTTGACTACAACAAGGTAATGCATCCATATATCTCACATTTACAGTAGTTAGTGTGCTAATTGTTATTTTGTTCAAAATCTGAGCATGTGATTCAAACTGCAGTTAATGCCCCCCCCCTCAGAGAACAAAGACCTGACACCCAAGTAACAGTATGTACACTCTGACACACTGAATGCTACTGTATTCCAATGCTGATCAAACTAAGCTTACCTGGATGCTCCTCTGCCATGGCAACTGTGGCACCCACGTCCACAATGTGTGGTGTGATGGATGCCTGTGAGCTGTCGTGTGTTCCTAGGTTCACCAGTAATTCCTCAGTGGCTGACAGTGGTTGTTCTGCTGCAGGCCCTCTACTGGTGACACCACGATCCTTAGCTACATCTGCTGCACTTCTGCATGTAGCATTGATCATGTCCATTGTGCGGTGTTGAACTTGCTCATATGTCCTGCTCTGATGACCTAAGGCATTCCCACCATGGACAAGATAAGCCCATAATGCTGCCTGCTGTTCCCAGTTTTGCCTCCCGCTTGACAGTAGTAGTTCATGGTGTTGACAGAGGCCTTCCAGTATTATATCATTCTCTACATCCCTGAAAGGGGCACGGCAACTGAGATACATGTTTCCTGAAAGACAACAAAATGGGAACACATGTCAGGATCACATACGTGGAAGTACACAATGTAGTGATACAACAAGAACATAATGGCTGGCAGTATCCACTGCTTGATCACACATGTCATATTTCACAGTGTGCAAACATACTAAGCATGTGGATGCAACTAAGATACTAGCAATAAGTCAGCTGTTCCTGTTTGTGCTGTGACAGATACTGCTGTATAATCACACACACAACACAAGAGTCCATTGTAGTGTGTCCCCTAGGGGCAACTCCCTGATAACATGCCAAAACTACAGTGCCAAATAAATAGCAGTGTGCTATTACAACCACTATAAAGGGACAGTCCCACAAGACCAGTGTGCCACACTGACAAAAAACATTCCACCCTTGATGTATTGTACGTCCTCTGTAAGTGTAACAAATCTGGAGATCAATGACATGTCATTATCACAGTTCTATCATTTATCTGCTAATCATGAACCAGGCAGATTGTGTGGTTGTAATTACATTACAAACAATCATGGCAGTTGAATGGTTTGTTTGTGTACATTAAGTAGACTAGACAGCCATCATGTCTTAGTTTGCAGGTATGGGAGTAGAACGCAAAACCTGTGACTGCAGGAGACATCTGCAAATAATGTAACAATTGAATGCAGCAACTTAGAACAGACAGGCAATGAATGCAGCCCTACTTTTAAGTATTAAGATGCATTTTGTTATGAAACCACAATCCTGATTTACAATTTATTTGCTGCTAAGTGTCTGTGAAGTATACATATGATATCTGCCCGTAGAATGGGCTACCTCACCCACATACTTTCTGTTCCTGGAGTGAGAGGAAAAGAGCATTATGCGACTGAAAGTGGCCTGGAGACAGCCTTGCCACATACTGTGGGTTATGCAATACATTTTTCAAGCAATTACTTTTGTATTCTATAGTTATTACAGTTTTATAGTTGACTGCAGTGACATTAGAACAAACATGCAACAAATACAGCCCTACTGCAAATATTTAGACACATTTTGTTATGAAACCACAATCCTGCTTTACACTTTATTGGTATTGCTGCTAAGTGTCTGTGAATTAGACACATGATATCTGACCATAAAGTAGGCTACCTCACCCATATACGTTTTGTTCCTGGAGTGGGAGGAAAAGAGAGCATTATGTGATTGAAAGTGGTCTGGAGACAGCCTTGAATCATACTGTGGGTTGTGCAATACATTTTTCAAGCAATTGCTTTTGCATTCACAGTTATTGCAGTTTTACAGTTGACTGCAGCAACATTACAATCGACATGCAATGCATACAGCTCTACTGAAACTATGTTATGACACCACAATCCTGCTTTACACCTTATTGTGTACTGTTACTGGTATTGTTTATTGATTATCGCACTACAGTTTTCATTGTTTATTCTTTATTACACTACAGTTATCATAATATAGCCATACTTACCACATTCACGGTGCATCCTGGCCAGGCATCTGGCATAGGACTGTATGTTGCGAGCCTTCTCTGCTGCAGCTGCTGGAAGAGAAGTGCACCTTTATGCATACCGGTTTGCACAGATTCAGCTTGTATTTTAATAAAGTAGTGGCAGAAATACTTACATATGTCTGGGGCATGCCCATTCCTGGCCTCTTGGACCCAGGTATCCAAAGGTCCCCTCTTTCTATTCTTCAGGTCATCATATTGGTGACAACACTGCTCACCAGTGCAGGGGATACCAGTAGCACTGGTAAGTTCCCTGGCCAACCGATCCCTGGTCTCAGCCTTATATTCTAAGCCCCGGTAATGACCCTGCAACAGCCTAGGTTCATAACTGCGTACCAGGAGCTCAACAAAATACTTGGACTCCAGCACACCTCATTTCTGCGCCCGACAGCGCGCACCCTCTCCAACACCTTCTGGTATACTAACAGTTAGACAGACTCCTATTGGCCTTAATATAGGCTGTTTTTCCATGCTTACACATCATACTGCAACTTTCAAAAAGGTATAACGTTGCTTAGCATTGCACAAACCTGCTTAGCAGTGCGTGAACTCACATAACAGTGTTTTAGTGAAGCTTAGCAATGAACAGAGTAGCCATTAACCATGTTTAAGCAGTGCTTAGCACTGCACAGCTCTTGCCAACATGACAATTTTGTTTTTAAATTAAGCAAAAATTAAATTACATAAAAAAATTGTATGAGTGCTAGGGACTCGAACCCAGGACCTACTAAGCTTTAGGCCATGACTCTACCCATTTAGCTACTTGGCTAAAATGTAAACTAGTATTCCTTCACATATGCTACTAAGCTACCTGTTAGTGTTGCTAAGCACCGTTCCGCACTGCAGAAATGGGCTTAAACAAAACCAGACATAATTAATTACATCTGCTTTCTATTTTTAGATGTCTGCCTGATGTCAATAGTGGAAGTGTAAGCATGGCTTGGCTCTGCTGCACTCCACATGACACAAATCACAAATGAACATTAAAATAAAAAAATAAAAAATTATAATAATTAATTACATCTGGTTTCTATTTTTAGATATCTAGAAGGCATCAGCTGTATATATATATATATATATATATATATATATATATATATATATATATATATTTGGCATTGCTGTGCTCCATGCCACACCATATAAATGGACATTAAAATATAAAATAAAAAAATTAGAAAATTAAAACACAAAATATTAATGCACAGCGCATTTCAACTGTAGCAGGGTACATTACAGGGGAGTCTTGCCCTGTGCATAACAACTGATCAAGAATTCCCTGGACAATCCAGAACCATGGGATAGCCTCTACACTTCTGTCTACACGGATTCAATATCCCTGTTACTATGCTCTCCTTCAGTAGCGTGCCATGACTAATATGCATGGAGGGGGAACCATGGCCATGTAAATGGGTACATTCCATGCAGGCTCTACACGGAGCTTACATTAATTTTATTGAATTCTGGGGTTGGTCTTTTATAAATGCCTACAATATTTGTTATTTTCCATGTGAATAACAAAGGATCATTATGTTTTGCGAGGGTTTAAGGTTTGTTTCCACTTGAACATTTTTATCACAGATGTTCGACTAGCCACTTCAACTTCAGGTGCTAACTTTCTTATTATTTTTATGGATTTACTTTATCTCTGGCTTGTAAAGTTGGTAGGCACTTGAACTTTTTCTCATAATAGTATTTTTGTCTCTGCTGATTTTTTTTGCAGCGTCATATTTACTTTCTATTGAGTTTCCGGCATCAGTATTAAAGTAGATAATGTACTTTTCAATTGTCTGCCATTAAGCATGAACTGCTGAGAGACTGTGTCCCTGCAATGGAGTATGACAACAGCACGAGATTTTTCATTCTTTGGATAGCCTCACTACTTTTTCCATTTGACTGTGCATAGCATGAACTGGACAGTATGTATTTCCTTTCTCACATATCCACAAATATTCTGAATTCCTTAACTTTATACTGGTGACTGTCATGAAAAACAAGAATGCCATACATTCATTGTGTTAAGAATATAAACATTGATGCACTAATAATATTTACACAGGTTCATAGATAAGTACTACACTATCTGCCCTTGTGAGCCATTTTAAGCATAGTCAATTTTCCTTTTGATGCTTGAATTAACCTATACAGATTGGTTTAGATTGGCCTTACCCATCCCATGGTCAATAATTATATATACCCCCTAGTGAGAATAACTGGGTTCAATACCAGAGGTAATTTCAGGGAACCCATGCATGTGAAAAAGCACTTAGTAGTTCCTTCTGTTCATTAGTGGTACATGGGGCAGTCCTGGAGTAAATTTTCTAATATCCATACATAGATTCAAATTATACTTGAGTATAGACAGGGATGAGTTTTGTTTAATGTGAATGGGGAGTCTGTTCAAGTGCGACAGTATCCTCTGCAAGATATACATGTTCCTCCAAGCAATTCTGTTGACATTACAGAGGAGGTTTAGTCCCTAGACTAAGTATTTCTGATACCATTTGACTTGCTGATATGCAGTAACCCCTTCAGTACTGGGCTGGGGGATGCCTTACATGCCAGACACATGTTACTGCTTAGCAATGCATAGGATACCAAATATAGTGACAGGGCTTTGAGCCAGTTCATATAGGGCATAATGTTTAGGCCTTGTATCCTTTTAATAAGATATCTCTTTGGGCATTCCAGTTGTTACATGTGTCTGGACAGATACATGCCAAAGGGGTCATTATACTCAATGACTGGCCTAATGAGGGCTGAATAAAGAAGAACAATGACATCCCTACATTTAGGCACAATCCCTTTGTTTATGTGCTGTGCAATATGGAAGGACCTTTTAATGACAGTGGACACACTGGTCACAATTTAGGTCACTGTCCACATCAGTTCCCAAATCCTCAACAACTGGGTTAACTCTTAGTGGTGTACTGTCAATGTGTAGTTCCCCAGGGTAATTGACTTCCCAAAGGATGTGATAGTGCATTTTTTGGCATTTAGTTTCAGTCCATGAGTTTGGTGCCAGTTATTTGTTTTTTTACAAACCTTCCTGCATGGGGACTATGTCATTTGGGGATCCAGTGACTGCTCCAAGCTTGCAGTCATCTGCAAACTATGGTAGTCAGAGCACTTTGGTATTGGCTTATACTTCAGAAAAGTAGATGCCAAACAAAAGAGGTCCCAGCACAGAACCCTGGGGAACTCCTCTGGTGACTGGTCTCTTTGTGGCGGTAGCTTTCCTTTTTTTGATCTCCCAACTGGTGTGCAGGGGGGCTTGCCCCCTCTGCAAAAAGGAGTTTTAAGGAGAAGAGGATTTTTGAGATTCATTCTTCTCCTGTGCTTTTAGTCTTTTTTCATCTTTTCAGTACTTGGCATTTCAATAGGGAGGCTAACATTATTCACAGTCAGCTTAGTGCATTGCCACATTGTGCTTCTGATATTATGAACATAATACAAATGCTTTATGATTGTCTTTGGCTTCAGTAGCTATTTTAGTTTCAAACTCAGCTTTGGAGGATTTTATTATGCTTTTGAGTTGTTTGTGTATTTCACTGATGAGGACTGTATCATTCTGAGAATTGCTCTTCTTACTTTCGGTCAAAATTATCTTCCTTTTATTTTAAAGCTTGTTGTTATTATGATTCCACCATGTGAGTTTATTTCTGGAGTTTGCCCAGTGCTTGTTTATACAGGGTACAGCTGCATGTATGCAGGTCTTTGCATTTCCGTATAGATTGTAGTGTAGACTTCTGTATATTCAGTAGAGGTAACTGGGTTTCAAGGGGATTTGAAGATTGCCAGTGTATCACTTAGGAATAGTTAGCTTGTCTTAGAGAAATTTCTAAAGTTACCTTGCGTGGAAGAGGTCTCTGGTTTCACTTTTATTTTAAAGGAGATGGCATTTTTGTCAGACCTAATAAATAATGAATATGTGCAAGGAATGGTGCAAGATGCTCCATATTAATAATGACAGGACCCAAAATGTTCTTCATAATGGGTACTCTAATAGTTTTAGGGTGTTTGCGTTGACAAAGTCTAAGGAATATCTGTGCACCACTAATGCTGGTAAAGATAACCTTGGAAAATGGTATTGGGTTTAATACTGAATGATCCTATTTCCTGTAGAGAGCTGCTGTAGCTTTCATGGATCATTGTAGGAGTTCTATAGCTAGCTAATATATGGTGTAGGGCCTTGTTGATGGTTATTTGGACATGAAGAAGCTCCAGTGCATCATGCTGCTTTACCAACCTTCACGTGAGTCTCTTCTGGATAAAGAGTGAAACACCTTCCACTCTTTTCCCTTCCTGCAGAGTAGCTGTTCTAATAGTATGGAAGGTGTTATAGCCCTGCACATCTGGACTGATCTACAGCATTTTAAACCATATCTCCGTCAATATACAGACATCTACAACCTCCAGGGTAAGAGGGAGTTGTAGGGAGTGAAGTTTCTTGTTTAAGCTTCTAGCATTGTTTAGTACCACCTTCATATTTTACTTTACTATGTTGGTAGGTTTATCAGGTAGGCATTGCCAAAGAAAGGTACTAGTACTATGGGGGTCGACAATGTTTTTGCCGATAATTGAAACCTTAGAGTGGACAGATGCAGGCCACACCTGGCAAACCAATGTGGTATATTGATCATACAATCCCAGACTCACAAATATTTATCCTCCTTCAAATGACACCTCAAAACTAAGCCAATTATTGAAGTCAATTATTTTAGTTCATAATGCAGCCTCATCCTTGAAGAAAGTATAATGTTGCCCAATGCTAGATACTTTCCTGCTTGGGACACACAGTCTGAGAGTTTCATTATGTCTCTCTTCATATAGTCTGGGGAGGTACATCTCAAGCCATTGACAACTACATGTACTATTGCAGAGTCATACCAGTACTTATTGCTCAAGGACTTGAGTGCATGTGTGATCTGATGGATCCTGGAACCAGACAAGCAACTAACCATTACTCCTTCCTTGCTCAGCCTGGTAAGAGGTGCATCTGTATGTCTTATAACGGAGTCACCTATAACAAAAATGTTTGGTTGGGCCGATGCCTACCTTATAGGTTCATCATCTGTGATTTTGGGACTCCTTGTGCTAAGTGAAGAGGTAGGCATAACTTGCTGATTCTGCTCTATGTCTGTATTGCTTTTTGGAGGTCTTTGAGGTTTAAACAAATTAATATTTAGAACCTCAGTATATGATGGATTATGTGTATTGTGGTATCCTTGAAGAGGTGTGATGTCTGGTGTAGTGCTGATGATTTTGATGTTTTAGTTTACTGTGTGTGAGCTTTTTGCCTCCAAGGATATTATATATGTACATCTCTCACATATACTTTGTTGTGCTATTTGACTACTAGATGATTATCAGACACCATGAGACAATTCTTAAACTGTCTCAAAATAGCCATCTCAATCAGACTGGCTATAGAAGTTGTGGGAAAGTGCTGGTCCATGGTTTCAACAGAAATTATTCTGAGGGTAGGATGACTATAACTACTTGGAGTTTGGTTGGTTTAGGATAATGGTTTGCAGACTAACCACTGAATATTTAAGTAAAGTATAAAACAATTAACCTGGAAACCTTCTTCTGCCCCAGAAGGAACCAGTAAACTAATTATAGTAAAAACTCAATAACTGAAATAATTTAACATGAAAATCAGTGCAAGCAGTATCAGTTCGGTAAAGATAAATAATTGTATCAAAGTCACTTAGCCTGGATAATAGCTTAAGTGGAAGACTTTGCAAAATGATACTTCTGCATTTATTGTCAATAGCCAATAAACAGGGAGAGGGAGGGAATTATGTTGTCAAATTATTATAAAGGGTGGGCAACAACAGAAACACATGGTTTAAGAACACAGCTACTAGAGGGGTGCATGGAAGGGTAAACTATTAGACCCTTAGCTCTGAGATGACTGGCTTGGAACAGCTTTAATGCAAACACTTGTCCTGAATTAACCTGACATGTACTCACTACACAAGAATGAAACTACATAAGGGTTAGTCTACTTAAATAGCAAATGCAGTGCAACCATGTACTGGAATTTCTAACATAGACCTAAAGACCTTAGCTAAAGCATATACAGACTCTTAAAATGAAATTAAAAACAACTCAAGAAATGAAAACTCTTCACATATCATACTTGTTGCTGTATGTATTGAAACTATTACAAAGATGACACTTACGGCATCTGTCAGTTTGATTATTTCATGGAACTCAGAATAATGATCTACATAGATGAGAGTAAATTTTCTAGAAGTATAATCTTACTAGGAGATTTCCCTTTAATCCTGAAACATCGGTGATTCCAAAGTTTAATTCCTGGTATAGTTATATATCTACAATGAAGACAATAAGATATCATTTACAAACTGCAATGATTTGCTCAGCATGCTCACTGGAATCTTCAGTGGAGGATTTACAGAGATGGAGTTATTTAGAAGGTTTTGTAAAATGTTACAAAAAAAATCACATCTTTCCAAATTTATATTAATAATGTGAACATGGAGTATTTTGCTGATATTTTCGGGGTGTTATATGCATGCAGTGGGTGTTGTTAAAAATCACATTAAAATATGATGGGTAATATGAAGACACTCTTGGATATCAATATGCTTTTCCATAACACTAGCAGTTTTTGGCAAAAAAAAAATACAGTTTCTTCAATAAATCTGCAACATAAAGTGCCATCACCTGACAGATCTTTAATACTAGCTGTGACATCTGTGCACTGGCTCAGCAATCAAGGAGCCTCAGTCCTTACCACTAACACCAGAGAGGGTGTCTCATTTATGAGGAAAGGATAACAAATACACACGGTAAAGTGCAATTTCCCTTAAGAGCACACAGAGATCACAGTCAGTCAGGGGCTGGTCGCTCCCTTGCTCCCCAGGTCTCCAATAAGACTCCCCACTGGCACAGCTATAGGGTCCAGATCTCAGCCTAGCTGGGCTAGATAAAATGTCCAACACCCTCTCTGTCCAACCAGTGCTTTGTGCCCCTGCCCAAGTAGCTGACACACACACACACTTTGAGATAAGTTTATACAACTACACAGACACTCCTGGGGAAGGCTGGTACAGGTCAGGTTCTCCAGCTCTCCTTTTCCAAACTATACGGTAGTACCCTGCCACCACCCAGTTAATGATATCAGCTACTCAAAGGCCCTTAAAAGGGTGTCCAATTATTACTGTGCAATATTATTACCCAGTTGGTAGATGTGACTAAAAAGTCATGGCTTATTAGAGTGACTTGGTACAGTAATCAATATAAATATGCAATGTACTCTAGAGCTTAAATTATCTCTACACAAACCAGCCACAGTTAAAAAGTTTTAAAATATTTAATAATAAATAATTAAAACCATAAGACAATACTTTCTACTACACAGTCAGTGCTAGTCAAGAGTTCAGAGATCACACAGAAATACGTAAAATAATTTAGTAGTACAGTTCTGACATAACAGAAAAACACTTAGTCTAACCCTTTTAGATTCTAGCTATTGATAAAAGAAAACACAAGTCTAAGATACATAAGACAACAGGCAGAGTGCTGATGAGTTGGATGATCAAGACAAAAATGCTTAATACCTTCTGATTCTCTCTGTTTAAATTGCTATTGCAGTTCTGATAAACATTACATCATTCTTTTTCACTTTCCTGGAGTTCCCAGGCTACACATTAACTACATTTACATTTTTAACATCTCCCTTTTGTTATCTTGCAGCTGGTCAGGAGAAGAGCAATAAAAATACATTTGCATGTTTAAATTTAGCAATTTAACTCTTGGTTAAAACAATAGAAAGATTTTCTTCATCTAGACTTTTCAACACCACTGTCTACTTCAAAGGGTCACCACATGCTTTACTTTGGTCAGTAGAGTGCACTGTTGTCACATTTATTTTCAGTTCCACATGTAACAGTAATTCTTTACATTTAAGACAACAAGCCTTTAGTTTACATTCATAATTACAAATGACAGAATTATCTGCAAAATTCTATCTGGCTAGGCTGGCAGCCTTCACCCTTCTCTACCAGTCTTCACATTTTTCCCTCCTGGAGAAATCCAGCTAGTTTTTCAAGTGACCCTTGATAAACACCACTTGAGAGGGTCAAATCTATCTGAGTATACCTACCCCATTCCCTGTCTTGAGAGCCCATCTGCATTGGCATTGCTACTCCCACTGCAGTGCTGCACTGACATATCATATGCTGGCAACCTTAGGCTCCATCTTAGCAACTTGGAATTTTGTTGGTTGGCTCTGTTTAACCATGTTAGGGGGTTGTGATCTGTCATGACAGTGAATTTCCTTCCATACAGATAAGGCTGACGTTTTTGCAATGCCTACACTATGGCTAGACATTCCTTTTCTACAGCTCCATAGCATTCCTCCCTGGGTTGGAGCCTACAACTGAGATACACCACTGGGTGCTCTCCCCCCTCTGAAGAAATCTGGCTAAGTACAGTCCCCACCTCATGGTTTGAAGCATCAACCTGCACAACAAATTCTTTGCTGTAATCTGGACTGGCTAACACAGGGGGTCCTCCCAAAGCTTCTTTAAGCTTCTGGAATGCCTGCTCACATGCTGGGGTCCACACTACCTTATGTGGCCTGTTCTTCTTTGTCAGGTCTGTGAGGGGAGCAGTTATGGTACTATAACTGGTGACAAACTTTCTGTAGTACCCTGCTGTCTCTAAAAATGCCCTCACCTGCTTTTTGGTAACAGGTGCAGGCAATGCCTGAATGGCTTCCACTTTGGCAGGTTCTGGCCTTATCTTACCACTCCCCACTCTATGTCCTAGGTAGGAGACCTCTGCCTTACCCACCTGACATTTGCTCAGCTTAATGGTCAACCCTGCCCTCTGTAGTCTGCCCAGCTCCTCCCTAACATGCTGAAAGTGTTCTGGCCAGGAATGGCTGTAGATGGCAATATCATCTAGGCAACCAAGGGCAAACCCTCCTGCTCCTGCTAGGATATGATCTACCAGCCTCTGGAAAGTCACTGGGGCATTCTTCATCCCAAAGGGCATCTTTGTGAACTCATACAAGCCAAAAGGAGTCACCAAGGCTGACTTCTGTCTAGCACTGGTAGTCAAGGGCACCTGCCAGTAGCCCTTGGTAAGATCGATGGTTGTACAATACTTAGCCCCACCCAGCTGCTCTAGGGCCTCATCTGTCCTAGGCATGGGGTAAGCATCAGACTCTGTGTGACTATTTACTTTCCTGTAGTCCACACAGAACCTGGTGCTGCCATCCTTCTTTGGCACCAGCACCACTGTGGAGACCCAGGGACTGTTGGACTCTTGAATAACCCCTAGTTCCAACATCTCCTGTACCTACTCCCTCAGGGTCTGTCTGACTCTCTCAGGCACCCTATAAGGGGCCTGCCTAATAGGCCTTTGGGGTCCTGTATTCACCTGATGCTGCAACAGGTGGGTGCACCCTGGTTTCCCAGTGAACATGTCCCCAAATTCCTGCAACACTGCTTGGATTTCTCAAACCTGGGTAGGAGATAGCTGCTGGGACATTGCTACCCCTTCCACCAAGGTGTCAGCTCAAGCCTCACTGAGGAGATCAGCCCCCAGATCTCCCTCAGACTCCTCCTGCAATCCACTGCAGATGTTCAGCACAAGGGCCTCCCTATCATGGTAAGGTTTCATCATGCTAACATGGTACAATTTGTGCCCCTGCCGTTTGCCTAGCAGTTCCGCCATGTAGTTAACATCACTTACCTTTCTTACCACCTTGTAGGGTCCCTCCCAAGCTGCTTGAAGCTTGTTGTGTCTGACAGGAATGAGAACCATTACCTGCTGCCCTGCAGCATACCTTCTAACTCAAGCATTCCTGTCATACCACACCTTTTTCTGTTGTTGGGCTTCTGCCAGGTTCTCCTGGGCCAAGCCCATGAGTTCTCTGAGCCTTGTCCTGAGGTTTAGGATGTAAGCCACAACAGACTCCTTGGGAGACTCACACTCACCTTCCCACTCATCTCAAATTAAATCAAGAGGTCCTCTCACCCTATGCCCATGCAGCAACTCAAAGGGTAAAACACCTGTGGATTCCCGGGGAACCTCTCTGTAATAAAACAACAAATGAGGCAAATGTTTGTCCCAGTCTCGCTTGAACTGATCTGCAAATGCCCGTAACATGGACTTGATTGTAGAGTTTAATCTCTCAACAAGATCATTAGTCTGGGGATGGTGGAGGGTGGTCTTCATGTGCTTCACCCCACAGGACTTCCACAGACAAGCCAGCTAGTCTGACATGAAATTGACACTTCTGTTAGTCAAACCTTCTCTGTCTCAGTGGAGGACAAAGCCACTGCCTCAGGGTATTGTGTAGCATAATCCACTACCACTAGGATATACTTTTCCCCTGAGGAACTTGGGGTACTCAGAGGACCCACAATATCCATAGCTACCCTCTGAAATGGTTCCTCAATCACAGGCAAAGGCATCAAAGGAGCTTTCACCTTGTCTCCTGCCTTGGCTACCTTTTGGCACTGCTCACAAGTACCCTGTTGCATCTCTGGAAATTCCAGGCCAATAGAAGTTTTGTATAATATGCCTCTTTGTATGTTTTATGCCCATATGACCTGCAAGGGGAATATCATGGGCTATGGCTAGAAGTGCCAGGTGGTAGGCTCTAGGCACTACCAACTGCTGTACTCTCTCACCTTATGGCCCTCCCTCAGGGGTCAATTCTCTGTATAGTAACCCTTTGTCTCAGTATACAGATTCCCCCTTTCCTTGAGAATCAGGTGCTTCCCTAGCTACCTGCCTCAGGCCTTGCAATGTAGGGTCTGAGAGCTGAACTTGTCTCAAATCTCTCCTTGTAACCCTTCCCAGCTCTCCTTCCACAGGAAGTCTGGCATCCTCTGACAGTGGTGCCTTACTGTCAGCCTGGGTGCTACTACTCACCTCTAGCTTTGCAGTCACTCTGTCCAAGGGATCATAAGTACCCACAAGCAGCTGTGGCTCACCTTCAGTCTCACTGCTACAGAGTAGCTCCCTCCCTTAAGTAACCACCTCACCAGTCCTGGCTGCAAGTATGCAGTTTGTCTCGCTCTCTCCCAGGCTACCAGACCCAAAGGCTTGTCTCCTAGCCTCACTGCGTGTAACTGCATACGCACATGGTGCTGCCTCATCCAAATCCTTCCCTATCAGGACATCTGCAGGATGGTAGTTTAGTACCCCTGTTGTCTCAAGATACCATACTATTGGCATTTTGCCTTTCCCACTTACTGGCTCCCTCACCTTTGGTTCTCCACCTTGCATCCGTGGACATGTGTATGCCACATGGCCCCACTGGTTGCATTCAAAATATTTAACACTAGTTCCTGGATGTGTACCTGGACTTGTAGCTTCCCCTGCTGCTGGCAGATTCTGTTGGGGCAGTCTGTGCTGCCCACCATGGGTTCCTTTAGACCCATGAGCAGGACTGGGGGTCCTCATCCTGTGCAGTGCTGCCCGGCTTGCCAGGTATAGGTCTCCCTTCTTCCCCAACTCATCTGAAGTAGCACATTGTCTATCAGCTAACCAGATCCTGATGTCCTCAGGGAAAGTACTAATGGCTTGTTCCCTAACCAAAAGGTCTGCCAGCCCTTCAAATGTGGTGACCTGACATCCACTTACCCACCTATGGAAATAAGTGCTCAATTCAGCAACATATTCACACACACTTTCATCTGCCTTGCGTCTATGCTCACAAAACCTTTTCCTATATGTTTCAGGTGTTAGCTTAAACAGTTCTAAAAGACATTTCTTTACAGCAGTATAATCTAAACATGCAACATCAGACATTTTGGACAGAGCAGTTACAGCTTTACCATGGAGTAAGGGGGTCAGGAACTGTACCCAGAGCCCTTGGTCAACTTCATACTGTTTACATACCCTCTCAAATGTATGAATGAAACTATCAAAATTTTCCCCTCTTTAAACTGCGGAAGAAATTTACTGACCTTTTGTGCCTCTGGGTTCCATTACTCCCTTCCCCATTACCTCCATGACTCTGGCGAAGTCAGCATCTCTTTCTCATGCTGCCTCTGCCTCTCTTGTTTTTCAGCTTGCAGACGTAACAGTTTCTCATTCTCCTCAATGCTTGATGCCTTCTGATTCTCTTTCTTTAAATTGCTATTGAAGTTCTGATAAACATTACATCATTCTTTTTCACTTTCCTGGAGTTCCCAGGCTACACATTAACTACATTTACATTTTTAACATCTCCATTTTGTTATGTTGCTGCTGGTCAGGAGCAGAGCAATAAAAATACATTTGCATGTTTAAATCTTGCAATTTAACTCTTTGCTAAAACAATGGAAAGAATTTCTTCATCTAGACTTTTCGGCATCACTGTCTACTTCACATGCTTTACATTGGTCAGTAGAGTGCACTGTTGTCACGTTTATTTCCAGTTCTACATGTAACAGTATTTCTTTACATTTAAGATAATAAGCCTGTAGTTTACATTCATATTTACAAATAGGTTCATAGGTTCATAGGTTCATACTAGGCTATCTGCCCTAGGGCATTTATAAGCCTAGCCAGAATCTGTTTGGCTTTCACCACCCATTTTAAATTTATTTTGCTATGCCCTTTTTCGAGGTTAGTATACTGTGCCTCTGTCTAACAGTGACACAGAAGTGATACCCAGGGTAAACCTACGATCTCCCATCCACTCATCAAGATTCCTCTTGAAGAGAGTCAATGAGGGACTCTGCCTAACCTGGACTGGGATTTTATTCCAGAGTGAAGGGAGTCTCTGGGTTATGAATCTGTCCCTCCAGCATGTCCTATTTATTTCAGTGCTGAGGTTCAAGTCTCTCGAGCGCATAGCTCGATGGGATTTGGATTTTCTGAGGTGCAGCATGTCCATTAATTCTGGGTTGGACATGTCTTTATACATCAGGCACAGATCGCCTCTGAACAGGCGGTATGCCACTGAGTAGAGCTGGAGTTTCTTTAACCGGGCAGCATATGGCATCTGTTTGAGCCCTTTGATCCTCTTGGTGAGGTACTTTTGGGGTCTTTCCAGTTGCTGCAGGTGTCTGATAAGGTACATCCCAAAAGGGGCATTGTACTCAATTATGGGCCTGATGAGGGATGAGTAAAGAGGCACGATGACCTCCCCTGATCTAGATGTGAATCCCTTCATGATTAAGTGGGCTATATAAAATGTTTTTCTAACCACTTTGGCCACGTGGTTGTCAAATGAGAGATTGACAGAATTATCTGCAAAATTCTATCAGGCTAGGCTGGCAGCCTTCACCCTTTTCTACCAGTCTTCACACTAGCTCCAGGGTGTAGCCCATTGGTTAATAAAGAATTTTCATGTTTTAAATTTTTTTCTAACTTGCATCATTTATGGAATATTGCAAATGATATGAGCATGCTTTTTTGGTAGAAGATTTTGGAGAAAAGGAAATGGTTTTGTGGATTAAAAGCTATCAGGAAGTTAGGGGGTTAAGCTGAAACAATGTTTTGCCTACTCGGTATGCACGTCTTATGGCATGTGTCTGTATTGGTCCTAATTGAATCAACATGCCTGGCCACTACATTTTATCTCTTGTACTTTCTTTGTATTTTATTATCCTCTGCTTTGATGAGGGCATCTTCTCAAGCATTTATCTTCTCATTTCATTGAAAATCATATTTTTCAGCTTTGACTATAAAGCCTTGTACAACACTTATTTATTTCTCTAAACAAAAATAATTTCTTTCCTTACCACTGATTTTTGAAAAGGTCAGCCTATCATTATAATTCCTTTCAGAATGTGCAATTCTGAGTATATCTCTAGAACTGCTGTTATTATTACCATCATCATCATCATCACCATCATCATCATTTTCATTATAACTGAAAACCAGAAGCAACATTAAAGCTCTTCTCTTCTGGGTTAGAGAAATATATCCACATAATTAACTCCAGCTATATCAAGCATTGAAAAAGCATTTTTAGCCCAACTTGAATAGGGGCTTGTCATTTTTGCTCCCTCCTCAAAGAAAGATTTAAACACCTTTTGAACTGCCTTAAACAAAATTTGTTGCTTCATCAATAACTCAAAAGCAGAAGATCACCATTGTCACACACTTGCCAATGCCAGCTGGCTACCAATCAAACAGACAACCAAGTTGCTTCTTGGTTCATTACTGTTCAAGCTTCTACAACCAGGCTGATTTCCATAACTTGCTTCTAAACATCTGGCTAAAGACACTCCATTCAACTTTAGACATCCCTCTCCTATACACATCCCTCAGTTCAAACTCCCACAAAGAAAACTACAGTTTACCAACCATGCTTTTTTCATCATTGCACTTAAACTATGGGAATCACTTCCATTTATCCTCCTATACTACATTCTGTTTTTTGTGTCTTTCGGCTTTTCCCGGTTAGGGGCCGCCATAGTGGAACTCCGGTCCGCTAATGATTGGTAGTTGATTTTTACATGCTGAGTTACCAGCCCTGATGCACAACCTTCAACGAAGGTATGCCCATTCACGCATGTCTCCATGCAAAAGACGGTCTAGCTGAGAATTGAACCGGACAGCGTCTTACTGTGAGGCGACAACGCTACCGCAGCACCACCACATTCTGTACTCAGCTGAAATACAACCCCCAAAGCAAGCCTCACTGTAGCAAGCCTCACTGTAGATGAACACCAAGCCATTTTACACAAGTCATATCTGAATAAAGCATAGCTTACTCTCAGGCTATATCTATTCTCTTAATCTCCTCCTCTTTAAACACCTACCACTTCTTGTGCTAATTTCCATGCTTTAACTCTACAGTCATGACACTAAGTTTTTTGTTAAAATTGCACTGATAATTTTTATCTACTGTACAGAAGTTTTATAAAGTTGCATTTATCTGTGATTGCATTTACCTGGGCTGCACCTGAAACTGGTCATTGGTGATCAGTGTACTTGTCCTAGGAAACAAAAACAAATAAACAAATAAAAATAAAACATTAATATTTACTTTTTTCTTCCAACGGTAATTGCAGTATTGCCCGAAATAATCTCTAATTCTTCTAACTGTTCTTCATTCATTTCTGATAAATATTGTCTACTCAACATCTGCTCAGTGTATTTCCTTGTTTAGTCTGTACTTTATTTTTAGATCTTACTTCTATAAATTGAAACATATTTTCTACAGTTTAAAAGATGTCTCATATAAAGATGTTCTGAATATGCTTTTCATGGGTTTGTGGTCTATGCCTACTTATATATTCTTTACAAAAGACATAGTCATGAAAATTTTTACTATTGCTAACAGTTCCTTCTCTGTCTAAAATATCTGCTTTTATCTATGAATACTTCTATAATCATTCAGATTAATATCTGACTGCAACACAAATGGATTATTAAAGTCATAATATTTTAATGTTGGTGTAGATGCAGTTAGTTTTATGAGGACTTCAAAACTGTTCTTGCTCATAACATCAAAACTCTTCCTGCTCATTACTCCATTCTCAGACTACTTCTTAGTCTTACAGCTTTCTGGGATGTGTAGTTATCTCATGCATATTGTATACAACTTTTATAAGATATTGCATCTTTTATAGAAACGTAAAGTGTGTTTGTGTTCTAGCTTTGCATCTGCACATTTGCTGTTACTTTTTCTGCATCAGCCGTACTTTTGTTTGCTAGACTATGACTAATGTATTTATGGCTTAACTTGAAAGGATGTTATATCAATTTATTTAGCAGTCTCATCAGTCTCCTGTCATATTCTTAATGTACTTGACCACAAACTAGGACACAAAGTATATTTATAACACCTTCCAAGCCTTCAATTAGTTTTGTACAGTTCCTTGGAATACCCTGGTGCTGATGAAATACCAGATATAAGCCAAATACATCTATACCTTCATAATGGTTTATACATGTACAACATTTGGAGCTCTTTTTTATCTGCTTTACCTGACAGAATCCAAAACTTCCACCTCATACTGAAAAAAATTGTATATGGCATTGTTAAGATCACATTTTCTGTTGTAATCAGTAGGTAATGTTTTCTTTAATTAGACTGGTTAAAGGAGACCACACTAGTTCTTTTGAGAAAAGTTTCGGTTTTTTGAGAAGTTTTTCACTGTGGTCTTTTTTTTTGACAGGTGTGGGGATTGATTTTCCCTCCAGATTAGTTTTAGATTATGATCCACCAGTGAGGGGGTGGATCTGATTCTGTCATGTTGATGAGATGTGTTCATGGATGATGAGATGTGGGGAATTTGATGATCTCTCCTCTTGTGGTGACTTCCTGTTCCATGGCATTTGAGTTGCATTTGTTTTTTTTGAGTTGTAGAACTCTTGGTTGGTGTTGAGTAGTGTAGTAGTTAGAGTAGTGTTAGTTAAGTTAAAGTCTAATAGTCATTTCAGACACATCCCTCCAATGTTTCCTCCAAGGCCATGGAGGAAGGCCATGTGAGGTTCCTGAGTTTGAGAGGAGGGCCTGTAACATGCTACAATTACAGCACAGCAGTGTTGCTATGGTTCTCTCACCTGGATGGTCGCGCGATGCATCATGCGGTGGTGTGGATGAGGTGTGGATGTCCTTTACCCTCCTCCTTTCCCCCTCCTCCTTTCTTGGTTTTGGGTTTTTTGGGGATGAGATGTGAATATGGCTGAGTGTGGGTTAGTGCTGGGGTGCTCTGGCCCAGGTTTCTTGAAGGTTTCTGTCACAGCACATGTTCTCCATTTCTCCATATTGAGAAGGGCCTGTGCATCTGCATCTTGATGAGCTTTCTGCATTTGGCAGCGTACAGCATTTTTTTTTTTTTTTGTTTTGGGGGGTGGTAGGGTGGTAGGTTTATTTGAGCCTTGCCTAAAAAAAAAGGCACTGTGGGGTGAGCCTTTGCCAGCCAATATCCGGAAGCCCACAGGGTGACAGGTGCCCCCTGAAGCAGCAGGCTCTGTCCAGCATGTCATCCAGGCAGACAGAACAGGATATCCCTTTTGAATGACACCAGAATTTTTAAGCCAATTTAAAAGCTGATCATCTTATCACTGTATTGTGGCATCATTCTAGGTGAACATTAGTGCATTCAGGTCTTAACTAATCAAAACAAATCCATATGAAATGCATTATTATTCACTCATTCTGTTTGCTCTAACTGCTTCTAACATCTAAGCTTCCCAATCACTTCTGTTTCAGCCCTGTTCTGTTATGAGCTACTGATCTTCCGAGTTGTTGGCTGCTGAGATTCACCTTCATAAATCAGCTGACAAATGCTGATTTAAGTATACTTTTCTCTGCACTTATTTAAGATTAGATATTTGTAGATAATTGTTTCACTTGAATACTGTACTCTCTGTCTAGCTGCAGTTAGTTGCCTGAAGTGTGAAAAAGTGTAGCCATCTGGATACATTGAAAGTTGTTAGACTGCTTTTGAAATTCTGTGTTAACTTAGCCTGGGAGTTTCTGCTTGCATTATAATCTGTGCTGGTCACATTTTTTAATCACTCTGCTCATCTTCTTAGTGGTTGGCTGCTGAGACTCACCTGCATAAATCAACTGACACAAGCTGATTTAAGTATACTTTTCTCTGCATTTATTTAAGATTAGATATTTGTAGATAATTGTTTCACTTGAATACTGTACTCCCTGTCTAGCTGCAGTTAGTCTCCCACCCCCTCCCTGTTCTTGTTGTGGTATTAATCTTGGTGATTTTGGAAATACCCACCCCTGCTGTAAATCTGTTTTTGAACAGTCCTACTGGGCCCATCTCATTTGCTCACTCAACTGAATACAGTGAGATCATATTTTGATTTCAGACACTCCTACCAGTCCCATCTTTTCTGCTGTGTACAGAGAGAGCACTTGGGAAAGGCATCCCCTATAGCATTTTAATCTGCTCTGTTCCCTCCCTCTCCACAAAAAAAAAAAAAAAATACTTATACTTTCTTGAGCTTTTCCTACATAACTGTATTCTACTGTAATACCTTAAATTGCTGTTCTGTGTGCTTTGAAGTGTCAAAGTGCTCTTATTTGATTTTTCATAAACTTGTTTTTGTCATTTTTAACTTATTTGCATTTATTTAAAATGTATTTGCCTTAATATTGCTACACACTCAAGTGTGCTAGCTTGTACTGCATTTAAAGTGCTTTTGCTAGTGTCATTAGCTCATTCTTTCTAATACAGAGAGAACCTTTTGAGAAAGCCAACCCACTTAACTAATATATATATATATATATATATATATATATATATATATATATATATATATATATATATATATATAAATTCCAAGCTTGTTTTCTGCCTTTCCTGTAAATAGTCTAGTCCAGATACAGATTTGCTGTATCCAGGACTGTTTGTAAGCTTCTGTGCCCCCAAGCCTTTCTGTATTGGAGGGAAGCCTTCTAGCTTATCAGTGGGAGTGGTAAGCACTAGGTAGCCTATCTACCACAAGAGTGGTTTCTGGTCCAGAAATTATAGTTTATTGGCTGTTTGGGCAGTTTTTCCATCTCTTTCAACTTTCTGGTTTAAAAGCTCATGTTTGTGCTTGTTTCCCACCTTTCCTGTAACTAGTCTAGTCCAGATACATATTTGCTGTATCCAGGACTGTTTGTAAGCTTCTCAGCCCCCCAAGCCTTTCTGTGCTGGAGGGAAGCCTTTTAGCTTATCAGTGGAAATGAAGTACTAGGTAGCCTATCTACCACAAGAGTGGTTTCTGGCCTAGAAATTGTAGTTTATTGGCTGTTTGGGGAGTTTTCTCATCTCTTTCAACTTTCTGGTTTAAAAGCTCATGTTTGTGCTTGTTTCCCACCTTTACTGTAACTAGTCTAGTCCAGATACAGATTTGCTGCATCCAGGGCTGTTTGTAAGCTTCTGAGCCCCCCAAGCCTTTCTGTGTTGGAGGGAAGCATTCTAGCTTATCAGTGGGAGTGGTAAGCACTAGGTAGCCTATCTACAACAAGATCCCAATATGGATTCTTAGTTTTAGCACTTGAATTTGCTTATTCATGCTCACCACTTGTTCAGAACTTGTTGTAAGCACTAAATAAGCTACAAATTACTACAGCACTCAACCTTCCTCACTACCTAGAAGAAAACAGTTTTTGTACTTACTTTCCTCACTAGCTTAGAGAAAAGCAGCTGTTGTACTCACTTTCCTCACTTGTCTAGAGGAAAACAGTTTTTTTATTCAGGCATGTCCAAGGGTCAGCTCCCAGTGTTCTCTCCTGTCTATCTGATGAATCTGGGCATCTTGGGGCAATGTAGCAATTGCCTCATGTACACAGACAACCCTCTCCTCCTACCACCCAACATTACAACCTGTGAGAGATGCACTTATCTAGCCAAACTGGAAGTAAAGCTCTCTCCAACCAAGACTGAACTTTTCAGTCAAGAGGAGAAGGTAAACACTTGCACCACACCACACTCATCACATAGTCCCACTAAACCTACACCACCAAAATCCACACATAATAACACAAAAACATTTGCAGAGATTCTCAGTAATAATCTGCTCAAGCAACAGAGACCTCCAAAGCAGAAATGCAAGCAACCTCCCCTCACCAACACAACTCAAATGACACACAGCCCACTCAGCCACAGCCCATAAGGAAAAACAACCTACCCAACACACTAGTCATAGGTGACTCTATAGTCAGGCACACCGACATCCCACTCACCAGGCTAAACAAGGGGAAGGTTACTGTCAGCTGCCTGTCGGATGCCAGGATCTGACACATAACCCACGCACTCAGGTCACTCCACAACAAGTACAAATATGACTCTGTGATTGTCCATGTTGGTGTGAAAAACCTGAGATGTACCTCCCTGGACTACATGAAAAGAGACATGGAAGAGCTCTCCAATCTTGTAGCCCAGGCAGGTAAGACCCTAGCCCTGAGTAGCATCCTGCCATCGCCCAGAATTATACCGCCATACAAGGACAAAATGATTGAATTCAACAATTGGCTAAGCTTCTGGTGTCATTCTAAGGGGATCCAGTATCTGTCTGCCTGGGACGACATGGATGACAGACCACGATGCTTTGCCTGAGATGGCCTGCATCTGTCACCCCTGGGATTCCTTATAATGGCAAAGGCTCTTGCCGCCCCTATAGTGCCTTTTTTAGGCAAGGTTTAAATGACAAATTCACCACCGTAACAGGAACAAGCAAACAAAAACTGAGGATAATGCTACTCAATGCTAGAAGTCTAAATCTCAAAATGCACTCATTCGAGACACTCCTTAAATTGGAGAACATTGGTATCTGTGCAGTGACTGAGACCTGGTTCAAGGCTCCAGAGAGCACCCCTGCATTACCAGGCTATAACGTATACCATACTTTTCTGCCATCTAACCTGGACCGGAACACCAAAGGCAGATCCTTCATTAAGGATATCCACACCTCCAGGCTAGTTGCTCAGTATAATGCATCCGAGGTTATCCAAGTGCAACTAACTCTGGGCAAAACTGCAATCCAAATTGTAACTTGCTACAGATCCCCCACCATGCCCCAGGATTCCCATTTCTCTTTTCTTGATATACTGGAAAATATTAGGGTTCAACCAAACACCCTAATATTGGGTGATTTCAACTATCCTACCATTAACTGGGAAAACTACTCATGTACCAACTCCTTCGCTTAGCGCTTTCTGGAATTCATAAATTCCAATGCCCTGGATCAACTTATCCACACCCCCACCAGGGGCAACAATATCCTAGACCTAGTCATTACCAACATGAGTGACCATAAGCTAATCACCCTGGATATCCACATCCCGCCCCCACCCCCCATTAAGGAAACCATGGTAAAAACTTTCTCCAAAGCTAACTTCATGCTTCTTAAGACAGAAGTGGCAAACTACATGACACCCATGTAGATGGACAATACAGTTATGACTGCTGAATCCTACACAAATGCACTCTATAAGCACTTACACGAGTGCATAGATCATGCTATCCCAAACAAAACCAAGATGCTCTCCTCCAAAAAAATGAAGCCAGTCTGGTGGTCCCCTGCCATAAACAAACTCTGCAACAGAAGGAAGAAGCTGTGTGAAAAGAGAGTAAAATCCCATGAGTGGAGGAGCTCCCTGGTCAGCCTCAGTAAGAAGCTGAGATCCCTTATAAGATCCTGCAAAGCTAGCTATGAAAACAAAATCACCACTGATTCTAAGGACAACCACAAAGTATTCAATAGCTATGTCAAGAATCTCAGTAGCAGCACCCAGATCTGCTCTGAGTTACAGCACAATGGCACAAAAATTACAGAATCAACTGATATTGCCAACATCCTGGCAGATAGGTTCAGTGCTGACTTTACCCGCCTCTCACCCCCCCTAAAAGGCCCGTATATATACAGGAAGAATGCAGGGTTCCTGTAATCATAACTACTCAGGTAAAAGCAGCACTCTCTAAAGCCAAAAACACAGCATCCATGGGACTGGACAACATTCCAGGCTGTGTTTTACATGAACTTCAGAATGAACTGGCTCCCCACCTAAGCACCATGTTTAATTATACCCTCACGTCAGGCTTTGTGCCCACTGAATGGCACACAGCAACAATTATCCCACTCCACAAAGGGGGAGCCACCACTGATCCTTGGAACTATCGCCCTATTAGCCTGACGAGCCTGGTCTGCAAGGCCATGGAACGTATCATGATGGAATTCATAAACAAAGACATTGGTAACCTCCAAACTCTGGATCCCACCCAGTTCGGGTTTGTAAAAGGGAGATCATGCCTCCTGAACTTGGTTGACTTCTTTGAGGCAGTCACCAAAGCCGTAGATGAGGGTAAGGTGGTTCACACAGCCTATCTTGACCTCACCAAGGCTTTTGACACCATCCCCTATTCTGGAATTGTAGCTAAGCTCACTAAACTAGGTATAAATCCCTATGTCACAAGATAGGTTGCCAACTGGCTCACTGACAGAACCCACACTGTAAAAGTTGCAGATTCCAAATCTGACTTCAAACCAGTGACAAGTGGAGTACCACAGGGTTCAGTCCTGGGACCTCTTCTGTTTGGTATCTACTTCTCTGAAGTACAGGCTAACACAGAAGGCCTCTGGCTAACGAAGTTTGCAGATGACTGCAATCTAGGAGCTATAGTCAAGTTCCCAAATGATGTGGACATCCTACAGAAGGGCCTCACTGAGACAGATGGCTGCTGTCAAAGTCATGGCCTCAAGCTCAGTTCCAAAAAGTGCATTGTTATCCCCTTTGGTAAAAACTCTGTACCCATGAACTACCATATAGGTGGCAGTCTTCTTTATGCCAAATGTGTGATAAGAGACCTTGGGACCCAGGTGGACAGTAGTCTCTTCTTTGATAATCACGTTGCTACAGTAGTCAGGAAATCCTTCTATGTGGCACACCTCATCATAAAAGGGTTCTCATCCAGAAAAAAAGAGGTCATTATTCCCCTCTACTCGTCACTCATTAGACCCATTATAGAGTACAATGCCTTTTTTGGAATGTACCTCACAAGACATCTGCAGCAGCTGGGAAGGCCACAGAGGTACCTCACATGGAGGATTACTGGTCTCAAACAGATGCCATACACTGACCGTTCCAAAAAACTCCAGCTTTATGCTGTAGCATATCGCCTACTCCGAGGTGATCTCTGCCTAACATATAAAGCTATGTCAAACCCAGAGCTGTTGGACATGCTACACCTAAAGAAATCCCAATCCCTCCGAGCTACATGCTCTAGGGACCTAATCCTTGTTACCACAATAAACAAGAAATGCTGTAGGGCTAGATTCCTGTCCCAGAGACTTCTCATACTCTAGAACAAGCTACCCATCTATGTCAAGCAAAGCTCCTCATTAACACTCTTCAAGAAAAATCTTGATGAGTGGATGGAAAATAGGAAATACACCCCGGGGATCACTTCTGTGGCTCTGCTCAACAGGTGCACAAGAAATTAACTTTCTTGAGTTGGTGTAAGCCAGGGAACCTTGTTGGTTAGGCTTACTTAGGCCTTTGGGCTGATAGCCTAGTACCTACCTATGAACCTATGATACATTTCTTGAAGCATGTATAAGTACCATGAAATAAGAATTTATTTATATATGATATTCTCCAGGCAAACTTCATAAGCCTAAGCACATAAATCAGCATATTCTTGAAGATATCCTTGACATAACTTGGTAAGTTCAACATGTTTGTGATTGTTCTTGAATGTGAATAGGAATAAATTCTCACTCTGTTTTATAACTTTCCACACATCAAATAATCCCAGAATGTTATATTCATTAACGTCTATGTGTTAAAGCCTGAAAAGTGTTTTTATAATTCTTATATTTACATTTACATCAGTAACATTGGACTCAATGACATACAGCTTTTTTTTTCTATGCCTTAGCCCCAGAGTGTCAAACCTTTCTTTCATATCATATATCAAATAATATATGTGGCAAGGGTAACAGTCCCTAATGCCCATCTAAATATAAACAATATATTTTTTTCACCAGAGAATAAATCTGGACTTGTTTTAAACTCACTAATGTTCTTACAATTTTTAGATCAGCAATTACATTTTTCAAGTAGTTAACTACATACCAAGGATTAGAGTTCTTTATGGTCACCTGCAGGAATGCACTATATTTTTTGCCAGATAATGCACTGAAACTTATTTGAACTCAGTAATGCTCTTGCAGATTTTTAGATTAGCAGATAAACTACTTTTTTAGCTAACTAGCTTTTGAGAAAACCAGTTATCTGATTTATCATTTCTGTTTAAAGTTCTAATCAGTTTGTACTTTTTCCCTACTTGATATCTGCAAGCCAAAAATAGTCAAATAAATAATCATTTTGAGGGGGTCTATAAATGTCTATAAATACATAACTAGTTTGCTCAGTCTGCTTTAAACTAATAATACAGAGCTATGATGTGCAACCTGAAAAACTGCAATAAAAATCCAGCCAAGCTGGAGTCTTCATTGTGTAATATGTTAAAGAAAAACTCCATCCTATAACTAAAAAACAAATCTGTTTTTTTTTCACTCTGTCATTGTTTCCTGACTTATTTTAACACTTCAAAATCACTCCAAGTGCTTTATTTGTAATTTTAGCATGTTTTCCACAACATGGCTACCAATGGGGCTTGATGTATCAACGTGATCTTGTTCTCCCTCAACCCCTTCTCTTTCCCACAATGCTTTGTATGACTCATGCCAGGCATAAGGAAGTAATTGTGAATTCTCATGCCATTGACATGTAATGGGATTTGTGTGAGTCACTGTTATCTTCTTTACCTTCTATAAAAGGACTGCTTCTTTTCTGTCTCTAATCACCCTCATTTATGTTTGTCTCAGACCTTGTTTTACACTATACATAGAAATTATCCAGCTACAGCCAGAAAAGTAACTAAATTGCATGCCTTTGTTCAGGGTTTTCTTTTGCAGTCCAGGAGGAATTGATTCTGCAAGGGTCTCTCAGTGCAGTGACAGTTTTAACACCTCTGCAGTAGTGTGGGGTGAGGGGACTGTCAACTCACACAGATCCCATTACATGTAAATGGCATGGGAATTCCCAGTTACTTCCTTATGTCTGGCATGAGTCATACAAAACATTATGGGAAAGAGAAAGGGTTGAGGAAGAAGAAGATCATGTTGATACATCAAGCCCCATTGGCAGCTATGTTGTGTAAAACAGGCTAAAATTACAAATAAAACACTTAGAATTATTCTGAGGTGTTAAAATAGGTCAGGAAACAAAGACAGAGTAAAAAACAGATTTTTTTAGTTCTAGCGTGAAGTTTTCCTTTAAACCTCCTGTAGTGGAGGTCCATAGGATATATACAGAAATGACACCTTAAGGACATACAGTGTGTCGGCACTAATACTTCTGAATGTCCATAAATTTTTACTGTTTAAGTCTTTATGGGCACCTTCAAAGTCTTACCCCACCAGCAAAATTTTCAATTCCTTTTGTATATATTTTCCTGAATTTCTTTAACTTGATACACACACACACACACACACACACACACACAGATATATATATATGTATATATATATATATATATATATATATATATATATATATATATATATATATACATATATATATATTTAAATTGGTATAGGGATTTCAGGCAAGATCGCTATATTCAATCTAAATCTAGCCAAGTTAGAAAATAACTTGTTTATAATCATGCTGTTCCCAGATATCATTAATATGCTCAGTAAATGTGAATCTATCATCCACTAAAATTCCTAAGTCCTGAAAGACCGGTTAATCAAGTTTAAACTATTTCTGGCTCCGTAAAGTCTACTCTTCAATTTTTCCCTTAGAACTGCTCTACTTGCAATCTAAACAGCCTAGTCTCTAACTGAAAAGCTCAGCACTTGCTCCTGAAGCATTTTTTATACAGGTAAAGCACTCTTAAACAAAAGAAAGTACTTCTTTCACCTAAATTCCCTTGAGTACCCATTTCCCTATAGATCCTTTCTGACTCAGTTACACAGCAATCTTTTTCACTATTCTAGCATGTCGAAGGGTCAGTTGCTGGCATCCTCTCCTGTTCAGCTGGAGAATCTGGGAATCTTGAGGCAATGTTACAATTGTCTCATGTACACAGACAACCCTCTCCTCCTCCCAACAAATACAAATATATGCGAGAGATGCAACTATATAGCCAAACTGGAGGCTGAGCTCTCTCAACTCAGTACTGGCAAGACCAGGCAGGAGGAGAAGGTAACCACGCACATCACAAACCCAGTCTCACATAGAACTATCACAACTGCAAACCAAACACATAAACACACAAAAACATACTCGGAGGCGCTGATTAAAAATCTACCAAAACAACAGAGGCCTCCAAAGCAGACACCCAAGCAACCGTCACCTCAAGACATAGCACATGCAACACATAGTTCACAAAGTCAGTGTGCTAAACAGTCACAGCCCTTAATGCCAAACAACATGCCAGACACACTTGTAATAGGTGACTCCATAGTCAGACAAACTGACGTCCCGCTCACCAGACTGAACAAGGATAAGGTCACAGTAAGCTGCCTGTCGGGAGCTAGAATCCGCCACATAACACAAGCACTCAGGTCACTCCACAGCAAGTACAAATATGACTCAGTCATTGTACATGCCGGTGTGAATGACCTGAGACGTACCTCCCTGGACTACATGAAAAGAGACATAGAGGAGCTCTCTGATTATGTAGCCCAGGCCGGTATGACCCTGACCCTGAGCAGCATCTTACCCTCACCAAGAATGATGCCACAGTACAAAGACAAAATGATCAGTTTTAACAATTGGCTTAATTACTGGTGTCATTCAAAGGGGATCCAATGTCTGTCTGCTTGGGATGACATGCTCGACAAGCCATGCTGCTTCACAAGGGATGGCTTGCACCTGTCACCCCTGGGCTTCCGGATATTGGCCAAGGCTCTTGCCACCCCCATAGTGCCTTTTTTAGGCAAGGCTCAAATGACAAACCTACCTCCCTAGAAATCAAAAATGGGAAGAAACTAAGGGTAATGCTGCTCAATGCCAGAAGTCTAAACCTCAAGATGCACGCCCTCGAAGCCCTCCTCAGTATGGAGAATATCGATGTCTGTGCTGTGACTGAAACCTGGTTCAAGGCTCCTGAGAGCACCCCAGCACTATCAGGTTTTACCTCATATCATGCTTTCTGGCCCCAAAACTTGGATCAAACCACAAAAGGAGGGGGAGTATCCATATTCATCAAAGATACCCACACCTCCAAGTTAGTGGAAACGCACGAAGCATCGGAGACCATCCAGGTGCAACTAACCATAGGCAAAACTGCCTTACAATTTGTAGCATGCTACAGACCACCCTCTCAAACTCAGGAAACTCACACAGCCTTCCTGAAGACACTGGAGAGTATGAATGTCTCTCCAAATACCATCATATTGGGAGCCTTCAACTACCCAAACATAGACTGGGAACATTACTCAAGCCCAACCACCCTAGCCCAAAGGTTCCTAGAATTCATAAACTCAAATGTGATGGAACAACTAGTCACCATTCCCAAAAGAGGAGACAATATACTAGACCTGATCATCACAAACATGGGGACAAAATGCTCCACACTGGAAGTATATCCCTCATTGGTAAGATCAGACCATAAATTAATCTCACTGAAAATCCACATCCCGCACCCACCCCCTGCACAAAAGACCACAGTGAAGAACTTCTCAAAAGCCAACTTCACACTTCTTAAGACTGAAGTGGTATCCTTCAAGGTCCCTGGGCCAGTGGAAACCACAACCCACACTGCTGAATCCTTTGCAAATGCCTTCTACGGGCACCTTCAAGAATGCATGGATCATGCAATCCCAAATAAAACCAAGACCCATTCCCCCAAAGGCAGGCACCCGGTCTGGTGGACCCCAGCCATAAACAAACTTTACAACAGAAGGAGGAAGCTACTACATGACAGAGCAAAATCCCTAAATGGGAAGGCATCTCTGATCAGTACTAGCAAAAAACTACGATCACTCATAAAATCATCCAAGGCCAACTTTGAGAGAAAAATCGCAAAAGACACAAAAGACAATCACAAGGCCTTCTTTAGCTATGTTAGAAACCTGGGTGGAAACTCCCAGATATGCTCAGAGTTAGTCCAAAATGACAATAAATACACTGAACCCACTGACATTGCCAACATTCTGGCAGATAGGCTCAGTGCAAATTTCTCCCAAAAGGAGAAATAACTATCCCAGCAGAGTGTAGCCTCCCTAACATCTCAGATGCCCAGGTGAGAGCCGCCCTCTCTAAAGCTAAAAACACAGGATCAATGGGACCGGACGGTGTCCCGGGCTGTGTGTTACATGAACTCCAAGAGGAACTAAACCCAAACATAAGGCTGCTGTTTAATCTTAGCCTTACTACAGGATACGTACGCAAAGAGTGGTGTATGGCAACAGTGGTCCCACTTCACAAAGGCGGTGCTTCTACGAACCCTGGAAATTACCGCCCCATAAGTTTGACGAGCCTGGTCTGCAAAGCTATGGAGAGGATCATTATGGAACTCATAAACAAAGACATTGGGGACCTACAAACATTGGATCCTACCCAATTTGGCTTTGTCAAGGGCAGATCCTGCCTTTTGAACTTAGTCGACTTTTTTGAAACCGTCACTAAGGCCATTGATGAAGGTAAGGCAGTTCACACAGCCTACCTTGACCTTGCAAAAGCCTTTGACACAATACCACACTCGGGCATCATAGACAAACTCACCAGCTTAAATGTAAACCCATATGTCATGAGATGGGTTGCAAACTGGCTCAAGGACAGAACCCACAGGGTCAGAGTTGCTGGAGCTATGTCAGACTCTAAGCCAGTCACAAGCGGTGTCCCACAGGGCTCAGTCCTGGGACCCCTCTTGTTTGGCATTTATTTTTCCGAGGTACAGGCAAACATAGGAGGATTGTGGCTGACAAAGTTCACAGATGACTGCAAACTGGGTGCCATAATTGATTCTCCAGCAGACACAAACATCCTTCAGAGAGGACTCATAGAAATGGATAATTGGTGCCAGAGCCATGGCCTTAAGCTTAATGCCAAAAAATGTATAGTCATACCCTTTGGGAAAAACAAGGTACCCACAAATTACCACATAGGTGGTAATCCATTAAGTACGGAAGAGGTAATCAGGGACCTAGGGACCCAGGTTGACAGTAACCTCTCTTTTGACACTCACATTGCCAAAGTGGTTAGGAAGACCTTCTATATTGCCCACCTTATCATGAAGGGTTTCACATCTAGATCAAGAGAGGTCATTGTGCCCCTGTACTCATCTCTTATTAGGCCAATGATTGAGTACAATGCCCCATTTGGGATGTATCTTACCCGACACCTGCAGCAGTTGGAAAGACCCCAAAAGTTCCTCACCAAGAGGATAAAGGGTCTTAAACATATGTCATATGCTGCCCAACTGAAAAAACTCCAGCTCTATTCAGTCACATACCGCCTACTCAGAGGTGACCTGTGCCTAACGTACAAGGCCATGTCCAATCCGGAATTAATGGACATGCTCCACCTCAAAAAATCCAAATCCATCAGAGCCACGAGAGCAAGAGACTTAAACCTCAACACAGAAATAAATAGGAAGTGCTGGAGGGACAGATTCATAACCCAGAGGCTCCCTACACTCTGGAACAGAATCCCAATCCATGTTAGGCAGAGCCCCTCACTAACCCTATTCAAGAGAAGTCTTGACGAGTGGATGGGAGATCGTAGGTTTACCCCGGGGGGTCATCTCTGTGTCACTACTAGACAGAGGCACAGTAAACTAAACCCTAAATGGGCATAGTATTCTCATCCTAAGGGGTGGTGAAAGCCACACACACTCTGGCTAGGCTTATAAATGCCCTAGGGCAGATAGCCTAGTACGAACCTATGAACCTATGAACCTATAACTGCATCTGTATACAAATTGTTTATGCTGCAGGATGTCTTAATTCTGTCTGGTTTATATGCCCTAAGGTTCCAAGAATTTCTCTGCCCATACTAATTGCTCAATGTCGTCAGTCAATAAGTGTGACAGAGAGCAGTTCCATTTCAGAGACAAGGTAAAAATCACAGTGAGTAAACCTCACTAGTGCCTTATTACCATGACTCTGAATCAGACATTGTTTTTCAGACCTGCCCACGTTAGTGTTTTCTGAAGCAAACCATGTGACATGTTAGCAAAGGCCCATAGCACATGTACAAAGACAAACATTCAGACACACACACACACACACACACACACACACACACACACACACACACACACACACACATATATACTTAGAGACAGACACCTGCAACAACTGGAGAGGCCACAAAAATACCTCACAAAGAGGATCCTAGGCCTTAAACATTTGTCCTATATGGACAGACTAAAAAAACTCCAACTAATCTCTGTCTCATATTGCCTACTTAGAGGTGATCTCTGCTTGACTTACAAAGCCATGTCTGACCCAGCTCTATTAGAAATGCTACATCTAAAGAAATCCCAATCCCGCTGCACCACATGCTTCAGAGACCTCAACCTCATTACCACAATCAACAGAACATGCTGGAGGGACAGTTTAATAACCCAGGGACTGCCCATGCTATGGAGTAGACTTCCTATACATGTCAAGCAGAGCACCTAACTTCAAGAGAAATCTTGATGAGTGGATGGGAAATAGAAAATTTACCCCAAGGATCACTCCAGGGGCTTTACTCGACAGAAGCACTGGGAACGAAGGTTGGGTGGCAGGATGCAAGGGTAATCCTATGGGCTAGGATTGTAAAGACTCTAGGACCATTAGCCTAGTACACACCTATGAACCTATTCCTGCACACACAGCCATATCCTTTTATCCATGAACAAGTCCCCCCATACTCACTGATAGTCATGAAAACACTCACCCAGCCACCCACTCACACATGCGCGCACACACACACACACACACACACACACACACACACACACACACACACACACACACATGTGCACACATGCAAACGGGCACGCACGCGCACACACACACACACACACACACACACACACACACACACACACACACACACACACACGTGAATGCACACACACTTGACAACCTAATTCCCATTCCCATATCTTCCATACTCTGACCAGCAAGAAGACACACACACACACACACACACACACACACACACACACACACACACACACACACACGCACACACACGCACACACACACACACACACACACACACACAAAACACGTCCAATTTTGTCATCCTCTACCTTACCTACTGTTACTACCCAACAAGGCAGACTGATATACAGACATACATACATACAGAGGGACAGATAGACACACACACACACACACACACACACACACACACATTTTCAAACATACTCATAACTCCACAAATATGCACACCCATGACCACACACATATGCATGTTGCACCCTCCCCACCTTCACAGCCTTTTTCGACTTAACTGTACTGTAATTACTCTCACAGGAGTGAATGGATGACTGATGTCTCTTGTCAATGTCACATTTTCCTCCTAGTATACAATTCATGGTCCACAAACATTTCTGGTGGAGAGGACATGACTAGTTAGCATTAGCCACTGTCCCAGACTGCTACATTAGCATGTGGCTTCGCTCATGAGACTGCTGTCAGTACTAGGACCTTCACATTAAACCTTCAATACTCATTCCCAGGCAACATTCAGAAATGTGGCACAGTGCATTTGTTTAATTTTCTTTGTATTTCACTTTAAATGGGAAACACATTGCATTTCTTGATCAAAAGCTTTCAGTTTTCTGCTAAGCTGCCTTAGATTGAGGTTATTTTCAATAGCTACAGCTGCAATATTTTTCTAAATGGAAATTATACTTCTGTCTTTCTAAGCATTTAAACATTTGCAAACAATATATTTCTTCACTTCTTCAAGCGTATTTCTTCATCTTTGACATCATGTGACATCTAGATGCTTCTCAGAATTCTCCATTAACAATACAGCCACTGTGGTTGGGTTACTATCCCCCACTGACATCACTTTCTATAGCAGGGCATTATCATATATAAAGATACATAGCCCATATAGTACAGATGCAAGAGTTAACATATTATAATGTTCAGTATTACCATCACATTCAGTGCCAATGAAACTATAACACAGAGTTTAAGTACATACATTGCTAGCAAGCCAGGTGTATATGAAATATGTAACTGAGATATTGTATGTCATACTGTTCTTATACTACTCACTGTGTGCTGCCCACTATAAAGTAGTCCAGATATTCATGTGCTAATGCCATACCCATGTCCCCTTCAGATCCCCATACAACATTATAAACTGAAGCATCACCTCTGGGTGTCACTCACTGTGGTACATCACTCAATGTGGTACATCACTGTTGAGATCTCTGGGTGTCACACAGTATGGTACAGCATTGATGGGCTCTGTGCAGATGCACATGTTGACCACACTTTAATTGTTCTGTCCTCCTAACACTTAGCAGTACAGGCAGCCCTCGAACATTCACTCTTCGTTTTTCTACTAGATTGTGCCCAGGCTTTGGTAAGGAAACTCATTCTCCCCCAAATGAAGGAAAACTGCCAGTGGTTGATTGGTTCTTCCTTCCTCTTGTACCCTCCAGCTTCTGAGTCACTAATCAGTCCTGGCTGCTATGATGTCTTCAATGTGAAGGGGAACTATTTTTAAGTTACAGCATATTATCTAGGATTTCTTTATTGACTTTTAGCTTAATATTTCATAGAACACAGCAGTCCCCCTCACCCAATGACCTTAAAGGCCTCACTGGAAAATGTGGAATGAAGATCTGAATGGAGAGAGTAGCATTGTGAATATCTTCTTACTGCCCATGCAAAAAACTGGACTCACTTTACCAGACACTAAGTTATTACTTACAGCCACACAGGTTAGTTTACTTAAAAACAACATTATAGTCCATGTGGAAAAGTCAAGGAGATGTAATTACATGAAAGTCAGTAATTATATTACGAATGTTCTACTTCAAAGTTACAGCAGAACCTGTTACGAACAGCACGTTGACATTAGGTCACCGATTATCTCCAAGTGCCACACATCTTACTTCATAACCTATTCTTCTTACTGTCATTTGTAGGTGCATCACATGACTAGGTTTGAGGAAGACCAGCGCCAGCAAGGAGCCCAGTCTCACTCTTGGTGACATCCTACCTGTACTTCTTCGAAATGAAGAATAACAGCTTTAGTAAAGGCAGAATAAGCAGGTATAACAAGATGAAGCAGGAGTTATAGCTGACACTAAAGGGTGCTCCTGCCAATGACAGCAACAAAAGATTATCTGATCTGTTTAGCCTGATCTCACAGTTTGATATGGAAAGTGAGAACTGTGCAGACTTAAGTGGCTGTGTGTGTGGCTAGCACATCTTTTATCAGTGATGTCTGGGACACAGTGTGTGACAATGCTGCTCTGCTTGAACTGTCCACATTATCAGTGGTGCCACTTTCTATGTCTGAAAGAAAACAGTGCTGGGAGTTATGGTGCTCAAACTGGGGCATGAACGTGGACTCAATAGCCAGTGTGCAGACAGTACCACATACATAGGTATCTAATGACATGTGCTGTATCAGCTGTGTGAATGTTCAGTTGTGTCTATCCACAGTTGATTTGACCATGTATCACTAGTATTACCAGGACACTGGACTGGAAGGGGACAGTGGCTTGGTACATGATGCTTGTAGAATGAGTGTGGCACATATGTATGTTGGTGTGAAAGAGCCAATGCAAACTGTGCACTGGTAGCAGTCATAACAATGACAAGCATGTATGTCACATTGATGATGACAGTGGTGGTGGTGGTGGTGGTGACAGTGATCACACAAGAAGACTCGTGTCACTAGTATAGATTATTTTTTACCTTTCTTTTGTCATAATTTATTCACTGTACAGTAACTATATGAAAAATGTGCAGATATACCCTGCTGATATTGACACTACCTGTACAAAACCACAACATAATAGCACTATAGCAAACAGAGTTCATTATTCCTTAACTGTAAATGCTAATAAAATTCAAGACTGATTCACCACTATATGGCTACCACAAAATATAGAAGAGAAGCCACTCCATTTATCTTGCATACTAAGATAAATAAATCTGAATTATTTCTTTCTTACAAAATCACAAATAATTTTTAACATCACACAAATAATACACGCCACACACAAAGTATTATCTTTATCCTTCATGATGTGAATTTTCACTTACTGCTAACAAAACTGAAGTAATTTGGCTTTGAAAATATTAATATGAGCAAGCTATAGCTAATAAATAAACCTTGTGGCATTGAAAAAGGAAATCAATGAAAATTTGAAGGCAACACTTTAAAAACATAAAAAAGAAAAGGAAAAATGACTGCATATTCCCATACCTTTGACATCTTTGAATAGAGTAAGAGATCACCTCTGAAATCATGCAGCTTTGGGGCTAAGGAAAAACTTCTTAGTTCCTTAGTCTTACTGAATTAAATATGTTTTTTGACTAAGTATGGGAGTTGAGTAAAATCAAGTGACTGCTCCTTCATTGAGTATTCTTAGTGTAATATTCTCTAAGTCACTAATATTAATAAAGAATGTTTTCATATTTTCATAAATAGCATTATAAACTGTACCGGAAAGCTCTTAAGCTATAGTTGGTTAATTTTAAATATTAATACTAGTTTTGTTCAACATAGCATCATTCTTTTTGTTAATCATTTGCTTTCTGAAATTATACTTAACATATATGGATATTCATTAACATTCATAGAAGAAGAACTGGAAAACTTTTAATAATTGACTTCCCCAAAATACTGAAGATACTTCCTTTAATATACAAAATTCTGAAGAAAAGGGCATGATTCAAGAACTGTCCCCCTCCCCAGTGTTGGGGCTGCACCCCTCCACTCCCTGGTACTTAATATGATCACCTCTAATATCATAACTACTCAGTGAAAAGAGAAATATTTGTTTTTAACTAAGAAATCAAGTATTTGCCTTTCTTCTTTCTTTGATAAGTTTGTAGAAAAGCACAGTTTTGAAATCCACTGCCCCAAGTAGTATAATTCAAGTACCTTGTTTTAGCAGAAGAAAGCTTAGGTTTCTGCTGAAATTCCAAGGGACTATAATTATGATCATCAGACAAATTAGACTATATGACTGCATAGGGGCAATATTTGCTAAATCTGAGACTGTGGTACCTCAGAGGATCTCCTTACTCTGAGATACAGCAATCTCAGAGTTAGTATATATATATATATATATATATATATATATATATATATATATATATATATATATATATATAAAAGTAACAGTGATGCTGGGGGTGTAGCTGCTCATGTTAGGGGGTGCAGGGGGAACCACATTCCTGCAAAAATACCTTAACAGTATTACAGTGAGGTTTAACATTACCTATATTTCTTTCAAAGTTCCAAATTACTTTTCAAAGTTGCAGGACTCACAATTATTGATATTTTAGGTCTGAAAGGGAGCAGAAACAATTCTATTTAATTCTAAAACATATTACTGCAAAATCATATCTAATTTAAAAAGTTTATTTTATGCATATGCATATTGGCCATATACAGTGCCAGAAACAGCCTTGTCCATTATGTAGTGGTCCTTTATGTGATACCATGAATTTCTTTTCTTTTGGTCCCCCTCAGCTGACTATTAACTGTCACCAGCTCCTCTTCTCATTCACTGGGTCTTTTGGTTCTGAGCCACCATCAGGCTCAATCTGACCTGCATTTCAGGTGGTGGGGAGCTCTAGGATGCTGCTGCATTATGCATTAACCCTCCATCTTGCAGCACTCTTGAGAGGTCTGCTATGACAGACTTTGGGATGCCTGCATGCTTCCATATGTGTGTGCAACCTCCAAACCAAGTAGCACACCAAAGGCAGTGTAGGGTTCTTCAGGCTCTCCATGCTGCTATTACAGTGAGCCAGGCTGCCTACATCGTTCCTGGATGGGTGAGCTGACATTGGCCACTCACTTCCATTCTGCTCACAGTCCCTCCAATGTCAGTGCTGCTAATCAAATACAGATCATCTGCTATATAGGCAGGGTTTTATCCCTCTGTGCCATGGGACCTAACACCATGAATTTATTTTTGTGTAAGTCATGTGATTTTTACATTTTAATAAAACCTAATCTCTGAACCATTCTACTGATGTTACTGCTATTTAATCATTTAGTTGAGTTCATCTCTTCATGACATTAAGAACTTTGACACATTTGGGTGTGTCTTTTCAAAATCTGCTTCTTTTAGTTCTTTCAAATTCATATTCATCACTTCAGTAATGCTGTCCATCTGTCTTGGTCTCTACGGTCCTGTTCTTCTTTTACCTTAGATCTTTCCCAGCATCAGTGTCTCCAACAGTGAATCCTGTTTTCAGATTATGTAGACAAAGTATTTGAGTTGCAAGTTTACAATCAGACCTTCCATTAAACAGTCTCGGTTTCTTTTCTTCAGAAGTGACTGATTTGATCTGCTTGCAGTCAATTAAATTTTCAAGTTTTCTCCAATATCACAGTTCGAAATCATCCATTTTTTGGTCCACGGTCTTGTTAATAGTCCTGATCTTATAGCCATGTAACTAGGAAAGCCCTAGTTTTGACTCTACAAATGTTTGCTGACAAAGTAATGCCTTTGTTCTTTGAAATCTTATTCAGAGTTGCAATAGCTTTCCAACTAAGAAGCAAGAGCCTTTTTATTTCATGGCTGCAATCACTATTTGCAGATATCTTTGTGTCCAGAAAAATAAAATAAAATCTATTGTTGCTTCCATTTTTCCCCATCTTTTGTAAATAACTGGTATGGCGAGATGATTGTGTGTGCGTGTGTGTGTGTGTGTGTGTGTGTGTGTGTGTGTGTGTGTGTGTGTGTGTGTGTGTGTGCACGTGTGTGTGTCTGTTGAGTTTTATACTGAGCAGCAAGCCAGTCTTTGTGTTTTCTACTTTCTATTTCTGCCAGCAGTGTTGATTCCGGTATCTGATTAACTAACCCAGCATTTTGCATGTTATAGCCAACATTAAAAAAAATTAAGTAGAGTGACAATACATAGCCTTGTGGCCATCCTTTCACAATATTTTTTTTTGACTCCACCTCCTCTACCTGCACCTGTTTAGCGCATCTGTTCCGTGGTAATGGGAACCAGGAATTCCCATGCAAGGTGAAAACCCTCTGGCCCATTCATTCCTTAATGGGATTCCCCAATTAGCTCATCCTCTAGTAGACAAAGTCAGGTGGCAAAGAGTGGGCTTGCTGGTCCTTTAATATGAACTACCCTTTCTCCTGATGGTGCACGCTGTCCCCCTGGGGTGGCTCTTCCAAGTTAAGCTATAGATTAGATGCAAGGGGAAGCATACCTCCACATGCTGAATTTCCCTTAGTTCACAGAGTAACTTGCATACAGTAGATGGGTCTAGTACACTCAAGCCCATGAAAGACACCTAGTACTCCTGCTAAGTGTTACTCATGTAGCAATGGGTGAACCAGCAGCAGCCACTCACTTCCATCCTTCCCTACCAGTTCCTACAGGTACCTGAGCTGATATTTGAATTTGGGTTACCTGTGACACAGTAAGGGTTTTATCCGTCACTGTCATGGAGCAGCTTACTCCGTCATTTGTCATGGAGCACTTTACTCCTCTGTCTATGTCATGGAGCATATTACTCCTCCTTCTATGTCACAGAGGGCTTACTCTTCCATCAGCGTCATGGAGCAGATTACTCATCCTTCTATGTTACAGAACAGCTTACTCCTCTCTCTGTGTAATGGAGCAGATTACTCCTCTTTCTCTGTTACAGAGCGGTGTACTCCTCTTTCTAAGTCACAGAATAGATTACTCCTCCTCAGTGTCACAGAACAGCTTACCTCTCCCTCAGTGTCATGCAGCAGTTTACTCCCTCTATGCCACAGAACAGCTTACTTCTCCCTCTGCATCATGGGCTAGCTTACTCCTTCTTCCATGTCATGACCTTGCCACTTATTTTATATTTGGTTATAACTGTTGTTTCTTGTTCTGTATTCAGTTTCCTCAGTATGCACATTTCTCTGAGAACTTAATACAGTTTGTTATGGTACATGCAGTCAAGTCTTAAAGCAGTCAATAAAGCAGGAGTAAAGATATTTCTGGGACTCCTTTGTTTTTTCTATTACCTAGCAGAAGTTGGCAATTTGATATCTGATGCTTTTGCTCCTCGTAAAACCAGCTTGTATATTTGCCAGTACTCAGTGCACCGTGCATGTATTCCTAGAATTTAGTTTTACAAGACCTTGAGCACTATCTTGCTTACATGTGAATTGAAACAAGTGCAGTTGTTTGATAATTTCAGTACTATTTAGCACTAACCGTTTTGGGACTGGAATGCAAACTGACCTTTTACAATCCAATGACGATTGTTATGTTTTCTACATGGCTCCAGTATATTTTGTTGAATGACACCTCCTGAAGCTTCAGCCAGATAAACCACACTGGTTAAAGCTTTAACTCAATGAAACACAGAATAAACAGCATTTTTTCTGGGCTCAAGCTCCCCATCTCCATGGTTGTACAACTATATAAAAAAAAAAAAAAAGAAAAACCCTCACAAACTGAATCACTATGGTGCTCAAGCAGAAGTTACGATAACAGCGATTCTTTATGGGGAGCAGAAATCAACTAGTTCAACAGCGAGGAACTGAATCTGAGGAGTTGAAATTTTATCCAGTTTACACTCCAACAACATTAAGGAAGCTCACATACACACAATGTGATAAATTGCAATTTTGTAACACTTACTTGAATTTTAAAATAACTCCTATAATATTTTGAAACTTGCTCAGTTTTTTTCAAGCATTAATAACATTTTTGAAACATTTCATTTCTCTTCAGTGCAGTGTTAGAATAAATTTTTCACAATAACTACAAAATAAAATAATATTAATATTAAATATTTAAGACAACATCCAATAGTAAAACATTTATTCCTCTGACACCTCTGATATTGCCTTCTGTGGAGAATGCAAAATGAAGACACACATAGCCCTATAATTACAGGAAGTTTACCAGTTAACAAGTAAAACCTTGCCATTGCATTCTAAATTTACCCTAAAGGGGGTGTCGGTGTTATTCTTTAGAATAAAAACACAGATGCAAATAAACACATAAAATCCAGACAGCCTAGTTACTGTGGTTTTGCAGAGAAGCACATAAGTTGTGTGGACTCTTAAAAAAACTGTTTCAAAACAAATGTTTAGTTTTTTTTTTTGTAGGTAAAACTGTGAAATGAATGTTAAAATATGTTAAAACACTACTAAGAAACTAGGATAATAAACATTTTATTGTGTGTTGTCATGAATTAGAGTAAATTTTAAATGGTATCATGTGACCTGTTGCATGACGGGCTTAAACTGTTTATATTGCTGTCGGTTAGACATTCGATAAACTGTGTAAATAATGTTGCCTGAGTTGCAGTTTGGATTTGTTTGTTTGGGTTGCCAAATAGTATCTCTTGTGTAAACAGCAAGTCTACAACTGGGACTACAAGTCTTCTAAAAAGGAACAGGCTGTGACTTAAAAAAAAAAAGTGTAACAATGTGAGGTGAGAAGTCAAGGAACAAACTGGTATGAAATCCAAGTTGCACAGTCATAATACTACAAAATCAAGCCTACTTTAGTGACTATTATTTTAGCATACTTATAAGAAAACATGCATAAAATAAACATTGCAATAATAATATTAACATAGTTAATGAAATTTTAAGGCAAAGCTAAAAAATAATAAATTACGCTAGTTAATGAACAATTTAAGGAGGCTTATTTTCATAGAGGATTTGCCTCTGTTATGCCAGTGGCTTAGTTGTGAAATGTAATACCCTGCGATAGTCAGTTGATGGTGGCATGTGATCTAATTGTCTGAGATTAGCTTATCTTGAAAGGCCTTAGTTTACTTCAGTAGACTGCTGATAGAGATCATGAAGACACATGGCTGAATGTACATATCACAACTTCTGCTGATTTTAATGCACATATGATGCCCAACCACATACAGAAATATTATAAGTATACCTCAGTTTTAACTCTTATCATGAATTATGCACCCCTGTATTGCCACTTTCCAGGAACATTATGGTCTGGGGAGTCTCAGCTGTATTAATAATAATTTAAGAACACTGAGAACGGTGCCCAAAAGGCAGGAGGAGCAAATCAGTGTGTGAGTATAACTATCAGTTAGAGTGGTGAAGACAAGCAGAAAATGGTTTCAAATAAATGCAATCTGGGTACCTCAGATAAATTAACAAGAACCAGTTTTAACATATATACAGTAAGAGAGAGAAATACAGTTTTATTTTTTATTTTGTAATCGATAAGTTAATTGAGCTGGACAACTGACCCTTTTCAGTCATGACCTGGCTACAACAGTATACAATAATTAAAAGGAAGTAAACAGTTTCTGGTAAATATAATACAGGAAGTAATTACTTTTGAAATAAAATGTAATAATACTAGAATTAAGATTGCAAATCTGAATAAGAATTAAGATTGCACAATAAGATTTAAGATAGCATATTTAGAATTAAGATAGCATAATATCAGCGGGATTTCTATTTACAATATATGCAGGTAGAGTGCTTGCAGTATGCAAAAGTATCTGCTTTTAAAAGCTGAAAGAATATTTATTCAATGTCCATAGATGAGGTGCACTTGGATTCTTTCTGCAGGTGGTGCTTTAGATGTTTTTTAAATGTTTCCAGAGTTTCTAGCTTTTTTTAGATCTGTAAGTAGTTGATTCCATAAGTTGGATCCTATGCTTGAGAGGGACTTCTCCCTATGTAAAGTAAAATCTAGGTCTGATAAAAGAGAGAGTGCTTTCTTGGCTGCTTCTAAGGGAATAAATGTGTGGGTTTTCTGATTTGGAACATTTTCAGGGGTGTGGAGTTGCCTAGTTTAAGAGCGCTAAAAGCAATGTACTTGGGTGGTCCTGTTAGTAATAGGAAGCCAGTGTGCTCTTCATATAAAGTACAATGGTGGAAGCAAGGAGTGCAAATATTTCATGTGTTCTACATGCTGAGTGAGGGACAATAACTCACAAAAAATACTCAAACATATTCTATCTTAGAAATTGGGACAAGTTGGCTAAAGCCACATGTGATGTAGGCGAGACAAGGAGAGAAACTTGTTAACATAGTTTTAAGTTGTGTTAAGACTTTGTTGGTTAAGTTGTAAATATAAATACTGAGAGAGTGAGGGAGGGATTATGTGACACCTCAGAAGTAATGTTAGGAAGGGTTTTTAAAAAGTGGATTATGGATGCATGGAGGAACCCTCCTGATGGAGTTGCAGAGCTAAATGCAGTGTTAGAACTACGAACCTTATGAAACAGATGTAAAGCAGCTTTACTGTGTTGTAGAGAACAGTAGGACATTGGTTACGAAGGAATTGATACATGCTCATTACGTAGGATAACAAGCAGCCTAGGTGGACTATGCTGCCCTTATCTGCTTACAGTGCTTATACTGACATGCAATGTAGGACAAGGTTGGGAGAACATTGTCCCTTTACTGATGTGTCCCAGTCTTCAGTCTATACATCTATAAACAACCAAGCTTCCTATGGATGTTATGTGGTATGCACAGGTGCTGGTCTTGGTGTCTTTATGGTCAGATATCAGTGGAACCTGCAAAATAGAAAGAGAGTACCATTAAGTAACCACAAGTGCATAACATAAAACTACAGAGTCATGCCATAATTATAAATAATATTTCTAAAAGTTATTGGGGAACAATTTTCCCGGAACAGAATACATTTTTTTTATTTTAAGGAAACAATTAATAGAATATAAGAAATGATTGGTTCAACATTATTAGCCATTTCCCTATTAACTAGCAAAGCAACTCATCAGAGTTGACCAGTGTCCTACTATGTTTCACACTCTTATTAATTGTCTTGTTTGTCATCTATGTATTATTGAATGTTCTTACTATTTCTGATGCTGTAAACTCTTACTCCTGAAGGCCCTAGCATGCACATGAGAATTTTCTTGGGGAAAAAAAAGGTTTTCCTGCATTTCCCCTCAGTTTCTCCTTCACTATCTAGCAAGTATACCGTCTTGTTGCCCTAAACACCTCCTTCATAAAGATGCTACACTCTTGTGATGATGATTTTATGTAGATATTTATTTTTTATTAGACAAATGTTTCTGCCATTGTGAGAACTGTAGAGGACCATAAAAAGTGAATCATTGATTTACTATTGCTTTCTGGACTTTATTATTCTGTTTAATTTCTTATTTAATTTATTTGAATTTATCAGGGAAGAGCAATGATCGCAAATAATCAATTCCAGACTTAGTCCAGGAGAGAAATAAGAGTAGTGTACAATGAAGAATAATGAAATTAGGTGACAAAGATATAAGACAAATATGTAGATCTCATTATGATAAGGAAACTATGAGTCATATACACTATAAATCTGGAACAGTGTCACAGTATCAAAGCAAATATATGCAGTTATGTAATGTACTTATAATGGCTTCTGGGTCAGCTACATGAAAAAGGATTTGATACAGAGTAATTGAAGGTAAGGTGAGAAAAGAGAAGAGTTGCATTAAATAATGTGTCCAGTGGGGAGACATGTTTGCTGTGATGAGAGAAAACTATAATGATGATATTAAACAAAACAGAGGGTGATTTTTTGGGGGAACTTTTATACACATTCTTGAACTGCAAATTTTGGTAGAATCTGAAGGCAAACCTGAATATTTTATGTGACATAGGGCACCAAAGGGTATTACATAAAATTCCAACAGAGAACTATTCACTGCTTTAGTTTATGCAATGTTATTGTCACAGTCATAATAATTGCATAGAGATGTTCTCAGCAGATAAAGAACAAGTGGTTACATTTTTAAAATTTCTTTCTTGGCTCATAACAATTGCAGATCTTCTTTCTAATTGCTGCAATTTTCTCCTTTTTGCACTTCTTGAATGTTGAAATGCATTAGACACTTTCGACCTTCAAGTCTTCTTCCCTAGCAATGTTCAGAAATATGGCATACTGCATCATTTTAGGTTTCTCAGCTATTTAATTTCTAGTAAGAAGCATACTAAACTTCTAGATCTAAAGCTTCAGTTTTCTGCTAAGCTGCTTTACAGTGAGGGAATTCATGGTGGTTACAGTTGGACTGTTTTCAAGACCCTCTCTAAGCCCATAAACTGGATAAGCGGCTGCCAACCCCAGTTACATGCTGTACTGTCTGGCCTCCTCTAAGTAGGCCTTATTATATAGTACTGCTTCCATCATTAAAGTGTCGTTTTTTAAATTACCCTTCCTGTTTCTTCCTTTCATATATAATCCTCATTTCATATGACTTCACAATAGCTGAAATGTGACTTTCCGACATGTAGTGAAAATGATAATTGAGTGAGTCTAAGAATCTGGATAGCATAAAAAGTAGTATGTGAGGCCTGTTTCACTGCAGCTGATTCTCTGTACAGGAAACTATCAAAGTTATATTTTCTTGTATGTAGCAAATAATGGGGGCAACCGTATTCCTGTGCTTCCCTACTTCATTAAAGTATTTCAAGATGGTTGTAGCTAATAGAACAATACATAAGAGTTTCCATAGTCACTTTGTAAAGTATGTAATGTACATTAGGTGGCTGATTCCATCTGCTGCATGTATAGTCTGTTTGTGGATATGCACTATGCAGGCAGAGGTGACATCACATATCAAGGAGTTTGCATGCTGCACATAGTTGCCCAAAACATACAGCGTTTAAGAGACTATACAAAATAATGTTCAAAAATCCTGGTTGGTGTGATGACGAAAATGCAAAACTTTCTGGGTTAATTCATCTGAGTCATGGAATTAGGAGTTTTCCACAGCTGCATGTGACAGATTGCTAAAAGTCTGTTCGTATATCATGTTACTGGCTGTTGAATTTACACTGGACAACTAAGGAACTTTCAATTATTCAAGTAATGAACACATTACAGTGTTGGGAAAAGTATGACTCTTCCAAAGCTTCTTTGTGGTTAGTCTGTATCATTGACTCTGTGCCCCTCATCACTAGTGCCGTGCTGGGCTACATCATTTAGCAGCAGAATATAAGGCAATGGCTACCAATAAGAAGTGTTTGTGGGTGATATATTCCTCCTATATCCAGCTGATACTGCTGCTCCCAAGAACTCACCAGCACTACCATCTAGCTCAAGGATTATGTTTTTCTGTTGGTCCCTCATGCTTTATTTTTAGTCTTATTGATGTTCCCTCTAGATGTAGAATTTAAGGTAAATGGCGCCTGAGAAGGTGGGGGATCTTTAGGTGGTGTGCAATTTGCATTTTTTCATCCTTTATATAAGGGGATCATGCAAAGCTAATAATAATGCATCTGCTTACATCTAATATATCAAATTTATGATTCACAGTGCTTGTTTTTGTTTCATATGTCAAAACGCACCCAAAGTGAGGAGTCAGGTGGTCATCTGCCCCAAACTGCCCCCTCTCTAAGTGTATCAGGGCCAATTAAAAATGCTGAAGCCACTTACCCTTCCTTAGCCTACAACAATTGGTCAGCAGCAAATGTCTTGAAAAATGCAGTAAGAGATAATGTAAACTAATCCATAATTTTGTGTGTGAGGGTAATGATGGTTGCAGTAGCTTATCACATAAAATGAATGAAATAATGGTTCATCTGTTTCTTGTTCATAACTCTAACCTTAGAGATACTGTAGATGTTCAGCAAGATGGATCCAAGATGCAGTTCTTAAGCATTAACCCATTGGTTTTGTATGCTATTTTAGACAGGTCACTGTTGTATAAACATGCACCAAATTATCCTCCCACAGACATTTTATTATGCCTACTTAGTGTTATCTCAAAAATTCTTCTCAAGAGGCTAACAAACAGTCAGGTTCTAAAGACTATCTTTGAAAGAATGTTTTATACTATAATGCTACTACTCTGTACTCTGTAATGCTACTCCTAAATAGAGTCAGTTATGTATGTGTAACTCTGCATATGGGATACACACATTCATGGGTCTACTTCAAATTAATGAAAACCCACTTACCCTAAGACGAAAGCTCCAAGAGGAGATGTCAGAAACCTGATTTTAATGAACAACTGTATTGCTGACACATTTCTCAGGGTAAGTATTCAATTGGCCAACATGGGGGAAATTTGCCCTTTTCCCCACTGTAATGCAATCTCGGAGTTGGTATATTTAGTTGGGGGGGTGGAGGATATAACCCCCCCCAACTGGATGGGTTGGAGATAGTCCGAGTGTGTTTATTCGTGAAATGTTGGTTGACTTGATAGTTACCCTGAGAAAAGTTTTGGCAATATGGTCATTCGTCAAAATCAGATTTCGGACATCTCGTCTCAGTGATTTCGTTTTCGGGTAACTGGTCTTTCATTAATTTGAAATAGACCTGCTACACATGTATACAGAAAAACTCACATCTCTGTACTGGAAATCTATGATCATAATTGTAATAGACAGCACATATATTTAAATAGATTATCATTTTTTTCCACACATTTCCTCACATTGCTTTTGTTTTCCATTATCAGTCACTCAATATTTCTAGTTCCCTAGGTACAGTTGTCTTCATGTAACAGTATTTATTTCTTTTTGTGTTACATTAGCTTATTTAGACTTCATGGTATCATGTGAATGCTGGAAAGACAAAACTGAAGGACTTCCCTGCAGCACATATTTGTCATAACTATGCAGATATTAACCTACAGGTAGGCCCTTCCTTCCTGTGTCTGCCTGCACTCTTAGTGCCAGTTAAATACTTGCTCTGCTACTTTATTCCAAGAAATATCCAGCACTGGTATCCAGTGAGTGAAATGAAACCTTCAGTCAGTATTTTAGACTATACGTGATTACAGAAGATAACGTCTGTGTCTTAAAGGTCATGGAAGTAAGAGGAAGAAAAATTAACTCAACCATTCATTTTCCAATTACCCACTTAGTCAGCTGAGAACAACACAACTAGACCATTACAGGGCACAAACAAAATGACTCATTCCCAGCATGCACACCTCCTGACAACGCAGAAAACCACCAGTTCAACTACAACACACTTTTGGATGTAGGAGGAAGTGGGAGGAGGCTATACAGACTTCACACAGAAGCTAACCCAGCTGAGAAATGTATATTGTGGAAGGGTACCACCCACTTCGAGATCCAGAAAAGGGAGAAAGGATATTAAAATGTTAAAAAGATACAAAAGGAAGACAAATATATGTCTGCTACAGCTGCTACTGTTCAAGTAAACATATCTAATGGAAGCAAAGTGCTTAGAATAGCCACCAACTCTCAAAACATTAATTCAGGTAACAATAAAATGTACTGCTGCAATCTCTCATTCATCAAACACATCCTTCTTCGGGCATAAAATTACAATAATTAGGTAACAAATCCAAGTACAAAAATGTTATCAATAAATTCTTGTTAATCTAAAAACGGCAGATTTAAGGAAACTTGAAATATGCTACAACAATAGCAAAATTTGCTACTGACTTTCCACATCAGGCACACCACTGTTACTCCTTAAAAAAAATATTTTGGAATAGAACTACCTCAGCTATTATCATACAATTAACTAATTATGGCACACAAATTATTATATCAGGCCGAAACAATTCCAGCTCTGTTAAACATATTAAAACCTTATTTTACTAACCATAGTCTTAGATCTTAAAATAAATCACTCCTACAAGTGAGCAAATCAGTCAACACTGCTTGTGATTCCCTATATTCCTACTATGTAGCAAACATCTGGAATTCACTTCTTCTTCCTATTAGGTTCATAGGTAGGTACTAGGCTATTTGCCCAAGGGCATTTATAAGCCTAGCCAGAGTGTATCAGCCTTCGCTACCCCACTGAATAATTAATTGAGCCTCTGTCAAGAAGAGCCAATGAAGTGATCCCATGGGTGTATTTTCTGTTACCCATTCACTTGTCAAGGTTTCTCTTGAAGAGTGTTAGTGAGGGGCTCTGCCTAATGTAGTTAGGAATTTTGTTCCAAAGCATGGGGAGTCTCTGTGACAGGAATCTTTCCCTCCAGCATGTTCTATTTATTGTTGTGGCGAGGTTTAGCTCACTAGAGCGAGTGGCTCGCATTGACTTGGATTTCTTTAGGTGGAGCATGTCCATTAATTCTGAGTTGGACATGGCTTTGTAAGTCAGGCAGAGATCACCTCTGAGTAAGCGATATGCCATTGAGTACAGCCAGAGTTTATCCAGTCGGGCTGCATAGGACATATGTTTGAGGCCAGTAATCCTTTTGGTTAGGTACTTTTGTGGTCTTTCCAGCTGTTGGAAGTGTCTTGTGAGGTACATTCCAAATGGGGCATTGTACTCTATGATGGGTCCGATGAGTGACGAGTAGAGGGGCACTATAACCTCTTTATTTTTAGATGCGAACCCTTTAGTAATTAGATGGGCTACATAGAAGGATTTCCTAACTACTTTGGCAATATGATTGCCAAAGGAGAGATTACTATCTACCTGGGTTCCCAGATCTCTTATTACCTCTTCTGTATTAAGGGGGCTGCCACCTATGTGGTAATTCATGGGTGTTTTGTTTTTCCCAAATGGGATGACAATGCATTTTTTGGCATTTAGCTTGAGACCATGACTTTGACAACAGGTTTCTGTCTCAGTAAGGCCCTTTTGGAGAATGTCTTTGTCAGCTGGACAGTCAATTATGGCTCCCAGTTTGCAGTCATTGGCGGACTTGGTTAGCCATAGTCCTCCTGTGTTTGCCTGTACTTCTGAGAAGTATATGCTGAACAGTAGGGGTCCCAGGACTGAGCCTTGTGGGACACCACTTGTGACTGGTTTAGAGTCGGACCTGGAACCCGCTATTCTTACCATGTGATTTCTGTCTGTTGGCAACCCATCTTGTGACGTAGGGTTTATGTTCAGGCTGGTGAGTTTTTCTATAATTCCTGAGTGGAGAATTGTGTCAAAAGTCTTGGCGATGTCAAGGTAGGCTGTGTGAACAACCTTTACCTCATCTATGGCCTTGGTGACTGTCTCAAAGAAGTCAAACAGGTTTAGTAGGCATGATCTTCCCTTAACAATGCCGAACTGGGTTGGGTCAAGTGTTTAGATGTTCCCAATTGTTAATACGTTCCATGATAATGCACTCCATAGCCTTGCAGACCAGGCTAGTCAGGCTTAGTTACCAAGGTCAGTTGTGGCCCCTCCTTTGTGGAGTGGAATAACCATTGCTGTGTGCCATTCTATGGGCACATAGCCTGTGGAGAGGCTGTGGTTGAACAGTGTGTTTAGGTGGGGGGTTAATTCGTTCTGTAGTTCGTGCAAGACACAGCCTGGGACACCATCTGGCCCCACTGACACTGAGCTTTTGGCTTTTGAAAGGGCTATTTTCACCTGTGCGTCTGTGATGTTTGGGACACTGCACTTTTCTGGTATTGCTGTGGGCCCTTTTGCAGGTGAGAGGGGGGTGAAGTTTGCACTGACTCTATCTGCCAGGATGTTGGCAATATCAGTAGGTTCAGTATATTTTGTGCTATTTTGCACTAGCTCAGAGCATATCTGCGAGTTGCCACTTAGATTCTTGACATAGCTAAAGAAGGCTTTGTGGTTATCTTTCAAATCCTTGGCTATTTTTCATTTGAAGTTAGCCTTGGATGATTTTATGAGGGACCTTAGTTTCTTACTGATACTGATCAGGGATGTCTTTCCTTCTTGGGATTTACTTTTTTTTCTGAACTAGTTTTCTCCTTCTATTGTATAACCTGTTTATGGCAGGGGTCCACCAGACTGGTTTCCTTCTCTTAGGGGAGTGAGTCTTGATTTTGCTAGGGATGGTATGATCCATGCATCCTTGTAGGTGCATATAGAGTGCATTTGTAAAGGTTCCTGCATCTTGGACACTGTTATCCTTTAGCGTGGGGGCTGTGAAACTTACCACCTCTGTCTTAAGTAAGGTGAAATTTGCTATAGAAAAGTTTTTCACTGTGGTTTCATTGGTTGGGGGTGGTGGTGTGGTGTGGACATCCAGAGTGATTAATTTATGGTCTGATCTAACCAGTGACGGGTTGACCTCTGGTGCGGAACATCTGTCGCCCATGTTGGTGATGACCAGGTCCAATAAGTTTTCTCCTCTGGTAGGGGAGTTTACCAGCTGATCCAGAGAATTTGAGTTGATAAATTCCAGGAAGTGCTGGACCTGAGAGTTTGTACTTGAGTAGTTTTCCCAGTTAATGGTTGGGTAATTGAAATTGCCCAATATCAGGGTGTTCGGTAGGACCTTCATGTTTTCCAGTGTCTCCAGAAAGGCAGAGTGGTGGTCCTGGGTCATGGGGGGTGATCTGTAGTAGGCCACAACTTGCATTTCAGATTTGCCTGATGTTAGTTGCACATGGATGATCTCAGAGGTATCATGCTGCACCACTAACCTGGAGGTGTAGGTATCCTTGATGAATATGGATACACCCCCTCCTTTTGTGTTTTGCTGCATGTTCTGTGGCCGAAATGTGTGGTATGAGTTGTAGCCCAGTAGTGCTGGGGTGCTCTGTGGAGCCTTGAACCAGGTTTCAGTTACTGCAGAGATGTCGATGTTCTCCTTACTGAGGAGTGCTTTGAGTGCGTGCATTTTGAGATTTAAACTCCTGGCGTTGAGTAGCATAACCCTCATTTTTTTTATTTGTGTTGTTTATGGAGGTGGGTTTGACTTTTGAGCCTTGCCTAAAAAAGGCACTATGGAAGCAGCAAGAGCCTTGGCCAGTATTCGAAAGCCTAGGGGTGACAGGTGCAAGCCATCTCTTGGCAGGCAGCGAGGCCTGTTGAGCATGTCATCCCAGGCTGACAGACACCGGATTCCCTTTGAATGACACCAGAAGCTTAGCCAATTGTTTAAATCCATCATGTTTTCTTTATACTGCGGTATCATTCTTGATGAGGGCAGGATGCTACTCAGGGTCAGGGTCATACTTGCCTGGGCTATATGATCAGAGAGCTCTTCCATGTCTGTTTTCATGTAGTCCAGGGAGGTATGTCTCAGGTCATTCACACCAACATGAACAATGACAGAATCATATTTGTACTTGTTCTGGAGTGACCCGAGTGCTTGTGTTATGTGGCGAATTCTGGCTTCCAACAGGCAGCTAACAGTAACCTTCTCCTTGTCCAGCCTAGTGAGTGGGACGTTAGTGTGCCTGACAATAGAGTTGACTATTACTAGTGTGTTAGGTATGTTATTTCACCTTAACGGCTGTGATTGTGCGGCACACTGATTTTGTGTTTTATATGTTGTCTTGTTTGTGACAGGAGGTGCAGGTTTTTTTGGTGTCTGCTTTGGAGGTCTCTGATGCTTTTGCAGGTTTTTATTTAGAGCCTCCGAGTATGATTTCATATATTTATGTGTATTTTTTTGCCAGTGCTAGTTTAGTATGTCCATGTGAGGCTGGAGGTGTGGTGCAAGTGTTAACCTTCTCCTCATGACTGCCTGTTCCAGTCTTGGGTGGAGAGAGCTTAGTCTCCAATTTAGCTATATAATTGCATCTCTCGCATATGTTAATGTTTTGTGGTAGGAGGAGAGGGTTGTCTGTGTACATGAGGCAGCTGTAACATTGCCTCAGGATACCCAGGTTCACAAGCTATTAGAACTACTACCAATGCCCATCAGTTTAAAAATTCCCTAAAAAGTTTCCTTAATGATTCTTGGCTTTGTACCTATACTAGTCCAGGATAAGTGGCTGTAGAATTGCTTGTTCTTGATATCCTAGCTTTTTCTGACTAATATCTATATTTAAACTTTCTTAATATTGCTATATTTAACTGAATTGTTTCTTTAAAAAAACTGTACCTGCTGGATCTATGTTAATTTATACTTTGTCTCTGTTAATTTGTCTTTTGCAATATGTTTATTGTCTGAAAAGTGTTATTGATTACTGTATAATTTCTGTAATAGTATGTGTTTATGTACTTTTAAGATATACGTGGAGCTTTTCCCCCAGGCCTCTGCTGAAAATGAGTTTTTCACCCAGTCGAACTTTCCCGGTAACCAAATCTAAATAAATAAATAAATAATAAAAATGTGACCAGTCACAAAGGCTAAACAATACAAAATATTACTGTTGATTAAAACATCATAAAGTTACTAAGCCAGGACCACTCCTGTTGTAAACATTTTAACCTTTCACTTCTGGCTTCAAAGAAATACTACCATGGGGGTCAAAAAGTGCTGAACTTTTAACTTTGACAGTGGTCCTCACATGACAAAAAGTACAGTTTTGTACCTACCATAAATGTAGATGTTCGAGGATCCACATTGCTGCAGTCCTAACTATAGGGTAGTCCGCTGTCCAGTCGGCCCGAATACCAAAGTATATCACTAATGTCGGTCAGGGCGCATTAGACTGACGTCAGTACGTCAGGGTACTAATGCGCATGACCGACGTCATATCCTCAGTCTTTTCTTGCCCCAGATGTCAGAAGACCCTGAAAAGATAAGGCCAAAAACCAAAAACTCCCAACATACCTGCACCAAAATATAGATATATACAAAATATACAAAATTAGCAGAATATAACCTCACCTACACAACCACCCCTAAACAGAGAGGGAAGGAGGGAGGGTTGGACTGCAGCAATGTGGATCCTCGAACATCTACATTTATGGTAGGTACAAAACTGTACTATGTTCTTCATTCCACATTGCTGCAGTCCTAACTATTGGGTAGAATCCCAAAGCAGAGGTAAGGGAGGCTGGCAAATCATAAGGAAGCAGGAACTGACAACATGCCCTGCAAAATAGCTGTGGCAAAACCAGCCCTAGACTTAGAGTAGAGAGGAAGGTGATAATGCTTAGAGAAAGTATGCACTGAACACCAAGTAGCTGCCTCCAAAATATCCTTAGTTGCCACCCCTCAGAAATGCTGTTGAAGTGGCAGTAGCCCTAGTGGAATGAGGCCTAATCCCAGCTGGAATCTCCTTGCCATGATGGGAATAACAAAATGTAATGCAACACCCAATCCATCTAGAAATAATTTGTTTTGACACAGGCTTGCCCTGAGAACTCAAAGCAAAAGAAACAAACAACTGCTGAGACTGCCTAAAATCCTTAGTCCTGCTCAAATAATAACACAATTGCCTGTGTACATCTAAAGTGTGCAAAACCTTTTCTCCCTTATTTTGGGGATCTGCATAAAACGTAGGCAAATGAATAGTTTGGTTTAAAGCCACACTAGAAACCACTTTAGGCATAAAGGAAGGATTAGTACGTAATGATACCCTATCCTTATGAAAAATCAAAAAAGGCTCAACCGCCATAAGGGCCTGTAACTCAGAAACCCTTCTTGCAGAAGTAATGGCCAACAAAAAAGCAGTCTTCCATGACAAGTATTTCAGTTCAGCAGTAGCTGCAGGCTCAAAAGGTTGTAGAGTAAGTTTCTCCAACACAAAATTGAGATCCCAAGCAGGAGTAGGAGCTCTACGTGGGGTCTTATATTCTTTGCCCTCTAAGAAATTGCTTGAACAAAGGATGTGAAAACAATGGTGGGTCACAATCATAGTGAGCTGAAATTGCTGCAGCATGAATCTTAATGGAAGAGAAAGACAAACCTTTGTCCAATAACTCAGTAAGATATTGAAGAGCCACACTCAAATTAGGCTCCGAAATCTCCAAATTCTTTGCTGCAGTCCAAAATAAAAATCTCTTCCATTTTTCATGCACACTTTCCTTGTACTAGGTCTTCTGGCTTCCATAATCACATTTAAAACTTGTTGAGGAAGTTGAGACCTGCTGTCTTTCAAAACAGAATATGCCAAGCTGTTAGATGAAGAGAGTGAAGCTTGACATTGAGCAGACGACCTTCCTTCTGAGACAACAGATGTGGAATCAAGGGTAAAGGCCATGGAGGCTTCTTTACCAGACTTCTCAGTAATGGGTACCAGTGCTGCCGAGGCCAATCTGGAGCTATGAAAATCATCCTTGGCTTGTCTTGTCTGACCTTTAGAAGCACCTTTGGAAGAAGAGGCAGAGGTGGAAACGCATACACATGAAGATTTTTCCAACTGAAAGAAAGAGCATCCACTTTCCAAGCTGTGTGATGAAACCTCTTTGTGCAAAACTTTGGCAGCTGGTGGTTTAGTGGAGAAGCGAACAGATCTATGTCTGGAGTTCCCCAGGACACTGTCAACTTTTGAAATACATGAAGATCCAGTTTCCACTCGTGGGGATCCATGATTTGCCTGCTTAACACATCTGCTAAGGAGTTCTGTGCTCCCGCCAGAAACCTTGCCTGAAGAGTTAGTTGCAAGCTGAGCGCAGTCTCCCATAAAAGCATTACTTGCCTGCAGAATGTGTAAGAATGTGTTCCTCCTTGTTTGTTGATGTACCACATGACAGTTGTGTTGTCTGTTAGAATCAACACCTGCCCTGGAAGAAGTAACTCCTTGAAAGCCATTAATGCAAACTGGACTGCTAACATCTCCTTCATGTTGATATGTAGATGCTGTAGTCTGGCAGGCCACTTGTCTTGTATCCACTTTCCATTTAGATGAGCTCCCCAAGCAATGTCTGAGGCATCTGTCGTTAGAATTTGACTCGCCTCTGGCCGGGTCACAGAGAGTCCCTTGTTTAGGTGACATTCCTGAGCCCACCACAAAAATTCCTTTTGAATGCAAGGTATTATTTGAATGACAGTGTCCAAATCCTGGCAGTGCTGTGTCCATACATTTTGAGATACCATTGTAGCTTCCTAGGTTATAAGCCTAGCCAGAGTGTGTCAGCTTTCGCCGCCCCATTGAATAATTAATTGAGCCTCTGTCAAGAAGAGCCAATGAAGTGATCCCATGGGTGTATTTTCTGTTACCCATTCACTCGTCAAGGTTTCTCTTGAAGAGTGTTAGTGAGGGGCTCTGCCTAATGTAGTTAGGAATTTTGTTTCAAAGCATGGGGAGTCTCTGTGACAGGAATCTTTCCCTCCAGCATGTTCTATTTATTGTTGTGGTGAGGTTTAGCTCACTAGAGCGAGTGGCTTTCAGTGACTTGGATTTCTTTAGGTGGAGCATGTCCATCAATTCTGAGTTGGACATGGCTTTGTAAGTCAGGCAGAGATCACCTCTGAGTAAGCGATATGCCACTGAGTACAGCCAGAGTTTTTCCAGTCGGGCTGCACAGGACATATGTTTGAGGCCAGTAATCCTCTTGGTTAGGTACTTTTGTGGTCTTTCCAGCTGTTGGAAGTGTCTTGTGAGGTACATTCCAAATAGGGCATTGTACTCTATGATGGGTCCGATGAGTGATGAGTACATGGGCACTATAACCTCTTTATTTCTAGATGCGAACCCTTTAGTAATTAGATAGGCTACATAGAAGGATTTCCTAACTACTTTGGCAATGTGATTGTCAAAGGAGAGATTACTATCTACCTGGGTCCCCAGATCTCTTATTACCTCTTCTGTATTAAGGGGGCTGCCACCTATGTGGTAATTCATGGGTGTTTTGTTTTTCCCAAATGGGATGACAATGCATTTTTTGGCATTTAGCTTGAGACCATGACTTTGACAACAGGTGTCTGTCTCAGTAAGGCCCTTTTGGAGAATGTCTTTGTCAGCCGGAGAGTCAATTATGGCTCCCAGTTTGCAGTCATTGGCGAACTTGGTTAGCCATAGTCCTCCTGTGTTTGCCTGTACTTCTGAGAAGTATATGCTGAACAGTAGGGGTCCCAGGACTGAGCCTTGTGGGACACCACTTGTGACTGGTTTAGAGTCAGACCTGGAACCTGCTATTCTTACCGTGTGATTTCTGTCTGTTGGCAACCCATCTTGTGACATAGGGGTTTATGTTCAGGCTGGTGAGTTTTTCTATAATTCCCGAGTGGGGAATGGTGTCAAAAGTCTTGGCGAGGTCAAGGTAGGCTGTGTGAACCACCTTCCCCTCATCTATGGCCTTGGTGACTGTCTCAAAGAAGTCAACCAGGTTTAGTAGGCATGATCTGCCCTTAAAAAAGCCGAACTGGGTCGGGTCAAGTGTTTGGAGGTTCCCAATGTCTTTGTTAATGAGTTCCATGATGATGCGCTCCATAGCCTTGCAGACCAGGCTAGTCAGGCTTAGTTACCAGTGTCAGTTGTGGCCCCTCCTTTGTGGAGTGGAATAACCATTGCTGTGCGCCATTCTATCGGCACGTAGCCTGTGGAGAGGCTGTGGTTGAACAGTGTGTTTAGGGGGGGGTTAGTTTGTTCTGTAGTTCATGCAAGACACAGCCTGGGACACCATCTGGCCCCATTGACACTGTGCTTTTGGCTTTTGAAAGGGCTATTTTCACCTGTGCGTGTGTGATTTCTGGGACACTACACTTTTCTGGTATTGCTGTTTGCCCTTTTGCGGGTGAGAGGGGGGGTGAAGTTTGCACTGAATCTATCTGCCAGGATGTTGGCAATATCAGTAGGTTCAGTATATTTTGTGCTATTTTGCACTAGCTCAGAGCATATCTGCGAGTTGCCACTTAGATTCTTGACATAGCTAAAGAAGGCTTTGTGGTTATCTTTCAAATCTTTGGCTATTTTTCTTTTGAAGTTAGCCTTGGATGATTTTATGAGGGACCTTAGTTTCTTACTGATACTGATCAGGGATGTCTTTCCTTCTTGGTATTTACTTTTTTTTCTGAACTAGTTTCCTCCTCCTATTGTATAACCTGCTTATGGCAGGGGTCCACCAGACTGGTTTTCTTCTCTTAGGGGAGTGAGTCTTGATTTGGCTAGGGATGGCATGATCCATGCATCCTTGTAGGTGCTTATAGAGTGCATTTGTAAAGGTTCCTGCATCTTGGACACTGTTATCCTTTAGTGTGGGGGCTGTGAAACTTACCACCTCTGTCTTAAGTAAGGTGAAATTTGCTATAGAAAAGTTTTTCACTGTGGTTTCCTTGGTTGGGGGTGGTGGTGTGGTGTGGACATCCAGAGTGATTAATTTATGGTCTGATCTAACCAGTGACGGGTTGACCTCCAGTGTGGAACACCTGTCGCCCATTTTGGTGATGACCAGGACCAATATGTTTTCTCCTCTGGTAGGGGAGTTTACCAGCTGATCCAGAGAATTTGAGTTGATAAATTCCAGGAAGTGCTGGACCTGAGAGTTTATACTTGAGTAGTTTTCCCAGTTAATGGTTGGGTAATTGAAATTGCCCAATATCAGGGTGTTCGGTAGGACCTTCATGTTTTCCAATGTCTCCAGAAAGGTGGAGTGGTGGTCTTGGGTCATGGGGGGTGATCTGTAGTAGGCCACAACTTGCATTGCAGATTTGCCTGATGTTAGTTGCACATGGATGATCTCAGAGGTATCATGCTGCGCCACTAACCTGGAGGTATAGGTATCCTTGATGAATATGGATACACCCCTTCCTTTTGTGTTTTGCTGCATGTTCTGTGGCCGAAATGTGTGGTATGAGTTGTAGCCCCGTAGTGCTGGGGTGCTCTGTGGAGTCTTGAACCAGGTTTCAGTTACTGCAGAGATGTCGATGTTCTCCTTACTGAGGAGTGCTTCGAGCACATGCATTTTAAGATTTAAACTCCTGGCGTTGAGTAGCATAACCTCATTTTGTTATTTGTGTTGTTTACGGAGGTGGGTTTGACTTTTGAGCCTTGCCTAAAAAAGGCACTATGGAGGCAGCAAGAACCTTGACCAGTATTCGAAAGCCAAGGGGTGACAGGTGCAAGCCATCTCTTGGCAGGCAGTGAGGCCTGTTAAGCATGTCGTCCCAGGCTGACAGACACTGGAACCCCTTTGAATGACACCAGAAGCTTAGCCAATTGTTTAAATCCATCATGTTTTCTTTATACTGCGGTATCATTCTTGGTGAGGGCAGGATGCTACTCAGGGTCAGGGTCATACTCGCCTGGGCTATATGATTAGAGAGCTCTTCCATGTCTGTTTTCATGTAGTCCAGGGAGGTATGTCTCAGGCCATTCACACCAACATGAACAATGACAGAGTCATATTTGTACTTATTCTGGAGTGACCCGAGTGCTTGTGTTATGTGGCGAATTCTGGCTCCCGACAGGCAGCTAACAGTAACTTTCTCCTTGTCCAGCCTAGTGAGTGGGATGTTAGTGTGCCTAACTATAGAGTCACCTATTACTAGTGTGTTAGGTATGTTATTTTGCCTTAAGGGCTGTGATTATGCGGCACACTGATTTTGTGTTTTATGTGTTGTCTGGTTTGTGATGGGAGGGGCAGGTTTTTTGGGTGTCTGCTTTGGAGGTCTCTGATGCTTTTGCAGGTTTTTATTTAGAGCCTCCGAGTATGATTTTGTGCATTTATGTGTATTTTTTGCCAGTGCTGGTTTAGTATGTCTATGTGAGGCTGGAGGTGTGGTGCAAATGTTAACCTTCTCCTCATGACTGCCTGTTCCAGTCTTCGGTGGAGAGAGAGCTTAGCCTCCAGTTTAGCTATATAATTGCATCTCTCACATATGTTAATGTTTTGTGGTAGGAGGAGAGGGTTGTCTCTGTACATGAGGCAGCTGCAACATTGCCCCAGGATACCCAGGTTCACAAGCTATTAGAACTACTACCAATGCCCATCAGTTTAAAAATTCCCTAAAAAAGTTTCCTTAATGATTCTTGGCTTTGTACCTATACTAGTCCAGGATAAGTGGCTGTAGAATTGCTTGTTCTTGATATCCTAGCTTTTTCTGACTAATATCTATATTTAAACTTTCTTAATATTGCTATATTTAACTGAATTGTTTCTTTAAAAAAACTGTACCTGCTGGATCTATGTTAATTTGTACTTTGTTAATTTGCCTTTTGCAATATGTTTATTGTCTGAAAAATGTTATTGATTACTGTATAATTTCTGTAATAGTATGTGTTTATGTACTTTTAAGATATACGTGGAGCTTTTCTCCCCAGGCCTCTGCTGAAAATGAGTTTTTCACCCAGTCGAACTTTCCCGGTAACCAAATCTAAATAAATAAATAAATAAATAAATAATAAAAATGTGACCAGTCACAAAGGCTAAACAATACAAAATATTACTGTTGATTAAAACATCATAAAGTTACTAAGCCAGGACCACTCCTGTTGCAAACATTTTAACCTTTCACTTCTGGCTTCAAAGAAATACTACCATGGGGGTCAAAAAGTGCTGAACTTTTAACTTTGACAGTGGTCCTCACATGACAAAACCTTGGTAACATTCCCCACCCGACTCATTTTTCCTACAATTTGTAATGCCTGAAATTTAAGATCAGTAACATGATCAGCATTATGCCTGCATTTATTGAATACATTAGTCATCCTGTTCCTTTACAACGTCTGCATTTATCGAATACATTAGTCATCTTGTTCCTTTACAACTCACACGAATGCTCATTTAATCTTTTGTTTGTGCTTTGTAAGTATAAATACATTTATAATGACAGGAGATTAAATACATAAACTCAACCAGACAAAAAGCAATCTGCAGTGTCATAAAAATTATTTTGACAACAATTTCAGGACAGATGAACATATTTTCTCATTTAAGATACATTTATGTTACACAATGACTGCAAGTCAGTGAACCATATTTCACATATTCTAGTGTTATAGCATTTGATATGTGATCTACTGCTCAAGAGGATTCAGAAATTCCCTACATGCAACAGGGGCATTGACATCAGATGGACTGATGTTCATCTATCTCCAGTGTGTGTATTAGTTGTGTGAAACCAAAACTTTCAATGTGTGAAACCATACTGTCATGTCTATGTTACTTACCACACCTCAGACATTATTCAGCCTGACACAAATTCTACTTAAAGGCAACGAGGGCATTAATATCCATAATGTCACAGAACAAAAATACTAAAGCATTACTCTGTATCTGTCACTAATCTTTACATTATATACGGACAACATTATTGACAAGGTTCTGTCGTAGATAAATTTATGCCACATGATTTTGATCTCCTCTCACAGGTAAACATACAGCAAGTACAAAAAAAAACATCCGACCCCCAGCTTAGAATATGTATTTCTATTATTAGCTCTTCTCCCATTGTACAATACTTAAATGTTTCAGGTAGCTGAAAATGAAAAATATAAGGTTGTTTTATTAGGAGACTCACAGATGCACCACTTTGATCCTCTAAAAGACTATAAGCAGCATCCAGTAAAAAAAAAAAATAGGGCAACACATCTTTGTACACTACTTTTAAAATGATTAAGCTTGGGTACTATACCCCCCCCCCCCCCCCGGAGATAAAGCTGTCTTTTCTAAATCAAAGCTATTCTGTCAGAAGTAGTCAATGTGAAAATCTGTGTTTGGTACATTGCAGCTATAGGTTACAGTCTGTTTATTTAAAGTTTTACTAGAAACCTCATTCACTGAACTACTGCCCTGCTTTTGGTTTTAAGATTTTGTACTTTGAAAGTGTCGCTTGTTACAGTGTCCTTGATATAAAGCTATGTGCTGTCCTTCAGACATCATTGCAAATGGATGCTCCAGCATAATCAATGAAACCACTGTTTAGATAATAAGGAGCAGATAGTTTTTACATTTGTATATTATTATAAAAAATATGCAGTGTCAAAACAGTCAGGTAAGAAGCTCACACACAAATCTGCTTACAGTACAACGGTTTACTGAAGACTGACTCAAGCCCCTCCCCCAGGTCACATAACACACATGGCACAACTCTTGAAAGCATACTGCATTATAAACATCACACGCACACACACACACAGACACACACACACACACACACACACACACACACACACACACACACACACACACACACACACACTGACAGTAAAGGAGCTTTGTACCCCTTTAATACAAACTTACTTTTACTGTGCTTCCCTAACTTGGTAACTAACTGTACTATACAATATATAACTAAGTAAGTTATGAGAACATACATCACAAAACTTATTAAAATATTTGAAACTTTCATGCAGCTAAGTACAGTCCTGAGATCCAAATCATTCCTTGATGAAATGGCTGTGTATGAGGTATTTACCATTGCTGTTCACGTCTCACATTAATTTTCCTGATTATTCCCACAAAAATTATCAGCATTTGCTCTAGAAACATGAGGTAGCTTAGGCTGTAAATCAACACGTGATTCACTGATTCAGGACTAGACAATGGAATTGAAGTAGCTTTGGTAGAACCTGAACAGATCCTCTTCTTTTTTGAATATATTTGTATTAGATTTCAATATAAAATATGTACAAGAAAAGCAATGATGACATTTAAACGTTCCCTCAGAATACCTACCCTGTAATGCAAGTCTATACAACTTCTTTGAATGCATCAAACTTTACTCTATCCCCTGACATTTAATCCACATCAGATTGTATTGTTTTGAATGCTTCTTGAATTTTTGAACCTAAATGTGCTAAATGTTTTTATCTTTTATTTTGTAGAAGAATTATTGTAATTTTTGCATGTACCTGTTTTTATCTGTATTGGAGCTTTTCTCCCCAGGACTCCATTGAAAACGGGTTCTTTTGGCCCAATGGACTATCCTGGTAAACCAACTGCAAATAAAATAAATAAAATAAATAAATAAATAATAATAAAGCAAAATAATAAATGAAATTAAGCAATATATAAGCTGGATCACTAACTTCCATCATATTTTGCAATGAATATTTCTAAATTATCCCAGCAACAACCCCAATTCACATTACCATTCACAGATCTTAATCTCATACTGTTTTTTCTTTTTCTTATATAAAACAGTAGCGAATTCTAAAAACATCCTAAAAAAGGTAGGGAGTCAGAGCTCCTTTTTTGTAATTGTCTTTCAGGCAACAGCTAAAACACTCCAGAGCACAGAATATTGCTTATTTGTTATTACATGGGGATCAGGAAGATTTATGAGCATTGTCAGTCTCTCTAATTCACAATTATCAGATCATAGACTTTAAAAAAATTAATAATTTCTTTCCTTAAGGTAATGATTTTCTTACAGTCAAAAATATGTACCGGATCTGCTTTAATAGTTTCAATGCCTCTCCAACAAATTGAGGTATCCACCTTCTTATATTTTGGAATTTCGTGAGGAGTAATAAAAATTCTGTACAAGTATTTCCACGTTAACTTTTCAGTGCAAACTAGATAAGGTATAGCCAATTAACCTCAATAATAAGGATTTATTATCATTGCTTATTGAATCAATCACTCCACTAGTTTCCACAAACTTCCAGTGATTCTTGTCAAAATTATTACTGCTCCATAGAATATTTTTATACAGTTTAGATGAATGTCTTTTATAAGAGCTAGTACTATTTATAATACAGATGATATACTCCAACATTTTGAATACAGACTTTCGTTCTATGTCTAGCAATATTAGATAACTATTTCATTTTTCTCTTACTGTAAGTGCCAACAGTCTATCGTAACTATCAGAATCTATTTCATTTAAGATTTTCTCTAATGAAATTACTGCTCTTAACAGTCAAATCATGCCACATTAACATACTAATATTTGTAAGTATTTCCGTATCTCTCATTAAAATTTTCTAAGAATCCTAATCTATAAGCTATAGGGAAGATACAAAATCCATTTTAAATGCTGATAAATTTAGTTTCTGAAGGATTTCAAAGTTAACTTTATATAAAATAGTTCAGTTTTGTAATAGATCTCCATTCCAAATGAACTTTTAATAACCTAAACATAAAAAGGGATTCTTGGCAACTTTAATTCTATTCAATACAATAACTCTAAAAGGACCCCTAACAATTTGCTTCTGTATGTTTTCCCATTACAAAACAGATTCTCTTCTAAATTGTTAGGTTCATAGGTAGGTACTAGGCTATCGGCCCTGGGGCCTATACAAGCCCAGCCAAAAAGGTACCCTGGCTTTTGCCACCCAAGAAAATTATTTTCCTGTGCCACTGTCGAGCAGAGCCACAGAAGAGATCCCGAGGTGAATTTCCTATTTCTCATCCAATCATCAAGATTTTTCTTGAAGAGTGCTAACGAGGAGCTTTGTTTGATATAGATAGGTAGTTTATTCTAGAGTATGGGAAGTCTCTGGGACAGGAATCTATCCCTCTGGCATGTTCTGTTTATTGTGGTGACAAGGTTTAGGTCCCTAGAGCATGTAGCTTGGATGGATTGGAATTTCTTTAAGTGGAGGATGTATAACAGTGCTGGGTTTGACATAGCCTTATACGTTAGGCAGATATCACCTCTGAGTAGGCGATATGCGACGGAGTAAAGCTGGAGTTTTTTGAGACAGTCTGCGTAGGGTATCTGTTTGAGGGTGGTAATCCTCTTTGTGAGGTATTTCTGCGGCCTTTCCAGTTGTTGTAGATGTCTTGTGAGGTACATACCAGAAGGGGTGTTGTACTCTATAATGGGTCTAATGAGTGATGAGTAGAGGGGGACAATTACCTCTTTTTTTCTGGATGAGAAACCTTTTCTGATGAGGTGTGCCACGTAGAAGGATTTACTGACTACTGTGGTGATACAATTATCAAAGGAGAGACTACTGTCCACCTGTGTCCCAAGGTCTCTTATCACACTTTCAGTGTTAAGTATATCACCACCTATGTTGTAGTTCATGGGTACAGAGTTTTTACCAAAGGGGATGACAATGCACTTTTTGGCATTGAGCTTGAGGCCATGGCTTTGACACCAGGCATCTGTTTCAGTGAGGCCCTTTTGTAGGATGTCCACATCATTAGGAGTTTCGATTATGTCTCCTAGTTTGCAGTTACCTGTGAACTTCATTAGCCAAAGACCTTCTGTGTTAGCCTGTACTTCAGAGAAATAGATACCAAACAGGAGAGGACCCAGGACTGAACCCTGTGGTACTCCACTTGTCACTGGTCTGAAATCAGATTTGGAGTCTGCTACTTTCACAGTGTGGGTTCTGTCAGTGAGCCAGTTGGCAACCCATATTGTGACATAGGGATTTATACCTAGTTTAGTGAGTTTATCTATAATTCCAGAGTGAGGGATGGTGTAGCAAGCCTTGGCAAGATCTATATAGGCTGTGTGAACCACCTTACCCTCATCTATGGCTTTGGTGACTGCTTCAAAGAAGTCTGTCAGGTTTAGGAGACATGATCTGCCTTTTACAAACCCGAACTGGGTGGGGCCCAGAGTTTGGAGATTACCAATGTCTTTATTTATAAGTTCCATGATGATATGTTCCATGGCCTTGCAGATCAGGCTTCTAAGGCTACTGGGGCGGTAATTCCCAGGGTCCATGGTGGCTCCCCCCTTGTAGAGTGGGATAACAGTCGCTGTGTGCCATTCAGTGGGAACAAACCTTGAGGTGAGGCTATGATTGAACATGGTACTTAGATGGGGTGCCAGTTCTTTCGGAAGTTCGTGTAGAACGCAGCCTGGGATGTTGTCTGGTTCCACGGATGCTGTGTTCTTGGCTTTGGAGAGTGTGGTTTTCACCTGTGCAGCCGTGGTTACAGGAACTTTGCATTCTTTCGGTATAGAGATGGGCTCTTTAGGGGGTGAGAGGGGGGTAAAGTTAGCACTGAACCTATCTGCCAGGATGTTGGCAATATCAGTTGGGTCTATATATTTAATGCCATTGTGCTATAACTCAGAGCAGATCTGAGTGTTGCCATTGAGATTCTTGACATAGCTGTAGAATGCTTTGTGGTTGTCTTTAGAATCAATGGCGATTTTGTTTTCATAACTAGCTTTGGAGGATTTTATCAGGGATCGCAGCTTCTTACTGAGTCTGACCAGGGAGCTCCTCCACTCATGGGGTTTTACTCTCTTTTGCAACAGTTTCTTCCTTCTGTTGTACAGTTTGTTTTATGGCAGGGGATCACCAGATTGGCTTCCTTTTTTTTGGAGGATAGCGTCTTGGTTCTGTTTGGGATAGCACGATCCATGCACTCGTGTAAGTGCTTATAAAGTGCAATTGTGTAGGATTCAGTAGTCGTAACTGTATTGTCCATCTGCATGGGTGTCATGAAGTTCACCACTTCTGTCTTAAGAAGCATGAAGTTGGCTTTGGAGAAATTTTTTACCATGGTTTCCTTAATGGGGGTGGGGGTGGGGCAGGATGTGGATATCTACCGTAATTAGCTTATGGTCGGATCGGACCAATGAGGTGTTGACTTCAGGTGTGGAACACCGGTCACTCATTTTGGTAATGACTAGACCTAGGATATTGTTGCCCCTGGTGGGGGTGTGGATAAGTTGATCCAGGGCATTGGAGTTTATGAATTCCAGAAAGCGTTGAGCGAAGGAGTTGGTACATGAGTAGTTTTCCCAGTTAATAGTGGGGTAGTTGAAATCACCCTTTATTAGGGTGTTTGGTTGAACCCTAATATTTTCCAGTACATCAAGAAAAGAGGAGTGGGAATCCTGGGGCATGGTGGGGGATCTGTAGCAAGCTACAATTTGGATTGCAGTTTTGCCCAGAGTTAGTTGCACTTGGATAACCTCGGCTGCATTATGCTGAGCAACTAGCCTGGAGGTGTGGATATCCTTAATGAATATGGACACACCTCCACCTTTGGTGTTCCGATCCAGGTTAGATGGACAAAAAGTGTGGTATGAGTTATAGCCTGGTAGTGCAGGGGTGCTCTCTGGAGCCTTGAACCAGGTCTCAGTCACTGCACAAATATTGATGTTCTCCATTTTAAGGAGTGCCACGAGTGAGTGCATTTTGAGATTTAGACTTTTAGCATTGAGTAACATCACCCTCAGTTTTTGCTTGCCTGTTCCTGTTACGGTGGTGAATTTATCATTTGAACCTTGCCTAAAAAAAGGCACAATATAGGTGGCAAGAACCTTAGCCAGTATCCAGAATCCCAGGGGTGACAGGTCATCTCTGGCAAAGCATCGTGGTCTGTCGACCATGTAATCCCAGGCAGACAGATACTGGATCCCTATAGAATGACACCAGAAGCTTAGCCAATTGTTGAAGTCAATCATTTTGTCCTTGTACTGTGGCATCATTCTGGGTGATGGCAGAATGCTACTCTGGGCTAGGGTCATATCTGCCTGAGCTACAAGATCAGGGAGCTCTTCCATGTCTCTTTTCATGTAGTCCAGGGAGGTATGCCTCAGGTTGTTCACACCAACATGGACAATGACAGAGTCATATTTGTACTTGTTGTGGAGTGACCTGAGTGCGTAGGTTATGTGGAAGATCCTGGAACCTGACAGACAGCTGACAGTAACTTTATCCTTGTTTAGCCTGGTTAGTGGGACATCAGTGTGCCTGACTATAGAGTCACCTATGACTAGTGTGTTGGGTACGTTGTTTTGCCTTATTGGCTAGGGTTGAGTGGCACACTGAGTCTGCGGGCTATGTGTCATTTGGGTTGTGTTGGGGGGTGGAGATTGCTTGCATTTCTGCTTTGGAGTTCTCTGTTGCTTGAGCAGATTATTATTGAGAGCCTCCTCAAATGTTTTTGTGTTTCTATATATGGATTTTGGTGGTGTAGATTTAATGAGACTATGTGATGAGTGTGGTGTGGTGCAAATGTTTACCTTCTCCTCTTGACTGTCAAGTTAAGTCTTGGTTGGTGAGAGCTTTACCTCCAGTTTGGCTAGATAAGTGCATGTCTCACAGGTTGTAGTGTTGGGTGGTAGGAGGCAAGGGTTGTCTGTGTACATGAGGCAATTTCTATATTGCCCAAAGATGCCCAAATTCATCAGATAGACAGGAGAGAACACTGGGAGCTGACCCTTGGACAAGCCTGAATAAAAAGCTATTTTCCTCTAGATAAGTGAGGAAAGTGAGTACAAGAGTTGTTTTTCTCTAAGCAAGTGAGGAAAGTAAGTACCAAAACTGTTTTCCTCTACGTAATGAGGAAGGTTGAGTACTGTAGTAATTAGTAGGTTATTTAGTGCTTACAAAAAGTTCTGAACAAGTGCTGATCATGAATATGCAAATTCAAGTGCTAAAACTAAGAATCTGTATCTGGACTAAACTAGTTACAGGAAAGGGGGGAAACAAGTGCAAATGCAGGCTCTTAAATCAGAAGGTTGAAAGAGATGGAAAAACTGCCCAAATGGCCAATAACTACAATTTCTGGGCCAGAACCACTCCTTATGTGGTAGATGGGTTACCTAGTGCTTACCACTCCCACTGATCAGCTAAAAGGCTTCCCTCCAACACAGAAAGCTTTGGGGGGGGGGGGGATCAGAAGCTTACATACAGTCCTGGAAACAGCAAATCTGGACTACACTAGTTACAGGAAAGGTATGAAACAGGCTTAGATTTTTTTTATACAGAAAAGTAGCTAAAACAGCAGTAAAAACAATTCAAATGCAATGCAAGCTAGCACACTTGAGTATGTAGCAATGTTAGACCAAACAGTTTAAAAAATGCAGTTAAATTAAAAATGACTAAAAACAAGTGCAGAAGGAGTCTGTTAGGTAGAATGAGGTAAAGAGATGGGACTGGGGGGACTGTCCCAGATCAAATCTACAGTGGGGTCGGGCAACTGCAAAAGCCTCCAAACTTAAACAACAAGACAGGAATTGGTAGGGTGAGTATGGGAAAACCACCTCCAGCAGAGATCGGAAAAACTATACAGTGAAGCAAAAATAACAGTGCACAACTCTGAAGTCAGCCAGCAATGATATAAAATTAGCCAAACAACAATTAACACTACACCACTCTGAAGTGCCAGAAAAATATACTTAGCTCTGTATATCTCCAGATAGTTTGAAGAGCACTCTGTCAGGGCACAGGAAGACTCCAGCAATGATATGCAGGCTATTACTAAGAGGGTCTAATTTTATGCAAGTAATCCTTGAGATAGTCAGATAACACACAGGATGTAAAACCAGTTATACCAAGATAAGACACAGAGAAATAGGGGGTGGGGAGAAAATCATCTTCAGCAGAGATCTGAAAAACTATACAGTGAAGCAAAAATAACAGTGCACACCTCTGATGTCAGCCAGCAATGATATAAAATTAGTCAAACAACAACTAACAGTACACAGCTCTGAAGTGCTAGAAAAATATACTTAGCTCTGTATATCTCCAGATAGTTTGAAGAGCACTCTGTCAGGACACAAGAAGGCTCCAGCAATGATATTCAGGCTGTTACTGTTGTATCTTTCGGCTTATCCTGGTTAGGGGTCGCCACAGCGGAACGCCGGTCTGCTAATGTTTGGTAGTGGGTTTTTACATGCCAAGTTACCAGCCCTGATCCACAACCTTCAACGATGGCATACCCATTCACGCATGTCTCCACACAGAAGACGCTCTAGCTGAGAATCGAACGCGACAACATCTTGCTGTGAGGTGGCAATGCTACTGCAGCACCACTACCATGGGTTCGATATGCAGGCTGTTACTAAGAGGGTCTAATTTTATGCAAATAATCCTTGAGATAGTCAGATAACACACAGGATGTAAATCCAGTTATACCAACTTAAGACACAGAGAAATAGGGGTAGGGGGGGAATACCTTCAGCAGAGATCTGAAAACTATACAGTGGAGCAAAAATAACTGAGCACAACTCTGAAGTCAGCCAGCAATGATATAAAATTAGTCAAACAACAATTAACAGTACACAACTCTGAAGTGCCAGAAAAATATACTTAGCACTGTATATCTCCAGATAGCTTGAAGAGCACTCTGTCAGGACACAGGAAGGCTCCAGCAATGATATGCAGGCTGTTACTAAGAGGGTCTAATTGTATGCAAGTAATCCTTGAGATAGTCAGATAACACACAGGATGTAAAACCAGTTATACCAACTTAAGACACAGAGAAATAGGGGGAGGGGGGAAACACCTTCAGCAGAGATCTGAAAAACTATACAGTGAAGCAGAAATAACAGTGCACAACTCTGAAGTCAGCCAGCAATGATATAAAATTAGTCAAACAACAATTAACAGTACACAACTCTGAAGTGCCAGAAAAAAATACTTAGCTCTGTATATCTCCTGAGAGTTTGAAGAGCACTCTTTCAGGACACAGGAAGGCTCCAGCAATGATATAGGTTCATAGGTTCATAGGTTCATACTAGGCTATCTGCCCTGGGCCGATTATAAGCCTAGCCCGATTCTGTATGGCTTACGCCACCCCTTGATTTGAGTATACTGTGCCTTTTTTAAGGTTTAGTTTACTGTGCCTCTGTCTAATAGTGACACGGAAGTAATCCCTGGGACAAACCTACGATCCCCATCCACTTATAGAGATTCTTCTTGAAGAGATTCAGTGAGGTGCTCTGCCTCACATAAACTGGAATTCTATTCCAGAGTGAAGGGAGCCTCTGGGTTATGAACCTGTCCCTCCAGAAATTCTATTTATTTCTGTGCTGAGGTTCAAGTCCCTTGAGCGTGTGGCTCTAAGGGATTTAGATTTACTGAGGTGGAGCATGTCCATTAATTCTGGATTTGACATAGCTTTGTATGTCAGGCATAGATCGCCTCGAAGTAGGCGGTATGCAGCAGAGTAGAGCTGGAGTTTTTTTAACCGAGCAGTATATGGCATCTGTTTGAGACCCTTGATCCTCTTGGTGAGATACTTTTGGGGTCTTTCTAATTGCTGCAGGTGTCGGGTAAGGTACATCCCAAAAGGGGCATTGTATTCTATGATGGGCCTGATGAGGGATGAATAAAGGGGCACGATTACCTCTCTTGATCTAGATGTGAAACCCTTCGTGATGAGGTGGGCTATGTAGAAGGTCTTTCTAACCACTTTGTCAATGTGGTTTTCAAAGGAGAGATTGCTATCAACTTGGGTCCCCTGGTCCCTAATAACTTTTTCTGTACTTAATGGGTTTCCGCCTATGTGGTAATTTGTGGGCACATTGTTTTGGCCAAAGGGTATGACTATACATTTTTTGGCATTTAGCTTTAAACCATGGCGCTGGCACCAGTTATCTGTCTCTGTGAGACCTTTTTGAAGGATGTTTGTGTCAGCTGGAGAGTTGATTATGGCGCCCAGTTTGCAGTCATCTGCGAACTTGGTGAGCCATAGTCCTCCCACGTTTGCCTGTACCTCGGAAAAGTATATACCGAACAAGAGTGGTCCCAGAACAGAACCCTGTGGGACGCCACTTGTGACCGGTTTTGTGTCTGACATGGCTCCAGCAACTCTCACTCTGTGGGTTCTGTCTTTGAGCCAGTTTGCGACCCATCTTGTGACATAGGGGTTTATATTTAAGCTGGATAGCTTATCTATGATGCCCGAGTGGGGTATTGTATCAAATGCCTTTGCAAGGTCCAGATAGGCTGTGTGGACTACCTTCCCTTCATCTATGGCTTTGGTGACTGTTTCAAAGAAGTCAGCCAGGTTCAAAAGGCAGGATCTGCCCTTGACAAAGCCGAACTGGGTAGGATCTAGTGTCTGTAGGTCCCCGATGTCTTTGTTTATGAGCTCCATGATGATCCTGTCCATAGCCTTGCAGAGTAAGCTAGTCAGGCTTATGGGGCGATAGTTTCCAGGGTCCGTAGAGGCTCCACCTTTGTGGAGTGGGACCACTGTTGCTGTATGCCATTCTGTGGGCACATATCCTGTAGTGAGGCTGAGATTGTATAGCTGTTTTATTTGAGGGATTAGTTCCTCTTGTAGTTCATGTAGGACGCAACCTGGGACGCCATCTGGTCCCATGGAAGCAGTGTTTTTTGCTTTGGAGAGGGCAGCCTTCACCTGAGCATCTGAGATGTTTGGGAGGCAGCCCTCTGCGGGATAGATACTTGCTTTTTGGGGGGGGGGGGGGAAGAAGTTTGCACTGAACCTGTCTGCCAGGATATTGGCGATGTCTGTGGGTTCAGTGTATTTTTTGTCGTTTAGAATCAACTCAGAACAAGTCTGGGAGTTGCATCCCAGCTTTCTAACATAACTGAAAAAAGCCTTATGATTGTCTTTGGTGTCCTGTGCAATTTTTCTCTCGAAGCTGGTCTTGGAGGATTTTATGAGGGATCGTAATATTTTGCTAGTACTGATCAGAGATGCCTTCCCTATTAGGGATGTTGCTCTATCATGTAGTAGCTTCCTCCTTCTGTTGTACAGTTTATTTATGGCAGGGGTCCACCAGACTGGACGCCTGCCTTTGGATGACTGGGTCTTGGTTTTGTTTGGAATAGCATGATCCATGCATTCCTGGATATGTCCATAGAATGCATTTATATAGGATTCTGCAGTTTGGGCTGTAGTTTCCACTGGTCCTGGGGCCTTGAAGGATTCCACTTCGGTTTTGAGAAGTGAGAAGTTCGCTTTTGAGAAGTTTTTCACTGTGGTTTTCTGGGCTGGGGGTGGGGTCGGGATGTGGACATCCAGTGAATTTAATTTATGGTCTGATCTTACCAATGAGGGATATACTTCTGGTGTGGAGCATAGAGTCCCCATGTTGGTAATGATCAGGTCTAGTATGTTGTCCCCTCTTGTGGGAGTGGTGACTAGTTGTTCCATAGCATTTGAGTTTATAATTTCCAGGAATCTTTGGGCTAAGGTGCTGGGGCTTGAGTAGTGCTTCCAGTCAATGTTTGGGTAGTTGAAGTCGCCCAATATAATGGTGTTCAGAGAGATCTTCATGTTCTCCAATGTTTTCAGGAAAGCCAAATGGGATTCCTGACTTTGAGAGGGTGGTCTGTAGGATGCTATAAACTGAAAAGAAGTCTTGCCCACTGTTAGTTGCACATGGATGGTCTCCAATACTTCGTGCAATGCCACTAACCTGGAGGTGTGGATATCCTTGATAAATATGGAAACTCCCCCTCCTTTTGTAGTTTGGTCCGGGTTTTGGGGCCGAAAAGCATGATATGAGGTATAGCCTGGTAGTGCTGGGGTGCTCTCTGGAGCCTTGAACCAGGTTTCTGTCACTGCACAGATATCGATGTTCTCCATACTGAGGAGAGCTTCGAGTGCATGCATCTTGAGGTTAAGACTTCTGGTGTTTAGCAGCTTTACCCTTAGTTTCTTGTTCCTTGTGCTGTCTATGGGGCTGGGTTTGACTTTTGAGCCTTGCCTAAAAAATGCACTATGAGGGTGGCAAGAGCCTTTGCCAATATCCAAAAGCCCAGTGGTGACAGGTGCAAGCCATCCCTAGGGAAACAACGTGGCTTGTCGAGCATGTCATCCCAGGCTGACAGACACTGGATCCCCTTTGAATGACACCAAAATTTTAGCCAGTTGTTAAAATCGATCATTTTGTCTTTGTACTGTGGCATCATTCTAGGTGAGGGTAAGATGCTGCTCAAGGTCAGGGTCATACCAGCCTGGGCTACATGATCAGAGAGCTCCTCTATGTCTCTTTTCATGTAGTCCAGGGAGGTACGTCTCAGGTCATTCACACCAGCATGTACAATGACTGAGTCATATTTGTATTTGCTTTGGAGTGACCTGAGTGCTTGCGTTATGTGGCGGATCCTAGCACCCGACAGGCAGCTCACTGTGACCTTCTCTTTATTCAGCCTGGTGAGTGGGACGCCAGTGTGTCTGACAATAGAGTCACCTATAACAAGAGTATCAGGTGTGTTATTCAGCCTTAAGGGCTGTGGCTGCTTGGCACACTGACTTTGTGGGTTATGTGTTGTGTGTGTTTTGTTTTGAGGTAGCGTTTGCTTGGATGTCTGCTTTGGAGGTCTCTGTTGCTTAGGTAGATTTTTATTTAGAGCCTCCAGTATGTTTTGTGTATTTATCTGTTTGGTTTGCTGATGTGGTGGGACTATGTGATACTGGAATTGTGTTGTGTGAGGTTACCTTCTCCTCCTGACTGGTTACACCAGTTTTGAGATGAGAGAGCTCAGCCTCCAGTTTGGCTAAATAGTTGCATCTCTCACATATATTTGAACCTGTTTGGAGGAGGAGAGGGTTGTCCGTGTACATGAGACAGTTGTAACATTGCCTCAAAATTCCCAGATTCACCAGCTGGACTGGAGAGGAAACCATTGACTGACCATTGGACATGCTAGAGTAATAGGGAAACTGAATTTAAGATGGACCAATAGAGGACAGGGTAATCGTAGAGAGTATAAGAGTAAGTAGTGCTTATGGTTTAATAGTGCTAACTTGTAGGATTACTTAATTGGACCAGTGAATGGCCTTAGAATGAGAATATGGTGTTTAAATTGAGAGATAGAGCAATTCTAAGGGAAAAAGTGAAGAGCAGACTTTGTGGAGCCAGGAATAGTTTAAACCCAATTAGGCGGCGCTGCCCGCTGTTGCGCTATGCACAAAAACGCGCAAAACCACGCAAAAGAGGGTTTTAAGAGAGGAAGATGAAGGAGTTTTGGAATTGACCCAGAATGGCCAATAAAACTACAGTTTCAAGTCAGTAACCACTCCCACAGGGGCAGGCAGGCTGCTCAATGTTTTTCAATGCCACTGATCAACAGAGAGACTTTCCTTTAGCCCAAGCAAAAAATGGCCTCACAGAAACTTACAAACAGTTCAAGAACAGCAAGCCTGTAACTGAACTTTTTTAAATCTCAGAAAAGTGGGAAAAAAGCAAGATTTTTTTTTGTTTTTTGTTTTTTCAGAGATAGCAGAGGTTAACAAGTATCAGCAAGTTTTAACAGTGCAGTAAATGATTCCACACAAGAGTACTAGGCCAAAGACAGATAAAATGCAAGTTTTGAGAAAAAAAACGATTTTAAAAATAAGTGCAAACATGAAATTTAGTAAACAGCTCTAGGTTGTGCTCTAAATACAGTTACTAATACAGAAATCAAATTTAACAAGCCAGAAAATGCTCAAAATAGGCGGCTATGCAGAAAAACTTAGCAAATAAACAGAGAAAAAATACTTAAAATCTCAAAAGTGGCTCCCTTCCTCTCTCAGTATTTTCTCCTCTTGGTGGGTGCTTCACCAACAGCCAACAAGCATAAAAAGATGCCAAAACCACGAGGCAACAAGGTTTTAATAGAGGAAGATGAAGGAGTTTTGGAATTGACCCAGAATGGCCAATAAAACTACAGTTTCAAGTCAGTAACCACTCCCACAGGGGCAGGCAGGCTGCTCAATGTTATTCACTGCCACTGATCAACAGAGAAACTTTCCTTTAGCCCAAGCAAAAATGGCCTCACAGAAACTTACAAACAGTTCAAGAACAGCAAGCCTGTAACTGAACTTTCTTAAATCTCAGAAAAGTGGGAAAAAAGCAAGATTTTTTTTTGTTTTTTTGTTTTTTTAGAGATAGCAGAGGTTAACAAGTATCAGCAAGTTATAACAGTGCAGTAAATGACCCCACACAAGAGTGCTAGGCCAAAGACAGATAAAATGCAAGTTTTGAGAAAAAAACTATTTTAAAAATAAGTGCAAACAGGAAATTCAGTAAACAGCTCTAGGTTGTGCTCTAAATACAGTTACTAATGCAGAAATCAAATTTAACAAGCCAGAAAATGCTCAAAATAGATGGCTATGCAGAAATACTTAGCAAATAAACAGAGGAAAAATACTTAAAGTCTCAAAAGTGGCTCCTTTCTTCTCTCAGCATTTTCTCCTCTTGGTGGGTGCTTCACCAACAGCCAACAAGCCTGAAAAGACGCCAAAACCAAGAGGCAACAAGGTTTTAAGAGAGGAAGATGAAGGAGTTTTGGAATTGACCCAGAATGGCCAATAAAACTACAGTTTCAAGTCAGTAACCACTCCCACAGAGGCAGGCAGGCTGCTCAATGTTTTTCACTGCCACTGATCAACAGAGAGACTTTCCTTTAGCCCAAGAAAAAAATGGCCTCACAGAAACTTACAAACAGTTCAAGAACAGCAAGCCTGTAACTGAACTTTTTTAAATCTCAGAAAAGTGGGAATAAGCAAGATTTTTTTTTTTTGTTTTTTCAGAGATAGCAGAGGTTAACAAGTATCAGCAAGTTATAACAGTGCAGTAAATGACCCCACACAAGAGTGCTAGGCCAAAGACAGATAAAATGCAAGTTTTGAGAAAAAACAATTTTAAAAATAAGTGCAAACAGGAAATTCAGTAAACAGCTCTAGGTTGTGCTCTAAATACAGTTACTAATGCAGAAATCAAATTTAACAAGCCAGAAAATGCTCAAAATAAGTGGCTATGCAGAAAAACTTAGCAAATAAACAGAGGAAAAATACTTAAAGTCTCAAAAGTGGCTCCTTTCTTCTCTCAGCATTTTCTCCTCTTGGTGGGTGCTTCACCAACAGCCAACAAGCCTGAAAAGATGCCAAAACCATGAGGCAACAAGGTTTTAAGAGAGGAAGATGAAGGAGTTTTGGAATTGACCCAGAATGGCCAATAAAACTACAGTTTCAAGTCAGTAACCACTCCCACAGGGGCAGGCAGACTGCTCAATGTTTTTCACTATGCAGGCTGTTACTAAGAGGGTCTAATTTTATGCAAGTAATTCTTGAGATAGATAACACACAGGATGTAAAACCAGTTATACCAACTTAAGACACAGAGAAATAGGTGGAGGGGGGAACACCTTCAGCAGAGATATGAAAAACTATACAGTGAAGCAAAAATAACAGTGCACAACTCTGAAGTCAGCCAGCAATGATATAAAATTAGTCAAACAACAATTACCAGTACACAACTCTGAAGTGCCAGAAAAATATACTCAGCTCTGTATATCTCCAGATAGTTTGAAGAGCATTCTGTTAGGACATAGTTTGAGGAGCACTCTGTCAGGACACAGTTTGAGGAGAACTCTGTCAGGACATAGTTTGAGGAGCACTCTGTCAGGACATAGTTTGCAGAGCACTCTGTCAGGACACAGTTTGAGGAGCACTCTGTCAGGACACAGTTTGAGGAGCACTCTGTCAGGACATAGTTTGAGGAGCACTCTGTCAGGACATAGTTTGAAGAGCACTCTGTCAGGACACAGTTTAGGTGCACTCTGTCAGGACACAGTTTAAGGAGCACTCTGTCAGGACACAGGAAGGCTCCAGCAATTATATCATTCTCTTGTATTTTTGGCAATTTCTGAAAATATCTTCTGTTTCTCTGATATATCTGCATGTCTCTTGTCTGAGCAAAATATGATCTCTGATGAAAAGAATGTCCTAGAACTGTAGCTTTCTTTGGGATGTTATGACCAGCACTCATTTTACTATAATCTTGGTTCATTCTGATTCTTTTACCTTCCTTTAAAATGGAGCACCTTTTAGCAGTTTTACTATAGAAGAAAGTTTCCTATCCTGTCTGGCTTGTGGCAGTTTTAACATTGATTGCCTGCTGCCAGGAACTAGCAAAGAAAATGACTTAAGAATTTTTAATTCTGGCATCTTGTCCATAAAAAAGCTATACTGGTGATAGCCCCTCCCATAGGTTGTAATGGAGTATTTCAATATTCAAGACAAATGATAATCTGTTTTCCAAGAATCATCAGACTAACAGACTGCATTCCATTGATGACTTGTTCAGGAACGTAATGCCTGGAAAACAATACAGACTTTAAGGCAGTGATCACTGTTTACAGATGGGTTACTTTGGATATAAAAATCAAAACTTATTCAAAAATGCACATTTTTGTAATTGAAATATTTCTAATGCTTTTCCCTCTTTCCACAAGGGCAATTAAGGAATATCATTTAGTATGAGTTTGTCTTTTGGTTCTGATTTTTGAATGCGCTAGCTACAAGTTTCATAGTTTTGTATCAGTTTTTACTCTGCACAGTTATCTTCAGACTGTACATTACAGCAAATGTTCTTTCCTTTTGTTATACAATGATATTAATCATGTGTTTTTGCTAAAATAGTCTGACATACCTGTGTAGAAATGCCTGTTTTCTTATCTGAAAATCAGTCCCTAAAGACACAATAGCTCATCTGTAAAGAGAAAATATGGTAGGCTGTAATGGAGTTGTTCATCAGGCAATCCTGTCATAATGACACCTCTTACCAACTTTAGCTCTAAGTTATCTCTAATGTACACTATGAGTTCTTGTAGCTTTTCTGCTGCCATTGTCAGCAGTGACAATCTTCATTAGCTCTAAATTGTTTCTCTACAAGATCTTCTTTACACACATTTATCTATTCTCTCTTTAACAGTTCTTGGAATGTACATAAGCTTCTGTCGTTTGTACTGTACAGAAAAGTTACAGTTCTTTGTGACAACAATTTTGTAGACATGCTGGAATTTGGGCCGGCACTTTAAAACTGCTTTGAAACTTTGAAGTGGTTCACGGCCAGCTTGTGCTGTAATACTGTTCTATAAATATAATCACAAAACTACTTGCATCCACAAACTATAATTTGTATTTCCTGTGCATCTAATAATGCCTTGGATGCATGCATTAAAGATTTAATTTGCGGTAAAAATCTTCATCTAGTCCTTGATTTTTAGCACCAACTTGTAAAGTTGTAGGTAGTATCACATCACAATATCTGAGCGTTAGTGCTATGGACAGTAGATGCTTCAGCAACTCAAAATTGCTCTCTTGATCCGCTGGCCAACACCATACTGTATTATGTACTGCCAGCTTTCTTAATAGTATTGTGATTTCTGATCAATGAGTTAAAGGACTTGGGCCGACACTGCATCACACCTTCCAAAGGCATCAGGGAGGATTTTGATTGGTTCAGTAGGATTCTGCATATTCAGAATAGCTCTCACTTTGTCAACATCTGGTTGGAGACCATTTTCTGTCAACACATCCATCCAACCATCCATTCATAACCCCTTTTCCCATATTTGTACATGGCGGTCAGGGTGTCACTTCGACAGTGACAATCATCTAGATCCAAGGTTTACACCGCCAGGTGACAACATGTTTCCTTTTCATTACAGGTGCATGTCTCACATTTGGATTTACTAAGTTTTAAACCTTGAAAAGTCAATATGTCCAACGATGTTATCAGTCATTTATCATTTGCTTTGCAACACAGCAGACTAAAATGTTGTCTATTATATTAAACACTCCATCAAGCCACTTGACTGTAGCTGCTACTGACTATTGGAACACTTTAGAGGTTGACAAGATCTCAAAATGAAGCCTTGAAGACTCTATAATGACTTAAAGGCATATTGAAGGTACAAATCAAGAACTGTATTTATCCAATGTGACCCGTCAAAACCATTGATTTGCTTCAAATACTGAAAATAATTTAGGATTAGGCATAGCTGCTATTACAACTTCAATAGTTTTAAGTAGAATAATGCTTCCCCTTGATTCACTTAAGGCCTTTATAGAGCAAGACTTCCCCCTCATGTTTCATGATGGTTTGCATACAATTGGCTCACTCTCTTGGTTCTGTTTACTTGACTGTTACTCCCATTGATTGTATACGTTTTAGACCTTGTTTTATTCTAATCTGAAGCACAACAGAGATTCATACAGAAATATTAATCACAGGAGCTGCATCAGGTGAAATATTTATATACCAGTTTTTTGACATCCTAAGCTTTCAAACAGGTCAGCAAACATCTTTGAATAGTACTTATACCCTGGACAATAGACTGTACACTGTGACATGTGCTTCTGTTCTTGTATTATTAATAATAGACACATTTCACTGACATCTTTGCCACATTGGGTTCGTGCCAGTAAAATCATGATTTTTGTACACATTTTCACTGAAATTTGCACTTTGTTTACATTTGGATTGTCTTTGACTCAGATACTTGAGATGACATCATCAGTGATTGCTTATCAGTCTTGCTGCTCACTCATTCTCATATAAAGTTCTCAGCCATCCTCTGTGTGTCTTCAGATTTACTTAACTATATGTGCTGATTATAAACTGAATTTGTATTATATTATGTTGGCAGTTTAGTTATCTGAACAAAATTCTCTTTACCATGCCAAGAGTAAAATGGGCATCTCTGTACAAAATATTTGATTGTGTCAGCCAAGCTTGCAGTTTTGCTAGCTGAAACAATAGCTTTTGTTCTTTATTTTTATATATATCACACAACTACATATGAATCAAAAGCTTGAATTTGTATTGAGAGCATCATTTAAAAGGCAACAAAGTGTAAGGTAGATTAATAATAGTACCCATTTGTTAAGCAGGTAGGCCCACTGGACATACAGTCCCTTTTTAGGGTTGACCCAGGATCAATGTCTTTTTAAGTTACTTACTCAAGGTCACACAGTAGGCAAATGAGAGCTACAAGAATCAAACCCTGTACCACAGGAGCTACAGCTCTCAGCACTAGCAATCTGCACCGACTGCTGGTACTATAAATTGTGCTACTATGTTGCCCTTTGCACCAATGTCAGGTTTAAATGTAACCACCTTGCCTTTCACCCACACTTTTCAGACTGAAAGTCATTAGTTTTAATTTACTATTTGAAGTGAATGCATACACTCATTCTACCAATACACAGATATACTAAAACTCTAGCAGCATGTACTGTATTAAAATGTTCTTCAACAGTAACAGACTACTGTTTTGACTAAAAAAGTAGTATATTGCTTCTATACATGTTTCTGTTCCTGTCAGACTCTGGTGAAATGGCTGTCACTCCCAGAAAGCCTTCTGAATAGGAAAAATACTTTGTAGCATGAGTCTGCATGCATATAGCCACAATATTTCCAATGGGTGCAGTTTCTTTCTGATCATTTGTTACCAGACATCTTGTAGTCGCATGCAGTTTTGTTTTCATTTTGTTATTTTTAATGAACTGAGACTTTATTTCCCTCTCACTGTCATGCCCAGACCTTAGTTTGCATGCTTCCATCTCCTCTGCCATACTTGTTAATCACACATTAGGCAGTTCTCTTGATCTTCGTACATTGCTAGCATTCTCCAAAGTTAGAGCAGCTTCCCACAACAGTCTGACCCTTACCTGATCATTTCTGATTCTACAGACAATTCCATCCCTTTTTTAAAGAGCAACATTTTATTACACACATTTTCATTTTATATACTGTTTAATTCCCATGTGGATCACACTGAATGCTGATAAAACCATTGTATAATTAAATGGTATATATAATACTAATAGACTAACTTCATGTCAGGAAATAAGTGTTTACATCTGACTTTCAAAAATTTGCCATTGCTATGCTTGTAAATCCATATATCACATTTATTCTATCCACTGTTGATCTCCAGATTGATTTAACATTGCTCCTTAAACAAAACATTGAAACAAGCAAATTGACTATTGACAATATAATTTGAGATCAGTAACTAACTACTGACCTTCAACTCTAATATTGACATATGACTGTAAAAAATGAGGACAATCTGAAAAAAGTCAAGGTCTGTGGCATACTTCATTACTATAGTCTTAGATTTTGCTTCATTTACTTTTTATTCTGTTATACTAGTAAAATACTTCAATTTAGCAAATATAATTTTATATCATGTTCCAGATTAGTAACATATATTATATTATACACAAAAAGGCTATATTCTCATTAATATTTCTCCATCTATAAGCAATTATATTTGATTATCTAATATATCTGGCTACTGACTCTAAATACAAACCAAATAACAATGGTGAAAGTGTATACCCCCTGCCTAGCTCATCTTGTAAGACTGAACACATTAGATATCTCACCATTACTCTTCACTGTAACCTGGGCTCCTCTGTAGATACTGAATATTAATGTGATCCATATTTGTGAAAACCTAGATGACTCAAAAGATATCTTAATAAATTCCAAGCTCATTCTGTCAAATGTTTTTTCAGCATCCAAAGCTATTAACATTAGTGTGGTATTATATTACAGTGAATCCTTTTGAATCATAAGGGTTCTAGTAATTGTACTGTATGTTTATATACCTTCTATAAACTCATGTTGATCCACATCTATTATTCCTGACAATATATTTGTCATTCATTTTACTAAAATTGTGATAGAGACTTTATAGTCATTATTCAGAACTGAAATGGGTCTGTATGACTATAGATCAAGAGGATCTTTCCCCTACTTTGATATAACTACCACTATGGCTTTTTTCAAGTCAAAGGCACATCTCCACCCAAAAAATGTTGTTAAAAAGCACTACCCAGACTTTTAATATCTCCTGTTCCTTTTTTCTTCCACACTTATATTTGAATTCCATCACTTCGGATCATAGCATCATAGGGTCATAGGAGGTTACTAGGCTATCAATCCAGAGGTCATTTCAAGCCTAGCCATTTCATCCCAATGTAATACACTGATACTCTAGCCAATACCCAGGATTGTATTTAGTAATGACTGCCCATGTCAATGAGGGTTGTGGGTGGTATCCCTGGTAAGAAGTTATGGTGCCCCATCCAGTCATCCAGGTACCTATTGAACCTTGTCATAGAGGTGCTGTGCTTCACATGAATTGTCAGCCTATTCCAAAGACTCAGCAGTCACTGGGTGACAAATCTGTCCCTCTAGCCCATCCTATTCAAGTTGCAGGCCATAGTTAGGTCCCTGGAATGGGTAACTCTAGTCCCATTTGATTTACAGATGTGCAGCAAATTCATTAGGTTTGGGTCGGAGATTGCTCTGTAAGCCAGGCATAAGTCTATCCAGGAGTTTCCTTGTATTCTGGTTTCTCGTTATTTCTTTAATTTCAATTTGCTTTATTTTTTCTGCTAACACCCTCTTTCTACCTCTGTTTAGTAAGAAGTTGCAACTATCTCAGATATGTTGCCATTTCTTGTGTGTAACTCTCAATATCGACATCCTTTCTACATATTGTGCTGTAATAGTTTACTATTACATTCATAATTTTCCTGAGTTTGCTTCTACTCTACCGTGTTCATAATTATTGATATTATATATCATCCTTTCAACTTTTTGTTTCCTTAAATGTAAAGCCAGTAATGTGGTTGCTCTAGGATTATTATCAAAAGTAGTTGTAAAAAACATCGCTTTATGATCATTCATACTTTCTAAGTAGTCTTGCATAGACAATCTAGCTTCTTTCCATTGCTCTTTAGCCAATTTTATTCAACTTATTCTTTGTTGCTTCTGTAAATCCCATACCTTTTTAAACCCTCTAGATACATATTGTGACTATTATTTCATATCTTGCTTGCTTTCATTATTAGCACATTTCTAGTCTTCATTTTACAGTTATCCAAATCATTTGCAAGATGTTTACTACTTCGATTCAAATCTAAGAACATCTCAATTTAATTTTGATCTACCAATAATTAAACAGATTCCTTTTTACAAGAAATACTGGAAAACACCACTATTTGTTGCAATAATCCTTTACTTGCTTACAAAATTTAATCTGTATAAGAGCATGGTCTGACATTATCACCTGATGTGATTTGTACCATCTTAAAATAGTCTGTTGACATGTAACATCTATCTAATCTTTCCCAAAAATCATATTTCCCTGAACAATGTGTATATTCCAATTCATTCTCCACACCTTCACTGCACTGATGACAAAAAAAGCATGAATATGTTTCTACAAATATCTGACCTCATCTGGTATTATTCATGTTTGGTGAAAGGCTTTAATTTCTCCCATAATATTCTTTATATTTTGTTACAATGCTTTCAATGGAATATATACTGCAGCAAGTGCAATTCTTAAACCATACTAGCAATGTAGTATTGCTATAAATGTTCCCTTCTAGCCTTTTTCTCATACCCTTTTAAATTGATATATAACCCCCTTTCTTTCATTCTCCTTCTGTTCCAGCAAAGAAACCCTCTTTCCCATATAAAATGTTCAAGTATTTTATGATTCAGGTGTGATTATTTTAACATTATTACATGTTCATTTCTATTGTAAATATAAGTAAGCCCATTTTCTTATTTTTCTCTTGTCCACCAACCATTTAATATTCCAGACTAATAAGTCAATTTGTGATGTTACAAAGCTTATCCTGTGTTCTATATTCATATATTCTTTGTCTTTATATTGCAACCTGGTCACTGCTAGGCTGTTTCTGTCATTTTTGTTCCATTTTATATACTTTTGCGTAATATTGTCCCAAAAGAACATGCTCTCTTATTTTTATTAGTGCAGAGCACACTTGACTCCCCACCCAAAAAATAAACAACATATCAACTTTGTACATATTTTCTCAAGGCAATACAGATGACACGGTAAAACAGTAGTATAGGTTCATAGGTAGGTACTAGGCTATCGGCCCAAGGGTCTACGTAAGCCTAGCCAGCAAGGTTCCCTGGCTTACGCCACCCAAGAAAGTTATTTTCCTGTGCCATTGTCCAGCAGAGACACAGAAGTGATCCCCGGGGTGTATTTCCTATTTCCCATCCACTCATAAAGATTTTTCTTGAAGAGTGCTAATGAAGAACTTTGCTTGACATAGATGGGTAGCTTGTTCCAGAGTATAGGAAGTCTCTGGGACAGGAATCTATCCCTCCAGCATGTCCTGTTTATTGTGGTGACAAGGTTTAGGTCCCTAGAGCATGTAGCTTGGAGGGATTGGGATTTCTTTAGGTGCAGCATGTCCAACAGCTCTGGGTTTGACATAGCTTTATATGTTAGGCAGAGATCACCTCAGAGTAGGCGATATGCTATGGAGTAAAGCTGGAGTTTTTTGAGACAGTCTGTGTAGGGTATCTGTTTGAGGCCGGTAATCCTCGTTGTGAGGTATTTTTTGAGGTGGTCAGTGTAGGGCATTTGTTTGAGGCTAGAAAACAAGTATTATAAACCAATAATAAATTTTTATCACTTTCCTGCAGCTAGCAATGTTAGTATTTAATTACTAAAGCTGTCCATCTATGCTTGTCCTGCTTGACAGCCGAGCTATCTGCCATTTATGTAGTATATTTGTAACTCATTGGTTCATATGTGTACACTAGGCTAACAACCACTACAGCCCTTATAAACCTAACCATGCAACTCAAATGTGACCCCGAAATTTGATTTATATAGGGGTAATTTACTGACTGCCTCTGTCTGTCAGAGACATAGACACCAGACCAGGAGTGAATTTCCAATTACGCATCCACTGGCCCAAGTTGCAATTAAATAGGGATAGGGAGGAACTCTGCTTCACATAGATGGGGAGCCTGTTCCAGAGAATGGTAATTCTGTGAGAAACTATCTATCTCTCAAACATGTTCTATTTATGTCACAAGCAAAATTTAGGTCTTTTAATCTAGTAATTCTGATGCTATTTGTTTTGTGTATGTGCAAAAGGTTAATCAAAACGGGTTCCAGGGATGCCTTACATGCCAGGCAAAGATCACCTTTCAGCAGTCTGTATGATACTGAGTAAAGAAGCATGGCTTTCAGTTGATCAGCAATGGACATTTTGTTTACTCCTTGTATTCTTTTTGTAAAGAGATTTTGTGGATGCTCCAGTTGCTGCATGTGCCAAGTCAGGTGCATACCGAAGGGGGCATTATACCTCATGATGGTTTTGATGAGGGCTGAGTACAGAGGTATGAGGACCTCTCTGAACCTAGATGATGTGCCCTTGGTTATAAGTTGACCAACTCAGAAGGGGTTTCTTATTACCTTGGGCACATGTTGGCCGAAGGTTAGGTTACTATTTACATGAGTTCCTGGATTCCTGACTAGTGAATCAGATTTTAAGTGTGTTTTATGGATGATGTAGTTACCTGGGGTGGCAGACTTTAATGCATTTTCTGGTACTGAGATTTAAGCCATGGCTTTGGCACCAAGTGTTTGTCTTGTAGAAGACCTTCCTGAAGGGTGTTTTTACCTTGGGGGGATTCAATGACATCCCATTTTGCAATCACATGTGGTTAGACAGAGGCCTTTGACATTGGCTTTAACATCCGAGAAGTACATGCAAAACAGGAGTGGGCATAGCACAGAGCCCTGGGTGACTCCACTGGTGACCAACCTCTTTGTGGAGATAGCCTTACCAGTTTTAAGCTCCTGGGTCCTATCAATGAGCCATCTAGCTATCCAGGATGTTACAAAGATGTGTATACCTAGTTCTGTAAGTTTGTTGACAATGCCTGAGTGGGGTATTGTATCAAATGCTTTAGCCAAATCTAGATCACCATGTGCACTGCTTTAACCTCATCCATTGCCTTACTGACCTTTTCAAAGAACTCCAAAAGATTCAGTAAGCATGACCTCCTTTGAAAAAGCCAAACTGGGATGGATCTAGTGTCTGGAGGTCTCATATATCATTGTTGATAATTTCTATGATAATTCTTTCCATGGCTTTGCAATCAAGACTAGTCAGACTAATGAACCTCAACTTTCCAGGATCTGTTGAAGGACATCTTCCATTCATGTGGCACAAAGTCTGTTTTAACTCATTACAGATGGATGATGCCTGTAAGTGTTTCTGCAGTTACATCCTACTTCTAGGCATCAAATATTGTTTGTTCATATTGGCATTAGTAATTTCAAAACCATGCTGCATACAAAGTATTAAAATATTTCACCTTAAAGCTTACACAATGGCAAATACAACTGTGTGGATATTTGACCTTTGTCTAGTACAGGTAAAGAAATATTAATTGTGTTCATATAGTATTCATTATATTGTCATAAATGTCATACTTTTCTAAATATCTTGATGACCAAGTAGCACAGACAAAGCTATTTAGCCTTATATGAAAGTTCTCAGTAGGTTGAACCAAGTTCTACTGATAGTATGTGTGTAACATGAGTGGATGCTGAGACATTGTAAATTGTTTACAAAATATTATAATCTTAATAGTTACTATGTTTAGTTTGAAACCTAGAACCTAACGAATACTACCACTATAAAAAGTTTGTGCTGAAGAGTGTGCCATTTGCACTTTAGTAACACCTACTTTACAGAGATATGTACATTTGGTTGAAATGTGAGGACATACTTTGAATCTATCAAAAAGCTTAAACTCCACACATTGGAAGTTGCAGTTCATTGGAAGTTACAGTTCAAACCTCAAATGGTCTAACGGAGGGAATAACTTAAGACAATAGTTAAATAATGACTCCAGGGGTCCTGATAAGTCATATTTTAGACTATTCAGGAGGCATCCTGGGATGGCACTGGGAACCACTGAGGCCCTGTTCTTGGCTTTTGTTATGTTTGAAGGTATTTTAGGGGAATGGTTGGTATGAGAGGAGAGCATAGGTCTCAACCTCTTAAGAGGCCAGTGTGGAACACAGACCCTAGCAATGTGTGACAAACGGCCAAAATGTGGAATACCCTATTTTCGCACTGTGCGAAAAGTGCCATCACCATGGAGCAGGGTAGAACATCTTTAAAATTCAATAAAACACACTTCTCAGATCCAAAACCTTTATTTTTTATAATTAGCAATACCATAATCACACCAGTAAATGAAACAGGACTTTACAAAAATAAAAATCACATTTACTACATTTCCTAAACAGACATTACAAGTCACACAAATGATTTTAGTTAGACCAAGTTAAATAGCATCCTGTTATATGTCAGATGTAGGCTTATTGTATTCTGCTGTGGCTTTCTTGGCAGCCTCTAAAACATGTGTTCGGCAGCTTAGCATCACATCACTTCAGTTCTTCATTCATTTTAATTGCCAACAAAGAGTTCAATGTTTTTACACTCAGAGACTGACGCAGTTCAGTTTTCACTTTCCGCACCATGCTAAATGCTCTTTCCACTTGTGCATTTGAGTGTGGCAAGCAAAGTAGACTCATCATCAGCTGCTTAGAGTGTCAGTTTCTCTTCAGTGCAAAGGTCTCTCAGAAAGTGTGTCCAGTACTTTGGCACACATGAGTGGGGCCCATCTACTGGGCCTGTCAGATTCCCCATGTCCTCGATCTGATATTGGGTAAACTCATCAATTAATTGTTCAGCCTCAACATCATTTTCACACACACCCAGATGGAAGCCAACGTCCCTGACAAGTCCCGAAGAAATGTCCAGTTTTTTGGCCGGATTAATAACTAACGCAGCATCTTTCAGTAAGTGATCCTGCATGGGAAACCTTTTCAACATTTTCTGTAGCAATGCAGCATAAAAAGCTGTAACATTTTTATATAAGTTATATTCAATGACTGTGTCGGCAATATCCTCCTCATGGCTGTTCATGTACTCCTTGACTTCATAGCCGATACGCAGTTCACTATTTGGTAGAACACAGCTACTGTCAGTCAACACTGACACATCACTGTGTTTGATTAGTTTGACAGCAGCTGCAGGTCTGAGGAGTCTGCCAGCATACTGCTGCAGGAGTTTATGCACAGTGACATGCAGTGTCAGTAGCTGACTTTCTCAGCTCTGAAGCCAGATGTTGAACTCCAATAAGGGTTCAAGTGTATACTTAAGAAACAGAAAAACATATGCACTTCATAACTCTGCAGATTTTTAGAAATTAAGTAAATTTTAGCAGACCTTGGCTCTGCAGACAGAAAATACGAATTTAGAGCTGGCCACATGTCTAGTGTTCTGTTAATTACCTTACCAAGACTGAGCCATCTAGTAGGTGCATGTCTAATGATCTTGAGGTGGTCAGTATCTGTGAACAAAGCAAATTGTTGCAGTTTTGTTGTCTTTGTGCACTGGAACTCAAATGGCAGTACACATCTGATATAAGTTATTCAACTGGTGAATGTAGTGCTTTTACAGCAGCCTTACTGCAGAGATCTGCCAAGTGGCAGAGACACCCCATATTTATAATTATGGGCTTCACCTCCTTTAAGCAAGACAGCACAGAATTGTGTTTTCCAATCATTGAGGCAGCATTGTCTAAAGAAAAGCCCACAATGTTGGAAACTAGAATGTTAAATTTTGAAGAAAAGAACACACTGTGAACAAACACCAACACTTCACTCAGCTCGATGAAGAAATAAATATAAAAAGCCATTCTTATTCACTTTAATACCAAAACAAAATAAAATTAAGTGCTTTTTGTTTGGGAAATATCCAAACTTCTTCAGATGTGTTATAAATGAAGTCCAGTTAAAAAATACTGGCACCTCTTCTCAGTGGATAAGGAGATCTCTGCTAAATTGGGGGAATCTCCGACTATTACATATAGGAAGGGACAGAACCTAAAGAAGTTGATGGAAACTACCATAAAACCATCCAATAGGCATGTAGGAATGTATAGGTGTGATGCATGCAGATATTGTATTTATATTGAAACAGGTACAAAATTTCGAGTAAGGAACTACAATTTTTATACTAAGGGCAAGTTCAATTGTAATTCCAGGTCAGTGGTATACCTTGCACAGTGCAATACCTGTCTGGCTTTCTAGATCGGTAAAACCGATCGTAGATTGCATGACAGGATTTATGAGCACACCTATGCTATTAGTAAACAAAAAATGGATAATGCTCTAGCTAGGCACTGTAAAGATAACCACGGCCATGGTTTTAAATTTAGAGTCATAACACAGGTAGCTGCACATGAGAATGTGAGGTATTTAGATAGTAACATTGTTAAGTTACACCTCAAAGAACATGAATTGAAATGGCAGTTGTTACTAAACTCCTGTGCCCCCCCAGGTATTAATGAAATTTGTGGTGCTGTGGTAGTGTTGTCGCCTCACAGTAAGACGCTGTCCGGTTTGATTCTCAGATAAAGCGTCTTCTGCGTGAAGACATGCGTGAATGGGCGTACCTTCGTTGAAGGTTGTGCATCAGGCCTGGCAAGCCGGTACGTAAAAAACAACTGCCAATCATTAGTGGACCGGAGTTCCGCTGTGGCGACCCCTAACCGTGAAAAGCCGAAAGACACAAACAAATTCTTTAGCAAGTATATTAAAATTAAAAAGCTTGCTTAGGTAAAAATGTTTTAGGTAACTTCCTAGGTATTTTCACATGCTATTTGGTTGGATGGTTGGTTATTTATTTTATTGACAAAGTATTAATATGAAATAATGAAGTCATGAATTAATTTTTTATATTATGCTTTTATATACCTTGTTTTGTATAGATTATGTTTTCATAATACTGCATAGTAATTAGGTTAGGGATGGGTGTTGGTTTTATTACATATGCACATATATTTATATTTATTCTTAGCAAAAGTAATAATTTCTATAGTGTCATGATGTTTGTAAAGTTCTGAAGTTTTTAGGTTCATTTTGGTCTTGTTAGCAAAACAATGCAACTGTGAAGTACAATTTTAAATGGGTGCTGTGATCCACTTGTAGGCAATTAATCAATTAACTCTTCATGATATAGAGTGGATTTTTGCTGGGCTGACTGTTTTTGTTCTTGCTCTACATCTAAAGAAGTTTGGATATTTCCCAAACAAAAAGCGCTTAATTTTATTTTGTTTTAGTATTAAAGTGAATAAGAATGGCTTTTTATATTTATTTCTTTATCGAGCTGAGTGAAGTGTTGGTGCTTGTTCACAGTGTGTTCTTTTCTTCGGAATGTTAAGTTTTGTCAGAGTGCACATTAAAGCATCAAACATTGCTTGTCCAGTTCCCGACACACATTTTGGCATATAAAGGGACCTTATCACATTTTTGCTTGCCTTTTCATCAAGGTAATCAACAAGGATCACTAACAGTTTGTCATCTCCCATGTCTGTGCTTTGGTCCATATACACACAGAATGGTGATTTCTGTCAGGCTGCTGCAGCATCATTCTGGTAATGAGGCCCCAGGACATCCCGTGCAATGCATGCTGCCTTTGTTGCTCCACATGTCATTTTCCAGAGAACATCTTGATCCTCTCCACACTTTTTCATAAATTTCAGGATGTGTTCTTCTGCTGAAAATGATAAGTTGTGTTTAGTAAGGAGAGACACAAAACCAACCTCTGCCTCAACCACCTTTGTATTTGCTAAACTCTGAGGTCCAAAGAAATCCACCATAGATCTTCCGGCTGCATGCTTGCAATTCTGTCTGTGTTTCTCACTGTTGGCATGTTATTGCAGATCATGTCTACCCCCGTGATGGATTGTGAAATCTGTGTTGCAAGTTTTGCAGAAGGCATATTTCACTCAGTGCCTACTCATAGAAAGTCAGTCAAAGGCACTTGCCCAACTTGGCTGAAAAATTGTGTATCTTCTCTTCTTTGGGGTGCGATCTGTATCTACATCCCTGTCATCATTGTAATCTGGGCAGTCTGTACCTAGCAGATTTGTAAAACAATGGTGTTAAACAATGACAAACAAATGGGACTATAGTGCAGAAAGGAAAATTTGGAAATCTCCTCAAAAGCAAAGATGAGACAATAAGGCCATAACCTACCCATATCACTGGAAGTTTCCTGACTTTGCACCCTCTTTTCTTGCTCATCTATGCTCCTTTTGTTTACTAAGAAGGCCTGCATGATCAGATTATTCACTTCCTTGCTTCAACAACGACACTCACTCCTCTGGTGCTCACTTGCCCACCTAACCAGTGTTGCAGAAGGGAAGAGTGACTTTCATGACATTCAGTACTCTCAAAGCACCCTTGATTATATCTCAAAATCCATGCCAAGGATAAACACTTCCAGCTTAACAAATGCACTTGCAACACACACACACACACACACACACACACACACACACACACACACACACACACACACACACACACACGACAATACTATTTGGATTTTACATTCACCACTTTAGATGTGTTCTACCCCTGTCCTACAGCCAATTCTGGGCCTGACAAAGGTGCATAAAAAGGGTACTTAAAACCAGGACCCTCTGTACATTTACAAGAATGTGCCATTTAAGACATCATGCCTTGGAACAGTTATGACCAAAGCATGCACGAATGCACAATCAAGTTACACTGTAAAGTTCTACCAGAAAACAAAACCGGATACTTTAAATCAGTTCATTACTATAAAGAACTCACTTCTGACATCCATCATGACATACCTCTCAGTCTCTAAGTGCAAGAAATCAGGACAAAGCCCTGCCCAACGTACTAAGGGGACAAGCAGCACAAATAGACACTAAATATTATTCTTATAAATTTAGAAAGTTGCTAGAATAACAGGACCTGATTTGGCATACAGTTTCTGCAAAAAAATAACAATTACTTTCAGAGATGTACAAGGGGGACAAGCAGCACAAACACAGAGACACTTTAAATATTGTTCTTATAAATGTAGAAAGTTGCTAGAACAGGACCTGACTTGGCGTACAGTTTCTCTAAAAAATGGCAATTACTTTCAAAGACATACGAGGGGGACAAGCAGCACAAACAGATTCCTTTAAAAATTGCTCTTATAAACTTAGAAAGTTGCTAGAATAACAGGACCTGACTTGGCATAGAGTTTCTGCAAAAAAATGGCAATTACTTTCAGAGACGTAAAAGGGGGAGAAGCAGCATAAACACATTGACACTTTAAATATTGTTCTTATAAACATAGAAAGTGTTAGAATAACAGGACCTGACTTGGCATGCATTCTCTCTAAAAAATGTCAATTACTTTCAGAGATTTATGAGGGGGACAAACAGCACAAACACAGAGACACTTTAAATATTACTCTTATAAACATAGAAAGTAGCTAGAATAACAGGACCTGACTAGGCATACAGTTTCTGCAAAAAAATAGCAATTACTTTCAGAGATGTACAAGGGGGACAACCAGCACAAACACAGAGACAATTTAAATATTGCTCTTATAAATGTAGAAAGTTGCTAGAATAACAGGACCTGACTTGGCATACAGTTTCTCTAAAAATGGCAATTACATTTAGAGATGTACTAGTGGGACAAGCAGCACAAACACAGAAACACTTTAAATATTGCTCTTATAAAACTTAGAAAGTTGCTACAATAACAGTATCAGATGTACTAGGGGACAAGCAGCCCAGAGACACTAAATAGTGCTCTTATAAACTTAGAAAATTGTTACAATAACAGGATCTGTGCTAGCATACCAGTTTTAAAGGATAGGGAAATACTTGCCTAACCATTAACCTTAACCATCAACATTAACCTTACCATTGCAGCTAAAACAGTCACTTACCTCTGCCTATGTAAACAGCGCCAGCAGTTCAATACAATCCAAAGACAGTCCATGGCACAAACTATGTATGATGATCCATCAGGCAGCAAAATAAACCTCAGCCTTCTGACTGATCTTGATCCACCAAAGCAGTGGCAAGCAAGGTCCCTGAAGCCCATTCAGCTCACTGACTCTTCTCCTACCAGGCTGGCTTCCAAGTCCCGAAATCTTCACCAAAGCTGCTCCTTCCTTCTTCCTGATCCCAAAGTTCCTGGTCTTCAAGAGTTCTTCCTTCCAAGTGGTTGTTGCAAGCAACTTGCAAAAAGTAAAATCCCCGATTCCTGGAAGCCTTTTTCAAGCCATATTTTTGGCATGAAAAGGCTTCCCTGAATTCAATTGGCCTGTATTGGGAGCTCTCATTGGCTTCCGTCCTCCTGAAAAGCTTTACTTGATTGGCTCATGGACCGCATTCACGATTGGCTGTAAATGTGGTCTACGAGCCAATCAAAAACTGTGGAGCACAGCCAACGCTGTGTAATGTGGAAGGGCAGAACAGCTATGCATTGGTTTGTATACCACGATGCCGATTGGCAGTAATTGTGGTATTCAAACCAATCAGAATTCAGGTAGCGGAGCTACAGCTGTTCAATGAGGAACAGTGGAACAGTGGCTTCACTCGTCGTTAAATGTGGAGTGTTCTGCATAATCCAGAGCACTTGGGTGTTCAGGAGGAGAGTAAAGTTGGAACTGTATTTGTCCATTAACAGCTTCATTATATTACCAGGCTCGGTGAATGTGGCACCATTACCCACAAGTTCAGCACATTGCTGTGCAATGCCCTTGGAGTTTCTGGCATATCTTATCCTTAAAGTTGGCTTTGTTTGACCTAATTAGCTTTCTTAGTTGTCTATTTATGCTGATGACAGAGTTTTTATCTTTATAGGAATTACTCTTCCTGATTTTCCCATAATTTCTTTCCTTTTGTTGCATATCTGTTTAATTTGAGATGTCACCAGGGGAGTTTGTTTCTGGGGTTAGTCCTGGGCTTACATCTGGTAAGTACAATAGCCTCTATACAGCCAATGATATGGTTGTATTGAGTTTCTGAGAGCAATTAGCATAGGCTGGTGTGTTCTTGAGTTTTGGAGGGTCATTGGATTTTGACAAATCATCACTTAATAAAAGGTAATTTGCCTTGCAATTGTTCCTAATTGTTACTGGTTTTAATTGGAGTATGGAGTTGATTTTGATTTTAAAGGAGACAGCTTTATGGTCTGACCTTACCAGGGAAGAGGAGGAGACATTGGGGGGATGCAGTATTCTCCCATATTTGTCATAGGTCCATAGGTTAATATAAGGCTACTAGGCTAATAGCCCTAGAGCCCTTACAAGCCTACCCATATTTATCCTGAATTGCCCCAGTTGTCAGTGGTTAGGTGAGTGAAATTCACAGAGGTAAGGGTCTATTGTAGTTAATAATGACTTCACTGTACAGGAGGAAGATGGGTGTCACCCTAGGAGTGAATTTGTGGTCACCCATCTATTGATCTAGGTTGCTTTTGAAGAGGATCAGGGAAGTACTCTGTTTTACATGAATTGGAAGCTTGTTCCAGAGAAGTGTCAGTCTCTTGGAGATGTATCTATCTCTCCAGCATGATCTGTTCATGTCAGAGGCTAAGATAAGATCTCTGGTGTGAGTGACCCTCATGCAGTTTGATTTACTAATGTGTAGCATTTCCATCAGGGCTGGTTCAGAGACTGCTCTGTAAGCCATGCACAGGCCACCTGTAGAATACAGAATACAGTGATAGAGTTTCACTCTTTCTGTATAAGACTTGTTTTGTAAACCTTGTAATTTCTTGGTGAGAAACTTCTGTGGTCTCAACAATTGTTGAAGGTTTCTGGTGAGGTACATGCAAAAGGGAGCATTGTGTTTAATTGCTGGTCTGATGAGGGCAGAGAATAATGGAATTATAACATCCATAGATACAGACATGATGCCTTTACTTATAAGCTGTATCAAATAGAAGGATATCCTTACTGCTGTAGATACATGGTGGTCAAAGTTCAGGTTGCTATCAAACTGAGTACCCAGATCATGTACCACTGGGTCTACACCTAGGGTGGGTGTTGTCTATAATGTCATTAGCAGGGATGTCAGCTTTCCCAAAGGGAATGATAATACATTTTTTTTTGCATTTAGCTTTAATCCATGGCTTTGGCACAAATCATTTGTATATGTTAGCTAACTCTGTCTACAGTATATTAACATTGTTGGGGGACTCAATGATTGCTCCCAATTTGCAATTATCAGTGAACTTGGTCAGCCAGAGGCTGTCCAAGTTTGCCTGGACTTCTGAAAAATAAATTCTGAACAGTAAGGGGTCCAGCAGAGAAACATATGGTATACCACTGGTGACTGATATTTTACTAGAGATGAAGTCACCCACTTTGACAATATGTGTTCTGTCGGTGGGCCAGTTGGCTACCCATCTTGTAATGTAGGGGTTAATTCCAAAATGGGAGAGTTTTTCTATAATACCTGAGTAGGGTATTGTGTCAAATGCCTTGGCTAAGTCAAGATATGTGATATGTACTCTCTTTCCCTCGTCCAGGGCCTTGATGACTTTGTCAAAGAAGTCAACCATGTTTAACAGGCATGATCTACCTTTAACGATTCCAAACTGGGTTGGGTCCAGAGTTTGGAGATTACTTATGTCTTTGTCAAAAAGATCCATAATGACTCTTTCCATGTGCTTGCAGATGAGGCTAGTAAAGCTTATGGTCCTATAATTCCTATGGTCGGTTGATGGTCCCCCTTTGTGCAGAGAGATGACTGTCACTGTCCTCCATTCCGCTGGAACATAGCCATTTTGCAGGCTGTGGTTAAACACGGATCCAAGTGGGACTGCTAAGTCATGTTTTAAGTTGTTTAAAAGGCAACTTGGGATGTTGTCTGGTCCATTGATGCTGTCTTTGTGGCCTTGGAGAGCGCCAAGATGACCTGCCCACTTCAGATAATAGTCTGAGGAATGGTGGCAGGTATACTTTGGAAGATGACTGCAGGGGACAGAGAAGACAAGGGGTGCGGTTTGCTCTAAATCTGTCAGCTAGCAGATTGGCTATTACCATCAGATGAGTACGGGTGGTGCCATCCACAATCAGTTCAGTGCATAGTGGGAATTCCCTTTTTAGATTTCATACATAGTTAAAGAATGCCTTATGATTATCCTTAGCTAGGGAGGGTATTTTTGCTTTGCAATTTGCTTTGGAGGACTTGACAAGATCTCTAATTTCTTTGTTTAAACTAGAGAGGGATTTTGTTCTCTGCTGAGCCAGTTCCCACTTGCTGTTTGGCATTAGTTTTGTTTCTCTTGTATAGCCTGTTTGTACTAGGGGGTCCACCAGGGTGGCTTGTTTTTTTTTTGACAAGACCTTGTTTTAATCCAGTCAGGTGCAGCTGTTTCTATGCAACCACTTAAGTCATTATACATGGCACTGCTGTATAGCTCTGCAAAGGAGTCTGTGTTATCTGCATTAGAGGGGCTTTGAAACATTTTATACCATCACTTAGAAGGCGGTAGTCTGTCTTTTAAAAATTCTTAAGTGTTTTTGAGCTTGATGGGGTATCTGGTCTTATAATGACATCAAACAAGAATGATTTATGGTCTGATCTTACCAGGGAGGGCATCACACAGGGAGGGGGGGGGGTGAGTACTATGTCCAGGATATTTGAGCCTCCTGTGGGTGTGCTGACTAGTTCTTCCTGAGCATTTGCATTGACAAAGCCTAAGAAACTCTGAGCCAGCATGTTTGTGGTGTTTCCCAGTCAATGCAAGGATAATTAAAATAATGAATGAGTATACTGTTAGGCTGTATGGCAAGTGACTCCAGTAAGTCCAGGTATGTGGTATGCTTTTCCTGTTTCATGGTGGGGACCTATAGCTAGCTATGATGTGGTAGGGGGCTTTGCCTATAGTTAATTGGACATAGCGTAGCTCAAGAGAGTCATACTGTTTGACTAGTCTCGAGGTGTACTTACCTTAATGAAGATGGATACACCTCCTCCTTTGGTTCTTTCATGCTCAGTTTGTGGTCTGAATGTATGGGAGGCACTGTAGCCCTTCATGGGCAGGGTGCTGTCCATGTCTTTAAACTATGTCTCAGTAACTGCACAGATGTCAGCATCTTTCCAAGTGAGGCGTGCTTCCAAGGAGTGCAGTTTCTTGTTTAGACTCCTAGCATTAAGAAGCAGTACCTTAAGTTTATCTAGACAGGATTTTGTTATGTTGGGAAGTTCGTTATTTTGACACTGCCTAAAAAGGCACAATAAGGGTGGCTAATGCGTTTGCCAGTATCCAAAAGCCTAGAGGAGACAGATGGAGACCATCTCTGGCAAAGCAGTGTGGCCTGTCGACCATGTTCTCCCAGACTGACAGATATTAGATCCCCTTGGACTGATACCAGAAGCTAAGCCAATTGTTAAAATCAGTCATTTTTGTTTGTATTGTGGCCTCATCTTTGGAGAAGGTATAATGCTGCTTAAGGTTAGTCTTATACCTGCCTGTGGTACATGACCTTAAAGCTCAGTCATGTCTCTCTTAATATAGTCTAGTGAGCTACATTGCAAGTCATTCACCTCCACATGAACTATGACGGAGTCATACCAGTACTTGTGGTTAAGTGATTTGAGTGCTTGAGTGACTTATGGGATCCTGCCTCCTGAGAGGCAGATAACCATAACCTACCTGGTCCGTATCCAGCCTGGTGAGGGGAACATTGATGTGTCTCACAGTGGAGTCACCTATTGACCAATACATTGGGTTTTGTGGAGTTATACCTTATGGGGTTATTTGTTGAGACACTGGTGTTGTGGTTGTTTTTTGCATTGTTATGTGTGTAAGTGTTTTTTGTTAGGGAGGCCTCTGATCTTTGGGTAAGTTACTAGTGAGTACCTCCGCATATGTGCATTTATGTGTCATGTCCTTATTTAGTGTTGGAAGTGTGTGTGTGTGTGTGTGTGTGTGTGTGTGTGTGTGTGTGTGTGTGTGTGTGTGTGTGTGTGTGTGTGTGTGTGTGTGTGTGTGTTTGTGTGTGTGTGTGACTGTGTGTGTGTGTGTGTGTCTGTGCTGACAACTTGTTTGGCATTCGATTTGTCCTTATGTGATTGTCTTGCCTCCAATTTCATAGTGTAACTACATCTCTCACATCAAGTATTGGTTCCAGGAGTAAGTGGTGGTCAGTATACATGAGACAATTACTACATTCAGTCCTACAACTAACAGACAATGTAATACAGGACAATTAACTACTTAAGACAAAAGCAGACAGCACAGATTAGGTTTTGATATAAAGTGCAAAAATAACAAGAAATAGCGTAAGAAACTGCTGAAGTACAGTAACAGTTTATAAGATAAGTGCAAAAAAAAATACTTAGAGCTCTTTTGTGTTTCCCAGCTCAGATAGACCAGGTAAACTCCTACTGCCACTAGATAAATACTCCCAGTCCTACTAATGTAAAAGCACAGTAAAGGAGTGTCCGGAGTGAAATGCTACCACAAAAAACTTAAAATATATAAAATGCTGCCACAAACTTAAAGATATGGATGCAGCAGTATACTTTAAACAGCTTATAAAAGTGTGATTATTCAACAGAAGTACTTTGCTTTGTATAAATGAGCCAAGAGCCACTCAATTGTACAGAAATTTATAAATGCACGAAAAACAAGATAAGCTGACTTATAAGCCCTCCAGCCAAGAAAACTACATGTAGTAATCTCAAGTGTTTCTCCAACCTAAACAGACCAGGGCCAGGCTACCTCCCAGTGCACTAGACGGAAAATCCACTGACATCTTGATGTAAAAACAAGTGTTTGCTAGAGTGTAAAAATACACTACTTTATCCTACAGCTAGCTAGATAATGAATTCAGATCAAGTAAGTCAGCAGAAAGACAATGAGAGGGAAATGCACTTTTCAAAATAAGCATGAGGAAAGGTAAATAAATAATTCAATATATCAACAGCAGTGTTGAAAGGGAGGAGCTTATTAAGCTCAATTTACAGTAGGGGTGGGCAGCTTAAAATCACCAGGTTTACAAAGCAGATAAACAAAGGGAAAGGTCAGTGGGAAAAACAAGCAGGGAATCATTAGCAGTGCTTTAGTTTATGCATGCTTGAATTATTTTCAGCAAAAGACAAAGGCCCAGAAATTCACTGTGTGTTTAAGTATCACTCAAGAGGGAATTAACCAATGAAAAAATATGTGAAATGAGCAGCCTAGATAATTTAAGTGTCTATCTCTCCCATCGAACAAAAAAATCAGGCCAAGCCGATTTCTTAAAACAGAAAACAAAATGGAGCAGGTAAAACAGAAAGCAGCTCTATCAGTCACAGACAAAAAATATAGGTTTACTTTCCTCCCCCAGCAAGGAATCACCAGTAGTGCTTTTAGCTTTTGAAATCTTTTCAGCACAAGACAAAAGCCAAGAAATTCACTGTGTATTTAAACATCACTCAAAAGACAATAAACCAATGAAAAACGTGAAATTTGCAGCCTAGATAATTTAAGTGTCTATCTCTCACATAGAACAAAAATACCAGGCCAAGCAGATTTCTTAAAACAGAAAATAAAATGGAGCAGTAAAACAGAAAGCAGCTCTATCAGTCACAGACAAAAAATATAGGTTTACTTTCCTCCCCCAGCAAGGAATCACCAGTAGTGCTTTTAGCTTTTGAAATCTTTTCAGCACAAGACAAAAGCCAAGAAATTCACTGTGTATTTAAACATCACTCAAAAGACAATAAACCAATGAAAAATGTGAAATTTTCAGCCTAGATAATTTAAGTGTCTATCTCTCACATAGAACAAAAATACCAGGCCAAGCAGATTTCTTAAAACAGAAAATAAAATGGAGCAGGTAAAACAAAAAGCAGCCCTAGCAGTCACAGACAAAAATATAAGTTTACTTTATGCAGCCTTGAAGCTTTTTCAGTATGATGTTCAGTATGTTGGAGCCTCTAGTGGGTGCATTCACTATTTGGTCACGGGTGCTTGTATTTACAAAGTCCAGAAATGTTTGTACCTTTAGATTTGGGGCTGTGTATGATTCCCCATCTGTAGAGGGGTAATTGAAGTCTACCATGAATAGGGTGTTTGGTTATACAGTAGATGTCTTCAGAATGTCCAAGTATGATTGCAAGCTTCTTGGGACACAGAGGCTGACCTATAAATGGCTAGAAAATGGTATGGGATTTTGTCTGTGGTGATCTGCACATGGGAGAACACCAGCATGTCATCCTGTTTGAGCACCCTAGAGGTATACTTGTTGCTGATGTATATTCAGACACCTCCATCTTTATCCCTTGTCTGTGCAGCTACTGGTCTAAAAGCATGGAAGGCACTCTATTTTTGCACTGCCAGTGTAATCTCTGCAGGTTTAAAACATGTCTTGGTAACTGTACAGATGTCTATATTCTCAAGTGTGACAAGGACTTGGAGGGAGTGTAGTTTTTCTTTAAGCTCCTTGCTTTGATCAGCAACACCTTGAGGTTTATTTGAGTTGAATTTGCTGTCTGTAGATGTGTCAATTTGGCATTGCCTAAAAATACACTATGGGGGTGGATAAAGTTTTAGCCTGTATATGAAAGCCTAGAGGGGCAGGTACAGGCCATCCTTGGCAAAGCAACATGGTCTATTAATCATGTCCTCCCAAGCTGACAAATATTGTATTTCCTTCGAATGACATGAATGGTTGAAATCAATCATTTTTTGCTCATGTTGTAGCATCATCCTTGGTGATAGTAATATGCTGCTCAATACTAGGCTGATACCAGCCTGAGACACATAGTATGAAAGCTCTATAATGTCTTTCTTCATATAGTCCAGGGAAGTACATCTCAAGTCATTTACACCTACATGGACTGTGATAGAATCATACTGGTACCTGTGGCACAATGGCTCCCTATTACACTGTTGCAGACACAGGTTGTTGAATGCGTCTTTGTCAAACTGAAAAGCACGAAAAGGCAAAATAGCGAAGCGGCTTTTCAGCAAATTCTTTCCTTGGGAAAGAATTTGTTTGTCCGCTTTTGCTGCTTTGCCTTTTTGGCACTATAGTGCAATCTTGGAGTTGGTATATTTAAGTAGGGGGGTTGAGGGGGCAAAGCCCCCCACATTATGTAATGTTTTACATTTTTTTTGTTTCGGAACCGCTGTTCTTAGTTTTGACATTATAAGTTTTCACTTACATGGGGTCGATTATGTGTCGTTCGCTCTATTGAGCATGTGATATCATAATATAGACCCAGCACAATGACTTGAGTGTGTGTGTGATTCGGTTGAGCTTGACTCCAGATAAGCAACAAAGAATTATCTTCTCCTTGTTCAGCCTGGTTAGAGAGGCATCAGTATATCTTACAATGGAGTCTCCTATGACAAGACATCTGGGAAATGTGTTTACTTGCCTTAGTAGTTTAGTGTTTGGGGTTATTTTGAGAGTGACAATATGTGTGGTGTTAGGTGTTGCTTTTTCTGAGTGCCATTGGGCTTGCTGAGGCATAGCTTTGACAATTGGTGGTCTAGGCGATCTTTGTTGTTTAGGAAGATTGCTTTGAAGTGCCTCAGCATACGTTACTTTATATGTGTGTGGTGGTTGCTGTGTCTGTGATTTCAGCAACCTGATGTACACTTGTATGAGACAGTTTAGCCTCCAATGTCATTGTGTAAGTATACTTCTCACATACTTTGTCTGCTTCTTTAAGGATTAAGTGGTTGTAGTGAACATGAGACAATGGCTGCATTCTCTCAAGATGCCCATATCCACCAAGCTGGCTATAGAGAAGCTAGAAAATTGCATTTCCATAATGTCTAGTCCTTTGATTTGTGAGGTACAAGGGGGTGGGGTATTCTGGTTAGAAGACTATTAAATGTGCTTTGTTTATGTAGACTAATAAGGGGGCTTTATTGGGTCAAATTAAGCTAAACAATACTAAATTTTACTACCTTTAATGTTTACAGAATACTGAATTCTACTAACTTTGTAGGTATGGCCACTCGAGGCCCAACTAACTGCTCTAAGCTTGTTGGTGCACAAGGTATTTATGCGATGTTGCTGCTTTACACAGTACAGTTTTGTGGACCATTCTATAAGGAAAATTTGCTTTCTAGTTGTTTGCTAACTGTACATGGCATGGCTAACGCATGACAATGTGCAAAATTTGTAGCAGCACAGAAAAACAGAAAACTAACGAGCCATCTGGCTAATAAAATGACTACACTATGAGTCCTTTGGGGTATTAACCAACTCATATATACCAGGCAAACACCTCCTGCAACAAGATGAATAAAAACCCAGTCCTCCTAATGAAAACACACAGTAGAAGAGACCCTACAAACCACTTAAACAGCTAGCTGAAAATCCCTCGCTGAGGGCAGTTTCAAGCCAATTTTACAGCAGTAACAATGAGAGGAAGAGCATTTTTTAAAAATAAATTCAGTGAAATGCACACATAAAAGCAGGAAACAGTAGCAAGCACTCAAAATAAAGCTGCAATTTAGCAATCATAGATACTTAACTTTACCTGGATGGCAATGGATGCAAGCAAAGCATTTCTGGAGAAGTAAATACAGGTTGAAAGTAATCCCAGTACTGAGCCCTGCGGGACATCACTGTTCATCTTCATGTTCTCTGATACTGTTCTGGTTTTGGAACTGTTTTCTGTAAGTCTTTATGGAGCCAGGAGTTGAGGATGATGCCAATGGACTAGTTCCCTTACAAAAGCTTAATACTTCTATTGGGAATTTGTCAGCCTTGATTGAGGTGCTGACTGCACAGTTATCAGGCCTTTGGGAGAAACCTTACGGGTGTACCGACTACTTTTAGGCAGCCGGTGAGCTCTACACAGGCTATGAATGGATTGTTTTATGCCTCTATTCCAGCAGGGCAAGGAAGTCCGAAGACCTTGCCTTTATGAGTCAGTGGCTCTCCTATTGGTTCTAATTCTACATGTGGTAACAACCATTGCGGAAACAATACTCTGACTGCTGGTACGCCACTGTCTTTTTACTGAATGGTTTAACAATGGGATTCAATGGGACTTTAGAGTTGGCAACAGTAATCAAACTCGCGGAACTGTAGACCAACAAATTAAGGACTTTGAAAAGGAAGTGTTAAAGTTTTGTAAACTTCAAATAGAGAACTGCTAGCTAAAGGAATGTATCCATAGGCAGCAGATCCTGAAGGGACTCAGGACTTGGAAATTTCCAACAGGTACTGTTGGTGGTTCTGTTTCATACAACAGACTTTTAGCATTGTTCAATAGGCAAGGTTGCGAGCTCCTAGAAGTGCTTATCAGGGACAATGATAAAAAAATACAAAATGTAAAAATAAGAATTGATGCTATTAATGAAGGTCTTCATAATGACCTATTGTTTCATTCTAAAATTAATGAGTATAATGCTGCAATGGTGAATGTTGACAAAGTTATTGTTACTCTGAAAAATAAAAAAGCTAAGAAACTAGAAAGGGATAGGATTGAATATGAACAAGGGAGGGCATACCCCTTGATCAATAATAACAATATTAGAATACATGTTAATGAGGTTGACACTCAAATGGGGGGAGGCCTATAATGGGTGATGAGAATATGAGTGATGTAAATGAAGAGATGGTCCCTTTAGCCATGCCTTTGAGGAGGTCAGAGTGCCTCCAGAATCAGCAGCAACATCGCTACAACCCGGGGGGATAAGCAATGGCAACCCACAGACATACTATTCCAACAGAGGCAGGCCATACAGAGGGAGAGGGATGGTGAGCAGGTGGTAGGTGATAGTACTGGACAATTTTTCAGCATTATCCTGAACGAGACTGGTGATTTTAAAATTTACAACTATAGTGATATAGTTGTAAGCCCAGCATGGGCAAATCTCCTCCAAAAAGGGTTGAATTTTGTACCCACTATGGCCCCTAGAGTAGACAATGCATTACTTGAGCTAAAGTTATTTGTTAGGAAATTGAATTTTAAAATATGGTTTAATGACGACAATTTCACAAACACACATGAATGTAGGAAAACTAGTATAGTCAACCCACCCCTGCACCCTACCCTTCAGGTATTTGAAAATTTATGTATGGAACTAATTAGAAGGTTACACCAGAATTATAAGAAAGATGTTTTACACAACTTGTCTGTGACTGAAATGGAATTATTCCATGAAATAGTCAATTGTGTTTCAATAAGGGTTATGAAACCAGACAAGGGAGGGGGGGCTGGTTATTATGAATCAAGGGAGTTATATAGACGAAATGCAAACCCACTTGTTTACTGATGCTTATGAGGAAATATCTAGAAATGAATTAAACATTTGTTATAGAAACATAGATATTATACTCAATGATTTATTGTTTAATGAGCAATTGTCTTTGAATGAACACAGCTTCCTAACACAAAAACATCCACGCATCCCCACGATCTTTAACATCCCCAAAATACATAAACGTATGGAAGATCCTCCCTTTAGACCAATTGTTGACGCAAAAGCTTCCAAAACTTTTAACTTAGCTAAATTTATAGATTATAATTTGAAGCATCTTCTGGGACAACAGGCCCATATACTTAAAGATTCATGGGATTGTATCAAAAAAGTTAACAATATGTTTAGTGAGAATTTAATAATGGTGACCATGGATATTAAAGACCTATTTACAACTATTCCCCATGACCAGGGCATTGACATGTTTTATGAGCATTTATGCACTTTTTCTTTTGAAAGTCATTCTAGATTACTCATGTATAGGACCCTAATGGAGTTAATTCTACAGAATAATTTTATACTATTTGAGAATCAGTTATTCAAACAAAAGACAGGTGTTGCAATGGGGGCGGCATGTGCCCCCCCTGTTTGCTAACATCGTATTGACACAGTGGGAACTGAATACAGTGTTTAAACATGAACTTTTTAAATACTGCAAATTTTATGGGAGGTTCCTAGATGATGTACTAATATTTTGGGATGAGTCAGAAGAACAACTTCAGCAATTTTTTGAGTTTATGAATTCTAGTATTGGGTTCCTCACATTCACTATGGAATTTAATTTTGAAACTATTCATTATTTGGATATTACCTTAAACAAGGACATGGTAAATAAAACATGTACTTCTACTTTATTTATGAAACCTACTTATTCTAACACCCTGTTGCACTATGACAGTTGTCTTCCTGTACATCAGAAAAAGTCTAGTGAAAGGACAGGGTGTGAGATTATCAAGGATGATATCTGATAATGTGGTTTTCCTACAAGAAGTTGAGAACTTGAGGACAATGTTTATTAGGATGGGATACCCTAAGACATTTATGGAACCCATTTTTGAAGAGGTTATAAGGAAAAGACACAGTGGTCAATTTTCTCCACTTCTGGGTTCCTTACCTGTTAGATTGATGGGGACACAGTGACTTTGGCAACTGAAAATCAGGTTACTATCAGTAGTCCTTACACTGATGCTATGGTTCTTACTTTCAACACATTATTTTACAATATTAAGGAAGTCATATACAATAATTGGATAGTATTTGACACAGATGACAAATGTAAAACTAGGTTGGGGATAAACCCTGTATAGTATATAAGAGAGATAGGTGTTTCAAAAATTTACTGGAAGTTAACCACCCTGGCCAGAAAGAAGGGCATATGTGTAAATGTGGAAGGTGTGCACAGTGTACCCTAGTATTAGAAACCACTATGGTGTATATCAGGGGATATGGAAAAGTTTTTTTTAACTAGGAAATATAATTGCCAGAGTAAATGCCTTGTCTATATTGCAATTTGCCAAGTGTGTGAACCATTTTATATTGGCAAAACTATTAATATGTTACATAAGCGTATTTATCAGCATATGTATGATATTAGGAGGGCTAATATAAAAAATGCTCTGGCTAGACATATTATAGAGTATCCACAGCATACTTTCAAATTTTCTGTTTTGGAACAAGTATGTCTCGAAGGGACCAGGGGTGGACCTGTTGAGTTATTTCTTGAATACAAGGAATTACTCTGGCAATTGAGATGTAATGCTACTAATAATTATGGTTTAAATGATATATTATCCATTTCAAGTTATTTAAAACTTGAGTCTGATTTTCATTTGTAGTTGTATTGAATAAAAATGTGCTGGTTGCATTAATGTATTTTTACATCTACTGCATTCACCATGATTCAGGTTACAATGAGTCTAATTTAATCATGAATTTATTGAAATGGTAATTATTTGGCACAATTTTTTTATAAATGTTGTTAGACTACTATGTATGTTCTATTTAATAATTAGTAATATGCTTGGAACAGGAGGCTCGGTTTTAAATTTTTAGTGTTAGGTTTTAACCAATTGGGATGTATAGGTTTGACATGTGATAGGAGCACTTTTGTATTTAATGAAGATGTTCAATTAATTTCAATCATTCTGATGAAGTCTTGGGGCGAACGCCTGACAAAAGCGCTCAATTAAATAAAAAGTTCAGTGGTTTCTAGTCAGCTCTGTGGATTTATATATACTGCCGCTGGTACCCATACCATGTGGAGTCTATCTTTTATTTATTTATATTTATTTATTTACCTTTGTTAACCAGGATAGTCCATCTGGATGTTAGCCCATTTTCAGTGGAGTCTTGGGGGGGGGGCAGAAACAGATGACAAAAAACAATACAAGAAAGTTAGCACAATATATACACTTAAGGTAAAGTAAATTTTAGAGAAAAAAATGTACAATATACATAATAATAATCTAAAAAACATGAGCACACTTGCAAAAATAGTAATCAAGTGAGTCAAAATATAAGAGCGAAAATAGACAGCAAGGGAAGGAGGCAAATTTGACAAAGTTAGAAGCATTGCAAATGAAAAAGTTACAAAAATAAATATTTAAGCATCAGATAAGTATAGAGCATAGAGGAGTGAGGAGGAGTCAGTAAAGAAGGAAAGCAAGGTGACAAGGAGAAATAAAAAGAAAGAAAAAAGTGGAGGAGAAAAGTGTAATAGGAGAGAAGGCCAGAGATGTTTGAGGAACTAGAAGGCAAAAAGTAGTAGAGAGAAGAAAAGGGTTATTAGAAATCGACAAGGAAAACAAGAAAATAAGTAAAAGTGTAAATTAGATGTAATAAAAGTAAAAGCATGAGAGAAGGCCTTAGCCAGGAGAAGAACACGAAGTGAGCCAATTAGTATGGAGGACATTGTTTAGAAGCATTTTGAAATTTAAGTTGGGACTGGATATAATGACCTGAGGGATAGTATTCCATATTTTGAAGATATAGCTAGAGTACAGAGAGTCACTAGCTTTATTTTTGGACTTAGAGACTTGTAACAAGAATTTTAGACAATCTATCACATAGGTGTCTATTTGTAACATATTTAGCTTATTAATTATGGTAGAATGGGTGAGGGTGTCAAATACCTTGGCTAAATCAAAGTAGGTTGCATGTGCAGTGAAACCACTGTCAATGGCTTGTGTTACCTTTTCAAAGAAGTTTACCAGGTTAATTAGACAGGATCTATTTTTTACAAAACCAAATTTCTGTTTTTCTAGACTGATGAGACTTTTAATGTCTGTGTTAGCCAGGTCTGTTAAAATGGGTTCCATACTCTTACATATTGGACTTATCAGACTAATGGGCCTATAGTATACAGGGTCAGTAGGGCCACCATTGTGGAGTGGCCCCACCAGTGCTGTACACCATATTCTGGGACAGAGCCTCTAGCAAGAGTCAGACTGAATATCATATAGAGTTTCCATAAAGGAATGTTTGTTACTATTTAACAAACAGCCTAGCATGTTATCTGGTCCCATGGAGGAAATGTTCTTAGTCTTAGATAGCATTTTCAGTGCCTGATCTTTAATGATGATCGGGGTTTGAGTGATATATGGATAGTAAGCCTTTGGCTAGTGATCTAAGTAGTGAAATTTGCACTATATTTATTTGCTGTATATCAGCAATCTCCATTAGGTCTGAGCAGGTTTTGCCATTTAGCTTGAGTCTGTTTGAGTGCTATTTCTTGGTTTTCAAAAATATATTGAGAAGGATTTGTAACTGTCCTTGGCTTCGACTGTTAACCTGAGTTCATGGGTTGCCTTAGTAGATCTAATAGTCCATTTTAAATTCTTAGTCAAATAAGTTCATAGGTGTTTAGTAAGTTAACAACCACAGGAACCTTTCTGAGCCTAGTTATGCATCCCAGATGTATCTGACAAGTTTAGGAACCTTAAGATAATTCTGAGGGATATATGTAGGCTAGAGCCTGGGTGGTCAATCATTTACAGTCTGTCTCTGCCCATTAGGAACATAGGCTCCAGATGTGAAGTGAATTTCTGATTTCCCATTCTACTGGTTCAGGTTATGTTTGAATTTGGTTACAGAAGAACTCTTCTTATTATATTCCCATCAGGGAAGCCTGTTCCAGAGAAGGGGTAGTCTCTGAGACACATACCTGTCCCTCCAACATGTCCTATTTATGTTTCAGGTAAAATTTAAGCTCCTAGATAGGGTAATTCTGATGCTACTTGTATTGCAGTATGCAGAAGGTCCATCAGAGTGGGATCCAAGGATGCCATGTATGCTAGGCATGGATCATGCCTCACCGGTCTGTAGAAGAAAAAGTACAGGAATAGCATTTTGAGTCAGTTTGAGTAGGACATGTTGTTTATGCCCTGTATCCTTTTTGTGAGGTACCTCTCTGGATGCTCTGTTTGTTATATGTACCTGGTCAGATGTATACTGAAGGGGGCAGTGTACTCAGGGAGTGGTCTAATGAGAGCCGAAAGAGATGTATACAGTGGAACAATGACTTTCTTGGATCAAGATGCCATACCCTTGCTTATAAGTGACACAAAATAGAATGATTTCCTTATTACCATAGTCATATGATGCTCAAAGTCCAGGTTACTGTCTATATGTATCCCCAAATCCCTGACTACTGAGCCTACTCTTAGAAGTGTGTTTTCAATGAGGTAGTTTTTATCAATGAGGTAGTTCCCAGGGGTAGCTGAGTGAGATATTATATCAAATGCCTTGGCCAGGTTAAGGTAGGCAATATGCACCATTTTTGCCATTGTACATTGGTTTGGTGATCTTTATAAAGAATTCCACAAAGTTAAGTAGGCATGGTCTGCCCCTGATGAAATCAAAATAACATTGACTCCAGTATCTGAAGATTTCCTATGTCATTGTTAATCATTTTCATGATAATTCTTTCCATGAGTTTGAATACAGCACTAGTCAGACTTATAGATCTGTAGCTACTTGGGTCCATAGATGGCTCTCCCTTGCAGTTCCCCATCTGGGTGGTACAAAGCCTGTCTAAAGGCTCTGGATATAATCAGGGCATATCAATGTTGTATTCTTGGCCTTGGACACCACTTTGAGGATCTGCTCCTTAGTAATAGTTGTGGGTATGTTTGATTTTATTTACAGAGGGATAGTTGGGGAAGAGATGGGGTAAGACTACACATTCATTTGCTGCCCAGTAGATTTGCTATATCTTCTGACTCATTGTAGGTGGCTTCATTTACATAAATTTCTGCACATTGTTGTGTACTGCCTTTGATATTGCTGACATAAATAAAGAAAACCTTATATTTGCCCTTGGCATTTGAGGCCATTTTTACCTCAGATTTAGCTTTGGTAGACTTGGTTTGCTCTTTAAGCTGCTTATTTACATTATTAAGTGATTTTTAATCCTGTTGAGTGCTGCGCTTCCTAATTTTTGTCATGGATGTCTACCTTTTGTTATATAACCAACTGATATTGGGATTCTACCAGGGTGGCTTGTTTTTTTTTTGGAGGGGGGAGTTTGTTGTGTGCTTATCCCTGGATGGCACAGCTGTCTCTGTGCATCTATTAACATGATTGTACAGGGTCTTAGTGAACAATTCCACATAAGCAGCAGTGTTTTCAGTATTTGAGAAGGAGTGGGCTTGAAATTTTACTAGATTATCACTTAGTAGTAGGAAGTTTGCCTTAGAATAGTTCCTAAATGTTCCAGGGTTAGAAGGAGTCCCTGGTTTTATTTTTATTTCAAAGGAGCCAGATTTTGGTTTCAACCTTACCAGAGAGGACATTATACTAAGGTAGGTGCACAAATCTATGTTAACAAGGACCAGATCCAATATGTTGGGTGTTTGGATTATCTGGTCCAGGATCTTTGTGCTGAGAAACTTCAGGAATCTCTGGGCCTGCAAGTTTGTGGTATGTGTGTGAATCCCAGTTTATAGAGGGTAGTTCAAGTCACTTGTGAATTTGATATTGGGTTGAAAGATGAGTGTTTCCAGTAAGTCTACACATGTGGTATGGGTTGCATGCTCATAGAGAGGGACCTATAGCGTTCACGGATATGGTATGGGATATTTGCCTATGGTAATTTGCTCAAGCACATCATCCTATTTCAACAGCTTTATGATATGTTTTTTGAAGTAAATCAAACCACCTCAGACTTTAGTCCCTGCCTATGCAGTATCTGGTCTAAATGTGTGGAAGGTCTTGCAGCACTGCACTGTTGAAGTGCTCTCTAAGACTTTAAACCATGTCACTGTAGCTGCACAAATGTCAGCATTCTCCAGGGTGAGGAGAGCTTGAAGGAAGTGGGGTTTCTTGTTTAGATTCCTGCCATTGAGTAGTAACACCTTAGATTTTCTAAGGTTGGTTTTGCTATGTCAGAAAGTTTGTAAGTTTAGCATTACATAAAAAAGGGCACAGTGGGGGAGGTCAATGTTTTATCTAATATTTGAAAGCCTAGAGGGGGACATGTGCAGACCATCCCTGTCAACCATATCTTCCCATGCTGACAAATATTGTACCTCCTTGGAGTGACACCAAAAATTAAGTCTATTATTAAAATCAGTCATCTTCTGTTCACATTGTGGCATCATCCTTGGACAAGGTAGACTGCTGCTAAATGATAGGCTATTATCAGCCTGAGCTAGATAGTCCAAGAGCTCCATCATGTCTCTCTTCATATAGTCCAGAGATGTATGTCTCCAGTCATTTACACCCACATGGACTATGACTGAGTCATACTGCTGCTTGTGGTCCAGTGACATGAGTACATAGGTGATCTGGTGGATCTTGACCCCTGACAGGAAACTAACTGTGACTTTCTCCTTACTCAGCCTGGTGAGTGGAACATCTGTTTATCTGACAACAGAGTCTCCTATGACCAAACTAATGGCATGTGTAGTGGCTTGTCTTATGGTCTTAGAAGTTGAGGCTTTGTGCATTGTTTTCCTTATATTTTCCTTGACTTGAGGACTGGGGACCCCCCAGGATTTTTTGCAAGGGGGTGCAAACCCAGACCACTCCCATTCAGCCCCCCATGCAGCCCCCCCAGCCATTCCAGTGTCCAGTTACTTGGCTATTTATCCCCAGTTACCATAAGCACTGTTCAAAACCCTTAGTGTGCATACTGTTGTATGCTTTACTTCTACAATGATTACAGATATCTGGATTTAATTTACAACTTTTATTGCAAATTTTATAGCACAAACACTGATAGACATTTGGTAAACAAAGCAATAGTCTTACAATGAAAACAGACAGCATTAAAACTTCTTTACCTTTGAAACTCACATTCACTGAAACAGCATTGAAACCCACATTCAAAGAAATGCAACTGGCCAGTGGCAGGTTAAGTGTACTGCTGGGCTGTTTTCAAATCATAGGGCCCTTGCACACATTTTTAGGACCATGCAAAAGTTCTTTGATTCACCTTCCTGACTCTATTAATTATAATATATAATAATCAAATTATATCCCTTGTATAATACAGCACCACTTGTTAGAGTGTGTTTTAAATTTATAGTTTTGAACATTTTTCCAATAAGCAATGAAACAAAACACATGAACCAATAATAACAAACTGCCCAATTCAGAACATTTCAACCATAAAAGGCAACTCAAATGTCTGTCATTACAATCCACCAATATCAGTCAATATGCACAATCTCTGCAGAAGTAAAAGTCTTCTGAACAATTCCATGTTAAAGAGATCTGAAAAAAATGATGAGGTTGTTGCTAGAAAACAACTTTATATTTCAGTATTTCATCTATAAATTCAGTGTCTGCTGCCCTTGAAGAATAAATTGCTTATGCTAAATTAAAAAAATGGTAAACTGGTATATTTTAATAGGGAATGGGTGGCAAGCTGAAAAACAGGTTCATAGTTACTAGGCATCTCATCCAAATGAGGACATACTCAGGACTGCAGCACCCCACCCCCTTCAAATACAAATCTACATGCTGTGGGTGCTGTGGGAGTAGAACCTACAGCTCTCTGCATCAAGATGCAAGTTTTCTACCTGCTGTGCTACTAACACTGCTTAAAAATTATATACCACAATAGTGATACTAATTGCTAAACAAAATAGTTGCACATTTTAAGCAAACTTAGCATGAGCAGTAGTAAACTTCACTTCCCCTGAAGCTCACAATTCCTTGAAAATGCACTTGAAAATAAATTCCACCTGCTAACTCTGCATTTCACTCTCTCTCTTACACACACACACACACACACACACACACACACACACACACACACACACACACACACACACACACACACACCTCACCTCTTAGTGCAAGAAATCTGGACAAAGACTAAAATAAATAGGGACAGATTATAAATATTGCTATCATGAACTGAGAAAATTGCTAGAATAACAGGATATGTGTTAGTATACATTTTTCTGAAGGATATAATGTCTAAAACTCAAATGTCTGCCATTATTTAACAACTTCAATCCTTTTTAGGAGGAATATGGGGCAAAAATCTGGACATTCTTCAAAAACCTGAACAGCTGAAGGGTATGCTACCTCCCTCTTATACACACACAGACACACACACACACACACACACACACACACACACACACACACACACACACACACACACACACACACACACACACACACACACACACACACACACACACACACACACTCACACACACACACACACACACACACAATACCTTTCAATCTCTTAGCACAAGAAATCTGAACAAAGTCTGTTATAATGTTGGGGACAAAGACCTAAAACTAGGGACACATTTAGAAAGTTGCTAGAGTAACAGGATTTGTATTAGAACGCATTTTCTGAAGGATATTATGTCTGAAACTCAGTGATTTGTCAAAAGAAAAATCAATTTTTATGAAGAACAGACCAAAAATATAAGGCAAAAATCTTTACATTCTGTGAAAATCTGTGTAGTTGAGAGGTATGCACACATACATCCCCCTACCTCCTTAGAAAGTGGATAGGACAACAAGTTTTGCATTAGTATGCATTTTCTGAAGGATATGAAGTCTAAAGCTCAAATGTATGCCATTATTTTCTGACTTCAGTCCTCAACGATTTGCCAGAAAAACACAATTTTGTGAGAAACAAAACAAAAATATGAGGCAAAAATCTGGATAATTGCGAGGTATGACCCCCCCCCCCCACATACACACACTCCTACCTCCCACTTGCTTACACACAAACACACACACACCCCTACCTCCCTCTTACAGACACACACACACACACACACACACACACACACACACACACACACACACACCTATCTACTTAAGATCATAGGAGGTTACTAGGCTAATAGCCCTGGGGCCCTTAGAAACCTAGTCAAGAGTTTATCCCCAAAAAGAAACCTCAGTCAGCACCTGTCACCTCAGTCAATGAGGGATACAGGTGGAACCCCTGGGACAAATTTGTGGCTTCTCTTATCTACTCAAAGTTGTGCTTGAAGATGGTCAGTAAGGTGCTCTGTTTGACATATATGTGAAATCTATTCCAGAGATGGGGCAGCTTCTGGGAGACAAATCTGTCTCTCCAGAAGGTTTTGTTGATGTCACATACTAGATTTAGGCCTTTTGAGTGGGTAATCTGTGAGGAGTTTGGCTTACGGATATGGAACAACTCCAGTAGGGCAGGGTCTGAGATTGCCTTGTAAACGAGACACAGATCACCCCTGGGCAATCTGTACGATACTGAGTAGAGTGATAATGATTTGAGCCTGTCTGCATAGGACAGGTATTGGAGGCCATGAATTCTCTTTATGAGGTATTTCTGTGGCCTTTTCAGTTGGTGCAGTTGTTTGGAGAGGTACATACCAAATGGGGCATTATACTCAATTATTGGCCTAATGAGGGAGGAGTACCGAGAGGTAATAACCTCCTTTTTTTCCTGGATGCAATCCCTTTACTTATGAGATGAACCAAGTAAAAGGCTTTTCTTACCATGTCCACTACATGATGGCCGAATGTGAGATTGCTGTCAAACTGTGCACCTAGGTCTTTCACCACAGGTTGTGTGCTTAGGGGTTTGCCACTGATGTGGTAATCAGTAGGGTCTGTGTTTTTCCTGAATGGTATGATAATACATTTTTTTGTGTTTAACTTAAGGCCATGACATTGGCACCAGTTATTTGTTGCTGTGAGACCCTCTTGCAGTATGTTAACATCATTTGGGGAGTCAACGACAGCACCCAACTTACAGTCTTCCATAAACTTGGTCAGCCACAGGCCTTTTGTCTTTGCCTGGACCTCTGATAAGTAGATGCCATATAGTGGGGCTCCCAGGACAGATTCTCACCAAGTTTCCCCTAATCAATATGCATACCACCTCGGGTCGGCTCTGAAAAAAATGGTCTAGTAGGTCTTTTCCAGTCAACAAAAGATGAACAAAAAAGACTTACAGTTAATAGATCACCATCCTTCATATGCCAATAGATAACCACTGAGCAAATTACTAAGTGAGTTATAAAACACAAAAAAAAGGTGATACGGTCTTCTCAACTCTAGTCACTGCCGCTTTTGCCATCACTGTATGAGAATGCTTCTAGACTAGTCGATTTGGCAACTACCCCAAGTTAAGCACTGCCTTACATTTTGTGCCAGACCAACCATAAAACTGTCACTTACTTGATAATCCTTATTTATTCAGTCATTTTTTCAGTCATTTCTTTTAATACATGCATATACTTTTGTCTAGATCATGTGAAAGGAGTCTTCTGGACCAGTGAAGTGCATTTAACAATATTTGATGAAAAATTAAATAAATCCTTTAAACACTTTCACTGCCCAGTTACAAAAAGATTAAAAATAAATCACAAATTTAGCTGATACATATTACTAAACCAACAGGTAAGCATACTAACAGAACAGTTACAAGCGCATTTCTTTTAAACAATTTTACAACTAGGAAAATATTGTAAGTTGAGGTCAAAATACTGACTACACCAACTTTTAAAGAGAACCTACGTTTTCCCAGGAGCTACATTTTTCTCAGTCAAAAATGCATTTCACACAAAGCAAAACATCTACTGAAGTAACCCAAATATCTGGAACTTCACAAACCTTCAGAAGGAAAGCTGTCTTGCTATTTATGCTGGTAACTGTTTTTTACGCTCAAAGTATTACATATTTCTTTAACACAGCCAGCTGCTCAAAATGAGACAGCATTAAAATTTAACACACTGACTTTTCTAACCACAACATAACAACTAAATACCATGTCTCTTATGACGTACATTTCACCATCTGTGCTGCGGTAGCATTGTCGCCTCACAGTAAGACGCTGTCTGGTTCGATTCTCAGCTAGAACGTCTTCTGCGTGGAGACATGCGTGAATGGGCGTACCTTTGTTGAAGATTGTGTGTCACGGCTGGGAACTCGGCACGTAAAAATCAACTACCAATCATTAGCGGACCAGAGTTCCGCTGTGGCGACCCCTAACCGGGAAAAGCCAAAAGACACAAACAAACAAATTAAAATTACTTAAGAAGAAATCATGCTGAGCTGTACTACAAACATTATTACATAATGAGACAAAACAAATTTATGTAATCACAACTTTTTTGGGTCTCTCATAAGCAAACATCGTCAAAATAAGGATTTTCTCACGTTAACCAAGGCAACTATACAGCTGCATGCATTCCCAAATGTGATGGCATGAACAGGTCTTAGATAACTACTGTCAAAGCTAACTATGCAGTACAATACACAAATGTAGGAGGTGGGCAGCGCAGTACACATTGGCAGACAAATCTGTATGTAAAATGGCTGCTGAAATCTGACTGCTGTTAAAGTTCTTTTTTCAAGATGCAATGCGCTAAAATAAATCTGCCTCTTCAAAAACATATTATTCTGATTTACATGTCCTACACTAAGTTGTACTGGACAAGGTACTCAAATTTTCTGTAAGCCAAAAATCTTCACTCACTAGAGAAGTATCCAGATTGCTACCTTCAAATATTAGCACTGCATTAAAACTATTAACTTAGAAGAAAACCTAACCGGAAAAATACAGAAAAAATCTGCTCCATGGAAGTCAAGTTTACAAGAACAGTTAGTATACTCCAAGAAATACATTTCTTAAGTTTCCTTACTAGGATTCAAATGATATTACAGCTGAGCATTTAACATTCACTGAAAAACATGCATTTGCCTTAGATGCACATGTGGATATGATTCTAATTTACTATTTAAAAAGGTTACACAAATGTACGAAAAAAATTATCTAAACAAAAAAGCTACAATAAAACTTTGTGAACTCATCAGAACTTTTACAGCATTACATCAGAAGCAATTATAAATAACCAAGAGCAGATGATGAGGATCCAATCAGATTACAGTTAGGATGTGAACCTAAGACCATCTGTCTCCAGGATTTGACAGAAGGATTTTACCTCCATAATTCAAATCTCAAAACAATGTACACTTACTCAAATCACTGATCTGTTTACTGGCACTTTCAGCAAGCAAACACAAAGGGAAAGCCACAGGATAAAGAACCTTCAATGAAAATGACGGCGCAAAATTAACAATCTGTCCCCATCAACAGAGAATGGGCATGAATTCCAACTTTAACAAGTTAAGCACCAAAGTCAAAAGAGAAAAAAGTGGCCTACAATTTCTAGTAGTGCAACACAACAAGCAAATTACTAACTAAGAAAGACTACCCATAGTGCTTATTTATGACAACAGACATTGTTTGCGTCAAATCAGTACAAGGACAAGATCTTCATTTCTAACTGTCCCACAACACCTGACCCTGACCACACACAAATGTTCCCTTCCAGCCCTCAAAAATAAAAAAGGGCAACAGGATGCTTCAAATGGTTATTCCTTCTAACAGGTTTAGAAAAAAAAGGTGCACTAAAGCCCCCCCCACACACACAAATTTGCACATGCACCCACACGCACACATGCACACACACACACACACACAGATCATCCTCATTCAACATTTGAAAAAAAAAACTTATTTGAACAGGAAGCTATAGGCAATGTTACCTGGGTTCTGGCTGTGTGAGATTGTCCACAGTTACCGGGGCTCATGGTGACGCCTTTGTTGCCTTCCTACCCAAAACTGGTTGCCAACACCATACTGGTTCATCATGTCTGCTGGTCCCTTGTTGCTCCCATCCTGGGGACTATTACTGTAATCAGATCTTAGAAAGTTCTGGTAACCTCTAGCCATGCTAGGGGATGTCAGAAGCTGGTTTAAGTTAGGAGTGGAAGTGGGCTGACAGGTTCCAGTCCCAGAACCATGCCTGAACCGCTGCTGTTGTTGATGTTATTGTTGAAAAGAGGACACCAAGGATGCCTTGTTACCAGGGAGTACCCCAGCCTGCTGGCTGTTACTGTTCCATGGGGAGCTGACTGCATAACCCTGCGTGGGATAAGCGGCCCTGTTTGAGTACGAAACATAAGAACTACTTCTTACACACTTAAAAACACACATACATACACCTAACTTTACCTACCCACTTCTTACATACACACATACACACCCCTACCTACTTCTTACACCCACAGACTCCTACCTATCTATTTCTTACACACACACACACACACACACACACACACACACACACACACACACACACACACACACACACACACACACACACACACACACACACACAAACACCTCTTAAAGACTTAAACACACGCAATCACACACCTACCTCTCACTTCTATATTTGTCCACAGTCCAAACGTCCTCTGGCATTCAAATTCCCAGTAGGCACGAAAGATAAAGACATATACCATCGGTTGCACAGACAGAGAAGATGAAAACAGGTCGTAAACACCTGTTGTGTCTGTGCAACTGGACGGGATGCAAAGGGCGTTCTTAAAGAGGAACACCCTTTTAGAAAAAAAAAAAAGTTTTTAATTAAAATAAAATAAATTTTCCGGCCAGCTGGTTCTGGGGGGGGTTGAAGTGCACCCCCTTGCACCTGCCTGTGGGCATCCTTGCTTGGGGGGTATACTGTAATGATTTTTTTCCTTTTGATGTTGCTTTTATATATGTTGGTGGGCTTCTGTAATGATTTGCTTTTAAATTTCCCATTCTGTTTTGAGCTGGATGGAACTACCAATCCTATACATTTATTTATATGGGTATAAAAAACATTTTGTGAATCGATCTACTGAGGTGATGTTTGGGCTGATGTTGCTATAAGTGAATTTCAAGACTTCATCACAGAATTTGAAATTTGTGCACTTGAAATCATTGAATTCTAATATATTGGATTCCTGCATTTATATTTTTGAGGGAAAAGTTTTTAGCTTATTATCTGACTTAATTGATGAAGCAGTTACTACTTGAGTTGTGTATGTTGATGCTATGTTTGTAATTACCAGTTCAAGAATATTTTGTTCTCTAGTTGGGCTGGTAACAATGTCCACTGAGTTTTTATTTATTAGATATAAACACCTCTCTGCATATTCTACACTGAGGTGTAGGCACTCTAATCAATTGATGAGTAGTTAAAGCCTGCCAAAATAAAATAGTTCCTATTTATGGGAAGTTCATCCATGATGTTTTCGAACTTCTGGGGTCATGAAAGGTTTCCTGTGACAGTCAATAAAATGACAGTTGATTCTGTGTTGCGTGATTTGGAGTTAGATAAGTTCTTTTTTGGTCTCTGGGACTCTATCTGATCATTGACAAATATGGGCACAACCCCCACAGTTGCCATTGTGTATGAAGGGATAATAGGCAGTAAATCCTGCTATGGAGAGCATGCATTTTGGGCATTTAAGCCATGTTTCAGTAATAACACATATATAGATGCCTGCCAAATACAGGAGTACCACGGTGTTGGGCAGCTTACTATCTAGACTTCTGGCATTGAACAGAGACATCTTAACTTGATCCTATTTTGATATTAATACTTTACTACATTGGAATGCCCATTAACTGAACTTTGCCTGAAAAAGCACTATGGGGCAGCAAGGGCTTTAACCAGTATGCTGCCTTTGAACAAGAGGTGCAGGCCATCCCTTCCAAAGCAAGTAGGGTTGTGAAACATGTCATTCCCTGCTGATGAATACTCGATCCCCGTAGAATGATACCAGTTATCTCATTAGCACCTATGTGGAGTGGAATGTCACACCTCAGGCAGTCTATACACATCTTGCATTCCAGAGTATTTTCTAAAAAAATAGACTTAAGAAGCATAAGAATGATAAGAATGCCTAGTATAAATATTTTGTGAACAATGAAAGGTATCACAACTGTACAAATAGAAATGTTATCAGCACATGTGGATATGATTCTAATTTACTATTTAAATAGTTACACAAATGTACGAAAAAAAATTATCTAAACAAAAAAGCTACAATAAAACTTTGTGAACTCATCAGAACTTTTACAGCATTACATCAGAAGCAATTATAAATAACCAAGAGGAGATGATGAGGATCCAATCAGAATACAGTTAGGATGTGAACCTAAGACCATCTGTCTCCAGGATTTGACAGAAGGATTTTACCTCCATAATTCAAATCTCAAAACAATGTACACTTACTCAAATCACTGATCTGTTTACTGGCACTTTCAGCAAGCAAACACAAAGGGAAAGCCACAGGATAAAGAACCTTCAATGAAAATGACGGTATAAAATTAACAATCTGTCCCCATCAACAGAGAATGGGCATGAATTCCAACTTTAACAAGTTAAGCACCAAAGTCAAAAGAGAAAAAAGTGGCCTACAATTTCTAGTAGTGCAACACAACAAGCAAATTACTAACTAAGAAAGACTACCCATAGTGCTTATTTATGACAACAGACATTGTTTGCGTCAAATCAGTACACGGACAAGATCTTCATTTCTAACTGTCCCACAACACCTGACCCTGACCACACAAAAATGTTCACTTCCAGCCCTCAAAAATAAAAAGGGCAACAGGATGCTTAAAATGGCTATTCCTTCTAACACGTTTAGAAAAAAAAAGTGCACTAAAGCCTCCCCCCCCACACACAAATTCACACATGCACGCACACGCACACATGCACACACACACACGCACAGATCATCCTCATTCAACATTTGAAAGAAAAAAAACTTATTTGAACAGGAAGCTATAGGCAATGTTACCTGGGTTCTGGCTGTGTGAGATTGTCCACAGTTACCAGGGCTCATGGTGATTTGTTACCTTCCTACCCAAACTGGTTGCCACCACCATACTGGTTCATCATGTCTGCTGGTCCCTTGTTGCTCCCATCCTGGGGACTATTACTGTAATCAGATCCTACAAAGTTCTGGTAACCTCTAGCCATGCTAGGGGATGTCAGAAGTTGGTTTAAGTTTGGAGTGGACGTGGGCTGACAGGTTCCAGTCCCAGGACCATTCCCAAACCACTACTGTTGTTGATGTTATTGTTCAAAAGAGGACACCAAGGATGGCTTGTTACCAGGGAGTACCCCAACCTGCTGGCTGTTACTGTTCCATGACTGCATAACCCTGCCTGGGATAAGCGGCCCTGTTTGAGTACAAACCATAAGAACTACTTCTTACACACTTAAAAACACACATACATACACCTACCTTTACCTACCTACTTCTTACATACACGCATACACACCCCTACCTACTTCTTACACCCACAGACTCCTAACTATCTATTTCTTACACACACACACACACACACACACACACACACACACACACACACACACACACACACACACACATACATCTCTTAAACACTTAAACACACACAAGCACACACCTACCTCTCACTTCTACATTTGTCCACAGTCCAAACGTCCTCTGGCATTCAAATTCCCAGTAGGCATGAAAGATAATAACGTAAACCATTGGTTGCACATACAGAGAAGATGAAAACAGGTCGTAAACACCTGTTGTGTCTGTGTAACTGCACGGGATGCAAAGGGCTTTCTTAAAGAGAAACGCCCTTTTAGAAAAAAAAGTTTTTAATTAAAATAAAATAAATTTTCCGGCCATCTGGTTACAGGGGGGTTGAAGTGCACCCCTTTGCACCTGCCTGTGGGCATCCTTGCTTGGGGGGTATACTGTAATGATTTTTTTCCTTTTGATGTTGCTTTTATTTATGATGGTGGGCTACTGTAATGATTTGCTTTTAAATTTCCCATTCTGTTTTGAGCTGGATGGAACTACCAATCCTATACATTTATTTATATGGGTATAAAAAACCTTTTGTGAATTGATCTACTGAGGTGATGTTTGGGGTGATGTTGCTATAAGTGAATTTCTAGACCTCATCACAGAATTTCAAATTTGTGCACTTGAAATCATTGAAGTCTAATATATTGGTTTCCTGCATTTAGATTTTTTGAGGGAAAGGTTTTTAGCTTATTGTCTGACTTAATTGATGAAGCAGTTACTACTTGAGTTGTGTATGTTGATACTTTGTTTGTAATTACCAGTTCAGGAATATGTTGTTCTCTAGTTGGGCTGGTAACAATGTCCACTGAGTTTTTATTTATTAGATATAAACACCTCTCTGCATATTCTACACTGAGGTGTAGGCACTCTAATCAATTGATGGGTAGTTAAAGCCTGCCAAAATAAAATAGTTCCTATTTATGGGAAGTTCATCCATGATGTTTAGGAACTTCTGGGGTCATGAAAGGTTTCCTGTGACAGTCAATAAAATGACAATTGATTCTGTGTTGCGAGATTTGGAGTTAGATATGTTCTTTTTTGGTCTCTGGGACTCTATCTGGTGGTGAAATGATCTCTGACAAATATGGGCACAACCCCCACAGCTGCCATTGTGTATGAAGGGATAATAGGCAGTAAATCCTGATATGGAGAGCATGATTTTTGGGCATTTAAGCCATGTTTCAGTAATAACACATATATAGATGCCTTCCAAATACAGAAGTACCACGGAGTTAGGCAGCTTGCTATTTAGACTTCTGGCATTGAACAGAGACATATTAACTTGATCCTATTTTGATATTAATACTTTGCTACATTGGAATGCCCATTAACTGAACTTTGCCTGAAAAAGCACTATGGGGCAGCAAGGGCTTTAACTAGTATGCAGAAGCCTTTGAACAAGAGGTGCAGGCCATCCCTTCCAAAGCAAGTAGGGTTGTGAAACATGTCATTCCCTGCTGATGCATACTGGATCCCCGTAGAATGATACCAGTTATCTCATTAGCACCTATGTGGAGTGGAATGTCACACCTCAGGCAGTCTATACACATCTTGCATTCCAGAGTATTTTCTAAAAAAATAGACTTAAAAAGCATAAGAATGCCAAATATAAATATTTTGTGAAGAATGAAAGGTATGAAAACTGCACAAATAGAAATGTTATCAGTAGGACGTATTCTTTACAGTGATCATAGTCCATTCATAGTCTTTCCATAAATACTATAACATATTATAATGCACACAAACCCCAAATTATATTTTGTGTCATATTTTCATAAACTAGGGGTCATATCTTGGAAAGTGTATAACCTCGACAAATATTGTTAGAACATTTATTCATAAATTTTGATGTGATGACAAGAAATTATTCTCTGAGAGAATGTTTATTGAGATATTTACAGAAATGTGAGACATATACTTAATTGCATAATTATCAATGTAAATAAGTCTAGATATTGCTGAAGACATGCAGTTTACAGTACAAATTTCAGACAGTTTTCTTCAACAACATGCAAGGTTTCACCTGATGTCATGTGACAGTTTGTACGTCACTTGGTTTTTGAAGTATTAAGTACATATGGATATATTATTTATTTTCATAATTACTAACAGCTATTATATCTCAGGTATAGTGTGATATAAAAGGACACTGACAATTAATTTTCTTGTCTCCCACGATGACATTTCACACCTTACCCCTCAATATCATGTAGGACTCTCAGCTATGAAAATATGAACATCAATATGAGTAAGACGTTACAAACCGTTATTAATTTCTCTGCTGCAGAGCATCCTAGATTAAGTGTCAGTTTGTTAATAACTCCTTTCCCTTTATAATACTGCCTATTATTAGCTGGTAAGTTGCTTAGTTAAATAATTCAGACCTCCAAAATAGGTCTGGATGCTATAAGGAGCTATGGGTGTGAACTGGTGTATACAAAAAAAAAGGTGCTATAGGCTTGAAAGAGTTATTTAGCCAATTGTTGAAATCAATCAATAATCTTTCCTTTGTACATAGGCATTGTTCATGGAAAAGGTAGAATTCTGCTCCATATCAGGGTCTTGCCTGCATTTGTAATATACAAAGAGAGCTCACATGGGCCTTTCTGCATCTCCCTCAGTTTTGTTTTTGTCCCAAGTCATTTATCTCCACATACACAACTACCATGTTGTAGTTGTATTTGCCTGTTACAAGGGTCATAATGGCCCATGAGGCATCTGAGATCCTGGCACCTAAAAACAGCTCACTGCCACCCTGTTCTTGTCCAGCCTTGTGAGTTTTTGTTTTGCACTATGAAGTCATCCATAACAAAAACATGTTTGTTTGTGGAGTTGTCCAGTGTACTGGAATTTTGATCTTTTTTCTCACAATGACTCTTTGTTAAAGGTGAGATATTGTGTGATGCACTGTTTGAATTTGGTTTCTTCTGAGACTTAATCTTCTTATGTCCAGGAGGCTTAGGTAAGAATTTTTCTTCAGCATCAGCATATGACTTTATATTACATATCAGGGTTAGTGGCATAGCTTGTGTTGTGTTAATATGCTACAGTCAATGTTTTTATGAGAGTGAAGTCTCCATATCTCTTGAATATCTGCATCTCTCACAATCAGAGTTAGTTGCTTTTGATAAGAGTTCAATAGCTGTAAGCATAAGGCAGTTGCTACACTGCTTTAGGATACCTAATTCTATGAAGCTGGCAAGAGAGGAGACAAGTAAGCTGCCCTGCCATTTTTTTCAAAATAAAACTTGATTTGATTTACAGAAAGTTTAAATAAAATAGAGATTTAAACTCTTAGATAGCTATCGGTTAAGGGATGGGTAGTGTCGTTATATATATATGGATGTCTGTTTAGGTTAATATGTAAAAAGCACAGCTCAGGAACCTTGAGTGACAGTAGTGTTGAGTTTATTTGTATGAACCATGGGCTAAGTTGCACAAGGTAGTGCTGCCAGGAGCTGCTATGAGCTACTTTTAGGGTTCTAGGTGCTTGGCTGTGTACATTATGCTTGTTGAACCTGCACATTGCAAAAACCTATAACTAACTATGATTGGCTGAGCTGGTTATATTAGGAAAAGGTTCAATTGAAGTGCCTTTGTTTACTGAGTACAGATTTCAACCCAGCTGCACTAAGTGCAATATGAAGTAAGCATTGAAAATGAAAGAAACAATGAAAAACAGCTAAACATCTAAACCAATAGGGTTCATCTTCTCTAGAAATATAGCACATATCCTCCTGCCTCTGGAATAGCCACTACAAACTCTAGATGACTTACACACTTGGTTGAAACTTGCTGTTTACTGTAATGCTGAAAGTGACTAAAACATAGCAAATAAATGCAGCAAAACTCACTTAACAGCATAGAAACCATTTGAACTGCAAACTGTAAAGTGACTTTAATAGATGTAACTTCAGATTCAGAAAACAACAGTAAAAATGCAGAACAACAGAAACCACTGAAAACTAATTTGAATAGCTAGATGATTTTAACTGCAGTAGAATAAATGTACTTTCCTGTTTACTAGTAGAATGGAGTTAAAACAGCACGTTGTTTTTTTTTAGTTTTTGCACAGGACAGCAGCTTCCATGATTCCTAGAATAAGACAGCAACGGCTCCTCTACTCATGCAACACAAAAGAATCAGGGAAAATGAAATAGCAAATGAAAAACACCTAAACCTCTTACCAATAGTGTTTAACTTTCACAGAACTGCAGACAAAACTAAAGATGAAACTTTAAGAAAACAGTCTGCAATTTCAGAAATATATTTTCTCTTTGGCAGTTGCTGATTTCAAAATATCTTTCAATGTGCGGTGTATATATTAGTTATACCAAGTATCTTACCACTGCATAGCTATGTATATATCTATATCTATATCTATATCTATATCTATATCTATATCTATATCTATATCTATATGAGTTTATTATGAATAACCACCAGTGAACTGGACTGAAACAGAAAACATTGAACAAACTCACTAACAGTTTCCATTAATCACCAGTAAAATCATTGCAAAAGGTAATTGCAAATGTAAACCAACAGGTTACATATGCACTTATTATAAGAAAAGCAAAAAAAAAAAACAGCTTTTTACTGTGAGGGCCTTACCCCTACCCCCACCTCCAGGGTCGCACAAACTTGAAAAAAGGGCAAAACCGTTGAACTTGAATAAGTACATATTTCAACAAACTGCACCAGCAAAGGAAAACACCACCCTTTTACCATGTGATAAAATGTGTGAAGCAATAACTCATGTAGTACTCATATATCTGTCTGTATATATTTACATATATCATGTATTTTCAATGTAGTATTTAGTCTGAGAACCTTAGTTTTTAGAAAAACTCTCCCTAATCTATTTATTTCAGCTACCTATAGTTAACAATTTATATTTCTTTCTTTCTTCCAGCATTTGTTTATTTATTTAATATTTGTTTACCAGGAAAGTCCGACTGGGACAAAGCCCATTTTCATTGACGGCCTGGGGAAAACACTCCAGATGCATGTCTTTTGGAATGTCTGTCTTACTATCTGGAACACATTCAAATATATGTCCAGTTTAAATACTGTTCTCATATAATGATCCCAATTAACTTTTTTATGCAATCTTTTACTTTTTGAAATATTGTTTTCTCTTTTGTTTTATCCATATATCATCATCGTCTTCTTTAGGCTGTTCCCGTTAGGGGTCACCACAGCGGATCACCTGTTTCCATTTCTTCCTGTCCTCTGCATCTTGATCTGTCACACCAACCACCTGCATGTCCTGTCTCACCACATCCATAAACTTTATCTTAGGCATTCCTCTTTTCCTGTTACCCGGTAGTTAATCCTTAGCATCTTTTTCCCAATATACTCCGCATCCCTTCTCAGCACATGTCCAAACCAATGTAATCTGGCCTCTCTGGCTTTGTCTCCAAACCTTCCAACCTGGGCTGACCCTCTAATATACTTATTCCTAATCCTGTCCACCCTCATCACACCCAGTGCAAATCTTAACATATTTACCTCTGCCACATCCAGCTCAAACTCCTGCCATTTTGTCAATGCCACTGTCTCCAACCCATATAACATAGCTGGTCTCACTACCCTCTTGTAGACCTTCCCTTTCACTCTTACAGGTACTCGTCTGTCACAAATCACTCCTGACACTCTTCTCCACCCACTCCATCCTGCCTGTACTCTCTTCTTCACCTCTCTTCCACACTCACCGTTACTCTGAACTACTGACCCCAAGTATTTAAACTCATCCACCTTCGCCACCTCTACTCCTTGCATCCTCACCATTCCTCTATCCTCCCTCTCATTCACACACATATATTCTGTCTTAGTCCTGCTGACCTTCATTCCTCTTCTTTCTAGAGCATATCTCCATCTCTCCACGGTCTCCTCCACCTGTTCCCTACTCTCACTACAAATCACAATGACATCTGCAAACATCATAGTCCATGGGGACTCCTGTCTGATCTCGTCTGTCAACCTGTCCATCACCATTGCAAATAAGAAAGGGCTCAGAGCTGATCCTTGATGTAACCCCACCTCCACCTTAAACGCATCCATCACTCCCACCGCAGACCTCACCACTGTCACACTACCCTCGTGCATATCCTGTACCACTCTTACATACTTCTCTGACACTCCTGACTTCCTCATACAATACCACAACTCCTCTCTAGGCACCCTGTCATATGCTTTCTCCAAGTCTACAAAAACACAATGCAGCTCCTCGTACACAAGGAAAGAGCTTCATTTGAAATCTCTCTCCTGAAGAGTTCATGGTTAGCCTTTCTGTTTTTTTTTTTTTTAACTGGTTGCTCATTTCCCCCATCCGTTCTCTCATTTTCAATTCTTATTTTCTTTTTATCAGGTCATGGTATGCATGTTGAGGGTCTGTGTTTGTTTTTAATACAACTGGCTAGATGACTAGAGGCAATTTAGTGTAGTAGAACTTGAAACAAAGTTTAATTTATCTACAGAATCGTATGGAAGAAATAAAAGCATTTCTGTTAGATTTTGTTTGTTTGTTTTTGTATTGAAGAGTCATTAACCACATACACTCTCATATCTACAAATTTTATGACTGTTCCTTTTTACATAAAATCAAAAGAATTTCCTCTTTTAGCTAGTATTCCTGCAATTTAATCACTGTAGGTCTTGGCCACTTTCTCAGTCTGAAATTAAGAATATTTATTCTATGTGCTTTGTCTTTTTTTGTATCTGCAATAAAAAGTCCAGCCCATGTGATGTGGCCTTTTTCTAATAAAGTCTTTACAGTCCTTCAATTTGTTCTGGTACTCCTGTAGACTCCAGCTTGCCCCTGCATAATCTGTCATTCAGTTCCGACAGTTTTGCATCCCTTTTGTTTATATTGTAGTAGATGTTCCATCATTTTTCTTTCATCACCTTTTCAACACATTGCATGCCAGTTATTTCCTCTGAATGCCAGTTTAAAACATCTTCAATTTCTTGCAGCTTTCTGTTGTTTGTTTCAATGCATTCCAGCTGGAAGCCATTTACCTTGAAAACCTCACTGTATTTAGCCAACATTTCTCTCTATGGTTACTGTGAAATTTCTCATTCATCTGAAACTACCATCTGCTTTTCCTAACTCTGCTCCACACTGCTTTCTCTCCCCTTCTAAGAATGTACAGCTGTTCTCCCTTTTACCTCATTTTTTCTCTTCTTTATTGACATTCTAGCTGCTGTAGACACTTCATCTACCAATATCTGTTAAAAGGGTACAGTAGTTCACAGGGTTTTGATGTTTTTAACAGCTCCCTGCCCAGAGCCCTGTTTTAGCTTCTCACACTGCCTCCACCATCTTGGAATCTTACCAGTTCTATCACTTATAAGTGAATCTACCAGTAACCAAATTCAAAGTTTTACACTCTGTGCTTCAAGAATATGTCAAGATAATGTGTAAAAGATGTTTTTACTGTACTTTGTTTGCTGTAAACAAACTCTTATCATGTAAAGTGAACTTTCTTATTCTAAAATCTGAATATGTAGTTTTTATTTGAGTTACTTCAGTGGTAAAAAGCAAGCAATGTCTTTTGGCTTTTCCTGGTTAGGGGTCACCACAGCAGATCATCGGCCTACAGACTGATTGACAGTGGTGCTTTTATGGGTGTTGAGTTGCCAGCCTGGCACCCAATCTTCATAGAAGGTGCACACATACACACATGCACCTAACTGCATGTCTTTAAAACACACTTGACTGCAGGGAGGACATGCAGACTCCACAAAGAAGGCAGTCCAGCCAGGACTCAAACCAGAGAACTTCTTGCTGTGAGGCAACAATGCTAACCGATGCACCACTGCAGTCTCATGAGTTTCTTCAGTGGTACTATGTGAAAAAGTTTATTAAACTTCTGTTTATATTCACTGTATAATGAGCAGTTGTACAGTTGCTTCCTGATTCCATACCATATGTTAACCTTTTTGATGATATAATTGGGACAGGGACAGTTTGTAGAGGATAAGCAAGCTCTTTATTTAGTCTGCAGTTGAGTCCAACACATAAAGTGACATAGGATGCACTCCAATCAGTCAGTGAATCAGTACATAAATCAATAAAATCCATCACATAAAATGACATAGAATGCAACAAATCAGTCAGCCAGATAACAAATCAATGAATAACTAATTGCAGTTATTTTCAAGAAAAAGGTAATAACAAAATGGGACAGAATAAAATTCCTAGAAAAGTATGTAGCTGCTTGTCACATGATGTAATAGTTGCCTATCATGGGATGATCATTTTTATGAAAAAAAATAGGAGCATGTGAATCACCTCTGTGATAATCCCACAGTAAAGTGAATGTGTGTTTGTTTACACTGGATGGACTACTGCCATGATGAAAATTGTTGGACTAATTGATGCATCTGTGAAGAATGCAGATCATGTAGTACAGATCCCCATGAATATCACAGGTAGTACCACCAAGAGTCTCTATATATATCTGGAGTCCATCAATCGACAAAAGAAATATTATGTGCGGGGTATACATTCAGGTTCTGTTCATTGCTTTGCATGTATATTGTCCTAGTGTGATTGTAGTATGAATATTTAGACAGGGACAAAAGTTAGCAATGACAATAAGAAGCTCCAAAGAGAACTCAGAAATGCAAATAAATAAAATAATAGCTTGAATGACTTATACAGACAGTGACCATTCAAAGCTAATGTTATTGGTAGAACAAGCACCATATCATAAGCACAGTTTCCAGTGTATTAGGGGCACAATTTCTTATGGGTATAAACTGCACTGTTTGTGCTTGCCATCTGGAAGGTGAGAGAAAGCCCCTGTCAACACAGCTCTTCTCTTAATAGCCATGTCTTAATTACTCATGTGGCAGCTGATCTCAAATGAGTGAAATTGGTAAGAATGTAGGTCAGCAGTCACTGATAATAAAAAATGTGGTGTCACATTGAAGATATTGACATTATTGTGGGAAACAAGAAGTACCACATTAAAAACACTTTTTGAAGAAATGTTGATTTTGCAAGTTTGGAGTAAAAATCCTGAAAATTGTGAACAAGTCTGGAACATATTTGTTAAATTAAAAGCAGGCTCAGAACGATGGTTATTTTCAACATTTTTATTCTTAGATAAGAAAAGATCTACTGGATGAATACTAATACTAAATATATTCAGGTTTGCTCATAAAAAAGTTATGGCTCCCCCTTGGCTAAAAAGTATAATATTTTGTCTTTTACTTCACCTTTCTTTTGTTCCCTGGTGACGTTCCAGTAGCAGCAGTCTGACCAAAGAAGGACAAACAATCATGGATTCCATATCATCTTGGGGAATTCACTAGTGTCATCAGTTTGAATGTTAGATGCAATCCCTCCAGCATGTCCTGTGCTTACTGTCAGACCTCCTTCTAGTAGACCATGTTCTGACCAACTACAACTGTCATCCATGGGCTCCCTTACAAGATTCCTAAACAAACATATTCTTTTCTTTTGAGTAGACAACAACTCAACTCTGATCCACCACAGCTCATGATTATAGCTGAATATGTGAAGATAGAGATATGGAGTGACTCAAACTACTGCTTTGCCGAAGACCTTGTCTCCTGCTTTGATTTCCCATATCAGTTTAATGCTTCCACATCAGCAACTCTGCCCAGACTGATTTGTCACTCGTATATCTGTCCTGTCATCAGTTATGAGTAAAACCCCAAGTCACTTACATTCCATTTCTGGGAAAGCACCATTACATCATATTTTTCTGGTACGGCATAATGACTTCATATTTATCTTTTCTGGGAAAATACCATAACTTCAAATTTCATTTTTCTGGGAGGGTACCATGACTTAAAATGTATATTTTCTGAAACAGTACCATAACATCAGATTTCTCTTTTCTGTGATAATACCATAACTTCAGAATTACCCTTTCCTTTGAGGATACCGTGACATCAGGTTTATCTTTTCTGGAACAGTACCATGACATGTGATTTCTTTTCTTTTTGGAAGAATACCATAACTTCATATTTAGCTATTCTGGGACAGTGCAATGGCATCTGATTTCTATTTTTTGGGAGAACACTATAACTTCATATTTTCTCTTTTCTTGGTGAGTACCATGACATCAGAGTTATAATTTCTGGGAAAATATTATAACTTCAGATTTATCATTTTCTGGATGATACAGTGACTTCAGATATTGGCATGGACCCATGCCACCAAATATTTCATACTCTTGACTCCTGATTTGATTACATGTATGTTTGGCTAGTAATTTCATAAAAATGTCCTTCCACATTCCAAACGTCCCCACAGTAATGGCCACCGCTTCCTACCAATTTTTATTATAGCATGAGTGTGGTTCAACCTTCCCCTCAAATGACACTGAATGATGTACCACAAGGCCACCTGATAACCTTTCCTTATGGTCTCTTCAAACTCCTCCCAAATCAAAAGTTTTGCTTCAACAATTTCTGTCATTTTGGAGTCTTTGGTCTCCTAGTACTTGTCAGATGACAGCAGAATGAATATTGTGCACATCATCGATATTTCTCAGATGTACATGAATTTATTTCCTTTGTTTGCCTAGCCCTTTCTTTGAAGCAGACAGACATATTCCTTAAGAAGAGGCTCTATTAGCTTGCTTTTGAACATATCTAAAGTATCTTCTTGCCTGATTTCTGTTGGGAGTTGGATGCATATGACAAGTGCAGCTTTGCAAATGCTCTTTCACCCATGACCATCTTAAATTGGGGTTTGAGCAGGCAAAGGGTATCCTCATTTATAACTGTTAGTACATAGCCATGGTGTCTAATTTGCAACTTGAATTTTATTGGGAGGCAATTGCCCAACATGATTTTAAAGATCTAAACTATTGATCTAGGCCATCTTGCCAGGTATCCAGGAGCATGCTGTACATCTTCCCCTTCTGTTGCTTTTAACAGTATCATCTTGTGAGCCTGACATTTTGTGTCTACTAGTCTCCTGATCATTTTCACTTAATTTTCCCACACATCTTTACGGTGCCAGACCCATTCTATTCCACTTGTTCCACTGTAGACTTCTACCTTTCTTATAGGGCTAAACAATATATTTTATAACTTTATGCGAAATCTGTACTGCCGACTTTTAAGAATAAAGAAAATTAAACAAATGTCGACATTTCTGACTGCTCCACACCTAGAAACAAGTGCTAACACGGGTTAAAAAGGGGGAAAGATTTTACAGTCCACTACATCAGTATTTGACTTTTTCAGCAGTCAGAGTTCAGACTTCGCGTAAGTGGTGTCGACGATGTGCACTTGGCATTTTGATGGTAAACCGTTTTACCTATATCTGTCTGAGTTATAAGTGCATCAGTCAATCTTGATCTCTTAAGACATGCCTATCCTTAAGACTGAAAAAATCTAGCAAACTTCCCTGCTTCAAAGTTGCATGCAATTGACCCCATGATCTCAATCCAAGAGTCTCTCAGAACTCTGTCATTTCCAGCTATACACTTCTGAATGGGGGGATGAGGCCATATGTGATTAGAGGTTCCTTTACCCCATTCCAAATCACCTACCACTATACACTCCTCAAAAAGTGAATTTTGTGATTTCAATAGGGGACACTGGCATAACACATACCGGGAGTTTTGACTTACTCACATGGAATAGCTCCCTGTCCCATCTAGCTGGTTATTCATAACCCTTATTGACTGACTCATTTGACAGACAAGTGCATATCTCTTTAGATGGGGAATCCCATCCCTCATTTATTTGCGGCAGATAGCAGGTACCAGGAGAGATTCTTTTCCCCTCATTCCCTAAAACACAGTCATTAATGCAATTCTTGCATAATCTCTAATGTCAGGTGTTTAATTGTAACATGTAATAGGAAAATAATATGTGGCATTATCATTGTGTGTATCACTTGGATTCTACCAAAAATCATATTAAACAGCTTCACCTTAGGGAACAGTTCCATAATCTTGATTAAAATTCTGTTTATATTTTCCTCCATTGTGCCCAGGAGAGCACTGGAAACCACCAAGCCCAAGTAAACACATGTTGTGGTCTTTGACACTGGCAAGAAATTCCCCTTTTACCCTTGGTTCAAGCACCTTACCAGAACTGATTTTGCTACTTGCATTTCAATCCCAAGATTGCACCAAATGACTTAAATATACTCCAAATGCCATCAATAATTCTATAAATATTACTGCTCAATATGGTGCAATCATCTGCAAACAAAATAAAAAAAGCTTCTTATTCCCTCCTTCTATTCCAGATACTCTTATCACCAACTCCTCTATAACTAATGGGACTAGACTGTCATTGGTGAGAGTATTGATGAAAAGTATGAAAAACAATGGACTTAAAACTGATCCTTGAGGTACTTTTGCATTGGAGGAGCCTTGGTTTGAGAAAATGCTCTTAGAGTATTCCTGGAATGTTCTGCTTGAGGGTAACTTTGGGTCTGAAAGTTGAACATGCTTAGCTTATGAATGAGGAGGTTATGGTGAACCATTTCAAATGCTCTGGTCATGTCTATGAAAAGTCCGTTTGTCAATCTAGATTTATCATATTATTGAAGATTTGGTTGCTGCCTCTGGTTAGGCAGTCATAGTACTAATGGAGTTGTGGAAGAGATGTTGAGCATCACATAGAAGTCCATATTTGTTAATGTCGTCTAGGACTTCATTATAGATAATCTTTCCAAAACTTTTTGTAAGTGGGTAAAAGCTGGGTAAAAGTTGGCAATTGGTTGACATTCTTACATTTCTTGGCATGGGATTTCTTTTCATAAGAAATTATGAGCATGTGCTTGAAGTAGGTGGTGAAAACACCTAAAGTAATTGACAAACTGTATATGCGTGAGAGGGGTTTTGTAACATTAACAGCTATCTATTTAAGAAAAGGCTGGTTGCTACATAGAGAAGGATCCACCACTTTTGTCACTGAGGTTCAGTGGGTCTTTTTTATCTTGCCTTTCAGAAATTTACCTAAAGTAGAATGTTATGGGTATAAGTTGCTAATGTGTAGGGCTCTGTGGAATTACTAAGAAATGCCTGGGCTTGTTAAGGAGTGAACTTGTTTATGTCATTTAAGGTTTCTCTTAGGAAGTGAATACAGTTGTTCATGAAATTTTGGCTTTCTTTATCTGACTGTGTGGAGTACAACTCTAAGTTACTTCCTGTAAGCCCCTTTATTTCTTTTCAGAAGTATTTAGGGTTGCTGGCTCATGCTTCCTGCCTATTTCTTATGAAAGTCACTTTTGTAGAATTGTTTGCTCTCCTGGCTTTTTTCTTTGGCTCTATGCAATTTTGGTGTAACTGAGCACAAGCTTTCTGTTGTTTCCATGTTTCCTATGCCTTATTCCTAGCTGCTGGAAGCTCTTTAATTCTGGCTGAGCTATAGGCATTTCTGCCCTCTAAATCTCCACTTGATTAGCGGTCAGACTGCATCTTGCAGGACTGAACGTTTTTCAAGAAAACAGTTTAAAGCTAGGTAAGGATCACTGATTTGAATATGGGAAACCTGGATTCCTGATAGGTCTATATGACAGTATGGAGGTATTTTCTGGCCTTGAAGTACCATGTTAAGTTTACTGGGCAATGGTCATTTAGAGTATTGGGGATACTATCAACTGTCAAGAACTGGGGCATTTTGCAAAGATTTGTCCCTTAATAATGTGTCTTTGTTTATATCTAATACTAAGGGGACTGTTCCTTGCCATAATTGTTCATATTGCTATTCCATTATTAAAGAGCTAACATTTACACATCCAATTATTAAACAATTGTTCTATTTTACTGCCTTTGCCACTTGTGGTACTGATAATTTAGTATATATGGCTAACTGTGTCAAATGTGAGCATTTTTATATAGGCAAGTGAACCAAAAGTTATGGGAAAGAATAAGATCACACTTCTCTGAAATTAGAAGGAAAACTGATAGTAACGCCCTCAGCAAACATATTAAGCTTATGGGAAATGTGCATGTTTTTAAATTTAGAGTATTGCAAAAAGTAAAGCCTAATGCAAGAAGGGGAGACATTGTTACAAAGACTGAAATAGCTGAATGCTGATGGATAGATTATTTTAGAGTGGATAAGGTACCTGGACTTAATGTTAGAACTAGTGTTAAACCAGTTTTAAAATATAGAAGAGAATTTTTATGATAAGGCTTTTTAATTGTATTGATTGATTGTTTAATTTGTGTTAATTGAGTGGGCTGGCTTTTTTATGTATATATTAGCTGAATGTGAACAGAACCTTTTAGCATTGAGAAAGAGTTGTTTTGACTCTAAAGCTTTGTGTTTGCATTTTACTGTTTGTATTAATAAATTTTATATGGTTAAGTCTTTGCTTGCTTTTTCTTCTTTGAACTTATTTATTGATTTGGACTTATTTGAACACCAAGAGAATTGATTTCTTTGTTTGCTAACCTGTACTCCCTTCAGGAGAACAAATATCCCAGATCTGGTACTCAAAAATATGGGAGAGTGCTGCACCCCCATAGTGTGATGTCCTTACTGGTAAGATCAGATCACAAAGTGGTCTACCTTGAAATAAAGGTAAAACTAGTTCCTCACCAAACCCCCAAAACTTTAAGAACTTCTGTAAGGTAAATTACCCCCTACTAAAGGACAGCATAGCTAGTTTTCAAGCTCCCCCAAATCTAGAAAAACACAGAAACCTATGCAGAGGCATACACAAAAGCCCTGTATGGCCATATGAGCAACTGCATAAAAACAGCAGTACCAGACCAAAATAAACCAAGGTCAAATCATAAAAACAAGCCACCCTGGTGGACCCCTAGTATAAAATAGGTTGTACAGCAAAAGAAAGAAAATCTTGTCGAGAAGAAAGAGGGGAATATGCACAACAGAGAAAGAAGGCCCCCATTAGTCTAAACAAGTTAATCAAGGAACTAGTCAAGTCTTTGAAAGCAGACTTTGAGGTAAAAATAGCCTCCAAAGCTAAGAATAACCATAAGACATTTTTCAGTTATGTCCACAATCATAAGGCAAAACCAAACAATGTGTGGAAGTAGTTGTAGATGGCATAATCTATACTCAGCCGGACGATATAACAAATCTGCTGGCTGACAAATTAAGCTCAAATTTCACCTCCCCATCATCCCCAGTTCTTCCCCAAGAAATACCCTCAACCACTCACCCACCAATTATCATCAAAGAACAGTTTTTCACTGCACTCTCTAAAGCTGAAAATGCGTCTTCAATGGTGCCTGACAATATACCAGGTTGTCTCTTAAACAGCTTAAATCAGGACTTATCAGGCCCATTAGGATCTCTATTTAACCACAGCCTTCAGACTGGCTTTGTCCCAGTAGAGTGGAGGATAGCAACAGTCATCTCTCTTTATAAACAGGGACCATCTACTCATCCTGGAAATAACAGACCCCTAAGTTTGACTAGCCTTATATGTAAGGCCATGGAAAGAATAATCACAGACCTGATAAATAATGACATGGGAAACCTTCAAACACTGGAACTGACCCAATTTGGCTTTGTTAAGAGCAGGTCATACCTACTGAATCTGAGGGATTTCTTTGAGAAAGTCACTAAGGCCATTGATGAGGGTAAAATGGTACATACCGCCTATCTCAGCCTGGCTAAGGCATTTGACACAATTCTCCATTCAGGTATGATAAATGAACTCACAATACTGGACATAAATTCCCACATCACCAGATGGCTAGCCAATTGGCTCATGGACAGGACACGTGGTTAAAGTAGGTGAATCCAGCAAGAGGCCAGTTATTAGTGGTATGCCACAGTTCTCAGTGCTGGGACCACTCCTGTTTGGAGTATACTTCTCTGACGTCAAGGCTAATGTGGAAGGGCTTTGCCGATGACTGCAAACTGGGGGCAAACATCGAATACTCACTCCAGTGATGCAGCTATCCTTCTGAAGGGTCAAGATCAGCAAATGATTGGTGCCAGAACCATGGCCTAAAACTAAAGGCAAAAAAATGCATTATCATGCCCTTTGGGAAGTGAAATAACCCTGCAAATTACAACATGAATAGCACACCCCTAAGAGTAGACTCAGAGGTGAGATATCTTAATACACATATAGATAGTAGTGACCTTTAACTGCCAGATGTCCACAGTGGTGTGGAAGTCCTCTATGTGGCACAACTTATAAGTAAAGGTATGGCATCCAGATCCAATGAAATTGCAGTCCTGCTGTACTCTGCCCTCATTAGACCAATAATCAAGTGCGATGCACCATTTGGCATGTACTCGACTAGACACGGAACAGCTGGAGTGACCTCAGAGGTTCCTCACAAAGAAAATAAAGGGTGTAAACAACATGTCCTATGCAGATAAGACAGACTGAAAGCCCTATCCCTTTAGTCTGTCTCCTACCTACTACTAAGGGGTGACCTATGCCTGACCCACAAGACATTCATAAATCCAGCCCTGATGGAGCTGCTACACATCTGCAAGTCAAACAGCTTGAGGGTCACCCAATCTAGGGATCTAAACTTAGTCAGCGGCTCAAGCAAAACATGCTGGAGAGATAGATTGTGTCTCAAAGATTGCCCCTTCTATGGATTCCTATTCACATTAAGCAGAGCCCTTCACTGGCCCTCTTCAAATGCAATTTGGGTCAATGGATGGGGAACCACAAATTCACACCTGGGATACTGTCTTTGTCTCTTATGGGAAGGGGCAATCTGTAAGATACTCAATGCATAGTCACAAATCCATGTCATCTTCTTGCCCCTAGGGCCATATATTGGGTAGAATCAGGTTATATTGGCTAGGCTTATAAGAGCTCTTAAGCCGTTAGTCTAGTAATCTCTCATGAACCTATAAACCCATGAACCTATGCTGTAAATTAGTGATAATGATATCCAGAGGAGAACTAGTACCTGTTGTATTAGGTTTAATTGGTGGCTTCACTGACTATTCTAAGTTGTGAACACTGAGCATTTTGTTTTGAGGGTTTAGAGTACCAGTGGTGGCAGTGATGATGAATCCCCAAGTATAACGGTGTTTCATAGCTCACCTGCTAGAAAATGTATATAGGACATTGTTGTAAGATGGCCACAGAGTACACTGGGGATGTATGTTGTAAGATGGCCACAGAGTACAGTGGGAATGTATCCCATGCAGTGATGATGCTTGGTGTGTCTGCCTAGTAGTAATTCTGCTATGATCCAGTTTTGACTAATGTTGCTGATGCTGTCTGTAGTCCTGATATTATTTACAGTGGCTGATAATTTTTTGTAAATTAAAAGGGTAACACCTCCTCATTGCCTGTCACCAGTTCTATTGGTGAAACAAACTCCATAGTGGGAGATGATGTATATTGGAAGGGGAATAAATGTGTGTTTGAGCCAGGTTTCATTTATACCTATAAGGTGAACTTTTTTCTGAGAAAAGCATGCTTCCATTCCAGGCCATTAATTATTTGTATTTGCATTGTTAAGGCATGCTATTTTAAAACGTTGGAAGTTCAAGATGATAGAAGATAGGTGGAATGGCACTGGGATTATGCAAATTTTCTCAGATTAACTGTGATTTATAAGCAGGTTGAAAATAATGGTAGCTTGGATTTGGGTCAGGTTGAATGTTTCTGACGATGTATTCTAAGTAGAAGGTGGCACAGCTTTCTAAGAATTTTCTTCAAAAGTAAGAGAAGTGTAGTCTGCATTCATATGAGACAGACTGGCAGAATAGATTGCTTTATATTACTGAATATTAGATTTTTGGTATAAATTTGCAAGTGAGGTGCAAGAGATACATGGAAGTATGTTATGAAGCAGGCATTGTTTTATTTTCAGTACTAAAGATATCAGAAAGGAGCAATAAAAGATTCAGACTGAGAAAGAGTAGGATGGATGATACAACTGTGGTATGGTAATTGCCCAAATTAATTATTGGTTACTCAGATTAGGATAGTTAGAGTAGTATGAGGTTTGTTTAGTTAAGTCCTGATTGTCTCCAAGCTGTTGTAAAAAGGAATTTATTTTTTACTTTTTTTATTAGATGATGGAGGGAGTGTCATTGAGATGAAGTGGAAATGTGTGCTTAGGTATAAAAGATGTTATATGGAGGTAGGTGGGAAAAAAATGAAAAAAAATCTGGAAGCTTTTTTATTTACCTTGTCGAGACAGTTGGAAGTCCTGAAGTGCTAGATGTTTAGCATTTGTGGAGGGTTGTATAGGTTGATAGGCCTGCAGCAGATGGATTGGTTAAGGGGGTCAGAGGTGATGATGATGATGATGTTTTTCATCACTGCAGAAAAAAAATCCTGAAAAGTTCAGTTTGCATTATTTGATGTTTGTTAAATGAGTAGATTGGAAATTTAGCAGCATTTGGAAATGTCTTGCCATTAAACAACTCTACATTTGCAATTGCCATTGATGGGAAGGAATTATGGTAGATGGATTAGTGTTTTACCATAAAACAGAAATTAATGCTTTCTTTTTTTCAGTTACAGCTTGGCAAAGATGATGCCACTGGGATATTAGGCATTGTCCGAACCAAAAATGAACTTGGCTTTGCCGGTAGAAATCAGTGACCATAAAAAACAAGTAATTCTGTTCACAAACATTAAAAACACGTTTTATTTCACCAATAATTAAAAAGATAAGCATTTTCATTCCTTACATTAAGAAACTTCTTCAGATAAAAACATTATACGCCATTCTGCTTTTAAATAAAATACTTCTCGGATTCACAGACAGCTGATATCACACCTCCACAAATTAACCAATCAAAATATTAGAAATTACAATTGATCTGCCCCTCCATAAAGGGAGTTCATTCATAAAATAACTTTGAGACTATAAATGGAAAAATTCAAGATTTCAAGTTAAAACATTGTCTGTTGTATATACTTAAAATCATCTTTCTAATGGCTTTAATTTTAAGACACTAGAAACAGAAACATGGTCATGAAGACCTGGCCAAGATGTTGTATTCAGACATAATTAACACTCTAATTCATGTCATTCTAACAGAACATCCACACCCCCTCTCTTTCATTCATCACCAAAGTTTCTAATATAATGAATTTAAAAGTATGCCCTGGCTGTTCCAAATAATGTCTGGCTAAAGCATCTGTATCTTTCCTTTGCCTATTATCTCTTAGGTGCTGTTCTATATATATGACATCTTAATTCTCTATTGGTTTCACCAATGTAAAAACAAGAACACAAAGAACATAAAACACAATAAACCACCCTTTCACTATTATGTGTATTTTGCATATAAGGTAACTTTCACATTATTAATGTTAATTTCTTTTGTTTCAAGAATAAATTTTTAGTATGAACAAAAAGCACATTTTCATAGCCCTTATCTCATGTAAATCCCTTTTCTGGTCTAAAATGTCTTTTACATTTTTCCCTTTCTTATAGACAATAATAGGTCTTTCCCCTACAAGATTTCTAATTTCTTTCTCATTCCTCAAAATTTCACAATTCTTCATTAAAATATGTTTGATGACACTACTGTTGTCACAAAAAGTTGTAATGAGAGGACTTTTACAATTCCTGCTATTATTATCCCCCTTATTCCTGTCATCATCACTTGATGTTACACACATGGATTTGTCGTTTTCTACAACCTGTCCTAAGTTGTGGGGTTGTAACATCAGCTGGTTGTGAATGCGGGGAATATTTAATTTAAAAGTGGAATGGTGTATCATGTTTTTATATGAATAAGTTTCTTAATGTAAGGAAGGAAAGCGCTTATCTTTTAATTTATTGGTGAAATAAAACTTGTTTTTAACATCTGTGAACAGAATTATTTGTTTTTTTATGGTCATTGATTTCTACTGGCAAATACAAGATCATTTTTGGTTTGGAGTTTGAAGTTTATTTGTTTCAGTTTGATATTAGACATTGTGTTATTTGTACAACTTGATTTGGGTCTGGAGTTAGGCATCACACTAGTAGGAAGCTCAAGAAAGAGACAAGGAAAGCACTGTTTCTGGTTTGCAGGTACTGGGTTTCCTTACTTTAGGCATTCAACACTGAAGTGTTAGGCACTCGACAATAGTAAGGTCTGGAAGTTAGTACAGAGGAGTAAAGTTCTAAGCTGTTAATGAACTACTTCCTGTCCCCAGAGTAGAGGGTTTGAGTCCTTCCACCTTCATTTTCCTACTGCGTGATTCTAAACAGGTCACTTAACCGGACAGCGCCTACAGGTCACCACTAAAAAGGCACAGTTTGTCCAGTGGGCTTACCAATTAACAAATAGGTAAAATATGAACTTAAACAGTTAATATTGCTAGACTACATATGCCCAGTGTCATTTGCATATGTCAGTGTGCCTTGTGGGGTGGTAACAATTACAATGGAGGTTGTAAAAGAAAGTGATGAATGCATGGACTTTGTTTTATCAGTGTAGTAAACAGACCCTTGTGGGCTGGTCAAATTCCAATGTGAGAAGCTGATAGTGGAGGTCTGAGCATCCCCATTGTCATTAATTTTTGTATGTGTGGGAGGAACAATCAAAACAAGGGTGGCTACTATCTGTGAATATTTTCCAACTTTTCTTTTGCGTTATGAAATGAGAGAATCTATAACTGGCTGTTTGGCAGTGCTCTTAAAAATAAGCATGCCGGCTGAAATGAGTGAGGAACAAGGGTCAATAAATATGAATCCCAGATAGGCCACTGGGTTTCCCACTCATAGATACTCTACTGCATTTTGTTATATCTAAAATCTCTGCAGTAGTCCAGCAACAGGTCCATGAAATGTGTTTTTCCCCAAAACTGCAAGTGTTCAAGTTACAAAGGTAATGAGTCATGCTAGAGATGGTAGGTTGTCCTGATTCAGATTGCTTAAAATGTCCATTTCTTTTTATTGGCAGAAAACTCCTGATTTCATTAAGAACCAAAGGAATTCTTGTTATAGACTGATATGCCCAGACTACCTATTTAATCAAACTGCAACATAGTTTTGATCAATACATGTTTTCTTTTAATCTGTGACCCTATAACAAATGCAATTTCAGCAGTTAATAATTAAACATCAATTTCAACAGAACTAACAAACAGGTTAAGCTATCTTTATAAATGCCAACATTAGTAGCTGGGTTTCTGCCAATCACAAAGATATGAGCTGTATAATATGTAAGAAGTCTGCAAATTATTTGCAGTGTAAAAGTAAGAGCAATCAAGGCAGAATCTGCATGTTTCTTCCAATGCTAGAGCTATGGTACATTCTTTAAGATAAACTTTTCAGCTCCATTCCATCATATTACCTAGATGCAAAGTCATTTAAGTCACATACCAGTAACAGCATAACATTATGACTGTGTTGTCCAAGAGAAATAATTGACAACTAAAAAGGCAGCATTATGAGCCCTCTGATTTATAAGCGCAGGAACATCATCAGCAGGAACATCATAAACTGCTTTGAGTAGTGTCACTAAGTGTTGTGTGTGAGTCAGACACATGCAGCCTTGTCCAGTGTCACTAAGTGTTGTGTGTGAGTCAGACACATGCAGCCTTGTCCAGTGCCACTAAGTGTTGTGTGTGTCAGACGCATGCAGCATTGTCCAGTGCCACTAAGTGTTTTGTGTAACCCAGGCACATGCAGCCTTGTCCAGTGCCACTAAGTGTTGTGTGTGAGTCAGACACATGCAGCCTTGTCCAGTGCCACTAAGTGTTGTGTGTGAGTCAGACACATGCAGCCTTGTCCTGTGCCCCTTAGTGTTTTGTGTGAGCCAGACAAATGCAGCCTTGTCCAGTGCCACTAAGTGTTGTGCGTGAGTCAGACACATGCAGCCTTGTCCAGTGCCAGTAAGTATATTGTGTGAGACAGACACATGCAGCCTTGTCCAGTGTCAGTATTTTGTGTGAGCCAGACATGCACCTTGTCCAGTGCCATTTTGTGTGACCCAGACAGATGTAGCCTTATCTAGTGCCACTAAGTATTTTGTGTGAGTCAGAAACATGCAGCCTTGTCCAGTGCCACTAAGTGTTGTGTGCGAGTCAGACACATGCAACTTTGTCCAGTGCCACTGAGTGTTTTGTGTGACCCAGACACATGCAGCCTTGTCCTGTGCCCCTTAGTGTTTTGTGTGAGCCAGACAAATGCAGCCTTGTCCAGTGCCACTAAGTATTGTGTGTGAGTCAGACACATGCAGCCTTGTCCAGTGGCACTAAGTATTTTGTGTGACCCAGACACGTGCATCTTGTACAGTGTCATTAAGCATTTTGTGTGACCCAAACACATGCACCTTGTACAGTGCCACTAAAGTGTTTTATGTTACCCAGACACATGCACCTTGTACGGTGCCATTAAGTGTTTTGTGTGAGTCAGACACATGCAGCCTTGTCAGCCATTGGCAACATTTCCATTCCTTGGCTAGTATTCATAGTCTGGGGCTTTCCAGATGACATAAGGTTATCTGCAAATAGCAGCACTACACATATATGCAAATAAGGTAATTGGAAAAGCAAAGTCTTTTTTATGAAAACATGCCCACGTTTTGTAAAAGAGTAAGTTATATAAAGTTCAGCATTATAAAGCTGTGAATTACTTCACCAAAGCCTGAGTGTTTGTGCTATTTTTTTGTTTTGAATATCATGGGTGACCATGGCTAAGCACAGTCATGCATAAAATGTTTAAGGAAAGTTGCAGAGAAAAAGGGGTTTATAATATTTTATATAGGGGTATCATTTTGTGGACACCATGATGGTTTCATTAAAGAATAGAAAGAGGAAGATAGGAAAGACTGAAAATGGGGTGACAAACAATGAGAGGAAGACAAGGAAAGCATAAAGAGGGTTTATGCTGAAGGTGGTACAAGAGGATGGGCACTATGTTTTGTCAGGGGACAGACATCCCTACTTTTTCAGATTTTTTATATTAAAGGGTAGTGTGGGTGGGAAATAGGTAAGATTGTCTAAGGGAAGAAGGGCTGAGGAAGTGCCAGCAGGAGTCCCAGTCTACACAGCCTCAAACATGTCCAATGCCAGATGGTGTTGCAGTGGAGGACCCCAATATTGGGAGGCTAGGGGCCTATGTTGATGTGGTTGTCAACACTCAACTGGGTGAGTGTGTCTTCCATACAATGAAGACAGGCTTTGACTGATTGAATTCTCCTGTCTACTACCTGCACCACTACATTCTCCATCAAACTCTGAAGCCCCCTTTCAGTGACACTTATCAGGCTACCATATTCCAGGCTGCCTGCAGGATCACTGCCTCCACCCCGACCCTGCTAGAATATGCCCAGTTGGGTAGAGGGTGATTGTTTCATAGCCTTGGAGGTATGTACCTGGGCTGCTCCTGAGGGATTTGAATCCGTATAAAATGAAAATAAATGGGAGAGAAACAAAACAAAAATATAAAGGAGAGAGACATGCATAATCAAAATAAAAAACAGATAAAAAGGGGGGTGGGGGTTACAAAAGAGAAAATGAGCAATAAATCATCTCATCATGTTTACATGACATTTCATATTGCTATTGAAAAATTACCTTAAATCTTTATGGTAGTAAAACGTGTGTGCGGGAAGTCCTTATGCATACAATGGGAGATGTGGGATGTGCTCGGGAAGAATGATATGACCAGTGCTTATGCTTACTTCAGATAACCACATATGGCAAGGGATTGTGACTACTTTAATAGGAGTGTGTAGCTCTTACATTGTGTACATACAATACATTCAGTACAGTACTAAAAATACCCTTTGTAATTATTAGAAGTAACCAAATAAAAACAGAGCAATGCTTATATTTGCATATCTGTAACATTATCTTGAACTGTATTGTTTTCAGTTGCATTTCTTTCATCTGCAAAGCTATAAAAATATTTTCCTAATGACCATACTTGTGCCAGTGTACAAGAACAAAGCTGACATCCACAGCTGTGAGCAATACAGAGGTATCAAACTCCTGTCACATTGCATGAAAGTTCTGGAGACGGTGATTGAGAAATGAATACGTACAGTAGTAGAAAGTAAGATAGGAGATGAGCAGTTCGAATTCAGATCAGGATGCAGCACAACTGACCCGATGTGTGTAGCGAGACAGTTGAGAAGAAGCTAGAGATGAGGAATGAGTCCAACTGGGTATTCCTAAACTTGGAGAAAGCATATGACAAGGTCTCAGGAAAGCTGATATGGCAGTACTGCAGTGGTTTGATGTCTCAGAAACATTAGTAGAATTAGTGCAGGCTATGTACAAGGACCCAATGACTCAAGTACGAACAGTGTTCGGCCTCAAAGAGGGGCTGACAGTGGGAGTGGGTGTACAACAGAGTTCAGCTCTGAGCCCATTGCTGTTCATACTGGTGATGGATATTAGGACAGAAAGGTTGGTGGGAGCAGATCAACAAAATTGCTATATGCAGATGATGTGGCATTACAGGCAGACTCTGAGCAAGGACTTCAGCAAAGGACAGGGGAATGGAATGTAAAACTGAAGGCACATGGGATGAAACTAAGTACAGATAAGAAAGTGGTATTGGCAGCAAATTGGGGAAATCAAGCTAAGAACTGAGATAGAAGTGAAGATAGTGGATCAGGTTAACAGCTTCAAGTATCTGGAAGAGGTGGTTGAGGAGAAGGCAAGTCTGAATGAAGAGGTCAAAGCTAGAATCAGAGCAGCTGCAGCCAACTGGCACAGAGTGCTGTCAGATATAGCTTATGACAAAAGAATGCCAAAGAAACTGAAACGGAAGGTGTACAACACAGTGGTGTGACCAGTACTACTGTATTGCACAGAAAACTGGGCAGTAAAGGCAGAGCAGATGAGGAAGCTATTGATGGAAATGAAGCGTCTGAGATGAGTGGTAGGATGCACGTTGTAGGACAGATGAAGAAATGAGGATGTAAGAGCGGAAACTAAAGTAGCTCCAATTGCAGAAAAGATCAAAGAGAACAGATTACTGTGGTTCAGATGCATGTGCAGAAAAAAAGAGAATCTGTTGAAGAAAATTTGGGACAGACAGGAAGAAGATAAAAGAAAATGAGGGCATCCAGCAAAGACATGTGAGAGAAGATCTGCAACAGTCAGGCATGAGTGTCAAAGAAGACAGGAGTGTAACATTGAATCAAGAGAGATGGCGACAGTTAACATGATAGCCAGACTCCATATAGAAAAGGGGGTTGAGAAATATATATATGTGTGTATATATATATATATATATATATATATATATATATATATATATATATATATATATATATATATATATATATATATATATATATATATATATATATATATATATATATATATATATATATATATATATATTTATGTGTGTGTGTGTGTGTGTGTGTGTGTGTGTGTGTGTGTGTGTGTGTGTGTGTGTGTGTGTGTGTGTGTGTGTGTGTGTGTGTGTGTGTGTGTGTGTGTGTGTGTGTGTGTCTGTGTGTGTGTGTGTGTGTGTCTGTGTGTGTGTGTGTGTGTGTCTGTGTGTGTGTGTATATATATATATATATATATATATATATATATATATATATATATATATATATATATATATATATAGTCATATTGTCAGTTTTTATTTCATTGTCCTGCTGATCCTGCTGTGGTGTCAGTCTCTTCTGACAAACCTTCTAAGCATTTGCCCTCTTCCAAAATGTTGCTTTCTGATAAGGATAGTAGGGCAATGGAGAGGATTGGTAAGAAAATTTACACTGCTCCTAGTTTGGCCTTTATGGCTATTAATTACCAGACCCACATGACCAGGTATGCTCTGGCCTTGATTGCTCAGGCTTGCCAGGTTATTTTGGACCTCCTGATTCTGAAGGCAAATCCTTTGCCTTATCTTTTTTAAGTGTTTCCCCACTCTGTTAAGTGTAGCTATGATGCTGCTGATGCCTGTTCCAAGGCTGTGGCTTTTGGGTCTGTCATGAGGCATTATTTTTGGCTTCATCTCCAGTCTCTGCTTGAGGATATTAAGGCCAAGTTATTGGATGCTCCTTTGGATAATAAACATCTTTTTGGGACTGCTGCTGATGACATGTTTAAGTCTCTTCAAGAGAAAGACAAAGCCTTGCAGGACCTTAAACATATTTTTGTCACTCCTGTCCCTAAGTTTCAGAGGCATTATCTTTCTAGATCTGCTTTGGTTCACAGACAACCCCACCAGGTCTCCAAGGACAGGAAGAGTGGGAGGTGGGCCCCCTCTGATAGGGCTTCTCAGATTTCTGTGGCCCAGAAGCCTCCTTTATCTGATAAGCCTGCTTTTCCTTGACAACCCCCCTTCTTTTAGACTACGTTCCTTTGTCCCTTCAGCTTTCCCTTTGTCTTCCAAATTGCGGTCACATTACTTCATACTCTTGGGTTCTTTCTATTATCAGTCAGGGTTACTTCATGGTGTGGAAGTCTGTCTGTCTGTCTCTCTCTCTCTCTGTATGTCTGTCTCTCTCTCTCTCTCCTTTTTCAGGGATTGCTCAACCTCCTCTAGAGCAACTTCCTCATTTCCTGGAGGTTCTAGGGTCCCTGGGAAACCAAGGAACCATTCAAACTGTCTCCCTTTCCAAGTGGGAAGTTTTTTTTATTCCAGGATATTCCTGGTTCCTCAAAAGGAGGGCACTTGGAGACTTATTTTGGATCTTTCCCAGATCAACACCTTTTTCAAGGTCCATTCTTTTTGGATGTTTATTCTTCAAACCCCAATTCCTCTTTTATTACCCCAGACTTTTCTGATGTCCTTGGATCTAAAAGATGCTTACCTTCATATCCCTATTCACCATCTTTTCAGGAAGTTTTTACATTTCTCTGTCTTCCTTTCATTTTCAGTTCTCTGCTTTACCCTTTGGCCTCTCTACTGCCCAAAGGCTATTCACAAAATGCCTAGCTCCTGTGATTGCTTTCTGCAGGCTCCAAGGTATTCAGATTTTTCCTTATTTAAACAACTGGTTGCTTCAGGCGCCTTCTCCCAGTCACCTGTTACAGGATCTGAAGTTCACCATCTCTGTTCTTCAAAGTCTGGTGTTTACTATTAACTTCCAAAAGTCTGTCCTGACTCCCTCTCAGGATCATGTGTATCTGGGATGCAGGATTCAGACAGTATCAGTGCTGGCCTCTCTTCCACCTCCAAAAGTTTACAGCTTTCTTTCAGTCTCCTCTTCCTCTGACTGTCATGCCAATCAGGGAGTTTCTTCAGGACCTGGGATTCATAGCCTCTTCTATTCCACTGCTTCCTTTTGCCAGACTGCATATGCGGAAGCTTCAATGCTATCTCAAGTCAGTTTGGCTGCAGCATTTAATTTCCTTGTACTTCTACTTCTCTGTCTAAAGAAGGAATTTTGAGTGGTGGATTCAACATTTTGCTCTCAACCCAAGCCTGCCCATTCAGCCTCCAATCCCTTATCAAGAACTGTTCACTGATGCCTCAGACATTGGGGTGGGGGGCTCCTTTTGATCACCTGAAAGTTCAGGGTCTCTGGCCTCCCCATCAGAATTTAGACTATGTCAACACTAAAGAGATGAGAGTTCTAATTCTGACCCTTTAAGTTTTTCACCCCATGTTCTTTCCAGGCCACTTGAAGGAGTGCACAGACAGCACCACAGTGATGTGGCATCTCAATAAGCAGGGAGGCACAAAGTCTTACCTTCTGTGCAGGCTGGATCTTCAGGCTTGGGAGGTGGCTCTTAGTTATCAGTTAACTCTTCAGGCAGTGTATATTCCTTCATAGCACAATTTAGTGGCAGACTCTTTGAGCAGTTCCAAAACACAGGCTCACGAATGGATGCTTCAAATATGTGTTTCTGGATATTGTCCATTGGTGGGGTATTCCTCAGGTAGATCTTTTTGCCTCCCTCTGAACAGGCAGCATCCTCTATTCTGTTCCAGAGTGCCATGCCATCTGGCATGGAAAACAGATACCCTTTCTTTTCCTTGGAATGGGATATTTCTTTATGCTTTTCCTCTTCCTCTACTTCCAAAAGTCCTGGAGAAAATTCAGCTGGAGTCCCCAGAAATCTTGCTAGTGACTACCTTTTGGCCAAGACAGCACTGGTTCCCCCACTTACTGCATCTGGCCAGTGACAATCTCCAAAAGTTACCTCACCTGTTGGATCTTCTCACACAAGACAAGGGGTCTTTCATCCATCCTCACACTGTGGGTGATAGGGTTTTGATCCCTTTCAGGAAAATCTTTTCTGAGGATGTGCTCAGGGTTTTACAGGAGTCAAGGAGATCATCAACTAGAAAATCTTATATGTCCAAATGGAAAATATTTTCTGTTTGGTGCTATGCTTGTAACCAGGACCCCCTTTTCAGTGGGAGTCCCTCTGGTCCTCTCTTATTTATGTGAGTTGCTCCAGTCTGGCCTGGTCTATTCTTCTATGAAGGCCCATTTGTCAGCCATTTCTGCTTGTCTGCCCTTGAATCCTCCTTTGACTTCTTCTTCTTTTGTGGTCAAACAATTTCTTAAAGGCATCCTGCATATTAGGCCTCCAAAGAAACCTATTCCTCCTCTTTGGGACCTTAATTTTGTTTTGGAAAAATTGACTCAGGCTCCTTTTGAGCCAGCAGATTCTGCTTCTTTGCAACATTGTACCCAGATGACTGTTTTGTTGCTGGCTCTTACTTCTGCTTGAAGGGTTTCTGAGCTCCAGGCACTTATGGCCATTCCCCCTTTTTTGTTTTTTTCACAGGGACAGAGTTACCCTTCATACTAATCTTTCTTTTATGCCCAGGGTAGTACATGAGTTGTCCTTGAACCAGTCAGCACAACTCCCTTCCATTTTCCCTTCTCCTCAGTCTGCTAGTGAGAGGGTCTTGCATACCTTGGATTTGTACAGACAGTTCAGGTACTATTTGGATAAAACTAACGCCATTCATAAGTTTGATCAGCTTTTTGTTTCATTTCATTCCAGGACATTAGGTTTGTCTGTTTCTAAGCAAACCATGTCCTCCTGGATATCTAAGGCCATTTCCTTTTGTTATTCTTTTCATGGCAAATATCTACTTCTGTTATAGCTCATTTCATCACTAGGACTGTTGCCTCTTCTGGTGCCTTCTTCAAGGGGTTGAACAACAATTCCATTCACAAAGCTACTACTTGGTCTTCAGTGCATACCTTTAATAAGCACTACAAGTTGTATATGGTTTCTAGGGCCAGAGCAGGTTTTACTAGAACTAATTTGTATGGGTTTGTTGAGGGCTGTTCTCAGGCTTCCTCCTCCCATTTTGTTTCTTGAGCTTTTTACTCTCCCTTCTGTTTTGGATACTGCAACAGTGATATAGAAGGATATAGTACAGTTGTGTAAAATCTTATTATAACAGTAGATGTACTTCTCTTCAGTGTTGCAGTATTCACTCCCTCCAGCCCTCTGATGTTTGTTCTGGTTCTTGTTTTAGATTCCCTTCTTGCTGAGGGTTTCCACTTTTTCCTCTGCATTTTTTCCTTTTTGATGTGCATGGACTCTTTTTTTCTCTTCCGGGGCAATTCAATTCAGGGTAGTTGTTTCTGTACATCCTTTTTATGCCCTATATTCTGTGCAGGGAGCATAAATGTGACATATGGCACATACAAGATCGTTAGGCTTTTGTATACTGGCTGAGTGTTGGGCTGCCCTGGGTGGGCGATCCCTTCTGGTTTGGATACTGCAACAGTGAAGAAAAGGACATCTACTGTTATGGTAAGATTTTGCACAACTGTAATTTCTTAGAAAATACCTCTAATTATGCCAATTTATTAAACTTTTTATTTTTAATATTATGCAATAAAATAGTGAACAGTAAGAAACACATTTTTTTTAGTTGCTATAGACCTCTGGCCTTCTCGCCACTACCTGGTCTTGGCCAGCTGGTAAGACCTAACCTTCTGGGAGTCCTCAAATTGGTGACAGTACTGCTGGTTGGAGCATGCTGTACCTGTTAGGGTTGACAAGTGGTCACCCAGCTCCTGCCAGATACCAGTGTTTCTCCAGGTAGTTTGTCATGTCCATGCGTTGATCTTTTCCCGTTAGCAATCATTGAGAAGGTTGAGCATTATCATGGTCTCCTTGTTGAACCAGCTAGGAGTATGACCTCATGTCTTAACAGGAGATGCCATCATTCAAAGTGTCAGAGCAACAATGAGGAAAGTATGGTCAAGGAAGTATTATGAGGTGTGACATCACCCTAACCAAACCCTGTTTACTATCAGGGGCATTACAACAGCTATTGATATTTTTGGCAAGTTTGGTTTAACCAAAACTGCTTTGTCACTTACTTTTTTTCTTAAAGAAAATCATTATCTTTCCCTTCTATACTTGATTAAAATGGAAATATATGATTAAAAATTGTTAGTCACGCCAAGGTGGTACGGCGGTAGTGTTGTTACCTCAAAGCAAGAGGTTCTTCCGTTTGATTCTCGGCTGGGCTTGGGAGAGCCTTCTGTGTGGAGTCTGCATGTCCTACCCGCGTTTGGGTAGCGTTCGAAAGACATGTGTGCGTAAATGGGTGTGCCTTTGTTGAAAGTTGGGCGTCGGGCTGGCACCTCGGCGTTTTGTAAAAATCTACTGCCAATCATTAGCGGACCGGCATTCCGCTGTGGCGACCCCTTATCGGGAAAAGCCGAAAGACAAACAACAACATGATTAAAAATTGTTATTGCTAATGCTCATTGTTAAAGGTTTATTTTTTTGTACCATAACACTAATATGTCTCATATAGTACAACAGAATTTTTCTTGTAAGTTTTCCTTTTTTTTGGGAGGGGTGGAAATGTAAGCATGTGTGTTATTTTTAAATGTTAAGTTATGATTTGTTTGAGGTGCTGGGATTATACTTCAGATTAGTGCAAACTTGACATTCAGATGACAAATTAACTACAGTCTGATTTTGGTTATTCTAGGGCCATTTGTACATTCCTGCGGCATGCTTGGGAAGGCTGCAGAGCACTGTGGACTGTGGGACTGTCCACAGCACATATATGTCAGTCTGATGTATGTTCATGTTAATTTGGTCATGTGCTTATGATCGGCGAAAAAACAAAATTTGCTGATACATCTCAAGACATACTTGTGTACTACTATGATTTATAGAGATAAATGTAAATTAGCCTAATTTGCATATAACACATGTAAAGATCCCTGAATTTTCATCAATAAGCTCAACATTGCCATATTAATTTGCGAATAGCTGAGATAGGCAACAAATGCATTAGGATACCTCAGACTTATTAAAGTAAGGAAGTATTTAAAAAAATTATAATTTAATAAAAAAACTTCAAAATATTATTTAATTATTGACTTAAGGGTTGCATTTAATGAATATATATATATATATATATATATATATATATATATATATATATATATATATATATAATGTGCATGTTATGATAGCAAAGCAGTGATGGATTGCTAGATTTGTGTCATTTGGAAGTTGGATTTCATGACAGCAGCAGCAACAGTGGAAATGGTTGCTGATGACAGAAAATGATCATTACTGTGGTATAATTTACAGATTGTGCATACATGGGTATAAATGCAATAATTTACTGCTGACGTTCTGCAGTGCTAAGGATATGAACTGCAGATTTTTGGAGTTATAGTGATGAATTAAAAAATGACAGTATTATAAGTACATGATAATGGCAAAAGGTAGGGCAAGGATGTTTTTTTTTGTGATAAAAGTGATTAAATTCATAACCTGAATGAACTGTAATATATTGCAATTTTATGTGGCTATACTGACATTTCTGTATGTAATGATATGGTTTGTGTTGAATAATATTTTTATTTAATGTGGGTGACAGGAAGACTTGGCCAGTGTTTTGTACTTTAAAAGCTGATTACATCCAAAAAATATTGTCACACTGTCTGACTGTGGCCCCTTTTTTGCACATGAAATAATAATGGAAAATAAGGGATCAAAACAGAGAAAGGATAACTTCAGCCATGAGGAAAATTGTGTCCTCATGGCAGTACTTAGACATATGGGAAACATATTTTTGGTAAAGGAGGGTCTAGACAAGCTAACAGAAACAAGGACTGGAGTCAAGTAGTTGTTCAAATTAATGGAGTGGATCACAGAAATCAAGCATTGACATAGTGCAAGAAAATGGCAAATTGTATTGCAGCACATGCTAGAAGCAAGGCCAGGCAGAATGCAATTTCCTCTACCACTGCTGGGGGGGGGGGGGGGGGTTCTGAATCTTATTCGATTAACATCAGATAGGGAATACCTTCTATCCATCCGTGGTGATGACTATAACACAGACAATAGTGGAACAGGAATAATAAGAGGTAGTGTGGCCACTGTTCCATCTAACCAACATCTGCAGCAGCAGCAACAACATTCATCTGATTATGAAGCTTGGTTTAAAATCAGTAACATGTACTTATATATGGAAAGTACAGAGAAAACTGAATGATGACAAGAAATGATATAATTAAGTATTTTGCAATTTATTAAACGATCCCTGTGCATCAGAAAAGAATGGAAATGAAGACAGTGTGCATGGTAAGTGTCACGCTCACCCCTTTGTAAGCGTATATTACTGCATGCTATTTTATTGTTGTTAATGTTTCACTTTTTTACAGGGTCAGCATCAGAAACAAATTGTTCCACTATACCATTAAATTTGGATGAAGTCAGCAGCAGAATGGATGATAACATAATTATATTTATGAGGTAGCCTGAGGAAAGTGACAGGTAGTCTCCACCTTTAATGGCAAGATCTCTCACCCCACAGCATGTTAGTAACTCTGCAGAAAGTGACAGTGCTTCACAAAGTCTAGAACAAGCTGACATGCCACTCCTGCTTGTATAGAAGGAGCACCCCTGTACCTCTACACCAGTAAATCCAAACCCAGAGGAACACTTTGAGGATGATGGCAGCCATTCAGAGGTAACAGTGTCCAGAGTGACATCTTTACAAAGGGGAGCCAGGGACAGCAAGTTCTTACCACTACACCAGGAAACATGTAATACATTGGCTTCCCAACAGGAAATGTGCAGTGACATTGTTAGGGCTCAGAGCACTGCCACAGACAGTCAGCTGGAAATGGTCAGAGTCCTCCAGGGCATGTGTGATGATTTATAGTACTACTTGAAAATGGCAGACAGTAAAGATAATATCATGATTGCACTGATGTATAGTAGGGTGGCACACCAAGTATGAGTGGCTACCTCCAGTCATGCACTAGTTGGGACATACAGAGTCGGGCTTGATTCAGACTTGCAATTGGCAGAGGATGGGAGTGCTGTCTGGACACATGGGGGGAGATCACATGATAATACCATTGCTTCTCAGGACAGTAATGTCAGTAGTCAAAGTGAACAAACACAACATATTTTATGTAAGCCATGTCAACATTCATCTACACCAAGTGGAACCTCACATTTGAAGTCATGGTCACAGTCTCACAGCACTGTGAGGTCAGTGACAGCAAGATCACCTGCATCAAGTAGGTCACGACATCAGACCAACTCACCTTACAGTTCTTGTGGTAGCCCTTGCTCAAGATCACTTGCACCATCTCCTAGCCTATATATAGGAGATGTGTATAGCTCATTTGATCTTGAACTACTCTATGAATCAGCTTCAATGACACAGCTGTCTGTTTAACCAGAATGGGGTTGGAGATGGAACGGGTTTGCAAATTTATGCATTTCATCCATATAAAACTAACATGTACACCATCATGAAAGATAGACCAAAATCAATGCTACATGGATTACAATTCCTACAGGTGGCAGTTACCAACAACATAAAAGTAGTAATGCACAACAATTTTTGGGAGAAATAGATCATAAGTGAATGGCACATTAAAATTAGTATCCTTTCATGTAAATTAACACAACTGCCACTTCACCCTCCCTACTGCACAAATGATCATAGTTTTTATGTTTCTGAAGTCAGAAATTATTGTGTATGACAGCATAAAATTAATCTGATGTGCAGTACCACAGAATAATCTAAAAAGAGATGGCATAATATAAAAAACAGTATAATACATTTTCATTAAATCTGCATGCATTAACTCATGCAGTATTTCACTTTCGACAATATTCATTACTTTTGTACAATTTAGTAATCAGTAAAGCAGTATGTATTCATCAAAGCAAACAAAAATGTGAATTATTTTTATATGATGCCTTACAACATCACTGAATAGGAGACAGTGAGTGCTCAGGCATGGCTTTAAGGAACAATAATATGAATAACTTTCATAAAAGATAATAACAAAATATTTTAAGATGAGACAGAATGTCAGATGGACAGTGACAGCAGACCATGCACCACACAGTATAGCCCACAGATATCAATGCATGCATCAATTATATTCTATGTGATTTTACAATAAAGGAAACGCTAACCTGAATGTCATGGTCAGTACTGTGGACTAGGCCCAACTTCTTTACCTGTGCAGCTGCATGCCATGCATGAGCCTGCTGCATGGGGCCCATTACTATTGCTTCCGGCTAGTCATATAATTAGTCATAATGGGTCTAGAAATGGGAGCTGCAATGACAGCGTGGGTCACTTCACCACCAAACTAGCATACAATTATATTATGGAAAATGCAACAAGCAATAAACATCCTGCATGCAGTAGCTAGGTCATACTAAAGGGCAACCCCAGACTCATCCAGGAAAAGGCCCTCTCGATGGCAATATGGGTCTAGGACAGGGATGTGTTATACATCTTCTCTGCAGTTCCACTTGGATTTCTCACTAGTGTGTCATAATCCATGGCTCCAGCGGATATCCCATATCACTCAAAAATCAATAAACAAATAAGTAAATCAATAAATAAAAATGATAGAGAAAGGAGGGTGAGACATTTTAGCATGAATAACTATTTAAATGCAGTAATAAAAATGCATTTTTCCACTTACCAACAAGATGACCCTCTGGGCATCCTACCATGCAGGAAAATGTGGTAGAATGAGCTAATGTGCCAGATATGGGAACCATCTGAACTGCCAGGATGCGGGGTAGAGATGTTAGTGATGCAACCCCATGCATCACATACTACCTGGCAATTGATGGAATGGTAGGTAGCTTTTTCTACTGTGGTCTCACTTCCCATGTGGACCAGAAGGACCCTAATTGTAATATGGGAATCTATCTTACCAAGAACTTCAAGGAAACATGCTATCCAATAAAAGGCAGACATAGTCCTAGACTGGTCCTGAGGTGATGCCAAGAAATAAATACAGTGATCCACACATGCCAAGAGTACATCCAGGAAATGCATTATGCTCAAGACAGAAGCCTGGAGAGATCTCCAGTTTGTCCCCAGTCTGTCTCTGAAAGGTGCCTGTAGCAAGTACAATGAAGGATATACATACCTTGGTATCCACAGTTATAGGAAGTTCACACATTCCTTCAGTGCCCCTGTGGGGGTCAAACATACTCACTAAGAGCCTTATAATGTCCTTAACCACTCAGAACCTATCAAAGATTTCCTGAATGTCAAAGTTATAACGAGTTATCCTTTGCTTATACTTTCTCCTTTTTGGCCACTGAACACAGCTGGGCGCATGCAGTTTTGGCTCAACCAAGACAAGCAGCTCTGGCCTGGAAATAGTAAACTAGTAAGTGAAAACATGTTCACTGATTGCATCTCTGACAGATTTAGCAAGGCTTCTCTTTATATACCGCATCTGCGACCAGCACAGAAAAGTGAGAAAATCTGACTGTGAATCAGAAATTATGTAAAACATACTTAATCAGCACATGAAGATTTACATTATTCCTCATTTCCATCTCATTATTTGCTTGTTTGCTTAAGCACATTCAAGGTCATCATGCATTTCTGTAAATGGCCTTGTTGAATCATAGATCAGCTGTGCTTGTCCGCAAACATCACTGACAGCCTCGGTGCATTTGCATTACTGATTATGAATACCGGCCTTGATTTCCTCAGATAGTGTTAGGAGAGGTCATAGAGGGCTGTAAAAGGCACAATGTCTAAAATTACATTCACAAGTGTATGCCTGAAAAGAATTTCTACCTTTAAATTAACATTAACTAGAAAAGATGAATAGCATCTAATTTCTCACATAAATAATTTATCTGGCTTTCTCATCTACCTAATGTGCATTCTACAACTATATATAATTTTATTATTTGTCTTTAATTTTGATTATTATGCTAAACTACTTTCTGTCTTTTATTGAAACTGCTGGAGCTTTTCTCCCTGGGCCTCCACTGAAAACATGACAAGCAAGCATGTTATAACATCCTCCAAAATAAGAATCAAAATAACCCCAAATTCTTTTGAACATCCATAAACAAACCTTTACATACAGGCCAAACTACCACTGCCATCCCTACATCCAGCAATAATACTGATTCAGTTCCCATACAGTTTTACAACTATTTTATACAGACTGCATTGTCTGTCACAAACAATAATACTTCTACTACCCTCTCAGTATCTGCAGGATCTGCTAAATATCCTCAGCTATTTGACTTCAGCTTAGTACTTTTAAAAATCTTCTATATAAGTTAAACAAACCACCCCAGCTGCTAACCATCTGCCCTCAAACTATTTAAAATGGCTGTAGATGAAATTGCTTTTCTAGTCTGTATATTGATAAATAGATCCATATCCAAAAAATATGTTCCTTCAATCTGCAAAAAAAATCCTTTATTAAACCTTTATACAAAGGTGGCACATCTACAGAGTTTAATAACTACAGACCCATTGCAATTCTCCCTTCCCTATCAAAACTACATCAAAATATATTCATGCTCAGCTTCTGCATCACCTAAATTCAAATAATCTGCTCTGTGCAACACAGCAGGGATTGATATCCCACCATAGCACAACCACCATGCTCCTTCACTTCTCCAACACTATAAATCAGCATAGGAACAATGGTAACCTAGTGTCAACTGTGTTCCTTAGACTTAACCAAACCTTTTGACACTGTATCACACCAACATTTACTCACCAAACTCTCATCTATAGGTCTTTCTCTCAATCCTCAATTACATGGTTCATCAGTTATCTATCTGGAAGGCAACAAGCAGTCGGATGGCATCAGGACCTGTCTTCCTCTCATCCGGTTATAGACCTTCTGGGCTCTGTACCAGGTCCCCTTCTATTTAATATTTTTATAAACAAGCTTTACAGTGCCATAGACCAAGCAAATATAGTACAATATGCAGATGATTCAACTTTAATATGTACAGCCCCCACAATATCCAGACTACAGGAAATCATTCAAATGTCTTTCTCTTCAATTGACACCTGGCTGAAAAAGTCCAACCTACTCCTTAATCCAAATAAAACAAAACTGTTATTCTTCACCCCCAAACATTTCCTCAACCAAAAAAGTCTTTATTAATTACATCTGCAAATAATATTAAAATGAAGGTAGTACCACATACTAAATTGTTGTAATAGATAGCAATCTTAAATTTGATTAACATATTTTTCAAACAGTTAAAAAGACCCACCAGAAACTTGGCTCCCCTTACAGGGAAAAACAGTACCTTATAGCAGGGGCGGCTCGTGGCATCGGACTGCCAGTCTGCAGCTCCCTCAGTTGTTTTGGTCTTGTTTATATTTTTTAATTTACTGTAAAAAAAAAAAGAAATCTTTTTTTTTTAGTTTAAATTTCGAGTCCGCGACTCGAAAGTATGCGCATGCGCATTGCGCACCTTACCCGCGGTTGTAAACAGCTTTTTTTTTTTTTTTTTCTTTGCAGCCCGGAGGAGCACATAAGGCATCATTGTGATGCCCAGAAGTCTATGCGGCAGCGGTTCCAAACCGCATAGACTTGGAAGGGGCTCGGACTGCGATGTCCGCAGGCACGTCAGTCATGACGTGCCTGCTGGGCTAAAGCCTAAATGCTGCTGATTGGTTGTCGCTCTCTTCCCGGGCTTTATGTGCTGGGAAGAGAGCGAGAATCAGTTAGTTCAGTTTGGCTTAGGAATCGAGCAGCTTTAATTATTTGTGATGATCATCATTCTATTTTTTTTTCATTTCTGTTTCGGAATCGTTTTTGTTTTTGGTGGATTTATTTGGACAGCGGAAGAAGAGCAGAAGAAAGAAGAAGGAAGAAGAAGAAAGAAGAAGAAGAAAGTACAGAGTGAAGGACGGGTGCAGAATAGATGTAAGTATGTTAATTGTTAATATCCCTTCCATTATGTTGATATAGGCATTTGCAAATTTGAAAGGGGAAATAAAATGTCCCAAAAAGGAGCACAAAGAAGAAGAATCAATCATAGCAGAAAGTGTTGGAATTTAAGCCTGATTAGATCAATTTGAAAGAAAAACTAGCTGGCTGGCAAAGTATTAATGGGGATATGGGAATGTAGCTAACTACCTTTATTTTCTACCTCTGCAATTCATTTAAAAGTGATACTTTCATGGCATTCATAAATACATATACTCAGGAACAGAATGCAGCAAGTGTGGGGCACCACACAACCCAAGAAATGTAAAATTAATTGGATAGTCATGAAAACCATGTGACAGTGTCAACCGATGGCATAGCTGCTGCAGTGAGTGAAGCAACAAGCAGCCTTTGTTGAGCTGCTGACAGCTTTGGTTTAGAGCCAAGATGTTTACTCAAAACATGTCACCCTTCTTTGTCTCACAGATTATCTATTAGGGCTGTTTTTCTCTGGTGCCTTGTAGTTTCTTTGTTTTAGTAGTTATTTATATGTTTGTTTTGTACATATGCAGCTACCCTCATAGCTTTCTGGCAAGGTGTTGTTCTAAAGTTTTTATATCCTTATAACCTGACCTTATTTTAACCTGGAATTTGTGCATCTGTGTATATGTGGCTGCTTTGGAAATACATATTTATTTACAAAGCATTTGAACTCACAAAATAAGGTCTCACTCTTCTGATAGAGAGCTATATTTGGGTATTTTTCAAGGATTACATTGAAACTAAAAGTGGCTAGTATTTATAAAAATATTTTCTGAAATATTACAGATCTCATGCAGTTCGAAAACAAAAGTCATGCAATTGAATATATTTTGAGGTGTATTACCCTCCTGAGATGGGTAAGGTGTGTGTGTGTGTGTGTGTGTGTGTGTGTGTGTGTGTGTGTGTGTGTGTGTGTGTGTAAAAGAAAGAGACAGAAGTAGGGACTGTGTGTGTGTGTGTGTAAAATGCCCCAATTACTATATACTGGTGGCTAGAGAACAAATGGTGTTGTGTTGGGTAGAGATACTCAGGCTTGAAACCTGTACCTTGTATGCAGGTGTTAAGGACCTGAATTCCCTACCCACCACCATTTGTAAAAAAATTGCAGATTTTTGCCTCTTATTTGATCTGATCTGTTCCTCATAATATCTGTGGTTTCTAAATGTTGCAATGCTTAATATTTGATGATGCAGTGGTAGTATTGTTGCTTTACGGCTGCAGGGTCTTGGGTTTGATTCTTGGCTGGGGTGCCTTCTGTGTGGGGTCTGCATCTTCTCCCTGTGTTTGTGTGGGTTTGCTTTTGTGTCCTCCCATGTGATAAAGACATGTCTGCATTATTTCTTCCTGGGCCTCTGCTGAAAATAGTTTTTTTGTTCCAGCTCAGATTGTCCTGATTAACAAATGTTAAATAAAATTGGCAGGCATTTGAATTTCAGACTTCATATTCTTCAGAAAATACATAGTAACACGACCTTTTATTCTAGCAATTTTCTAAGTTTATAAGATGAATATTTGACATTTGTCCTTATTTTTGGGACTGTATTGCCCCATTATTGGCTTTGTCCAGTTTTTTTTTGTGCTAAGGTTGACAACTATGGCAAGAACTGAATTCACTGAATATGTCTGAGGGCTGTATTCCCTCATTACTGGGTTTGTCCAGGTGTTTTGTGCTAAGAGGTTTACAGCTATGGTGAGAACTGAATTCATTAAATGATAGCCATTTAAGTTTCAGTCTTCCTCTCTTTCACAAAGCAGCTGATATGGCGTAGTGGTATGTTGCTCTGACTGTTTTGCACAGGGACCTTGGCAGTAAAATGTATGGTGGTAACACAGCATTTTTCTTTCACAAAGTAGGTGATTTGGCATAGTGGTATGTTGCTCTGACACTTTTGCACAGGGACCTTGGCAGTAAAATGTATGGTGGTAACACAGCATTTTCTACAACTTTCAAGATTATACAAGCAATGTTTAATGTGTCCCTGGTTTTGGCCTTTTGAGCCCCCCCCCCAATAAATTTGGCTTTTTCCAGATTTCTTGTGCTGCAAAGTTGAGATGCAGTTGAGTATTGAATAGATTTTACAAGGAGCTGAGAGCTGCAGGGGAAGAGACGTTTAGTGCTGCTTATGGAAAATCAGCTTGCAATGTTAATAGCACAACAGGTTGTGTACTTGCTTTTGATGCAGAAGGTTGTTGGTTCTACTCCCACAAGGGGTGAATGCTGCTGTACTGAAAAAGTTGATACTAACTATGAGCCTGTTATCCTGTTTGCCATCCATTTCGTATTGCAGTATTACTAGCTTATAATTTTTAATGTAATATAGGCAATTTATTCCTCAGGGGCATCAGACACTTCGATGAAACCATGAAATATAAAGGTTTTTGCTAGCAGCAACCTCTTCATTAGTTACAGATTTATTTAATGTGGAATTATTTAGATGACTTTTTTACTTCAGAGATTGTGCATATTTAATGATAATGGTGGACTGTAGAATTGCGCATATTTACTGATAATGGTGGACTGTAGAAGTTTGAGTAGACTTTGATGAAGGAAATGTTCTGAATTGGTGCATGCATTTTGTTTCATTGTTTACTGGAAAAATGTTCAAAACAATAGGAAGGTGTATCAAAGAGCATATGTATGTTTCATATGCAAGGGGCCTATGATTTGAAAACAGCCCAGAATTAATCTTTATTTGCCACTGGTAAAATGTATTTTCTTTGAATGTGGGTTTCAATGCTGTTTCAATGAATGTGAGTTTCAGGGGCAGAGAAGTTTTAATGCTAAGTTTGTTTAGCAGATGTCTTAGTGTTTGTGCTGTAAAATGCAAATTAAAACTTTCAAATGAAGTCCAAATCATCATAGAAGTAAATCAGTATGCACATTAGTGTTTATGGTAAATGGAGTGAAATAGCCAAGTAATGGGGTCATTAGAATGGCAGCAGCAGGAGGCTCCATTTGACCATGATTTTGTGAGGGGGAAGGGCAGCAAATTTAGACAGCCCCAGCTGAACTACACCTCCCAACTGTCCAGATTTTCAAAGAATGAATAGATTTTTGCTTCTTATTTTTGGTTTGTTCCTCATAAAATTTGTGGCAAATCATTTAGGAACTAAGTCACTAAATAATGACACACTGAGTTTCAGACTTCATAACCAATGCATGCTAAAGTAAGACTTGTTGTTCTATCAACTGTCTCAGTTTATACAAGAGCAATTTTTAGTGCTGTTTATATGTTCCCCCAATATATTTGGCCTTGTCCAGATTTACTGCATTAACAGGTTGACAATACCAAGAAAGGAGGAGGGGTATCCATATTCATCAAGGACACCCATACCTCTAGATTGGTGGCAACGCACGATGCATCGGAAACCATTCAGGTGCAATTAACCATAGGCAAGACTGCTCTGCAATTTGCAGCATGTTACTGGCCACCCTCGCAAACTCAGGAACCTCATATGGCCTTCCTGAAAACACTGGAGGGGATAAATGTATCTCCGCACACCATCATACTAGGTGACTTCAACTACCCTAATATAGACTGGGAACACTACTCAAGCCCAAACACTCTAGCCCAAAAGTTCCTGGAATTCATAAACTTAAATGCCATGGAACAACTAGTCACCATCCCCACAAGAGGAGAAAACATACTTGATCTCATCATCACGAACATGGGAGCACAATGTTCAACGCCGGAAGTATACCCCTCACTGGTGAGATCAGATCACAAACTAATCACGCTGAAGGTCCTCATCCCGCCCCACCGAAATAAAAAAGACCACAGTAAAGAACTTCTCGAAAGCCGACTTCACACTTCTAAAGACTAGTGTGGTCTCCTTTAAGGCCTCTGAGCGTAAACATTACTCAAACCGCTGAATCACTTACAAATGCCTTCTACCAGCACCTGCACGGCTGCATGGATCAGGCAATCCCAAGCAAAACAAAGACTCTTTGTACCAAAGGCAAGCGTCCAGTCTGGTGGACCCCAGTCATAAACAAACTCTACAACAAAAGGAGAAAGCTACTACAAGATAGAGCAAAATCCTTAAAAGGTAAGATACCGCTGATCACTATAAGTAAAAAGCTAAGAGCTCTCATAAAATCATCCAAAGCTAATTTTGAGAAAAAAATAGCTAAGGACTCTAAAGACAACCATAAGGCATTCTTCAGCTATGTCAGAAACCTAGGAAGAAACTCCCAGATATGCTCAGAATTAGTTCAAAATGATGTGAAGATTACTGATCCTACTGACATTGCCAACATACTGGCTGACAGGTTCAGTGCAAACTTCTCCCTCCCCTAAAGGAGAGATATCTATACCAAATGATTGTAGCCCCCCAAACATCTCTAATGCCCAGGTGAGAACTGCTCTCTCCAAGGCAAAGAACACAGCATCTATGGGACCTGATGGTGTCCCCGGCTGTGTGCTCCATGAACTAAACGAGGAATTAAACCCACAGTTAGGACAGCTGTTTAATCTTAGTCTCACCTCCGGATACGTGCAGGAGTGGCACAGCGACTGTGGTCCCACTCCACAAAGGTGGTGCCTCCACCGACCCTGGAAATTACCGTCCCATTAGCTTGACAAGCCTTATCTGCAAAGCCATGGAGAGGATCATAATGGATCTCATAAATAAAGACATAGGAATTTGCAGACTTTGGATCCAACCCAGTTTGGCTTTGTCAAAGGCAGATCATGCCTTTTAAACTTGGTTGACTTTTTCGAAACAGTCACCAAGGCCATTGATGAAGGAAAGGCAGTCCATACAGCCTACCTAGACCTGGCGAAGGCTTTCGATACAATACCCCACTCGGGCATCATTGATAAACTCATCAACTTAAATGTAAACTCATACATTACAAGATGGGTTGCAAACTGGCTGAGTGACAGAACCCACAGGGTCAGAGTTGCTGGCGCCATGTCAGACTCAAAGCCTGTCACAAGTGGTGTCCCACAGGGCTCAGTCCTGGGCCCACTCTTGTTTGGCATCTACTTTTCTGAAGTACAAGCAAACACAGGAGGGTTATGGCTGACAAAGTTTGCAGATGACTGCAAACTGGGCGCCGTAGTTGAAAACACATCCGACACAGATATCCTTCAGAAGGTTCTCACAGAAACGGATAACTGGTGCCAGAGCCATGGCCTAAAGTTTAATGCCAAGAAATGCATAGTCATACCCTTCGGGAAAAATAAGGTTACCCCTAGCTACCATATAGGAGGCAATCCCCTGATCACAGAAGAAGTTATCAGGGACCTGGGAACCCAGGTGGACAGTAGCCTTCCATTCGACACCCATATTGCTAAAGTAGTTAGGAAGACCTTCTACATTGCCCACCTTATCATGAAGGGATTCACATCTAGATCAAGGGAAGTCATAGTCTCCCTATACTCATCACTCATCAGACCAATGATCGAGTACAATGTCCCATTCGGAATGTATCTGACCCGACACTTGCAGCAGCTGGAGAGGCCACAAAAGTTCCTCACCAAAAGGATAAAGGGTCTCAAAAATCTGTCTTATGCTGCCCGACTGAAAGAACTCCAGTTATATTCAGTTGCTTACCGCTTGCTCATAGGTGACCTATGCCTGACATACAAGGCCATGTCAAACCCAGATTTGATGAACATGCTTCATCTCAAAAAATCTAGATCCCTCAGAGCCACAAGGGCGGGAGACTTAAACCTCGACACGGTTATTAATAGGACGTGCTGGAGGGATAGATTTATCACCCAAAGACTCCTATGCTGTGGAACAAAATCCCAGTTTATGTGAGGCAGAGCACCTCGCTGGCCTTGTTCAAGAGGAATCTTGACCAATGGATGGGGGATCGCAGATACACCCCAGGGGTTACCTCAGTGTCACTGCTCGACAGAGGCACAGCAAAATAATGGGCATAGTTTCTCCAAACTAAAGGGGTGGCGTAAGCCACAAAATTATGGGCTAGGCTTATAAATGCTCTCGGGCAGATAGCCTAGTATGAACCTATGAACCTATGAACCTATGAGAGGTACATACATGCAAATTACTTTATAGAATTAGGCATAGCCAAACCTCTCAACTGTCCCTGATTTTGGCTCAAAATGTTGCTCTTCCCCTAATAATCCCTCCGCAAAATAGCAATTTTGAAAGAAAACATGGAGGGTTTACAATTAAGAAATAACTGTAATCATAGTTATAGATTACTTTTATTTCAGAAATGCATGTAGATTCTTTTATTTTGTCAGCTGCTCAAGTTAGCAGTACCAATATTAAAGTGTCCCTTCTTTGACAGGTTCCCAGCTGTATTGTGTGGCTATTTTATATTTTTCATCACATTTTTGGACCATTTTTCATAAAATTGTGTTTTTTTGGCAAATTAGTGACAAATCATTAAAGACTGAAGTTAGAAAATAATGACAGACATTTGAGTTTCAGATTTCATACCATTCAGAAAATTCATACTAATGCAAGACTTATTCTATTATCTTTCTAAGTTTATAAGAGCAATATTTTTAAAAAATTGTCCTTGTTTTTGGGCCTTTGTCCCACTTCTTTGTATGTCTTTGTCCAGATTTCTTGATCTGAGGTTGAGAGGTATGACAAATGTGTTAGGGTCATCACAGTCAGCCAGAGACATTTCAAATTGTGACATACTTGTTGCACCCCACTCCCCCATGTAGTGACTCTGGATGTGTCGAAGCAAGGCAAGGAGTAGTTATGCAGTGTAAATGTGCAGGGTATCCCCCCATCCAAGGTAGACACAAGTACAGGAGTGGCTTTTCATCTGTCCTTGATTTTTGCAGAATGGTCTGGTTTCTGTCATATTTTTGTACTGTTGATTTATGCTTATTACTCAAAGTGCCTGTTGCTCTGTGTTTAAGTAGCAATACTTTAATGACCATCAGTTAAGCTTGGCTGAGATTGTAAGATGCAAGTAAGCTTTAATAAGCATACTGTTAAAGAATTGCCAACATTGAAAGCCTTTCTGTTGTTGCCATGTAGAGAATACTTAACTAGATAATGTATAAGCCTTGGGTATTGAAATGCATATGACAGTATTTGTAATAAAGGACAGGATTACATTATTTTAAGAAGCTCATTACATTTGGAGACTTCCAGTCATCTCTGCAGGCTTTAACCGTAAACTAAACAGAATGCCAATCGTGTGGTCCATAACCTGTACAGTAATCCTTGTAAGCAATGTATCTTGAGCTTATTTCTTGTTTGCTTTTCATTTTTTACTTTGATCATGTTTTCCCCATGAAACAAGTAGATAGTTGTCAGGCAGCAGGTCTTTTTTTGGATAAGGAACATTTTTACAAGTGGGGGCATCAGAGATTTCTACTTTCAGCATGTTACTTGGTACTTTAAATAAAGCTGAATATAAATTATAATTAGAACTGCAGTGCAAGAAGTGGTTTGAGTTGAGTGCTGCTTGTTTTTCTTATACTTGATTTTGACTGGCATTCCATTAATGTATTTAAAAAAGTAATTTATTTTTTCATGCCTCACAACCTTTTTGTTTCCATCTAGATATTAAGCTGTCATGCAGCCAGTGCATTGAAATATTTTTATTCTTCTACACTTCATTTTGTCTTGATTGGACTCTCATAATGACGGTTTGGCACCCACGGCAGTGTATTTAGTTAGTTTTTTGTGGTTTTGAGCATAGCTCCCCCCTTTCTAGTTGGCCACACCCCTTCCCATTGACCCCACCCATTCAGCTGTCTCCTGCAGCCCCCCTTTGATTTGAAGTCACCAGCCGCCACTGCCTTATAGCCTAATCAAGACAAACCCTAAACTCATGCTATTTGCTTCCCACCCTCTTATATGCCTCACCTATCCTTACAATCTTAAGCTCTACACTAAAATCCAAACTAGCCTCCTGTAAAACAACATAGCTAAATTTACTACCAAAACTGCACACTGAGCTCACCAATGGCAAGCCTTAAAACAGCTAAACTGGCTACAGCTTAATAACTATGTAACATACTCTCAGCTAGTCATAGCATTCAAACTGATATATTATCCTGAAAAATCCCCTGAATTAAAAAAACATAATATTGCTCTACACTCCCTTGAGGGACCTCCAATTGGGTCTATATTATAAAATCGAAAGTTTACTTACCTGAATACCTAAATGTCGACACCTATTCCGTGAACTGCAAATACACCGAATGCCCTAAACTGCGAAATTCAAAAAGTCGAACTGTCATACTTGTCCCACCCCACCGCCCGCTACATACTACCTACACAAACAAGCTAAATAAACCACATACATACACTAACCAAAACCCTACCTCTAACCCTAAACTAAACCCTGCTTCTAATCCTACACTAAATCTTACATATACCACCATGTATGCACTTAACTTAACCCGCACCCTAACCCTAAGGTCCGTAACTATCGCACACTTACCTTAAAAAGCTAAACCCAAACAAACTAAATAATCCACACACATACACTTAACAAAACCCTACATTAAATTTAACATACATTACCATCTATGCACTTACCTTAACCTGCACACTAACCCTAAGGTCTGTAACTATCGCACACTTACCTTACAGAGCTATACCGCAGAGGGCCAACCATGACGATTCAACGTTTCTGCTTTCACACTTCTGGACGATCGATGTTTTCATGGTTCGATGAAGACGGGTCAACAATTAGGCATTTGGGTAAGTAAACGTTCGTCTTTTTAATATAGACCCCCTCCAATCTGGTGATAAATTTCTGCTAAGCACTGCTAAAGCAAATAATTAATCAGGGGACTCACTGTACTCCTGTTACATTGACAAAATCTGGAACACCATCCCTACACAAGTAAAAATGATTAACAAACTCCCGAGCTATAAAATCCAGCTCCAACAATACCTTACCCAATCCTGGTCATGGTCCTATTCATCACCAGGCTGAGACCTCTAGTGAAAGCACAAACTTCTTATTGCTTGTCACTAACTTAGCTCTCCTTTACTTGAATCATTACACCGCTAACTACTTTCCCTCCTGCACTTGAATCAATACACCCCTCTTCACCCTCCCTTAAACAGCATTTCTCATCTTTCTCATTTTCTAACTGCCCCATCCACCACTCTACCCCTCTAATGCAACCCTTGTATACCTAAGTTATAAACCTTCTAGATATACCAATTTGGAACAGGTAGCCTAAATAGAGCTAATCCTGTACTATCCTCTGTTAGTCATATGCTATTGCCACTATCTTCCTATACAATACCAATACCTCCCCTACCTTTCTTTATATCTTTTGAACTCTTTAAAACCTATACAGTAATAAAAACCTTCCTATGTAATTTTATAACTTACTTCATTACATATCTTGAACTCCTTGCAAACCTTTCTTTACTAAAATGTAAGAACACAAAACTTCTTTATAACAACATTTTTCCCTTCGATGGTATCAATCCATGTCTTCCTGCAAGACTGTAGAGCTAAAACAACTGTACAGACTTATAACTGTTGATGCAAATACTCTGCTGTATATACCTGTCTTGTAATTATGTTTTTTTCCTGAAAGGTGTAACTTATTTTTCTGAAAATTGAAATTCACTTGCTAATATAAATTTACTGTGATGGAACTTTTCTTCCCAGACCTCCTCTAAAAATGTGCTTTATCCGGTGAGGCTTTCCCAGTCAACAAAGACAGCTAAATAAATAAACACAATTAAAATTACCATTTTGTAAGCAGATCTCTCACCTCCTGCACTGCTATCGGCTATGAGAAACGTAAATCTTCATCTCCTTACTTACTGGATGACCATTTGCACTGGTTGTTTAATTTCAAATCATTTTATGCAAAGAAAGAAGCTAATCAGTATGAACGGTTGTTTGGTTGTTCCTAAACAAATATACACACTTCTTTACTCATAAACTTAGCTAGATCATTTATGGATCATGCCAAGAATGTATTGTTTCTGAGCACAGTTGGTCGTTTACTCCATTTTGTAACTGCTCTGATTTTAAACAGGAATTTCATGTCCTTGTGCTCATTTTAGATTGTTGCAGCCTTCTTGAAATGAGTTTCAGTCTTGAGTATGACACACTAGCCTTGTATCTTGTGACTCTTAAAAAGGGTTCTGATCTTAAAAGGTGTTCAGTGCCAGGATCAAGTAACCTGTATCATAAGAACGTTAAAACATTAGATTTTCTCTAGTGAAATTATTCTGAATCATTTTTTTTGTTTTAATTTTATTTCCATGTGTCTACTCTCTTTGTAGGAGGCACAAACTGTACCTCATACTCAAAATTACTTTTCATAGGGAAAGACAATAACAGAATTAGTACAATGGGCTCTCTGGTGGATATAAATGTCAATATGTAGATACTTAATCTGCTAGCAGCCTTACACATTCTATGTATTTATGAAACAAAACACAGAAGTATGCCTGTTAAGATACCCATATAGACTGTTTATTGTGAGTGCTGTCTCACTGTCTTGGTAATATTCTTGAGAATTCTCAAACATTCCATGGATTTTCACAATTGTACCTTCTCCATGCTAGCAGAGATTTTATTCATTTAAAATCAAAGATACCAAGTATCTACAAAAGTTTGCAATCCACTATTGTTTAAACCTGCTTATATTTTATGTTGATTTAAAATCAAATATACCAAGTATCTACAAACTTTTGTAATCCATTATTGCTTAAACTTGGTTTGAGATTTTATGTTATTAGTGTACTTACCAACTATAAACCTTGTTAGATGTATGATGTCATTGTACACATAGAAAAAAGTGTGGTCCCAACACTGATACCTGGGACAAGTCTCTACTTAGAATGGAAGTTTTCCCATAGACTCTTCAGACCTAAGTTGCGAAGTTAACATGTTAACCATTCCAACATCACATTTTCAGTTATAAATCTGTTTAATTCTAGTGTTATCATGGATTATATTCAACATTATCAAAAAACATTCTAAAGTTAGTATGGATGGTGTCTACACCTAATGAAGTTTCTGCATGAATTAGCTTATTTTACAGAGTTCAAGTGATGTTATACTGCCTTCCTTACAAGGTATAAGTTATCTGTGCCACACTTTGAAGCTCTCAGTGTAGTAATTCTACCAGGCAACAGTCTAATGATTAAACTCTTTGCCTAATATACTAATGGGTCTGTTGTTATTACCTGGATGTGTAGCTGTGATTGTTTTCTCTTCTGCTTTCATCTTAACTAATGGACATTGTAGTTACAGTATTTCCTTTAGGTGACATTTTGTGCACTTTAAAGCTTTATTAAAAGAGGAAAGTGAAGTACATAACCCATATCAAACTGCTTCACATTCCTTGTACAAAACTTCATTAACACTTGAAGTCAAACCTAGCTTACGACTTTGATGAAGTTTATACATCTTCCTGGATATTGAGCCATTGATTCTATTACATGTATGCACTACCTGTCATGTGCTCAATCTTCAGATGTGCCCTGTCTAGCTTCATCCATCTCTGCACTAGACAAAATAATGGGAATGGAGACGCCCCCTTTAGCCTCTGGAATGCATTTCACAGAAGACTCTTGGCACATAGCAATATGGTAGCTCACTGAGAGAATTTCTACCTCACAGCTGTTGGGTCTGGGGTTCAGTCCTTTCTTTCAGTCATCTCTTTGGAATTTGTATGTTCTTCCTTTGTGAGTATGAGCTTTCCCACTGACTGGCTACACTAAAGTTTGTGTGTGCATGTGTGTGTGTTTGCATTGTGTCTCCCCTTGCCATCAAGTATAAAAAAATGCCTAATTATGATCCTGGTTACCAAATGTTAAATAAAAATATACATTGTTTATTATTTTTAGGCCTTAGGTTTTCTTTTGCTTTTCTCCCAAGTATCTAGTTAAATGTACAGCTATTAGCTCAGAATGATAATCATAGCAGAGGTTGCTGTGAGATGCTGCAGTTCTATTTATCCACCATTCCAGCCTCTCTTGCTAGTGCAGCTCTGTTACATAAAGGTACTCTAACTATAACAAATGACACAGCCAAGATACATTTTCACTGTATGGTAATTTTGACCTTATGCACTCTGAAAGCTGGACTACATATGAACCCATGTATTGTAGAAGTATGCCTCATAATTACATGTATGTAAGTTTCCTTATTTTGCCTGTAATACTTAGGTATAGGTGTTGCCTGATTACTTAGTCGTGTTGTATTACAAACAGTTGCCTTCTTTAATATCTAAGGCATGCATGACTTATGTCTCTTTCTAAGTGAATAGCTCTTCCCCTCTGGGTCACTCCCGTTAAAGGGCCCTAGACTCAATTAGCTAAACCAGTAAAAGAATGAAATAAATAAACTAACAAACAATACTTCTATCTTTTCTTTCCAAACATCTATATACAATTCTGTTGTTCTTTGTCTTTTACATTGCTGGATGAAAATGATTTAGTTATAATACCTTCTTCCAACTTCTGAACAAGTTTTACTTTATACATGTTGTCTTTTAGCCATTTCCAGGAGCATCAATGAAACCTGCAAGTTAGTTCCAACCCCATAACTCGTCCTGGATAGCCCTAAAACTGACACTATTGATACTTGCTAGGTGCAAAGTCAAGGAGACCACAGAGGAGCATAGTCCAGTTCCTCAGTTGCCCAAGAGCACTGTCTGGCTAAGTGACTTGATTAGAGTCACAAAGCAGGCAAATGGAAAATGAAGGAATCAAACCCTGGCCTACAGGAAGCAGCTCATTAAGAGATCATAACCTCAGTCGTCTGTACTAACTGTCTTTATTAAGGGAATGACAGCCAAACCTCTAGCAGGTTTGGCTGTCACGTAAAATTATAATATCTGGGAGCTGCATGTATCAGGGCTGGAATTTATTATTCTCTCTCTTTGCATTACTCACTGTAAACATTCATGGTTGCTCTATTACATTAAAGTGAAGTTTTGAACTTGAATGTAATTTCCATGACTTTGCAGCTTTTCTTTGTTTATTTTTTTTTCAGAGTATAGTAATTTCCAACAAACCTTATTCACCTTACCATCTCAGGAGCATGCAGCAAATGTGAATATTAATAAATTAACTTTAATATTACATGCAGATCCAGCTTGGGTTCTGCTGTCATTATTCAAAGTATGGTATATAAGAAGACAGTTTAGAAAGTGTGGTACAAAATGACTGCAAGGTCATGAAGGCACAATAGTTGTACATATCCTTGTTCTAAAAACACAAGAAAAACATTTATGTATTTATTGTGCTTCATGAATGTAATAGCTGTCATTGCTTGGATCCTGGCTGTACCACTTTAAGCATCATATAAGGTAATTTTTGGTTCCTTTATGAAATAGTGTTCTATCTGAAAATCATTTCTCTGGAATTTGTTTCATTAGGCAGTAATAACACTGATTGTTAATCTGGTAAAAAAAAAAACATTAGAATGATGTAATTTCTGAAAATGTATTGCATTTTTCAAGAAAGGGCTCATAAACTGGATATTCTGCAAGACACTTCAAAGCAGATATTTAGGAAGGCATACATTTCTATTAGCAAAGTGGGATTAAGAAGACAAGCCAATAAATGATGATGCACCTAATAGCACTAATAAACTAAGGCACTACACCCTCTTATACTCCCTTTAAGTACTTTGCTCCCTATTGGTCCTTTTTGATCAGTCAGAAAGTAGTTCCTTATATTATTCTGTCATATCCAAAAGTCAGTTTCGGGTTTACTCTCCAGTCCAGCTGGTGAATCTGGGAATCTTGAGGCAATGTTACAACTGCCTTATGTACACAGACCACCCTCTCCTCCTCCCAACAAGCTCAAATATATGTGAGAGATGCAACTATATAGTCAAACTGGAGGCTGAGCTCTCTCAACCCAGTACTGGCGCAGTCAGTCAGGAGGAGAAGGTAACCACACACACCACAAATCCAGTCTCACATAGACCTATCGCAACAGCAAACCAAACATATAAACACACAAAAACATATTCGGAGGCTCTAAATAAAAATCTGCCCGAGCAGCAGAGACCTCCAAAGCAGACATCCAAGCAACCGCTACCCCACAACAATACCCACATATCATATAGTTCACAAAGTCAGTGTGCCACACAGTCACCGCCCTTAAGGCTAAACAACACACCTAATGCACTTGTAATAGGTGACTCTATTGTCAGACACACTGACGTCCCACTCACCAGGCTGAACAAGGAGAAGGTCACTGTAAGCTGCCTGTCGGGTGCCAGGATCCACCACATAACACAAGCACTCAGGTCACTCCAAAGCAAGTACAAATATGACTCCGTCATTGTCCATGCTGGTGTGAATGACCTGAGATGTACCTCCCTGGACTACATGAAAAGAGACATAGAGGAGCTCTCTGATCATGTAGCCCAGGCCGGTATGACCCTAAACTTGAGTAGCATCTTACCCTCACCAAGAATGATGCCACAGTATAAAGACAAAATGATCAATTTTAACAATTGGCTAAAGTATTGGTGTCATTCAAAGGGGATCCAGTGTCTGTCAGCCTGGGATAACATGCTCGACAAGTCACGTTACTTCGCTAGGGACGGCTTGCACCTGTCACCCCTGGGCTTTCGAATACTGGCTAAGGCTCTTGCCACCCCCATAGTGCCTTTTTTAGGCAAGGCTCAAAAGACAAACCCACCTCCATAGACAACACAAGAAACTAAGAGGAATGCTGCTGAATGCCAGAAGTCTAAACCTCAAGATGCATGCAGTCGAGGCTCTCCTCAGTATGGAGAATATCAATATCTGTGCAGTAACAGAAACCTGGTTCAAGGCTCCCGAGAGCTCCCCAGCACTACCAGGTTATACCTCATACCATGCTTTTCGTCCCCAAAACTCGGACCGAACCACATAAGGAGGGGGAGTATCCATATTCATCAAAGATACCCACACCTCCAGGTTAGTGGCACTGCACGAAGCATCAGAGACCATCCATGTGCAACTAACAGTGGGCAAAACTGCCTTTCAGTTTGTAGCCTGCTACAGACTACCCTCCCAAACTCAGAAACCCCACTTGGCTTTCTTGAGAACACTGAAGAATATGAAGGTCTCTCCAAACACCATTATATTGGGTGACTTCAACTACCCAAACATAGACTGGGAGCACTACTCAAGCCCCAACACCCTCACCCAACGGTTCCTAGAATTTATAAACTCAAATGCTATGGAACAACTGGTCACCACTCCCACAAGAGGGGAAAACATATTGGACCTGATCATCACCAACATGGGGACTCTATGTTCCATACCAGAGGTATACCCCTCATTGGTAAGATCTGACCATAAATTAATCTCACTGGACATCCATATCCTGTCCCCACCCCCAGCCAAGGAAACCATGGTGAAGAACTTCTCAAAAGCAAACTTCACACTTCTCAAAACCGAGTTGGAATCCTTCAAAGCCCCTGGGCCAGTGGAAGATATGGCCCAAACTGCAGAATCCTTTACAAATGCATTCTAGGGACACCTACAGGAATGCATGGATCATGCTATCCCAAATAAAACCAAGACTCACTCCTCCAAAGGCAGGAGACCTGTCTGGTGGACCCCAGTCATAAATAAGCTATACAACAGAAGGAGGAAGCTACTACATGATAGAGCAAAATCCCAAAAAGGGAAGGCATCTCTGATCAGTACTAGCAAGAAACTACGATCCCTCATAAAATCATCTAAGGCCAGCTTCGAAAGAAAAATTGCACAAGACGCTAAAGATTCCACAAGGCCTTCTTTAGTTATGTCAGGAACCTGGGTGGCAACTCCCAGATATGCTCTGAGTTAGTGAAAAATGACAAAAAATACACTGAACCCACAGACATTGCCAACATCCTGGCAGACAGGTTCATTACAAACTCCCCTCCCCCCAAAAGAGCAAACGTCTATCCCAACAGAGTGTAGCCTCCCTAACATCACAGATGCACAGGTGAAAGCTGCCCTCTCCAAAGCAAAAAACACAGCATCAATGGGACCGGACGGTGTCCCGGGCTGCGTCTTACATGAGCTCCAAGAAGAACTAAACCCTCACATAAAGTCACTGTTCAGTCTCAGCCTTACTACAGGATAAGTACCCAAGGAATAGCATACAGCAACAGTGGTTCCACTCCACAAAGGTGGTGCCACAACGGACCCCGGAAACTATCACCCTATAAGCCTGATTAGCCTGGTCTGCAAAGCTATGGAGCGTATCATCATGGAACTCATAAGCAAAGACATTGGGTACCTCCAAACACTGGATCCTACCCAATTTGGCTTTGTTAAGGGCAGATCTTGCCTCTTGAACCTGGTCGACTTCTTTGAAACAATCACCAAGGCCATAGATGAAGGGAAGGTAGTCCACACAGCCTACCTGGACCTCGCAAAAACCTTCGACACAATACCCCACTCGAGCATCATAAATAAGCTCACCAGCTTAAATATCAACCCCTATGTCACAAGATGGGCTGCAAACTGGCTCAAGGATAGAACCCACATGGTCAGAATTGCAGGTGCCATGTCAGACTCTAAACCAGTTACAAGTAGCGTCCCACAAGGCTCAGTCCTGGGACCTCTCTTGTTCGGTATATATTTCTCTGAGGTACAGGCTAACACGGGAGGACTATGGCTGACCAAGTTCGCAGATGACTGCAAACTGGGTGCCATAATTGACTCGCCGACTGACACAAGCATCCTCCAAAAGGGTTTCACAGAGATGGATAACTGGTGCCAGAGCCATGGCCTAAAGCTAAATGCCAAAAAGTGCATAGTCATCCCCTTTGGGAAAAACAAAGTGCCCACAAATTACCACACAGGTGGTAATCCATTAAGTACAGTAGAAGTATTTAGGGATTTGGGGACCCAAGTAGATAGCAATCTCTCCTTTGACAATCACGTTGCCAAAGTGGTTAGCAAGACCTTCTATATAGCCCACCTTATCACAAAAGGGTTCACATCTAGATCAAGAGAGGTCATTGTGCCCCTCAACTCATCACTCATCAGGACCATAATTGAATACAATGCCTCATTCAGGATGTACCTTACCCGACACCTGCAGCAACTGGAAAGACCCCAAAAGTACCTCACCAAGAGGATCAGGGGGACTCAAACAGATGCCCTACACAGTTAGGCTAAAGAAACTCCAGCTCTACTCAGTTGCTTACCGCCTACTCAGAGGTGATCTGTGCCTGACGTATAAAGCCATGTCCAACCCAGAATTAATGGACATGCTCCACCTCAAGAAATCCAAATCCCTTAGAGCTACATGCTCCAGGAACTTAAACCTCAGTGCAGAAATAAATAGGACATGCTGGAGAGACAGATTCATATCCCAGAGGCTCCCCTCACTCTGGAACAATATCCCAATCCATGTTAGGCAGACCCCCTCAATGACCCTCTTTAAGAGAAATCTTGACGAGTGGATGGGAGATCATAGGTTTACCCCTGGGATCTCTTCTGTGTCCCTACTAGACAGAGGCACAGTAAACTAACCTTAAAAGGGCTATCTTCTGTGACCTACAATACAGAGGCACAGTCAACTAATCTAAAAGGGCGGCGAAAGCCAAACACACTCTGGTTAGGCTTATAAATGCCCTAGGGCAGATAGCCTAGTATCAACCTATGAACCTATGAACCTTAACAGTAGTGAGGACAGGCTGCTCGACAGATTTTTGTCTTTCACTGTAGATTAAAGGAAAGCAGTAGCAGAGAGAGTGTTATCGTTTATATGGAGAACTGTTTTATCTGCTACTGGATAAAAGTAACTTAGTGGATATGCATTAGCATTAACTTACACTCAGTGGTGGCTCATGCTATTGGGCTTCAGGACTGCAGCCCCTCCAATACAAAAAAGAAAACTAAAGTAAAAAACAAAATGAAAACAAACGCGAGTCCTGGGACATCATGCATGCACACTCACAATCATTTCTTGATCCGGACTGCTGGTGAACCAGTCTCAGAGCATGTACACAGAATCCAGAGTGTCTCACCAGCAGTCCAAATTAGGAAGACAGCATTTAGCAGCAGAGAGCCCACAAGTCTATGCAGTTACAACTGCATAGACTGGAGAGGGATTGGACTGCAACATCTGTAGGCTGCTACCCAGCCTGCTCTCATGTTAGGGAAGGACTTGCTCTTGCAGGCTTTACTGTGGAAGGGACAAGCCTTTGAATGAGCAGACTTGATTGTGGAGTTTGAAGTAATGAACAGACTTTGCACCTGGGCTCAGGTAGGGTGTGTGTGTGTGTGTGTGTGTGTGTGTGTGTGTGTGTGTGTGGGGGGGGGGTGAAATGTCCCAGTTAAATATACTAGGTGGCTAGATAGACTCAAACACTGTACCTTGGGACAATGTAGCAAGACCCTGAATTCCCTATCTACCACCACTTGTGAAATGTTGCTGGATTTTGAATAATGACAGGCATTTGAATTTCAGACTTCATATTCTTCAGAAAGTACATGGTAACACAAAACATTTTATTCTAGCAATTTTCTGTTTATAAGATCAATATTTGTAACTTGTCCCTATTTTTGGGGTTGTATTCACCCATTATTGACTTTGTCCAGGTTTGTATGTGCTAAGAGGTTAAGAGCTATGGTAAGAACTGAATTCACTGATTATGTTTGGGAGTTGTATTCCCCCATTATTGGCTTTGTCCAGGTGTTTTGTGCTAAGAGGTTGAGAGCTATGGTGAGAACTGAATTCAGTAAATGATAGCCATTTAAGTTTCAGTCTACGAGTCTTTTAGGAAACAACTTATCTGGCATAGTGGTGTGTTGCTGTGACTGTAGTGCACAGGGTCCAGGGTTCAAGACTTGGCAGTGAAATGCATGGTGGTAACACACCATTTTATTCTAGTAACTTTCCAAGATTATACAAGCAATATTTCAAATGTCCCTAGTTTTTCGGCTTTTGTTCCCCCCAATAAATTTTGCTTTTTTCCAGATTTCTTCTGCTTCAAAGTTGAGAGATACAGTTGAGTGTTGAGTGGATTTTACAAGGAGCTGAGAGCTTGAACAGAAATTTTATGCTGCTTATGCTGAGTCTATTTATATTGTTAGTAGCACAATTTTTTTAAATTTTTATAAAATTTTTGTTTACTGGGAGAGTTTGACTGGGCATAAAACCCTTTTTAGCGGAGGACTGGGGAAAAAAGGTCCATTGTTAGTAAACTATTTTGTTAGTAGAAAGAGGATTGTATAATACAATAAAGAAAAAATAGTAACAGACATTCATAATGGTAAAAAGACTAGAACAGAATAAATTGGTCAAGTGGGAGACAAGATCACAACAGGTAATGTACTTGCTTTTGATTCAGAGGGCTGTGGGTTTTACTCCCACAGTATATAGATGCATTGCTAATACTGTACTGTGTTGTACTTTTAAAGGGAGTGGATGATACAGTCCTGAGAATATCCTCTTTGGTAGAGATACCTAGTAACAATGAACCTGTTATCAGTTTGCCATCCATTTCCTATTGCAATATTACTAGCTTATCATTTGTGTATTGTAACATAGGCAATTTATTCAATGGCCACAGGCACTTTATTTGCAGATGAAACAATGAAATATTAAAGTTTTTTGCTAGCAGCAACCTCTTCATTAGTTACAGATCTCTTTAATGTGGAATTATTTAGATGACTTTTACTTCTGCAGAGATTGCGCATATTTACTGACACTGGTGGATTGTAGAAGTTTAAGCAGACTTTTATGGTAGAAATGTTCTGAACTGGGCAGTTTTGTCATTATTAGTGCATGCATTTTGTTTCATTGTTTACTGGAAAAATATAGAAAACAATAAATTTAAAATGCCCTCTAACAGCTGCACTGTATTATACAAGGAATATCATTTAATACAGTCAGGAAGGTGTATCAAAGAACTCATATATGTTTCCTGTGCAAGGGGCCTATGATTTGAAAATGGCCCAAAGTTAATCTTTATCTGCCACTGGCCAGATGTATTTTCTTTGAATATGGGTGTCAATGCTGTTTCAATGAATGTGAGTTTCAAGGGCAGAGAAGTTTTAATGCTAAGTCTATTTTCATTGTGAGACTGCATTGCTTTGTTTAGCAAATGTCTATTAGTGTTTGTGATGTAAAATATAAAATAAAACCTTTAAATGAAATCTAAATCATCATAGAAGTTAAGCAGTATGCACATTACAGTGTTTATGGTAAATGGGGTGAAATAGTCAAGTAATGGGACATTGGAATAGCTGCAGGAGGAGGCCCCATTTGGCCATAATTTTGTGAGGTGAGAAGGGTGGCAAACTCAGTCAGCCCCAGCTGAACTATACCTCTTAACTGTCCAGATTTGTGCAGAATTAATAGATTTTTGCTTCTTATTTTTGGTTTGCTCCTCATAAAATGTGTTGTTTTTTGTCAAATCATTTAGGAATGAAATCACTAAATAATGACAGACATTGAATTTCAGACTTCATACTCTTCAGTAAAATGCATGCTAAAGCAGGACCTGTTCTGTCAACTAAGTTTATACAAGAGCAAATTTTAGTACTAGTTGTATGTTCCCCCAATATATTTGGCCTTGTCCAGATTTTCTGCATTAAGAGGATGAGCGGTACGTGCAAATAAATCACTTTATAGAATTAGGTATATCCAAACCTCTCAACTGTCTCCGATTTTGGCTCAAAATGTTACTCTCCTCCTAATAATCCCTCCACAAAATGGCAAATTTGGAAGAAAATGTAGAGGGTTTACAATTAATAAATAATTGCAATGATCAGAGTTATAGATTACTTTTAATTTCAGAAATGCATGCAGATTCTCTTATTCTGTCAGCTGCTCAAGTTAACAGTACTAATATTAAAAAGTGTCCCTTCTTTGACAGGTTCCCAGCTGTATTGTGTGGCTATTTTATATTTTTGCATCATATTTTTGGTCCGTTTTTTCATAAAATTGTGGTTTTCTGGCAACTTAGTGGCAAACCAATAAAGATTAAAGTTAGAAAATAATGACAGACATTTGAGTTTCAGATTTCATGCCCTCCAGAAAATTCATACTAATACAAGACCTACTATTCTATTATCTTTTTAAGTTTATAAGAGCAATTTCATACCCTCCAGAAAATAAATTCATACTAATACAAGACCTACTATTCTATTATCTTTTTAAGTTTATAAGAGCGATATTTAATAATTGCCCTTATTTTGGGGCCTTTGTCCCACTTCTATTTATTTCTTTGTCCAGATTTCTTGCTTTGAGGCTGAGAGGTATGACAAATGTGTCAGAGCCATCACCATCAGCCAGAGAGATTTCAAATTGTAACATACTTGTTGCACCCCACTCCCCCACATAGTGACTCTGGATGTGTCCAAGCAAGGCAAGCAGCAGTTATGCAGTGTAAGTGTGCAGAGTATTCCCCCATCTGAGGTAGACACAAGTACTACAGTGGCTTTTCATCTGTCCCTGATTTTGCATAATGTTCTGGTTTTCTGTCAATTTTTTTATACTGTTGATTTATGCTTTTTATTCAAAAATGCATGTCATTGCAGTGCCTGTTGCTCTGTGTTTAAGTAGCAATGCTTTAATGACTATCAGATAAGCTTGTCTAAGACTGTAAGATGCAAGTAAGCTTTAATAAGCATACTGTTACCATCATTGAAAGCCTTTTTGTTGTTGCCATGCAGAGAATATTTACATAACTAGATAGTGTATAAGCCTTAGGTATTGAAATGCATATGACAGCATTTGTAATAAAGGACAGGATTACAGTATTTTCAGAAGCTCATTACATTTTTTGGAGACTTGCAGTCATCTTTGCAGGCTTTACCTGTAAACTAAACAGAATGTCAATCTATCATCTGTGGTCCATAACATGTGCAGTAATCCTTTAAGCAATTTATCTTGAGCTTGTTTCTTGTTTGCTGTTCATTTTTTACTTTGATTATGTTTTCCCTATGAAACAAGTAGATAGTTGTTGTCAGGCAGCAGGTCTTTTTTGGATAAGAAACATTTTTACAAGTGGGGGTATTGCCTACTTTCAGCATGTTACTTGGTACTGTTATAAAGCTGAATATAAATTATAATTAGAACTGCAGTGCAAAGAGAAGTGGTTTAAGTTGAGTGCTGCTTGTTTTTTATACTTGATTTTGACTGGCTTTCCAGTAATGTATTTAAAAAGTAATGTATTTGTTCATGCCTGGTAACCTTTTTGTTTCCATCTAGATATTAAGTAAGCTGTCATGTAGCCAATGCATTGAAATATTTTATTTCTTCTACAACTTATTTTGTCTTGATTGGACTCTCATAGTGATGGTTTGGCAGTGGCACCCAGGGCAGCGTATTTAATTAAAGTCCCAGTTTTTGCGGTTTTTAGCATAGCCCCACCCCTTCCCATTGGCCCCACCCATTCAGCTGTCTCCTGCAGCCCCCCCTTTGATTTGAAGTCACCAGTTGCCACTGCTTACACTAGATGTCTTCTTAGTTGACTTCAACAATTTTTCATGGAGGAGAAGTGTGGTAGCAATGCACAGCAAAAAAGACAAAAATGTAGCCATATTTAAACATAGCACTGTTCCTCAAGCCAATGTTAAATTGCTTTCTACAGGACATTGATCCAGACCAGTGCTAAAGATGTGTGAAACTATAAAACATTCTCCTCCTCCTGAAACAATGAAACTTCAAACTTTTCAGTGAAGGTGACTTTGATGAATCACCAAGATTCTCTGGGTGTTGCTTGATTATACCTTTCAACCTCTTAAAGCAAGAAATCTGGACAAAGTCATAAATAATGGGGGGGCAAAGGTACAAAAATAGGGACACTTTTAAAGTATTGCTCTTACAAACTTAGAAAATTGATAGAATAACAGATTTTGCATGAGGATTACTTTTCTGAAGGGTATGAAGTCTGAAACTCAAATGTCTGTCACTATTTTCTGACTTCAAACCTCACTGATTTGCCAGAAAACCACAATTTTTATGAGAAACAGACTAAAAATGTGAGGCAAAAATCTGGACATGCTGTGAAAATCTGTACAGTTGAGCGGTATGTGATCAAATCTGGACAACAAACATAGGGCAGGTACATTTTAAGGTCAACTTGTTATGCTCTGCTTTTAGCTGTAGAAAGGATCTGTGTTTAATAAATAACTCAGAAATGCCTCTGTTGGGATTCAATGTGTCAGCAAAGGCTAAACTAACCAGTGTCTTGGCAAACTCTTACTACTGAAGGATAAAGATATGAAGGCATACTAGATCATATGTTAGTAGTTCATCCATTCAGGTCTAAATTTACAGGAATTTTGCTGGATTCCATTAGTGACCATAATATCACATATTTCATATAGAAACTAAAGTCAGGATGGAAAGCCTACAAAGGTTAGACCGGAACTCCATAAAGCAGCACTTTTTAGCCATTAAATGGTGCATCCTTGATCAACCCTAATCAATGATAAAGCAGTATACTATTTTGTTAACTTACTCTTTAGTACATTGGGCAATGTTGCTGCAGCGAAAGGATTCTGAGTAAAACATTTCTCTGTCATAGATGAAAAACAGGGCCTCACGATTAAAAGGGACAAAGCTTTGATTGAACACTTTCATATCAAAACTTGAGCATTCTCTAATCAATATAGACAGACTAGAAATACCCAAAAAGCCAACCAGCAACACAGGAAAGGTTATTTAGACTGTGACAGACAACACACAGTGTCTCCAAAATAATTTGGAGCTGTATGAACAAACTGCTGTGTCATGACGGTAACTGTATCCTTTTCCTTCCCCAAATGCCACTGACAAAGATTTTGCTGAACTACCTCAAAACATTTTGAAACAGCTGTACCCTATTTCTGAAATCCTTTCCCTGCAGTATCCCATGAGCACAACCTTAGGGCTATAAACCAATTCCACCTAAAGGAAATAAGAGTGTTCGTAATCAGAAGTTTTCATGCTGAAAGCTTTGACTCTGTGGGGTCAGAAGGCCTAGCTCCCAGACTTATAAAACTTGCCAGCATTCTCAGTATCCCTGCAAACAGATACTTCAGAGATTAACTGTTTCCAGTCATCTGGAAGGGAGCTCATAAAATATCCCTCAAAAGGGGAGGTATGTCAATAGAATCAAAAAACCTACACGCCATTTGCTATTTTAAAAGTCCATTCATTTATAAATTTGTTTGTTCACTCATTCAGTCACTCATTCTCTGACTACCTACTCTGTTTTGGGATTGTACAAACACACACACACACACACACACACACACACACACACACACACACACACACACACACACACACACACACACACACAAGCATGGGCAATGCATACATATATACGCACAGGCACATACAAATTACACATTGCTGCACATATGCATACATGCACAGCATACACATGCATGAGGATACACACGCAGACACACACACACACACACACACACACACACACACACACACACACACACACACACACACACACACACACACACACACACACACACACACACACACACACACACACACACACACACACACACACGCGCATTTGCACATGGCACACACTGGCAATTTGAAAGCTTGCCAGCCTACCTGCAGAATGTCAGAATGTCTTTGGGGTGAGGGAGGAAACTGAACCAATCAGCAAAAACCCACACAGACATAGGAAGAACATGTAAACAGTCCAAAGAAGGATCCTTAGGTGAGAAACAAACTTTAGAATCAAGCACTGTGAGGTAACATTGCTAAGTCCACACTATGGAAAGAATAGTGCAGTATAATGTAGATCAGCAACTTACAAATGTCACTGAAGCCCAAAGCATTCTGAGTAACTAGTGACATGGCTTTCAGAAAGGCCTTCTGTCAATACAGCACTGTGAAGAGTTACTGAACATATAAGTTATGAACAATGATTAGTAGTTCCCTGCCTCCTTTTGAATCTATCAAATCCTTTGACACTCTGAACCACTCTAGTCTTATAAACATCAGTTATTTACCCATGGACTGTTGGTCGATATATTAAACTGACATAAAATATCTAGTTAGGTGAGGAATAATCTTCAGCAAATAGCAGCGACAAAAGGTGTCCTCCAGAGCACTGATCAAGCCCCTGCCCTCAGTACATAAATTCATAGTCTTACAATAATGTGATTATTTGTCCAGTACACAGATAATACAGCCTTTCAATGACAGACATCAATAAATGATGAAAAATAACTACTGGAGGATTCATGATTTCTGAAAAAATGACTTTGTGACTTACAGCTTATATTAAATGCAAAAACACTTCTGTACTGTTCTGTAGTAATCATTACAGAAATACCCACTCACCCATACTGTTTGTCAAATCATTCCCTGTACATAGAAAACAAATATCCTTGGACCTTTTAGGATGAGGCACTGTCTTTAGAGGACCAAATCAATGTAGCAGTTAAGAAAAGGCAAATAGCTTCTAGGCAGCTTCAGTAGGGCCATGTGCTGTTTTGCTCACCACTATTGCCAAATCAGAACACTGATGCAATTCCTTGTGCAGATATTATTGATATGCTTACTAAACAACATAAATCCCTGCATTGTCCATTGAATAGCCAATTGTTTAATTGACAGGACCCATGTAATGAAAGTTGAAGGAGCTGCTTTTGAATGTCAAAATGTTGCTAGCAGAGTCCTGCAAGGTTCAGTATTGCGACCTCTTCTTTACAGCAATTATGTCTCCAGTATTCAATCCAGTGTTTCAGGCTTGTTATTTTCTATGTTTACTGATGACTGTAGACTGGGCATAACATGCAGTTACTTCATCAAGAGCGCAGCTCTAGCTATACTAACAATTGTCTTAAGCTGAATACAAAGAAATGTAGTGAACAAAACGTTTCTACTTTCTGTCATTTTAGCAGTACACCCCTTCAGACTGATAATATCATCAGGACACTGGGCACCTGTTTTGAAAAGTTAGTATTATTTAATCATTATGTCTCCATAATAGATTGGAAATACTTGTATCTGGTGGAACTCATTTCCAAAGCATTTCCTCTAGAGTTAAGGAAGCCTTAGTTCTCCCACACACAACCATCATTAGGCCCATCACAGAATGTAATGATTCTTTCAAGAGTATATATTTTTTAAATTATCACTCAACTTGTGAGATCTCAGAGGTTTGTAACTAATAGGTTGATCAGTCTGAAGTCCCCTAGCTATCCAGACAGATTAACAATCCTCTCTTTGTATTAACTCTGTCATAGTGTTCTTTGCATTGCTTTTTGAGCCAAGTGAGATCCTGGTCTATTTGACCTCCTGCACGTCCGCAAAGACAACACCTCTGCAAGCACCCACACCAATGCTATCAACCTACATGTAAAGAATATTTGCTTTCTGCCTTATTGAGTTTCCTGCTTAACAAAATATATAGCGTGTCCCCTGCCAGCTTTCTGTGATAATACTGCACTCTCAAAGCCTCTCCTGAGGCATCAGGATAAACTGTGAAATGTGGATGAACATTTGGTTCAGAGCATGATAGGGACTTCAGTTTGTTATGGACTTCTTCAGCTTCTACCAGCCATTTAACCTTTGTAGGGGTCTCCCCCTTTGTCAAAAACATTAAGGGACAAGCTGTGATTGCAAAGTCTTTAGCACATTTTCAGTAACAGCTTGCTGGTCCTAAAATGATCTAATCTGATTCATTGTGGTTGGAATTGAACCTCACTTTATAGCTTTTATTTTAATTTTTTGAGGTGGTATTACACCCTGCTAATCATGTACCCCAAACTCCATGCAGAGTTTACTCTTGTCATCCTTAGACCTGCTTTCCTGATTGCAGTTAAGACTGATGCTCCATAGGATTCCTGATGCTCTATTCCTTTGTTCATTGGGTGATCCTTGTAACCCCGAGAGCATTGAACTGAAGTGGTAGAGTTTCCCTACTACAGAGAAAGCTGCTTTCATTCTAGACTCTGGATTCAAAAGGACCTGACAATGCATTTTAGTGATGTCTAAGTTAGAAAAGTACCTTTAAACAGTCTTTCAGTAAGTCCATCAGTACTGGGCATAGGATAGGTTTCATATTTTGACAAAAGTTTTCTATAGTCTGTACAACTTTACTGCATTTTTTGCAGTTAAGTGGTTAGAATATGGTTTAGCATTACTAATTAATAATATTTATTGCTCTGTGCCCTTATAATACTTCTTTTTTATAAGACTTTTTTATTAATTTAACATATTTACACTACATACACAGAAAGTAATAACTTTAGCATAACATACTGTTATACAATATTAGGAATACATTGAATCATCAAAATAATCTTATACAGTTACCACATTACTTCTTGGTATTTCAATACTTCTCATTCTAATTCTAATTTTCAATATTTCTTGCTATTTCACTCTGACTAGGCTTATAAATGCCCTAGGGCAGATAGCCTAGTATGAACCTATGAACCTATGAAGCTATAATAGCAACATTTTAAGGTTATCACAACCACTAAAAGTCTTAGTTTGATTTATAGATCTTATTCTGATCACTTATTTTTCAGTTTTACACAGTGTTGCTGTTAAATTTAAAAATTCTTTGAATGTAGGAACTGAATTTGATTTCCAGTTTTTTGTAATAACTTTTCTAAATACTGCCAGAAGATTCTAGAATATTTTTTGTTGTCTGGCTTTTGGAAATAAAGGAAGAGGACATTCATTAGTATTATTGATCTAGTTAAAAAAACAATTATCAGCCATAGCACCTTAAAAAACATTTATTTTTTTCCAATATGCATTTAATTTTTCACAATCCATAAATGTGTGTCCAATCAGCTTTTACAGCTTTACTACATCTGGAGCAAACTGAAGAAGTAATTTTACTAAATTTAGAGATTTTATAGGGAGAAACAAACATTCTATGTATATATTGCCACATAAAAACTTTCCAGTATAAACTTGAAGAAGTTTGACTAACTGATTTAAGTAACAAAGTTTTATTCTTACCATCTGAGTCACTCAATCCACTACTATCGAAAAAGTCCAGAATTTTGCATCAATATTACTATTATTATTTATACTTAATTTATACAACCTGGACAAGCTTCCTTTGTAGGTCATTTCACCTTTGATGATAGCATTCATATATTCATGTAATGGGGGAATAGGGTTCTGTTCCTCTTCACTCATATTATCTATCAATTCATTTAATTTCTTACTAATGAATAATATTACCTGGTTAACAGATTCATCCAAATTATAATCTTTCATTAAGTATTGTGTCAATTTAGCTTTTCCTTTTTCAAAGCAATCAGACCATAATACTAATCCATTCCTTTTTAGTAAATTCATTTTAACATTGTTCTGAGTTTCATTAAATCTGGAAGTGTGTGCAATGGGCATAAACTTTTCTAAAGTTGTCACAAAAGTACATTGAGCCATCTGGTTTAGGAATTAGAACATATGGATTATTCCATTCACCTCACAATTCCTCTACCGCACTCAAGTCCAGCTTGCTATAAACTTCCTTTTTTCTAGTTCTGTTTGTGTTTCAGGCACTCTATAAGGATTTGAGCATACCTTCACTTCTGGAGGTGTGTCTGTACTATACTCTATCAGAGTTGTCCTCTCAGGCCAGTCTGAAAAAGCTTCCTTATTTCTGGTGAGAAATTCTCACAACTCTTGTTTCCTAAATAATTGTTTATAAACAGTAGGAATAAGTTTCTTTCTTGATTGCATTTTCCAGCCATAATGCTACAATTCAGTAATGAAGTTTTAACTTTTTTCCCATTCTTTCAGAATATTGATGTGCTAGAGCTGATCTGTTTTTACTTTTTATTTTTTATAGCTGTCTATTTTACCTTATAATCCACCTCATTTAACTTTGCCAAGCTTTCAAATGGACATTACCATTTAACTAAACATATATTTTCTGTTGTTGACACAAGTACCAAGCCTTTGTTTCATGATTTGAATTCTGCTCTTTTTCCTTTTTGCATTCCCATTATATACTCTTCCCTGCACGTTCTGGCCTTTTATAATTTTCTCTTTCAGTGCAGGCAATACCAATGTGTCGTAACACCTTTGAATGCAGTTTTCTCTTTTTCTTAGGTCTCTTTTACAATATCGGGTAGATCTCTTGGATGCCTGTCACATAAGATCTCATTTGGTACAAATCCCACTGTTGCTTGTGAAATGTCTCTTATTGCAAACAGGTAGGGTAAGAACTGATCCCAGTTCATAAATTCTGCTACAATTACTTTTCTTAATACAAATATCAATGTTTTTTTAAACCACTCTACTAAATTGTCAGTCAGTAGATAGTAAATTGAGAAATTTTAACTGCTTAATCTGTAAACTCTGGCACCCCTTGACATAAAGGATGTGCCTTGGTTGATAAGTATCTATTTTGGAGTGCTCACTCAAAAGAACAGCAGCATAAATTCTCTGACAACTGACTTAGCATTAATCTTATGTTGTGGTACACCTTCTGGAATTTTTATGATATTGCCTACTATATATAACCAAGATATATTAATACCCACTGCCAAATTTTACCAATGGCTCAAAAACATCCATAGCAATGCTTTCAAATGGCAGATCTATAGCAGGCATTAAAATCCACAGATTCATAAATCCAGGTGGTATGAATATTTTTTGACATTCTGAAAAGGGTAAACATATTTTTCTATTTATTTTATAATTGCTGGCCAATAAAATTTAGCTACTACTGAGGTATTATTTATTTTAATAATTATTTCCATTTATTTGCCAGGAAAGTTCAAAGGTAAATTCTAAGGAAATTAGTCTACAGATTATTATAAGCCTAACCAATAACCAGAGGTAAGATTCAAGCCATCTACCTTGTGTGTTTGAGGTAAAGACCTTAGCTGTTATGGCAATCTCACCCCATAAATTGGAGAAAGTGTTTCACTGCATCTAATAGTATTCAGCTGGAGGGATTTGAACCCGCATTTTTGGTTTTGTATTCCATGACCTTAAACACAACTATATTACTTCCCCTCTGTCTAACACTGGGAAAAATAAGCAACTTTTCAGTGGAGGCCAACATGCCTTAGATTTGTCTATTCTTAAATGTCCTCCAAGTACAAGATTAAGTCCAAGTTTCATAACTAACACCCTATATGGCTTTTTGATATTACTAATTGGTGTACAATGTCTTCTTTATTCTTGCCCTATATGAGATCATTGTTTAGTTCAAAGTATGATCAAGAAGTAGTTTTACTTGTTCTTTATTATCTCCCACTGCCACTCCTGCAGTCTTCCTTGCTCTAACTGAAGTATCAGCTTCCCACTGAGCTCTTTTGAAGTGGAAAGTTCAGTTTACTCTCCAACATACATTAGTATAGGTGCTTCTACATGTACATATTCTTCTTCTGCAAATGGTAGCTCTAAACATAAAAATGCCTTCAGTTCTATTTTTCTTCACTCACACTATCTGTTGATTAGATCCCCTTTACTTGAGTTTTCTGTTTAAACTAATAGAATAGAATTTAGGATTCTGTCCAGATTATGCTTATTTTCCTTTTGATATGCTAGTAATCTTTTCATATTAGTTAAATTCTCCTTTTCAGTACATACCTGCTACTTGGAATCCCCAGTATTATGGCAGTCTATTTCACTTTGAAAATAAAATTAGACTTCAGCTAAAATTGTGCATTTTGTCAAACACTTTAGCCTTATTTCTTTGGATTACACCTTTTAGTAAGAAATTATTTCTCCTCAGTTCCTCTATTCAGCTCTGCTCTCTGATTTGTAGCACTTTTACGCAGTAATGTTTTAATATGTATTTTGCTTCCTTCTACTGAATCTATTCTTGTAGGCGAATGTGTCATAGGACAACATTTTTCTTCATATAATTCTGCTTCACTGCTTATCTCTGTTTCACTGTCTGAAGTTTCAGTCAAGTGATTTTCTTTATCAGGTATGTAGTTGCACTTTTCTAACATTTTGTGTTGGTAAGTGCTTTATCCTTCACTGCATACCTTCCATTGTGTTCTCTTAAGTACTAAATTTGGCATCTGTATCTTAATACATGGAGGGTTCATGAATGTTCTTATTTCATAATTCTGATAGGTCATGGGGTTATCTTTATCATTTGATCATGCCCACATGGTAGACCCCTTAGCATCTTTGAGGCTATCTCTTTTACTTTGTTTTGAGCTGATATTTCTAAGTGTCCATCATGGCTTACTCCTAGTGCTACACCCTTTTTCACTCAGAGGTAATAGTACTTTTGGTTTCTTGGTTTCTTCTTTATTAAAGCTTTCTTTCTGATGCCAGTCAATGAAATATTTCCCTTCTTCCAATATGTCCCACAGAACTTTAACGTGAGAAAATATTTCCCAATAATAATATCATGGGATCGCTCAGGTAATACTGATACTATTTTTCGTAAGATGGTGTGAAATTCTACAGATGTAATGGGATATTCTTTTTTGCCTCTGTGAACACAGACTACCTCTACTTTATAGGTTCATAGGTTCATAGGTAGGTACTAGGCTATCTGCCCGATGGCATTTATAAGCCTAGCCAGAGTGTGTCAGATTTTGCCACCCCATTGATTAATTAACTGAGCCTCTGTCAAGAAGAGCCAATGAAGTGATCCCAGGGGTGTATTTTCTGTTATCCATCCACTCGTCAAGGTTTCTCTTGAAGAGTGTTAGTGAGGGGCTTTGCCTAATGTAGTTAGGAATTTTTTTCCAAAGCATGGGGAGTCTCTGTGACAGGAATCTATACCTCCAGCATGTTCTATTTATTGTTGTGGTGAGGTTTAGCTCACTAGAGCGAGTGGCACGCAATGACTTGGATTTCTTTAGGTGGAGCATGTCCATCAATTCTGAGTTGGATATGGCTTTGTAAGTCAGGCAGAGATCACCTCTGAGTAAGCAATATGCCACTGAGTACAGTCAGAGTTTTTCCAGTCGGGCATAGGACATATGTTTGAGGCCAGTAATCCTCTTGGTGAGGTACTTTTGTGGTCTTTCCAGCTGTTGGAAGTGTCTTGTGAGGTACATCCCAAATGGGGCATTGTACTCTATAATGGGTCTGATGAGTGATGAGTAGAGGGGCACTATAACCTCTTTATTTCTAGATGCGAACCCTTTAGTAATTAGATGGGCTACATAGAAGGATTTCCTAACTACTTTGGCAATATGATTGTCAAAGGAGAGATTACTATCTACCTGGGTCACCAGATCTCTTATTACCTCTTCTGTATTAAGGGGGCTGCCACCTATGTGGAAATTCATGAGTGTTTTGTTTTTCCCAAATGGGATGACTATACATTTTTTGGCATTTAGCTTGAGACCATGACTTTGACACCAGGTGTCTGTCTCAGTAAGGCCCTTTTGGAGAATGTCCGTGTCAGCCGGAGAGTCAATTATAGCTCCCAGTTTGCAGTCATTGGCGAACTTGGTTAGCCATATTCCTCCTGTGTTTGCCTGTACTTCTGAAAAGTATATGCCAAGCAGTAAGGGTCCCAGGACCAAGCCTTGTGGGACACCACTTGTGACTGGTTTAGAGTCGACCTGGAGCCCGCTATTCTTGCCGTGTGAGTTCTGTCTGTAAGCCAGTTGGCAACTCATCTCGTGACATAGGGGTTTATGTTCAGGCTGGTGAGTTTTTCTATAATTCCTGAGTGGGGAATGGTGTCAAAAGCCTTGGCGAGGTCAAGGTAGGCTGTGTGAACCACCTTCCCCTCATCTATGGCCTTGGTGACTGTCTCAAAAAAGTCAACCAGGATTAGTAGGTATGATCTGCCCTTAACAAAGCTAAACTGGGTTGGGTCAAGTGTTTGGAGGTTCCCAATGTCTTTGTTAATGAGTTCCATGATGATGTGCTCCATAGCCTTGCAGACCAGGCTAGTTAGGCTTATGGGGCGATAGCTACCAGGGTCAGTTGTGGCCCCTCCTTTGCGGAGCAGAATAACCATTGCTGTGCACCATTCTTTGGGCACGTAGCCTCTGCAGAGGCTGAAGTTGAACAGTGTGTTTAGGTGGGGGGTTAGTTTGTTCTGTAGTTCATGCAAGACGCAGCCTGGGACACCATCTGGCCCCATTGACACTGTGCATTTGGCTTTTGAAAGGGCTGTTTTCACCTGTGCGTCTGTGATTTCTGGGACACTACACTTTTCCGGTATTGTTGTGGGCCCTTTTGGGGTGAGAGGGGGGTGAAGTTTACATTGAATCTATCTGCCAGGATGTTGGCAATATCAGTAGGTTTAGTATATTTTGTGCTATTTTGGACTAGCTCAGAGCATATCTGCGAGTTGCCACTTAGATTCTTGACATAGCTAAAGAAGGCTTTGTGGTTATCTTTCAAATCCTTGGCTATTTTTCTTTTGAAGTTAGCCTTGAATGATTTTATGAGGGACCTTAGTTTCTTACTGATACTGATCATGGATGTCTTTCCTTCTTGGGATTTGCTTTTTTTCTGAACTAGTTTCCTCCTTCTATTGTATAACCTGTTTATGGCAGGGGTCCACCAGACTGGTTTCCTTCTCTTAGTGGAGTGAGTCTTGGTTTTGTTAGGGATGGCATGATCCATGCATCCTTGTAGGTGCTCATAGAGTGCATTTGTAAAGGTTCCTGCATCTTGGACACTGTTATCCTTTAGTGTGGGGGCTGTGAAACGTACCACCTCTGTCTTAAGTAAGGCGAAGTTTGCTATAGAAAAGTTTTTCACAGTGGTTTCCTTGGTTGGGGGTGGTGGTGTGGTGTGGACATCCAGAGTGATTAGTTTATGGTCTGATCTAACCAGTTGCGAGTTGACCTCCGGTTCGGAACACCTGTCACCCATGTTGGTGATGACCAGGTCCAATATGTTTTCACCTTTGGTAGGGGAGTTTACCAGCTGATCCAGGACATTTGAGTTGATAAATTCCAGGAAGCGCTGGACCTGGGTGTTTGTACATGAGTAGCTTTCCCAGTTAACGGTAGGGTAATTGAAATCACCCAATATCAGGGTGTTCGGTAGGACCTTCATGTTTTCCAGTGTCTCCAGAAAGGCGGAGTGGTGGCCCTGGGTCATGGAGGGTGATCTGTAGCAGGCCACAATTTGCATTGCAGATTTGCCCGATGTTAGTTGCACATGGATGATCCCAGAGGTATCATGCTGTGCCACTAACCTGGAGGTGTATGTATCCTTGATAAATATGGATACACCCCCCCCTTTTGTGTTTCGGTCCATGTTCTGTGGCTGAAATGTGTGGTATGAGTTGTAGCCCGGTAGTGCTGGGGTGCTCTGTGGAGCCTTGAACCATGTTTCAGTTGCTGCACAGATGTCGACGTTCTCCATACTGAGGAGTGCTTTGAGCATGTGCATTTTGAGATTTAAACTCCTGGCATTGAGTAGCATAACCCTCATTTTTTTATTTGTGCTGTTTACTGAGGTGGGTTTGACTTTTGAGCCTTGCCTAAAAAAGGCACTATGGGGGCATCAAGAACCTTGACCAGTATTCGAAAGCCTAGGGGTGACAGGTGCAAGCCGTCTCTTGTGAAGCAACGAGGCTTGTCAAGCATGTCATACCAGGCTGACAGACACTGGATCCCCTTTGAATGATACCAGAAGCTTAGCCAATTGTTGAAATTGATAATTTTTTCTTTAAACTGCGATATCATTCTTGGTGAGGGCAGGATGCTACTCAGGGTCAGGGTCATACCCGCCTGGGCTACATGATCAGAGAGCTCTTCCACATTTCTTTTCATGTAGTCCAGGGCGGTACGTCCTCAGGTCATTCACACCAACATTTACAAAGTCATATTTGTACTTGCTCTGGAGTGACCTGAGTGCTTGTGTTATGTGACGGATTCTGGCTTCCGACAGGCAGCTAACAGTAACCTTCTCCTTGTCCAGCCTGGTGAGTGGGACATCAGTGTGCCTGACTATAGAGTTGCCTATTACTAGTGTGTTAGGTATGTTATTTCGCCTTAAGGGCTGTGATTGTACGGCACACTGATTTTGTGTTTTATATGTTGTCTGGTTTGTGACAGGAGGTGCAGGTTTTTTTGGTGTCTGCTTTGGTGGTCTCTGATGCTTTTGCAGGTTTTTATTTAGAGCCTCCGAGTATGATTTTGTGCATTTATGTGTATTTTTTGCCAGTGCTGGTTTAGTATGTCTATGTGAGGCTGGAGGTGTGGTTCAAGTGTTAACCTTTTCCTCATGACTGCCTGTTCCAGTTTTGGGTGGAGAGAGCTTAGCCTCCAATTTAGCTATATAATTGCATCTCTCACATATGTTAATGTTTTGTGGTAGGAGGAGAGGGTAGTCTGTGTACATGAGGCAGTTGTAACATTGCCTTAGGATACCCAGGTTCACCAGCTGGACTGGAGAGTATACCTGAAATTGCCCTTTGGTCATGCCTGAATAGTATGGTGAGCTGCTTAGTCACTTGGTTGGTGAGGGGTGAATAATGAGCCTTGCCCTGCTGGAAAATCAAGTGCTGGGGTATATTAGTGCTTGCTATTAGGTCTGAGCAAGTGCTGGACTGTAGGATGCTTTTTAAGTGCTTAGGTTGAGAGTTAGACTACTTTCAAGGGAAAAACTAAAGAGGAGACTTGGTGGAGCCAGGAATAATTTAGCCCTAGCTAACTGGCGCTGCCCATATGTGCAAAACCGTGCGAACATGGTTTTTACAGCAGGGAAATGAAAGAGATAGAAAATAGCCCCAAATGGCCTATAAACTACTAACTTCTGGGCTGGAACCACTCCTCCAGGGACAGATGGCTGCTCAAAGCTCCCTCTCTCACAGGTGAACAGAGAAACCTCCTTCTATCCAAGTAATGTATGGGCAGCTCAGAAACTTGTAACACAGCCCTGAATTCAGCACTAGCCTGGAAACTGGACTATACTAGCTTAGAAAGGTGGGAAATAAGGAAAAATTGTTTTTAAAAGATAAGGCAAAAACAGTAAAAAAATACACTTAAAACAGCTTTAAATGACTACAAACAGTAACAAAATACACTTAAAACAGCTTTAGATGACTACAAGCAATCATAAAAGGCTTTTAAACAAATTTCCCAATTAACCAGTAAAAAAAATCTCAAAACTGAGCCCTGTTCCTGTAGTCTTCAATCAGACATGTTCTAACTGCACACTCCTGCCACTGGGGTGCAGGGGAACCTTCTTAAAGAAAGAAGGCTTGGATTAATGCTCAAGTTATACAAACAAAGCTAGATTCAGAAAGCCTGAATCTAGTGTATGCAACAGCAAACAAGGCACACCAAATTCAGTAAGAAACAGTTCAAATATGCAGGCACTATAAGCATCTAACCAGAAATTCCCAGCTCAGAAGGGCAGAGTCCAGCCTCTCCTCCCACAAGAGTGCAGACCACAAACCTTCTTTATGTAAAATGACTGGCCTGAAGCCCAAGTACTTAAACTAGAATGAATGCACTTTTAATATAAGACAATGAGCCTTCAATCAGCAGTTCCCAACTTATGTAAGCTACCTGTCCTGCCACAACAGTGCAGACCACAAACCTTCTTAATGTAAAACAACTGGTCTGAAGCCCAAGTGCTTAAACCAAAAGGCTTAGAATGATAGTTACACCAAGCAGTAATAAAAACAACTGAGTACTTTTAAGATGACGCAAAAGCAAAATAAAGTAATAAAGTAGGAAAAAACACAAATACAGTAAAAGCAGATGAATAAAGTGCAATTTTTTTTTTTTTTTGAGTGAGCAAATGAGATGGGTCCAGGAGGATTATCCAAATGCAAATTTACAAGAGGGGCAGGCAGTTTCAAAACCACCAAGATTAACACCAAAACAAAAGCAGGGAAGGTGGGTAGGGAACTAACTGAAAAAACAGAGCCACAGCTTCCAGCTAGATAGTATTCAATGCAACACAAATAAATCAATTTAAATGCTGTATTATTTGAAAAAAGTGCAGATAAAGATTTACTTAAATTCACTTATACGTCCAGTTGATTGCAGGTAGTCTTAGCTGGCCAAAGCTCAGAGTTTAGTTCTGTATGCACACATAAGGACTTTTCACTAAAGTGACCATACTACCGGAATCAAGTAAACCATGTACTTCTTTGCCATCCAATAACATCGTGTATTCACTAATTTAGTCATTCTGAAAAGTGAGAAAATGCAGATTCTATACTTTTAGTATCTTCTTTATCACATTCCATAGGCAGTTCTTTCTTAGCATGCATTCCAGACATTTGCACATTCCTACCAGTAAACTCATCAGTAACAGGCATATTTTGTTTCTAAGGCAGTGGTGATTTGTCAATTACTGGCTTAGATCTAGGTGCACACATTTCAGTTTTAAACAAAACAATCATTTGCTAGTATATATTCAGTTGTAGTAATGAACATCTGGGATCCCTTTCATCCTCCATGCCTTCTATTAGTTGACAATGATGTTTTAGCTCTATCAACAGCAAACACTTCTACCATTTTTGCATTAGTACTAGCATCAGGTTCTAACCACAGTTTAATAATATGCTTAAGATCATTTGAACTCTTACTGTCTTGCAGGCATTAAATGTCCAATGGAGAAATTTAATAGCTTACAGAGTTAAGTCTGCTCTAGACAAAAGCTCTTTTTACAATTAACATAGTCCAAGAAATGTGTACCTTCCAGTTCCACGAGTAACTTTAAACATATCTAACCAATTGTGAAGAGAAGATTTTTGTCAGTTCATTTTTACTCTAGTTCTAATGTGCAGCATAGTATTAAAATTACCGAGTGTAAATCAACATAATTTTCCTTTCATGGCTTCTTTAAGGGTTTTGGAGATCTGTAATGCAGTAGCATTAAGTTTCACTTCTCCCGTAAATTCTTTAAATGCTGTTCATAACCATTCCTCGCTGAGCTAGGGTTTCAGTCAATTCCTTCATGGTTAATTTTGGTAATGCAAACACTTTACTAAAACAAAGACATGGATCTGTATTTAGTAGCTGCAACTGACTCACATAGCTGACTTCAGGGTTACTGTAGTTCATTTATTAACAGCTGGGAATGTAGTACAGGTGCACAGACTTAATTTCTCAGCACATAAAATACAGTACTAACAAATTTCAAGTTTCTTTTGAAGTCTCTTATATTTTGTTGTACTACAGTGAAAAATCACTTTAAAATGCAATGGAAAACAATCACTTACTCTTCTCCACTGTAGGCTACAGTAGAGAGTTGATTGAGTATCAGAAATGTCAATTATCAGAACCAGCCTTCCAAAGTTTTCAGGTAGGAAAAATCATAAAGTCAGAATATGTAAACATTATACATATTTGCTTGGGCATGTTTTTTGAGCTTGTAGCCAGCTTGTGCGTGAAAAATATTCTTTATTGTCTATTGGAATAGCTGATTGGTTAAACAGTGTATTCCTCCGTGCAGGAAAAACAAGATTTTAGATGTTTTTTATCTGGTTCAATTATATGTTTGATTATCCGAAATACCCTAGGTCCCAATTAGATCAGATAATTGATTCTCTACTGTATTATCAAAAATAGCAAAGCACTATTTTCCAATATGAACTAGTGGTACAACTATTTGGCACATAAAATCCATGTTTCTGATCCCTGCTGACATCAAAAGTAGTATGTTGAAGACAATGGACTCACAATTAACTTAAAATATATACCTTTTATTCAGTTTACAAATTGCACAGCATTTTTGAAAACAAATACATGCTCACCACTCCCCCCAAATATATGTCCATAATCAATTTTCTCTGTCTAAATATCCAACAAATTCCTGTTCCAACTCAAATGAAGTTGCTTCATTTTCCAAATAAACCCTTTCTCCACCAAGAGCTTTCCAGTCTAGGTCAATGACTATATAATTTCTACATAGATTTCTGCTCTAGGCAATTGGAAACATCCTTCCTTCCTAAAGACTCTTTCTCCAGGCATAAGAACTAATTTCCACTTGAAATTCTGTCCTCATAGGACAATGAGCCTCCCCCTAGAAAATGTAGTGAATCTTCCATGGCTAATAAAAGCCCTTGTTTTATACATGAATAAATCAAATTATTAGTATCATAATGACCAATTAACCCAAAAGGAAGGACTTTTGCCACTAACCAATGTACAGCATCATCTGTCTGATCTTAAAAGAAACAGCATTATATAACATTTGCCTTGCACAATGAGTTATCAATGTTTAACAACATAAAACTTAAAAATATAGCATGCTCTACAATATTTGCACCACATACAACATTCCTCTAATGTTCTAAAATGTACATATATATGTATCTGCCATGAATTTTATTGAATTTTGTTTTGGTCGACACCCCTTTTGTCGACAAAATTTGGTTGAATAAACAGATGGTTGATAGGTATGCAAGACTGCACAATGCTTGGGGTGGATTGGGTATTACATTGTGCGATCTCAAAGTTAATATATATATATATATATGGATCCATGTTACATCAATGAAAATCCACATTCCCGACGACCGGATCACAGAGACGAAATCGCTGACAGCACACATCACTGACAAAGGTAAGTGTATGTATTACAGCATGGAACCTATTCCCGTGTCCATAATACACTTAAAAAATAAACAAATACCTGTATAGCAGGGGGGCAAGCCCCCCCCTGCACCCACCTTGTGGAGGGCTGCGACCCCCCCCCTACTTAAATATACCAAGTCAGAGATCACAACACATTGTGGGAATGGGAATACATCCCATTCCGCACTACTTACCATTGTCGGGGATATTTTCGTCGATGCAACAGGAACCCATATATATATATATATATATAATTTGAAGGGGGGTGCAGACCTCTACCTGGGGGGGATGCAGGGCCCTTACAAAAGCAATGCTTTTGTTTCTTTTTTTGTTTTCATTTTCCATGCACCAAGTCTATTGCTTGTCGCATGTATGGTAACATTTGCATTGTTGTTTAGTGGTCGGTGTTGTGAATGTCAGCACTTAGATCTTTTGATTATTTTCAGTGGATCCATAAACATATCTATCTATATTTCTGTCTACATACATATATATATATATATATATATATATATATATATATATATATATATATGTATATATATTTGTGTGTATGGCTTTACTTTGAAACATTGTGTCCCAGATAACTGAACGTTATTTTGCAGAATGAAAACCATGAAAACTGAAATACCCAAATGGCGAAGTTTTCCCAGGGTAAATAAACACTTGCCCAAACTTATACAAAACACAAAATGAAGTAAGTAAAACCCACCTAGGTGGGGGGGGCTCCTTCCCAACTATATTAACCAACTCCAGGATCACACTATAGTGGAGAAATAGCGTTTACTTACCCTAGGAAAACTTCACCATTCTGGTATTTCAGTTTTCAAGATTTTTTTTTTCTTGGGCAAATGACGTTGTTATATTTTTATTTATTTATTTATTTTATTTTACATTTGTTAACCGGGAAATTCTGACTGGATACATATACATTTTCAGCGGAGGCCCGGGGAGAAAAGCTCCAAGTTATCCAAAGCATTTAATAGCAATATTAATAGAGATTTTGATATATAGTAGCAACTAATTAAGTAGTTAACATGAAAGTAGCAGTAAAATAATTGCAAGTTCTCAAAAAGCATTTAGTACCAATATCAATAAAAAATGTAGATATTAGTGAGAAATAATTAGGTATTTAACAAAGATATAGCAATAGATCTATTTACAAAATTATTGTAGCCATTTAGGGGGAGAAATTGAGGTTAAAATGATCTTAGGAAGTTAACACTGGGTCACAGTCAAAACGTTAGTTGAATGTCCGTAGTTAAGACATGAAAATCTTTATGAAGCAGAGATTGATTAGTCAGGAATTTAGTAGAGGTATATCTGAAGGATACCCTTTTAGAGTTGGTAAGGAAAGAAAGCTAAGAGAGGTATGTGGTATATATGGGCATCGATGTTTGAAAGTAGATACATATATGTGTATATTTATATATATGTGTCAGTATTTACCAGATTTGGACTACTTTGTAGATGGCCACCACTTTTTCATGTGGTTGTGGAGATTTTACAGTGGTGTACAATCTCCAAATCCATTAATATGATTTTCTTTTATAATTTAGCTACTGTATAATTTCTGTTAAAATTATTTTAAAATAGAAATGGCTTATTAAAAACACAGTTTGCACCCATAATAATAAGAAACACAGTAATATTTCAAAAGCTGGTAGCCTCCCTAAATCTTAACGATACTTTGGTGTTGAGACAGCCAGTACACCTTAATCCTAATATTAAATTAAACAATACTATATTAAACCTGATTCAGTATCCAAAAATTAAAAATATAATTGTATGGGACCTATACCAGATCAAAAGTTTCTCAGTTGACAATATTAGACAAAAACTTGAAGTAAATAAAAGCTATAATACCATAATCAACCAATTAATATACCTGATCAACACAATTACTATAAATGTCAAAATAGACAACCAATACATGCAGGTATATCAACACATTATTAACCTGCTACTGTCGAGATCTAAAATGTTATCAAATACATATAGATTAATAACAAAAATTAGATATCAAGATGCAATTCTATATTCCAAATTTTGGGAAGAGAAAAATAATAAGATAACTGATGAACAAAAATCTGATGCTATTGAACTTACTTTGAAATTAACTCCCCTTAAAAAACTAATATATACCCAAATTATGATCAATAACAATGCGTATCACACATCACTTTTTCTTAGCAAAATTAATCCCTCCCACTCCCCTTATTGCACCATATGCCAAAACAGTGTTGCTGACACCATTCATATTTTTTGGAGCTGTAAAAATGTTTACAAGCTGTGGTGTTCGCTAAGAACCAAGTTAGAAAAAAAAGGGATACACCAAATCATGTCCTGTCATGGGAAATGGCAATTTTACATATATTCCCTAATAATCTCTCATACGAAAATAAACACATCATAGTCACATTGTGTGCAATGATCAAATCATATATAGCCCAAAACTGGTTAGACAGAAGTAAAATCACACGGGAAGAATTTAAAGGAATGGCTATAAAATACTTATTAGCCAGCAAGTTAATTACAAGAAGCCGAAAAAAACGATCCTACTATCAGAAACATTGGAAAATGCTTTTAGAAATCCTAGGACAAAATTGATTTATGACCAAGGGACTTCACCATCAATATTACTTTACATAATTAAGGGAAACTAAAGGCAAATATTATAGAAATACCCACAATAACAGTGTACAGGTCATGGCAAACACATATAAGATGAACATCAATGTATATATTGTACATAGTGCAAGACATAATGTTTATTTACATAGACTAGAATATCTGGTTGCAGTGTTTTAATGTCACATTTTCAGTATGTTGTTTACTATCTTTATGTAAATGTCTGTTTTACAGCTCATTAACAGCAGCTTGATTATTAGACAATTCTGTATAATTGTTACCCTAACATTGATGATTTATGTTACGTATATCGTATTTGGACGACTGAAACTTGATATTCCAAGTAGATTGTATGTATATTTTCTGTGTCATTCTTTTCTTGTATTTAAATAGAAGTGAAATGCAATAAAAATGATATTTAAAAAAAAACACAGTTTGCTGAGTTTTTAAAAGTATGTTTATATTGTAAGTTTTTATCTACATTAAATATAGCTGTATAACCCATTTATAGAACATTTTAACTATTGCACTGCTTGTGATCATCTTTAGTATACTTTGTCCCTTGATATGTTTTTGATTAGATGAAGCACATAGTTTTGAGTATGAATGATTGCTTGTTTTATGCACAATAAAAAAATTATATTTGGTATGTACTCGTTTATTTTATCTTTATTTGGTATATTTATTTATTTTATATTTGTTGACCGGGATTATCCGACCAAACTGAAAAGCCCTTTTTCAGCGGAGGCCCGGGGAGAAAAGCTCCACAAACAATACAATAAGGTTAAACAATTAGAAATTAACAAAAGGGATACAAAAAAGTTTTTACAATAAATGTAAATAAGAAAGCCATATAATAATCAGTACAATTTTGACAACAGAGCAGAATGGACAAGAGTCATAATATAATTTGCAGTTATTGTACATCATCATGATTGAAGAAGAGAGAAGAGAGATGTATATCTTTACTAGATGTATAAGGAGGTTTGATTTCTTATTAGCATCATCTTTAATTTGTAAAACTACCAGAACAATTGGGATTATATTACACTGACATTCTTGATGTTTGCAGGATAGAATAAAGTATAGGTGATTGATATACTCACCATGGGATTAGAGCTTTCAGAGATAAGTATTTCAGGGGTTAATAAAAACAGCTGTGCATTCCCCAGTCCCCTTTTTAGTCCAAATATTCAAAGCAGTATTCATAGTTTGGTTCAAACATGCCAAGGCTTATACTTGGTAGCATGAACACTGATCCTGTACCTCCTTCTGCAAAGTTGAAGTTGGTCTAATACTTCTTCAGTTCTGATCACAGAACTCATTTTTCAGGCAGAAAGGGGTGGCCTTCTACTACGATAGCATAAATAACTGTGTGTCTTCATGGAGTGCAAACTCTGAGAAAAATAAAACACCATGATAATAATGATACTATAACAGAGACGTATATCCATGTTCAGTAACACAACTAGAACTGCAGAGGGGAAAGTTGGGAAGACACCCCACGAGAAGAACCATATCCCTATTGAATATGTACTATCAGTGTAACATCTCATTGAATCCTACTCTTTCAATTTGAAAGAACATACTTTAATCAGTATTAACATTTGGCTAGGATTCCAAGCAGGAACCAATACAACCCTTTGCAGTGGAAAGAAAACAGAACAACGTATTCAGTCCAGGCCTTGAAAATTCTCTCCTACTTTAGAACAGACAGCCCATTTTTGTAGTTGCTAATCTATATGAAGACTTCTGTCAATTATCCACTAGGTCCTTAAATAATAGTATATACCTTCTGCAGAAAAATCACTGAAAACAACTTCTGCAGCAGCAGCAACCATCCTAGAGTGTATGAGACTTCACCATCTCCTATAGAGTTTTCATGTTTTTCATATCTGGAGGAAATGTGTTCCCTGACCATTTGGATTAGGTTTCATTGCTTTCATGTTTGCCTTTTTTAGCACTGGCACCATAAATAAATAACCTGTGTTTTTCTTGAAACAGACAGTTATATCCCAACATACCTCGCAACCTCTTATGGCAAGAAATCTGGACAAAGCCATAAATAATGGGGGTACAAAGGCCCAAAATGAGGGACAGTTTTCAAATATTGCTCTGACATAGAAAGTTGATAGACTAACAGGTTTTGCATTAGTCTGCATTTTCCAAAGGGTATGAAGTCTGAAACTAAAATGCCTCTCATAATTTTTTGACTTCACTTGCCAATTTATTGTCAGTTATATGCCAGAAAACCAAAGTTTTATGAGGACAGACCAAAAATGTGAGGCACAAATCTGGACATTTTATGAAAATCTGTACAGTTGACAGATATGTATTCAAATAATAATGGAGTTTTCCCTATACATATAATGTATGTAAAAATCTGTCTATGTACATAGTTTTAGAAAAGGTTAATTACTTAAAAGAGTTAGTTTAAATGGTTTATAAACAAAGTGAAACTATGTAATGGATGAACAGGAAAAAGTATTTTAGATATGAATTTGGTTTCATTAAGTTTGATTTTAACATACATTTCCAGGAAGTAGGATTACCTCAATTATCCACTAGGCCTTTAAATAATAGTAAACTTCCTATCACTTTGCTAGACTTTAAAGGCTTAATGACACTCTGGAGATTAAGAACAAGTATGAAATTAGTCCAGGTCTGCTTTTGGAGAATGATATTTTAGGGAGGAGATTGTTCTTTAGAAACTGTTGTGTTAGTTAATTAAATTCTTTTTCCTTATTTAATATTTGGGTACGTGAAGATGTTCAATAATATATATTTTTCACAAACAGGTAACGTTAATATTGCAAAACCTCTCATTTTACCCCTTGTACTGTTTCAGTTACAGAATCTTCTAGTTCTACCCACATAACCATGGTAGAAGAAAATAAAATTAATCTATTTTATCTATCCTTCTATGTGTTTTATGTAAAATGAATACTATGTATCAAAGAGTTCTTCAGATGTGAGTTTATTATCAATATCTGACAACAATGAGAAATGTGTCTGTTTATAAACTTAGCTAATGCTGACACTAGGCGATGAAATTCTTCAGTTTTGTAGCACTGTAATACAGTCAATGTAAAAGCTATCACAGTTTTGTATTTTGTTGTTACTACTCCTAAGCATCCTTGTAAGTAAATCAGTTCTCCATCTCAGTTTTGTGTAACTGCTGGAATTGAAAATGTGTTAGGAGTGTTCAACTGAAGTGTATAAAGCCTAGGAAATTTGGATATTAAATTGAATGCCAGTATTTCTTGTCTAATTATACAATAATCATTATATTGGAATATCACAATGTTTAAAAATGCTCAAGATATATTCTACATATCTATACCAGGAAAAGCTAAACCACCTTGATTTTGAGAAAGAACTAATGCCAAGGAAGTTTAGGTACACATTTAAAAACAGTTACAGAGTAGGATAACATAATCTGATATTATATCAAACTTGACAGTTAATTACCATGTCATCCAAATAAAACTACCTCATGCAGATGAACGGCCTTTTCAGATTTGAAGACAGTCTCCCATTTTCAGAAACTTAGTAACATTTCTTCCTATGATTAGATGAGTTTAATGAAAAGCTGAAATTTAACCTAAAAGAAAAGCAATTTATTTATTTGTGTAATTATTTATTGCAAGAAATTCATCTTCAGTTTTAACAATATAATAAACGTAGCAGACAAGGATTTAAATTAATCTCATCTTCCCATCTTTTTGAGAGAGTGAAAGGAGTTACAATTATTTTCATACGCCGTTATCAAATTATAAAGAGCGGTTATCTCATTGTTCCACAGTTTAATGATCAAAAATCAAGTTCTAACATTAGTATATATCAATACCGTAGCATGGATCACTATCCTACCTATAACTATCAAATAATAGCTAAAACATTTAAGGTGTCCCTACAACAAGTATTGCCAGCCTATTCCATATATCAGCAGTACAGCTGTTTCTCTACATCTCAGGGTATTCAAGCTTCAGATCATAAATATTCATAACGTTAGAAACCAACTGACAAAAATAATCTTAGTCGTGGCCATGCTCCAGATAGCATTCACTCACTCCATCATAGTACTTATTCACAAAACCAATTCTCTGCCTTCTCCAGTTACACCCATTGGCATATGAGTAGGTTAGAGAAATTGAACAGGGTACATCATTTTATAACTGGTATAATAAGAACAGCATAAAGGGGTATTTTTTGCTTATTAGTCACAGCTCACAATTCCTTGTGCTTTTCCAGATGTTAGTAGTTGTTTGGTATTAAACAAAAGTTCATCATTTACAAGGACACCAAGATAGTATTTTACTACTTTGTCAACTTTTAACTGTTGTCAATCCACAGTTTATAAAGCTGGTGTGAGGGGAGGGGTTGTTGCCAAATGCAGGAGAATGCCCTTCTTGACAGTGCAGGCAAGATCAGTTGTACTGTACCACTCATATAAAATTTTAAGTTCTATTTGAAGTGAGCTAGTATCAGCATTTTGAGGACAATGTTCACAAGTTTGCAGCCATCTAAATATTTGGTGAGACATACACTAGAATCCGTTTTAATATCTGAGGAAATGGTGCTAAAAAGAATTGCTGTGAGAGCAGGACCTTGATGCAATCTGTTGTTGAGATGTGGTGGTCAGCATAGCAGTCCTCCTTTTCTTATCTGTTGTGTTTGACTATAAAGCTAATTATTGACCAAAGTTATTATATCTTCCTCTGCCTTCAGGGCCCTGAGTTTATGCATGATTCTGTTAAAACACTTTTACTTTATCTATGTATGCTACTCTGCCTGACATAAGCTGTTTTTCTGACCATTTATTTAGCAGAAGACAGATGTTTAATAGGAATTGCACAGCTGTAGAACTACGGAGACAAACATCACACATAGTGAATGAATAAACACCACACATAGTGCATCAATAAATACCACACATAGTGAATCATTGTGAGTCATATTTCAATGTCTGCAACTGTACAGCTGTAGAGTAAGTATATTGAAGGGAGGGGGTGTGGGGGCTGTGCAGCTGTAGTGTTAGTATATTTAAGGGAAGGGGTGTGGGGGCTGTGCAGCTGTAGAATTAGTACATTTAAGGGAGGGGGTGTGAGGGATGTGCAGTGTAGAATTAGTATATTTAGGGGAGGGGGTGTGGGGGCTGTGCAGTTGCAGAGTTAGTATATTTAAGGGATAGGGTATGGGGACTGTGCAGCTGTAGAGTTAGTATATTTACGGGAGGGGGTGTGGGGACTGTGCACTTGTAGAGTTAGTAAATTTAAGGGAGGGGGTGTGGGGGCTGTGCAGCTATAGAATTAGTACATTTAAGGGAGGAGGTGTGGGTGCTGTGCAGTTATAGAGTTAGTATATTTAAGGGGGGTGTGGGGGCTGTGCAGCTGTAGAGTTAGTATATTTAAGGGAGGGGGTGTGAAGGCTGTGCAGTTGTAGAGTTAGTATATTTAAGGGAGGGGTGTGGGGGCTGTGCAGCTGTAGAGTTAGTATATTTAAGGGAGGGAGTGTGGGAGCTGTGCAGCTGTAGAGTTAGTATATTTAAGGGAGGGGGTGTGGGGGCTGTGCAGCTGTAGAGTTAGTATATTTAAGGGAGGGAGTGTGGGGGCTGTGCAGCTGTAGAGTTAGTATATTTCAGGGAGGGGTGTGGGGGCTGTGCAGTGTATAATTAGTATATTTTGGGGAGGGGGTGTGGGGGCTGTGCAGATGCAGAGTTAGTATATTTAAGGGATGGGGTATGGGAACTGTGCAGCTATAGAGTTAGTATATTTACGGGAGGGGGTGTGGGGACTGTGCAGTTGTAGAGTTAATATATTTAAGGGAGGGGGTGTAGGGGCTGTGCAGCTATAGAAGTAGTACATTTAAGGGAAGAGGTGTGGGTGCTGTGCAGTTGTAGAGTTAGTATATTTAAGGGGGCATGGGGGCTGGGCAGCTGTAGAGTTAGTATATTTAAGGGAGGGGGGTGTGGGGGCTGTGCAGCGGTAGAGTTAGTATATTTAAGGGAGGGGGTGTGGGGGCTGTGCAGCTGTAAAGTTAATATATTTAAGGGACAGGGTGTGGGGGCTGTGCAGCTGTAGAATTAGTATATTTAAGGGAGGGGGTGTGGGGGCTGTGCAGCTGTAGAGTTAGTATATTTAAGGGAGGGGGTGTGGGGACTGTGGAGCTGTAGAGTTAGTATATTTCAGGGTGGGGGTGTGAGGGCTGTGCAGCTGTAGAGTTAGTATATTTAAAGGAGGGGGTGTGGGGGCTTGCAGCTGTAGAGTTAGTGTATTTAAGGGAGGGGGTGTGGGGACTGAGCAGCTGTAGAGTTAGTATATTTAGGGGAGGGGGTGTGGGGGCTGTGCAGCTGTAGAGTTAGTATATTTAGGGGAGGGGGTGTGGGGACTGAGCAGCTGTAGAGTTAGTATATTTAAGGGAGGGGGTGTGGGGGCTGTGCAGCTGTAGAGTTGGTATATTTAAGGAAGGGGGTGTGAGGGCTGTGCAGCTGTAGAGTTAGTATATTTAAGAGAGGAGGTGTGAGAGCTGTGCAGCTGTAGAGTTAGTGTAGTTAAAGGAGGGGATGTGGGGGCTGTGCAGCTGTAGAGTTAGTTTACTTAAGGGAGGGGGTGTGCAGACTGAGCAGCTGTAAAGTTAGTATATTTAAGGGAGGGGGTGTGGTGACTGTGCAGCTGTAGAGTTAGTATATTTCAGAGAGGGGTGTGGGCGCTGTGCAGCTGTAGAGTGAGTATATTTAAGGGAGGGGGTGTGGGGGCTGTGCAGCTGTAGATTTAGTATATTTAAGGAAAGGGGTGTGAGGGTTGTGCAGCTGTAGAGTTAGTATATTTAAGGTAGGGGTGTGGGGGCTTGCAGCTGTAGAGTTAGTGTATTTAAGGGAGGGGGTGTGGGGACTGAGCAGCTGTAGAGTTAGTATATTTAGGGGAGGGGGTGTGAGGACTGTGCAGCTGTAGAGTTAGTATATTTAAGGAAGGGGGTGTGATGTCTGTGTAGCTGTAGAGCTAGTGTATTTAAGGGAGGGGGTGTGGAGGCTGTGCAGCTGTAGAGTTAGTATATTTAAGGGAGGGTGTGTGTGGACTCTGCAGCTGTAGAGTTAGTATATTTAGGGGAGGGGTGTGGGTGCTGTGTAGCTGTAGAGTTAGTATATTTAAGGGGGTGTGGGGGGCTGTGCAGCTGTAGAGTTAGTATATTTAAGGGAGGGTGTGTGTGGACTGAGCAGCTGTAAAGTTAGTGTATTTAAGGGAGGGGATGTGGGGGCTGTGCAGCTGTAGAGGTAGTATATTTACGGGAGGGGGGGTGGGGACTGTGCAGCTGTAGAATTAGTACATTTAAGGGAGTGTGTGTGTGGACTGTGCTGCTGCAGAGTTAGTATATTTAGGGGAGGGGGTGTGGGTGCTGTGCAGCTGTAGAGTTAGTATATTTAAGGGAGGGGTTGTGGGGACTGTGCAGCTGCAGAGTTAGTATATTTAAGGGAGGGGGTGAGGGGATTGAGCAGCTGTAGAGTTAGTATATTTAGGGAAGTGGGTGTGGGTGCTGTGCAGTTGTACAGTTAGTATATTTAAGGGAGGGGTGTGGGGGCTGTGCAGCTGTAGAGTTAGTATATTTAAGGGAGGGGGTGTGTGGACTGTGCAGCTGTAGAGTTAGTAGATTTAGGGGAGGGGGTGTGGGTGCTGTGCAGCTGTAGAGTTAGTATATTTAAGGGAGGGGTGTGGGTGCTGTGCAGTTGTAGAGTTAGTATATTTAGGGAAGTGGGTGTGGGTGCTGTGCAGTTGTACAGTTAGTATATTTAAGGGAGGGTTGTGGGGGCTGTGCAGCTGTAGAGTTAGTATATTTAAGTGAGGGGGTGTGTGGACTGTGCAGCTGTAGAGTTAGTAGATTTAGGGGAGGGGTGTGGGTGCTGTGCAGCTGTAGAGTTAGTATATTTAAGGGAGGGGTGTGGGGGCTGTGCAGCTGTAGAGTTAGTATGTTTAAGGCAGGGGATGTTGGGGGGGGGGGGTTAAAGCCCTCTTTCAAAAACAGCTTTTGGCAGAGTATTTTCTGTGTGTGACAAATATGAAACTTGATTTGATTACATTTGTTTTATATAAAACGTGTTTTAGATTAACTTTATATACAGATATGTTTTGCTTTGGTTATAGAACCAGAAGTGTCAGCTATGATTTTAGTATAATTTTACAGTCAAGATTGAGCTCAATAACAGTTTTTTTTTACAAAGTGATGGAAGAAGGACTAGTTTGGGACTGTTGAGCCTTGTGATGTATTTTTTATCTTTACAAATGTTCTGGAAATATGATGAAAATAAGTTACTAAGTTAACAAATGGGAAGTATACAAACTTTTGAAAGGTCTGCAAAAAAGGGAAAGGAAAAAGAAGACTGGAAGAAAGTTATATACAAGACTATAACAAATAAATCTGGGCACGGAGAAAAGACCATTTAGCAGATGGACCAGGATAGGATGGTATGATATAAAAAGATACACAAAAAATACAGTTTGATAGAACTACATAAGGAATTGTCTATAAAGGTGAAACAATCAATGCACAATAAAAATGAAAGATATGAAGAAATGTGAGAATATGGGTTGTTTTAAGGCAGCTATTGGTGAATAAATTAACTGTTAAAGCATCGGTGCAATATAAAATGGGAACACAAAGATGTAATGCAATTGGGTATAGGAGACTATGCTGCTTTTTTCTTTGATGCAAGAAGGTAAAAAGATTTAGTTGGGTGCAGTAGGTAAAAGACCTGAAAGCAGATTTGTTTGATAAATAGATGTGATTATGTTGTTTAGAGGGGAAACAATATTAGTACTGAAAATGTAGACAGTACAGAAATTATATATATATATATATAACCTTTATTCTTTTTCCTCAGAAAGGTAGAAGAGAAGAAATATATTTTAATAAGAAATTAGCCCCAAAAGAGCAATGAAAAATAAAACTGTGGTTATGGCAGAAAAGGAAGGGGATAAGAGGTAGACAAATGGGGTTGTTTACCTTAAATAATTGTATATATATGTGTGTGTGTGTGTGTGTGTGTGTGTGTGTGTGTGTGTGTATATGTATATGTATATATATGTATATATATATATATATATATATATATATATATATATATATATATATGGGTCTTCATTAAAATGAAAGATCAGAAGACTGAAACCCAGAACAGCGAGACGAAAACAACGAAACCCCAGAACACCGAAAAGCGCGAAATTCAAAATCCCGATGCTACAGGAGTTTGAATTAGTGCTTTTGGTGTTCTGCTGTAGGAAAGTGTGTATGTGTGAGTGTATTTGTGAGGGGAAGTGCTGTTTCTAAGTTTGTGTTGTGACTGTGGTGTGTGAGGGACTGTACTGTGTGGGTGTGAGTTTGCTTTGTGTGCCTGTTTGTGCGATCTCAGAGTTAGAATATTAAAGTGGGGGTGTGGGGGGTGCAGGGGCTTGCCCTGCCTATCACTAGTATAGGGTGTTGAGTTTGGTAGTGTGGGGCAGTTGTGTGCGTGTTTTTGTGTGTTGTACAGTTATGTGGTTGTCTGTGTTGTGGGGTTTAGTTGTTTTCATCTCGGTGTTGATTTCGATCTTCTGGTCTTTTGTTGTTATGAAGTAGAACCATATATATATATATATATATATATATATATATATATATATATATATATATATATATATATATATATATATATATAGACACACACACGCACACACACACACACGCGCGTGTGTGTGTGTGTGTGTGTGTTTGTGTGTGTGTGTGTGTGTGTGGAAATAATGCATTTATTTATTTTTTTCTGTTTTGAACAAAAAAATAATTATTCAGATTGTAAATAAAGTACCACTACCAATTTTAATAAATGCTGTGGGATGCTTTACATAGATCTGCTCTATCACCAACTGAGGGAGCTGGGACCTTAGTTTGCCATCTCATTTGAAGGACAGAACTTCTGAAATGCAGCAAGTCCTTATGCTTCCACAATGTGGGGATAGAACATATGCCCTACTCATTATCATAGCATTAAAGATGCATGTGCTACCTTTTGAGCCACAGCACTCTTATCTAGGAGTGTAATCCCTCCCCTTACCTGTGAGTCCAACAACTCTGAAAAATAAAACGTGATTACAGTATGAATACAGCACATCTCAAAATTCCCTGTCAATCCTAAACCAATATTTGTTAATATCTACATTGCTACCCTTTTTCTACTGTGTACTATATGCTACTACTATATGTCATTTTAATCCCTATCAAATTATGTTGAGTTGAATGTTTTTTTTAACTTTGTTACTGTATTTATTCCTTACTATGTTATTTTGATCTTGAATGCCATGCACTGCCTTTTACTCTATTTGTTTGTTTGTCTTTCATTTTTTCCCAGTTAGGGGTTGCCACAGCAGAACTCTGGTCCGTTAATGATTGGCGGTAGATTTTCACGAACGCCGAGGTGCCAGCTTGACATCCAACCTTCAACGAAGGCACGCCCATTTACACATGTCGTTTGAATGCCACCCAACCACGGTGAGGACATGCAGACTCCGCACAGAAGGCACTCCCCGCACTCCAGCTGAGAATCGAACGGGAGAACCTCTTGCTGTGAGGCAACAGCGCTACAGCTGCACCACAGCAGCATTATTATGTTTAAATGGCTGTTTAACTTTGTTATAGGAGTTTTTCTTTACTATGTTTACTGTGTACTATGAGTGCAATGCAATGCATTACATTTCTGTATTACATACTATCTGCCATGTATATTTGTTAATCTGGAGCTTTTCTCTCCGGGCCTCCACTGAAAATGGACCTGTGTCCAGTCAGACTATCCCAGTCAACAAATGTAAAATAAAAATAAACAAATAAATAAAAAAATCCTATTAAAGTATTTTGCCCCTTTGCCCTCATCACTAGTTTTATATAACAACTTTGAGATTGCTGCACCGCAGAGTACGGGGAACACTCAGTGGTACCACATATGCAGGCATGATATATATTCCACATTCTCACAATCTCACATTCAGTCTTGCTGGTCAAAGGATAATTAACTGAAGTCCTCAGCAGTTCAAAATGAACCAAAAACTGCACATTTAATGTCTGTATAACCTAGTCTATGTGTTTATTGCTTTCATCAATGTGTTGAATCATATGGTTTCACAGTAAAAAGTGTGCTTTAAGAACTTTTATTGAAATATAGTCAACATCTTTCAATGGACAGTGTAGTCAAAATGCTCTGAAGTTTCTTTGGGCTATGTGTTTTGACTACCCAATGCAAAAATTGTTATTCTTAATTATAACAGTAGATGGCAGTCAGTATTAAGTTTAGAAAGACGAAACTGGCATAAAAGGAAGTCTCTTGCGTGGATCTGAAGCGCCTTATTTACTTGTTTGTGTTACAGGAGGTAAACTCACACACCAATTTTTGCATACGTGTCAGTAAGCTATTAAGTAATAAAAACAAATATATGGTAAAACTAACTTGAAAGAAGATTTGTTTCTGATGGGACTTTAAAAGTTCTATGTGAAAAATAACAATGATCAGCAGCAAAATTTGAAAGCTGAGTTAAACAGATTTAATTCACAAACAAAGCCATGAGGTGTAAAAACTTAGTATCTAGCATTGTGCTCTACATACAGAAACTTACATTTTTACACTTAGTACCACATCAGCCCTCTCTTTTGCTGACTGTTTGTCAGTCTTTTTAACTTAACATAACTTAAAAGGAACATGTAAAGGTTCTACTGATCAAAGCAAGGAGTCTAAACAAGAAGCTCCACTCCCTGCTAGCCCTCCTCACCTTGGAGGACGTAGAGGTTTATGTAGTGACAGAGACACAGTTTACATCAATGGCAACTACTCCAGATGTTCTGAGCTATAATGGCAGCTATAATGCAACTTAGGTCTATGGATGGGAATAAGGAAATTTAGTACAGGACTGCATTCTGTGCTGTTAATGGATACTGCAGTGCCTAAATGCCCTGTCCTTCATCAGCATCCTTTTTCAATACACACCAGTATGACCCCAAAAACATTCATTCAAAAATGAGAAGTACAGGAAAAAAAAGTCATGGTAAGGGTATTTTGAATGTCTAATGAGATAACACGGTTAGGTTTAAAATGGCTCATCTCTGCAGTTTGCCTTGTATTCACCTGTGACCCTATGAACACTCCATTAAATGTGATAAACATGCTACTTTTTCATAAAGGCTGTTTCTGTCCACCACTCTTTCTTTGAAATAATACTTCCTCGTATCACCCTTAGGTTACCTACCTTACATTCTCATAGACTGTCTATTTGCTTTCATATATTTCTTGTTTTGAAACATGGTATGTATTTTGACCATATGAGCTCTCCTGAGGTACTGAAAAGTGCCTCCTCTGCGTCATTTTCTCAAGACAATATGTGAAAACTCTTTTAGTCTCTCTTTCTAAAACTCTTGATACAGATCATAAATTACTTGTTATACTTCTCTAAGCTGCCTCTGGCCTATCTGCATTGTTATATTGATGAAATTATCAAAGCTTCAGACAACTTTCCAGAAGGTGCTTTAACAACTTTCTTCAAACAGGCATTATACCTTCTTATTTTCTACTGGTAATAATGTTTTCCTCTAAATCTCACTATTGTATCAGCCTTCCATGTTGCTTTTTCATAATGCTTGCTTATTGCAACTCGAATTATTACTATATTTCCTTTTCTTATGTCATTCACTGTTCCTCTTGCTGCTGTTATTACCTCCATCCCCTGCTGTATATTCCTTTCCTGCTTTTTTTTTCAGAATAACTTTGTGCAATGAATTTAAGCTGTCACATCTTTAGGCTTTTGGTAAGATCCATTAATAACTAATATATCAATGGAGGCTTGAATTAAATCTTTTTATGGGTAGGCTTCACCTGATGAAAGGTGAGAACCCCTGTTTCCTTAACTCATTACATCTGAGTGACACCTCCAGGTGCATCTGCAGTTAACTCCTACTAACGCCTCTAGGCATCAAATATTGCTTGTTCATATTTGAATCAATAATTCCAAAACCATGCTATGTAGGTGCAAGGTTTTAAAAGATTTCATCTTAAAGCTTGCACAATGGCAAACTCAACTGCATTAATATTTGACCTCTGTCTAATGCAGGTAAAGAAATATTAACTGTTGTTTTTATTATATTAATTTATATAGATATAATTTTCACATTTTTCTAAATATCTCAACAACCAAGTAACACAGAGAGAACTCCTTAGCTTCACATGAAAGCTTTCAGCTATATGAATAAAATGCTGCTGACTGTATGTGTGTAACCTGAGTAGTTGCTGAGATAGTGTAAGTTGTTTACAAAATGTTACAAACATAATAGTTACTGTGTTTGCCGCTTCTTATAAAATTCATTTTAAGACCTAGAGCTTAAAGAATACTACCACTATAAAAATAGATTGTGCTGAAGAGATTGCCATTTATACTTCTTTCATAACCCCTATGGTTCCAGAGATTTGAACATTTGTTTGAAATGTGAAGACATAATTTAATTCTGTCAAAAGGTTTAGGCTCCACCCATTGGAAGTTACAGTGCAAACTTTCTGAGCTCCATTGGAATGAATGAGTTAAAATATATACCCAAGAGTCCAAGCTTACCAAACCTTGGAGTAAATTATACTTTATAAAGTCTTTAAGTCTATTGATGAATAGGCCATCATTGAATCTTATTGACACACATGTTTTCTAAACTCTACTAAACGTCCTCATCAGCCACAGTAAAGTGTTTCAGTTTTCTTGGCAGATCATAGAAAATTCACCAATTTCTTGATAGGTTTCAGAAAAACATATTTTGGCATAGACTTGAAAAAAATGACAGCTGTTATTCATGAATTGATATGAAAATGGACTAAATTGTACATTGTATGTTAAAAGGCTGACTATTACTGGCATTAACAAAGCTGGGTTTACCAAATTAAATATAACTTCCTAATTTCAGTGTCTTTCAGTTTACCACCAATCTTTAAACTGCCTGCTCAGCTAATGACCCTATGTCATAAATTAAACTACTAAAATATATCCCCTTCTTATCACTGTGTCATTTTGCATGGTGAGGCAGGACTTCATGGTCACATGCTGTGTGTCTGTACAACATTAATGTTTGAAGGGGTGACTGCATGAAGGCACAGCTAATCATCCAAGTGCAAGAAAATGGCTGCATAAGTAGTGTGTAGTGGCAGTTGGAGAAGAAGCGCTAGGCTGTTCCATGGCTGTAACAGCATTACAGTATTGTGCATGATCAACGTGATGTATGTCTTAATAAAGGTAGAGGATAGGGAAGCTAAGTCAGTGCATGCTCACATGCACAATGCACTGCTACATAGGTGTCATATTTATCTGTCAGAAGAATGGAAGCAGAGCAACCACCCAGATAAACAAAGGGCCAACCCTGCTTGTCAAGAAAATAAGGAAGAGAGCAGTAAGTGGAAAAATAAGAAAGGGGAGAGCAGCGAGCAAAGAGAAACACAGAAGGATAACATAATGTATGAATGGTGACAGGATATGTTTTCAAAGGAGACAGTACTTTTTTTAATATATAGCAGATAAGGGTAGGTTAAGAAGGAAGTTAGGAAAGGCTGTGAATGAGATAAGAGGATGAAGACAGGTAACAGCAGCAGGCAGACAAACATGAAGCACAAATTCCAGACAGACAGAGGTAGTAGATGCACAAAAGGTTGGAAGGATCTTGAATGGACAGTTATATACAGAGGATGGATAAGTGGTGACGGGGAGGGTTGGACAAAAAACAAGGAATGGGGAATGACACAATAGTGCAGAAAACAGAAGGATGGGGATAGAGTAGGGTCCTGGAATGGCTGCCTGTCAGGTCACCCGAGAGGGCTACAAAACCAGTCATCACTTAAGTTGGTGGATAATGTTATGTGCTGGTCACATAACTTCACAAGCCATACCACTAGACAGTCCACATTGACAGGCCAAGCATTCAGAGACCAATGGACATTGGTAACCATAGCCTTTGCAATTCATGCTGGGAGAGAGTATAGATGACTCTGGACCTCTTTCAGGAAAAAAAAAAAAAAAACTTCACCCACCCCAGAGAAGAGGTCACAGAAAGCAAAAGTGACCCCTTCTGGAAACCTCTAGCAATGAAACCATCATACCCATGTTGAGTGTCAGCCCAGCTAGCAACTAGTGACCTAGCACAAGAGGCATCAGTCTGCATGACTATATCTGTCACAGTATGCTGTTGCTATATTTTAATGTGTAGTATTACTTATGCCACGGGGGGAAAGTGGTTTATAAGGAAATGTGTACGTGGGTAGTCAATGCTGCCATGTGCATTCCTTGTTTTCATGGGTTTCATTACCTGGCCTCGTCACTCTTCTTCCACAATTTGACCTGCAGAAGGATGGCCCAATGGGAAAATTATTATAGACGTGTGATAGAAACATATCTGCAGTTGTACAGTAGACTGCCACAGATGTCATATACACTTAGCTGTGCCTGGAACCCTGCATTCCACAATGCCTAAGGTAATCATGGCCACTCACTCAGGTCTGCTTAAGTAGCAAAATAGTAGAGGCCTGTGTGCAGTGATACATTTGCCTGCCACATATCATGCAAGCTGGCACTACACAGTGGAACTACTGTATGCTCCTTGCAGTGTACTTTAATGATAAAAATGAATATAGTGTTGCACTGTGGTACTATAGGTATACATATGCCATACACATAAGTTTACTGGTCACATGCTATGTGGTCAACGTGACATGAACATCTGCTATCAGCATGTTTGGGTAGTGCAATGTGCTGTGGCAGCAATTCAGAAACAGCAGGTGTGGGTACACAGGGGCAAATAATGGCGTTGTGTGTGTTCCTGCTTTCATAGGTTCCACTGCTGGGAGGTCCAGCACAATAGGACAATACAGGGTTAATATGATGATGTCAGCAGGGTACCTGTGGCAGATAATGATGGCAACATGCCAATGATACAGCCTGATGACACAGTGGCATTGTCTTCAACACCACAGGGAGAAGGGTCATCTATATCCACCATTACAAAGTACATTGTACAGGTATAGGCTGAGTGCACAGAGTCAGCAGGGCATGATGGAAATACAGAACAATAGCTAGTGGCTATCTTATACGACACCCTATATAGTTCTATGAACTGGGCTCCACCTAAACTTTCAGTTAAGGAGCAGAAAGTTATCCCCGAAGCTAAGGACCAAAAAAAAAGAAAAACTTCTTGATCAGAATCATGCTAGAAATGTAACAAGCAGCTTGCATCAGTCAATTTACTATACACAGAGTGCTTCAGCATGATGTTCTCCTGGCTTCAGAAATGAATTTTGGTTCTGCACCCAGTACATACAACATCTAAAATGTGCAACATCTCTGATGCTGACGTAGTGATGACCTCCTTAGGAGATAGACATGGGAATTTACACTGTTATGCATCATGTTTTATTACACAAATAAAATATTTTGCTGTTTGATTGCTGCTTATATGTATGCTTTGTTCATACCTCTTAACTGTCCAGACTATCACATAATGTCCATATTTTTACCTCATATTTTTGGTCTGTTCCTCATGAAATTTGTGTTTGTTTTTTTTTTGACAAATCACTGAGGATTGAGGTTGGATAAATAACAACATATATTTGAGTTTCAGACTTCATATCCTTCAGAAAATGCATACTAACACCAATCTTTTATTCTAGAATATATATATATATATATATATATATATATATATATATATATATATATATATATTTTTTTTTTTTTTTTTGCAAGGGCAATATTTAAAATGTGTCCCTAGTTTTTGGCCTTTGTCCCCACGTTATTTTAGGCTTTGTCCAGATTTCTTGCACTAAGAAGTTGAGATCTATGATTTTGATACAAAGGTAAGATCATTTGTTTTCTGGCTACTGCTTGCACACAAGGAAATAGATGGATAAAAAAAGATGTATAACTTTTTGTAGGCCTTTATTTGGAAAATAAGGCTATAACTTTATCGATACCTCATTTTACTCTCATTCTTCTAAAATAATAAACCACACTGGATTAGAAATTGTCTCTTGAAGCCATCTAGTCAATATTGGCAGATACACAATCTCTAAAGCTGTCTGAAGCTAACCACCTGGCATGCTTTTTTTACACAGACGAGGTGCTTTGCTCTCTGGCTACTGGGTACATGTATATGAGGCTCTCTGGGGAAAAGAAACAATGACAAAAGACATTAGAGTTTATATTCTTCAAGCAGTATTTTTTATTTAATGTTAGAAAAATTCACACAGCATCAGAACACAGACTTATAAGGCCACTGTTGTTTCATAGCTATTTCTACACACTGCATTTTAGAAAGCTTCATTTTTGTAAAATATGTTTGCTTTCTCTAATTCTAAACCTGGTATGTGGGGTCTTATAATCTGTTTTGTAAAAACTCTCGCATAGGAGAAACCTGAAAAATAACCCTATTTTGCTAATATCTGAAAGGGGACTTGTTTCTCTATTCCCAAATATTATGAAATTTTCAAACTGACAGACACACTAATCAACATTAAAATTCAAGCTCTGCAGTAATATTATTTTAGAACATCAACAATTTTTGTAACAATCATTGCCATCTGACACATCTCACTATTCTGATAAAGCATAAAAAAGTTATCTAGGAAACTAGTTTGTAAACTGTTTTTAGCAAACTATAATTTCTAACAGGGTGGGTGTTACTGAGGAAATAATGCTCACCCAGGGGTGTTGTGAGGCCCAACGCTGCTGACAGGGAGCCTCTACACCCCTGGAAAGGTACTATTTCCTCATCCACCCTGGGGGACATTATTGCATTTATACAATGTGCTATCTATATATATATATATATACACACACACACACACACACACACACACACACACACACACACACACACACACACACACACACACACACACACACACACACACACACACACACACACACACACACACACACACACACAGACTACATTCACCACACAGTGTATACCACTCACACAGACCAACCTATACTGAGGCACTAAAAAGCAAACTTCCCAAACCTCAAAAAACTCTTAAGTCTATAAACAGCAAAACCTATCTCAGCACTGTCTAAAGCACTCACCAAAAGCAGCACCAAACACCACACATAGCCCTACTCCCAGTGGAACCCCAAGACCAAAGCTCATAAGGCTAGCAAATGCATTATCCAGTATCCTGCATTGTATGACACACAAATACCTCATTCACCAGAATGAGCAAAGAAAAGATAATGGTTAGTTGTTATATGGAGCCAGGATCCACCAAGTTGCACAGACACAGACACACACACACACACACACACACACACACACATAGATGCACACACACAAACAGATACATACACACACAAACACACACACACACACACACACACACACACACACACACACACACACACACACACACACACACACACACACACATACACACACACACACTACACCTCAGGTACCAGTATGATTCTATCATAGTCCATGTGGGCATTAATGACCTGAGACATACTTCCCTGGACTGTATGAAGACAGACATTGTTAATCTCTCTGAATATGAGTCTCAGACAGTTACGTGCCTTGCACTGAGCAGCATTCTGCCTTCACCAAGGATGATGCCACAGTACAAACAAAAGAGGATGGACTTCAATAATTGGCATAGTTTCTGTCATCTTTCCAAGGGGATTTAATATTTGTGAGCATGAGAGGACATTGTTAACAAACCATGTTGCTTTGCAAAGGATGATCTGTACATGTTTCCCCTAGGCTTCTGAATATTGGTTAAAATTTTATCCACTCCTTTTGAACATTTTCTAGGCAATGCCAAACTGAAAAAACTACTGTCATAACAAATAAAACCCAAAGAAACCTAAAGGTGTTACTGCTCAATGCTAAGAGCCTAAACAAGAAACTTTGTATCTTGCAAGTTTTCATCACTTAGGAGAATATAGACATCGATGCATTTACAGAGGCATGGTTTACAGCTATAGAAAGTACTCCGGAAGTGCAAGGCTTTAGTGTCTTCCACACATTTAGACAATCGGCTGCAGAGACAGGGACAAAAGATGGAGAAGTCTCTATCTATATTAGCAACAAGCATAAATCTACATTGGTTAAACAGAACAATGCCCTGGAATTTATCCATGTGTAAATCACCATAGACAAAGTCCAATACTATATTCTAGGAAGCTCTAAGTCACAATTCATACCTAGATCTACTGGAGAAACTCGCCATTAAACCAAATAGCCTATTCATGGGAGGCTTTAACTGATCATGTATAGAATGGAAAACATTCATTGTCTCACAATTGCAGGCAGAATGATTCCTGAACTTTATTAACACAAATACCCTTGAGGAGATAATGTGCACACCCACCAGAGGTTCAAACATACCGGACCTGGTACTCACCAACATGGGAGAGTGCTGCACTCCCCCCAGTACCACATCCTCACTGGTGAGGTTAGTCCACAAAGCTGACTCCTTCTAATTAAAAAATCAGCTCAGTAGCCCTAACAAACCCTGTAACAGTTAGGAACTATTTCAATGCAAACTGCATCCTATTAAGTGATAGTTTGTCAAAATGTTGTGCCCCTGCCCCTCCCAACCGAAAATTCACATAAATCTATGCAGCATTATTCATAGAAACCCTGTACAACCATGTAAATGGCTGTATAAAGGCTGCTGTACCTAAAAGAAGTAAGCCTAAAACAAACTCTAAAAATAAACCACACTTAACAGGGTATATATGAAAAGGAAAAAAAGTCATGGCTAAAAATCAGGAAGAGCAGCTCCCATAATGATAGGAACTCTCTAATTAAACTAAACAGGAAACTAAGAGAACTAATTAAGTCCAACAAGGCCATTTGTGAAATCAAGATAGTGTCACAGGCTAAAGACAACCATAGGGCCTTCTACAGCTATGTCCAAAACTTCAAAGGCAGCACTCATCAGTGCCACCTTCAATGAACAGAGCAAAACTGAATTTGCTGGCTGACAAATTCAGCTTAAACTTCACCCCCAACTCTCCTTTCATCTCCCCATGAAATACCTACTAGCATAATCTACCTCCAACTATTAACAGGGAGCAGGTCCTGGTGGTGCTCGCTAAGGCCAGAAACGCAGCCTCAGTGGGCTCCAACAATATTCCAAGATGCTTTTTAAATAGCTTGAAACATGACCTATCAGGACCACTTGAGTTGCTTTTCAACTATAGCCTCAAGACAGGCTTTGAATCATGAGAACTGAGGACTACATTGGTTATCCCACTTTACAAGTGTGGACCATCAACCAACATTGGAAACTATAGACCGAGTAGTCTAACTAGTCTAGTATGCAAAGTCATAGAATGAATTATCATGGAAATGATCAATAAAGACATAGGCAATCTTCAGATACTGGACCCAACCCAGTTTGGCTTTGTCAAGGGTAGGTCATGTCTACTAAACCTGGTGGACTTCTTTAAGAAGGTCACCAAGGCAATAGAAGAAGGAAAAATGGTGCATATCACCTACTTGGATCTGACTAAGGCATTCAGTAAAATTTCCACTGGGTTACAGTTGGCAAACTCACTGAAATGGGCATAAACCTCTATATAACTCACTGGATTGCCAACTGGATCACAGACAGGAGCCAGAAAGTCAGGACTGATGATAACACCTCCACTAAGAGAATGATCACCAGTGAAGAAACTCAGGGCTCCATGCTGGGACTGCTTCTATTTGGCATCTACTTCTTGGATGTAAAGGCTAATGTCAAGGGCCTTTGTCTGAAAAAGTTTGCCAATAACTGCATATTGGGAGCTATCATGGATTCCCTTCATGACAAAAACATCTTACAAGAGGGTCTAACACAGATAAGTGACTGGTGTCAAAGCCAAGGACTAAAACTCAATGCCAAGAAATACATTATAGTGCCTTTTGGGAAAACTGCCACCCAGGCTAATTATTCCATTGATAAGATACTCATACGAGTTGACCCGCTAGTCAGGGATCTGGGAATATACGTAGACAGTAATCTGGCCTTTGACCAACATGTGACCAATATAGTAAGAAAATCATTCATGTTGCTCAACTTATAAGAAAGGACATGGCATCCAGGTCCAAGAAGTCATAGTGCCACTTTATTCAGCCCTTCTCAGATCCATCACTGAGTATAATGCCCCCTTCGGCATGTACCTGACCAGACATATGCAACAGTTGGAACACCCACAAAGGCTTCTTACCAGGAGAATCCAGAGTAAAAATACATTGTTGTATATGGATTGCCTTAAAGTCCTATCTCTAGACTCTGTCTCATACATGATACTGAGAGGCAATCTATGCCTGGCATGCAAGACATCCTTGGATCCAACTCTGATGGTCCTTTTGCATATCCATAAAATGAACAACATCAGAACCACTAGATCCAGTTATTTAAATTTTGTTTGTGACATAAATAAGACATGTTGGCAAGACAGATATATGTCTCACAGGATCCCCATGCTCTGGAGCAGGCTTTCAATCCATGTGAAGCAGAGTCCATCCCTAGCACTTTCTAAGCATAACCTTGAGCAATGGATAGGAAATTTGAAATTCACCCCAGGTCTGGCCCTCACGTCTCTGATAGATAGAGGGAGACAGTAAATAGCAAACGAACATATCTCCCCCAAGACAATCTCTTTAAACTTCCTAACATACGCCCTCCTAATAGACACCTGTTACACATAGGGACACAACTGGGTTGGATTGTATGGCTAGGCTTATAAATGACCTGTTGGTCATTAGCCTTGAATATACCTATGAACCTATGAACTACAGTGAGTCCTGTAATGCTGAGAGTGAATGGACAAATATCCAGACTTACATATGCTAAGTTCAAGATGGCCATTTCCTGGAATATTCCCTTTTCTCTGAGGTATGGTGCTTCAGAGTTTGTATATGCAATATCGAGGATGGGGGTGGGGAGTGCAAGGGGGTTTGCCTACTGAAATACAGACAGTTTTAGAAGAGCAATGTTTTCTGTTTGTCAGCACTCAGCATTTTGAGTGCTAACATTTCATGATGGAGACCCTTTTGCCATTCCCATCAACACTGAGATTGTTTCCACATAATTCCTCAATCACAGTACTTCCCACCTGTCCTCACTCTATAGTTACAGCTTTGGTACATCACCACCCTTTTCTTTTCTTTGATTTTGGTTTCAGACCTCCTGCTGATTTTTTTCAGCAACTGGTACACTTTGTTGCTTCAGGTTTCCATCCACTTCCCTCATTTTCAGTTTTACTCATGCAGCAATTATAATACAGCTTCAGATTATAAAAGTTACTGCTTTAGAACTTATAGAATTCACCTCTGCCTTTTGTTAAAGTGGCAGTGACCTCAGTTTCCACTGTTCCAGCCATGCTCCCATTACTTTCCATCACTATTAGATGCCATAACAGATCACAGAAGCTCCTCCCACAAAGAAGGGTAAGGGTTCTCATTTCAATGTCTCAGGATGACATCAAGATAATAGCAGTAAAAATAATAAACAATACAATTTCTGTAAAACATTTTAATATCAGCATTGCTCAAAAACATCTAACCCCCACACAACCATATCTTTAAGTATTATTAACAATTTCATCATACATTCCTTCATTTTTTGATCTCATATTATATGAAAGCCAAGGCACCAAGTGGTCCATGCTTTGTTCTAAATAAAGATAGCAAAAGCAAGTCAAATGCAGAGGTAAACCTTCATCACAATCAGTGTCATGACTTCCTAATATGTTTACACATGCTGCAAAATGTAAATCGCACCATATTTCTTTCTGAAATTGCTTATCAACCAATCATCATTTTTATAGCAATAAAAATGCTTTAAGATGACTGTCATTTTTGTACATCTGAGAATTCACATGAGACTGTTCATTATTATAACTGCTGCACAGCAAATGTTAAAAACTATGCTGTATGTGAGATGTGCACATGCTTTTATGTAGTTTAGACAGGTAGGAAACAGAAGGAAAGCCTAAGCTAGCACCTGCAGAAATTAAAAAGAAAGTAGACATAAATGCATTGTAAGAAATATATAAGTGGGAATGCTAAATGTGTTATCAGACTTAAATGTCATTGAAAGTGTAGTATTCAGTAAGAAACATTGGAACATTAATACGCTGGTGGAAATGAAAGAGTTATACTGACAGATAATACTGAATCCACACCACCAGGGTTGAGTAACTGCATGTTTATAAAAAGTGCTTTTGAATTAAGACCACTGTTAGGTTGAATAACTGATGGCTTGTTATAAATGTGAGTTGTGTTCTGATGTTGAATAGATTTGATGAAGTCAACTGTGGCAACATTATCTCTGTGCTTGACTTGTGTATGTACTATCACTTTAGTTTAATGCTTTCCTACCTACTCTTTGGCTTCATCATATCATTTGTAAGTTATAATATCAATAATAAGACAGGCCAAACTTTTACCTATAATTTTGTTTACTACCACCTCCTAAAAAGTTCTATTTTCCTATAAGTCAGGTTCTACTAAATATATTATTTCCTACATAATGTTTTATTTCATTTTGGTGTAAAGTAGAAGTCATTTATATGCCAACCTCCAAGAGAAGTCTTACAGTCCATTTTCCATGATTATGGTCTCCCTTCTGGTATGACTTAATCCTTCTTTTACTTATTTAGGTCCATCCATCCTCAATCCCTTTTCCCATTTTGCACGTGGGGTCAGGGTGTCACTTTTGCAGTGACAATCATCTTGAGCCAAGGTTTACACCGCAAGGTGGCTAGCCCTGCCATGGTAGTTCATTCGCACCACTCACTCACACACACGCTCACCTACGGTCAATTTAAGATGTCCAATCCACCTACTGCATGTCTTTGGAATGTGGGAGGAAACTGGAGCACCTGGAGGAAACCCACATGACTGCAAGGAGGACATGCAGACTTCGCACAGAAGGAAACCCAGCCGAGAATCGAACAGAAGAATCTCTTGCTGTGAGGCGACAACACTAACTGCTGCACCATCTAAATGTTCTAGATTAACTCACAAAATGTTCCTATTAAGCTCAATGTGCTTTATAATTCTAATATTCCTAAAATTTGTTCAATTTCCTTATCCATTTTAAGAGGCCAAAATATAGTCTACACAGAAAGATGAAACAGGACAGATTAATGCCTTACCAATTAGCATTCTACCTTATTCTTTGATTAAATCCCTCACAAAAAACAATCACAGACCAAATGGAAATGGGATAAGGGAACATCCCTGCTTGATTTCTTTTTTGATACTAATCTCTTCTTCCTACTACCTGATCATTAAACACTTGCAAGGTTTTTGACTTCCTATAGCCATCTGTTATGCTCATTGACTCTTTCCCAAAAGCATTTCAATCTGATATCTTAATCAATTTTCTTTGGCTAATACTATCGGTGATGTCCCCATTCTGGGCCAGTAATCAAGGAATCTGAATCCTCACCACTGACACTGGAAAGGGATGTTCACTTGGAATACAAATGGATACATTCAGTATTTCCAGATACAGACCTCTCTGTATTAAGCATAATTTCCCTTAAAAGCAAACAAGGAACACAGTCAGCACAGGGTCTGGATTTTTCTATATCTGTTTCTCCCTAGGTCTTCAGTAAGGCTGTGTTCAGCACCCTCTCTGTGAAACCAGTGCTTCGTGTCCCTGCTTCCTGTAGCTGACACACACACACTCTTTGAGATTTAATTTTCACACACACACACACACACACACACACACACACACACACACGCGCACACACACACACACACACACACACACACACACACACACACACACACATACACCTGGGAAAAGCTGACACACATTACCCACTCTACCAACTTTGCTCACACTATTACGTAGATTCGCTACCACCAATCAGTTACTGTAAGGCTCATAAAAGGGTATCCAATTATGCTGAGTGAAGTTAATATTAATACAAATGGCAATGTTGAGCAAACAACCAGGCTTTCAGGAGTGGCAACAGTTATCACCAAATAAATATATGCAAATACTCTCAAAGCTTAAATATTTTCTAAAAGTACAAGCCACAATGAAAAATTTAAATATATTTAATAATAAATAATAAAAGAATGAGAAAATACTAAATATCTATTTACAGTAAAAAACAGAGTTTCAATCACAGGAAATATTAAAAATAGCACAGCTGGAAAGACTCACATGGTTACTGAAAAACAATACTTAACTATTCTCACTATATTCTCCTAACTGATTTAGAGAATTACTATCCCTGGTCACTTACTAGAGCAAGGCAAGATGAAGTGGGAGAGTGGTCCTTGTTGTCAGATCCAAGACAGAATATAGAATACTGAGAGCAATCTCCTGCTAATATCTAAATATTATTTCTGGCTCACAGAATGACAATGCACACATCCGGCCATCTGACTCTGTTTCCTGCACTACCCCCCATCACTAGATGCTGCCAGGGGTTAGCACCTATGTACTACAATACACTCTATACCTTTAGCTAAGTTTTAATAAAGTATCTGGAAGCCATAAAACAATAAAACCATTCCACCTTTCCTACAGGAGCTACAAACTGTTCTCTAGCACAGACATTGCATCTCTGGCTCCATTTAAAACTGTGGGATAACATCTTTATGGCTTAACCCATAAAGTAATTTAATTTCAGATATATTTTAAAGTCGTCTGGACTGATATTAACCTCTTCTCTTCCAATATCCTCTGTTACAATATACATTTAAACAGTTACAATAATGCATATACATTTCTTTGCTTTCCATCAGGGCACATTATTGTTACACTTTTAACACAGGCAGCTCTACAAATTTCCAACACAATCATCTGTGCAAATCATTTTGATATAAAAATGGCATATGATTCTTTATAAAATTCCAGCAAGCTGTGCTAGTATAAGTTATACATCCACTGCCCTACTTCTCCTTGCATGGCTGGCAATACCAACTATTGTTAGATTATCTAAAGTTTAACAACATTCACTACCACTCCCCAATTTCTCTACTTTGAAGACTCTGTACTACTTTAATTAAGTATTAAACTTTTCCATTTCCTAACCTCAGTTTACTCCTCTACCTATTCTCAAAAAAAAAAAAAACCTTTCCTATGCTCACTTGCAAAGTGTCTATGTTAAGAAGCAAGCTCTAGCCCAGCTAAAGCATAGACGAATAAAGCCCTAACTATTATTTATTTATTTATTTATTTATTGGCATTTGTTTACTGGGATAGTCCACTGGGGCTTTAAGAGCCCATTTTCAGTGGAGGCCTGGGAAGAAAAGCTCCATAGAATACAAGTAAATACATGAAATATGAACATTTAGTTGAAGTTAAATACAGCCACTCAATAACAAGCAAGTTAACTCAAATAAGTAATACGCAAAAATGAATATTGGATAATTTGGTGAAAATTAGCACAAATGTTCAGTGTATGGGTATTAACAATGTAGAAAAATAAAGGAAGAAACAACAAGGATTACGTCAGCATGATTGGTTATTACATGCTATCATGTACAATTGCAACAAGCTACTTTACAAACTGAAATAGCAGGTAAGCTTTAGAACAGGATGATAGAACTGTCTACAGACAGTTCTAGAAAAATAGAGGAAGAAACAATGAGGATAATGTTAGTATGTATGATTATTACAGGCTGCTATGTTTGATTGTTATTGGCTACTTTTAGAGAACGAAATAGTGATTAAGCTTTAGAGTAGGGTGATGGGCGTAATGCAGGAAAAGTAGGCATATATTTCCTACAGAGGAGAAAAGAGGCAAATTGAGTATAAGATGTAGGAGTGTGAGAGAAGCTAAGAAAGTGGAAGTGGTCAGGACTTAAAAGGTGGGGGTAGGGTACAGCTGCATCTTGATATACAGGAGAAATAAGTATGCAAAGAATTTTTAGAAGTTTATCTTTTGTTAATTGGGTTAGTCCCGCTAGGCTAGTGGCCTATTTTCAAGGGGGACCCACGATAGTATTTATAGTAGTAGGGAAATTTGGCCAGGGAATTGGGGTACTTCCCCTGCTGTTTTCTTTATTAGGGCCGCTACATAGTGCTGGAGGCCTGCTATAGCAGCAAGGAAAGGTCTAAGGGAAGCAGGGCGTGAAAGAGAACAGAAAAGCTATGGTGAATTTTTAGGTGGAAAATGAGAATATTGGCAAAAATGTGTTCAGTCTGAAGAATCAGAATGTATATAAACATTCCTGAGTGGTGGATGATACAAATGAGTAGTGTTAGCTGCTTCAATGGAAAATTAAGCAAATGAGTCCATTGGAGTGGCAGCAGATAACAAAACTGGCATCAGGAGGGCTTGCAGATGATGTTCTATTGAAAAGTATTTGAGCAAGATGACCCAGGTAACAGTTCTGCTGTTTCATGGGGTGAGAAGGCAAATAACTTTTTGGATGCCCTGAGGATGGTGAGGGTAACGGGGAACTAGATGATATGCCAGCAGAGAATGCAGCAGTTAAAACTTATGCAGCAGTGACAGCAGGTACAAAGGAAAAGCAGAAGCAAAGTGCAAGTGAAACTGTTTTAAAAAGAAGAAAAGGCCAACTGTGAGAATGAGAACAAAAATGAGACTGCAATAAACAGATATTATATATGGGACAATGTGATAACTGCTCTGGGATTTAAATATTAAGAATAAACAGATATTATATATGGGACAATGTGGTAACTGCTCTGGGATTTAAATATTAAGAATAAACAGATATTATATATGGGACAATGTGGTAACTGCTCTGGGATTTAAATATTAAGAATAAACAGATATTATATATGGGACAATGTGGTAACTGCTCTGGGATTTAAATATTAAGAATAAACAGATATTATATATGGGACAATGTGATAACTGCTCTGGGATTTAAATATTAAGAATAAACAGATATTATATATGGGACAATGTGGTAACTGCTCTGGGATTTAAATATTAAGAATAAACAGATATTATATATGGGACAATGTGGTAACTGCTCTGGGATTTAAATATTAAGAATACACAGATATTATATATGGGACAATGTGGTAACTGCTCTGGGATTTAAATATTGAGAATAAACAGATATTATATATGGGACAATGTGGTAACTGCTCTGGGATTTAAATATTAAGAATAAACAGATATTATATATGGGACAATGTGGTAACTGCTCTGGGATTTAAATATTAAGAATAAACAGATATTATATATGGGACAATGTGGTAACTGCTCTGGGATTTAAATATTGAGAATAAACAGATATTATATATGGGACAATGTGGTAACTGCTCTGGGATTTAAATATTGAGAATAAACATATTATATATGGGACAATGTGGTAACTGCTCTGGGATTTAAATATTAAGAATAAACAGATATTATATATCGGACAATGTGGTAACTGCTCTGGGATTTAAATATTAAGAATAAACAGATATTATATATGGGACAATGTGGTAACTGCTCTGGGATTTAAATATTAAGAATAAACAGATATTATATATGGGACAATGTGGTAACTGCTCTGGGATTTAAATATTAAGAATAAACAGATATTATATATGGGACAATGTGGTAACTGCTCTGGGATTTAAATATTAAGAATAAACAGATATTATATATGGGACAATGTGGTAACTGCTCTGGGATTTAAATATTGAGAATAAACAGATATTATATATGGGACAATGTGGTAACTGCTCTGGGATTTAAATATTGAGAATAAACAGATATTATATATGGGACAATGTGGTAACTGCTCTGGGATTTAAATATTGAGAATAAACAGATATTATATATGGGACAATGTGGTAACTGCTCTGGGATTTAAATATTGAGAATAAACAGATATTATATATGGGACAATGTGGTAACTGCTCTGGGATTTAAATATTAAGAATAAACAGATATTATATATGGGACAATGTGGTAACTGCTCTGGGATTTAAATATTAAGAATAAACAGATATTATATATGGGACAATGTGGTAACTGCTCTGCGATTTAAATATTAAGAATAAACAGATATTATATATGGGACAATGTGGTAACTGCTCTGCGATTTAAATATTAAGACATTTGGTATATTGGGACACAAACGTTTTGTGACAATATTTACATCTGAGGGACTGAAGAAGAAATATATTGAACTGTGTGACAAAAAGAAGGACAATTATCCATGGAACAAGTAAAATGTTACTTTGCAGTTTAGAACTGATGAAATGATAAAAGAAATGCATGCAGCATTTCTAGGAAACTGCTGATAATATTGTGAAACTTAGAGATGAGAGAAGGTTATGGAATGGAGGGTAGAAGCTATTTTGAAATGTTAAAAACATGGTTATTTTTGTGGCTGTCTCAGAGGGACATTAAAGTGTATTGGCTAGCCTATATCATGTTTCTCTTGTGGGGACTTTTCTCATTTAATTAATGATTGTGGCAAGATATAATGTAACCAGTGTGAAGAGGAAGTACATACATCAAGAAGGTGTGTGGCTGATTGCAGGTTGTGAAAAAAGGACACTTTTGGATGGACTGTCAAGAGTAAATAATAAATAATGAAAAAAGGGGGGAAGGAAGAAAATATACATAAGGAAGGAATCAGGCGGCTGAGGGAGAGGGTGAACTAGATGAGGAAGAAACTGCAGAAAACAAAGTAAAAATATGGCTTCTGAGCAAAGATCCTTGTTCATCTCAGATATGCTAATTAAAAGTGATAAAGCAGAGCAGTTGTACGATTTGTGTAACTACCATCATAAGCAAGGGAAAAGAAGAATAAGAATTTGTAGGATAGCACCACTTCTGTGCAGTAATGCCTGGAAGTGTGCTCATGCTGCATGAAATCAGGAATACTATGTCAATAATTGAGAGTTACCAAAGTATGTTAAAATCTGCAATCTTGTTTAGAGAGTGCACTGGTGTGCAAAGTGGCACAACTTCTTGTGATTCATGAATGTCCTTCAAGTCTGGCTAGGGTGGCCAAAATCATATGGCCATAAGTATTATCATAAAATGGGGTGGAAAGAGAATGCGCAGAATACTAAGACAAAGAGCAAGAGCAAGCAAAAAGAACCACACAAAGACAACACATAGAAAGTGCAATCTGTGGGTGGGAGAAGCTAAGCCAAATTCTGCTTTTTTGTAGGAATCAGGCTCTCTGTTTTCTTTATTGAGGGGTGAAGGGATGGAGGATAGAGTATGCAATGGATAGATAAGTATAGAAAAAGGTGTAAGAAAATTTGTTAAGGCAGGCAGAAAATATGAAATGATACAGACAAACAGGGGTGGTTTACATACTCTGTAGTGAAAAGAGATTGACAGAAATGCTCAAAGGGTGGATGCAGGTGCTACGGAAGTTTGGATCACATATAGGGTATAAAGTACAATACAGTAAAATGGGTGTCAGACCAAGCAGGCATGAGGATGGGGTCCTGCAAGCAGGTGCACTGCCAGGGGAGCCCAGATATCAATCTACTCTGAAACATCACCAGCAAATGATACTGGGTATGGTAATGCAGGGGCTTCCTGACCCTTCAGTAACATGGTGGCAAGGGTCTGTTTCTCCAGCAAATCTGTTAACCATTACAGGGGGCAATATATGCAACCAAGACCCTGACTGACTTGACAAACCACCTCTGCCTCCACAAACCATTGCTGCTGTGGGTGACCTACGGGTAGTAGGACATATATTCACCTGAGAGCAATCTTTGTTTCTCCCTAGTGAGGAAATCACATCCCTGGAGTTAGATCCTCCATGTACTACATCAGAAGAAGGTGGTAGGTAAGCTGCAAGGCCTTCTCTTTTTCCTCATCTCATAAACATGCATAGTAGAAACCAAATAAGAAAGTAGCCATCATCATGACATGTCATAATACAATCAAGCCTACAGCAAAGAGCAGTTTTATATACACTGTCTTGCAGACAGCCTCCTACCATGTCACGGCAGCCTATTGGTTGAGATGCATCTCTTTACTAGTGAAAATACAAAAGTGCATAGAGTTAAATTACTTAAGAGCAGGAATAATCCATTTAACAAACTGCAATACATCTCCATGTGCTCTCTTTGCACTTTTACCTCCCAATTTTGTGATAACCCAGGGCTACAATACCTGAGGTCAATCTCTGTGGTCTCTCTAGCTGCTGCATGTGCTTTGCAAGATACATGCTGAAAGGGGCATTGTATTCAATAATTTGTCTTATAAGGGAATAATACAGGGATATTATGACCACCTTGTCTCTGAATGATATACCCTTACTAATGAGGTCGGCCATGTAGAAAGCTTTCCATACAACGGAGGCAAAATGGTGATCAAAAGTCAGTTTACTGTCAACCTGGGTTCCCAAGTCCCTCATGACTGATTGCGTGTTTAGTGTCTTATTATCAATGTGATAATTTTTGGGGACATCATTCTCCCTAAAAGGGATGATGATGCATTTTTCAGCTTTCAGTTTGAGGCCATGTTTCTGGCACCAGTCATTTGTTTGGGTGAGGCCCTCTTGGAGGATGTCCACATCACTAGGGGAATTGATGACAGCACCCAGCTTGCAGTCATCTGCAAACTTGGTCAGACATAGCCCACTAGATTTGGCCTGCACCTCTGAGAAATATATCCCAAACAGCAGAGGCCCAAAGACTGATCCTGGGGTACACTTCTTGTTACAGGTCTACAACTTGAGGTGGCTTCCCCTACTTTGACTAAGCGGGTTCTATCAGTAAGCCGGTTTGCTACCGCTCTGGTAACATATGGATTGATACCTAGTTGAGAGATTTTATCTATTATACCTGAGTGGGTAATAGTATCGAAGGCCTCGGCTAGGTCAAGGTAGTGGTGTGCACCATCTTCCCCTTGTCTATGGCTTTGGTGACCATCTCAAAGAAGTTGACCAAATTTAACAGGCATGACCTCCCCTTGACAAAACCAAACTGTGTCTGATCAAGTATCTGGAGGTTGCCAATGTCCTTGTTAATGAGGTCCATGATAATCCGCTCTATGGTCTTTCAGATTAGGCTAGTTATGCTGATGTATCTATAATTTTCACGATCGGCGGATGCTCCACCTTTGTGCAAAGAGTTGACAGTAGCTGTGCTCCACTCAGCTGCGATGAAGCTGATACTCAGGCTTTGGTTGAATAGGGTGTCTAATGGTGCTGCAAGTTCCTGCCTGAGTTCATGTAGGATGCAGCCTGGGATGTTATCGTGTCCCATGGAGACTGTATTTTTTGCCTTTGAGAGGGTAGTGATGACTTGCTCCCTAGAGATAAGGGGAGAGGGGCAGGTACTGGGGATGTCCTAGTTTACTGATGGGGGGACAGAGAAGTGAAGTTTTCACTGAACCTGTCTGCCAGCAGGTTGGCTATATCTACAGGGTTTGTGTATGTGGTGTCCTTGACTACCAGTTCTGAGCAGATCTGGGTGCTTCCCTTGAGACTGCAGACATATGTGAAGAAAGCCTTATGATTGTCTTTAGTAGATGTGGCCAGTTTGGACTCAGAGTTTGCTTTGGAGGATTTCACTAGTGCTCTTATTTGCTTGTTCAGGCTAAGGAGAGACTGCTTCCAATTAGGTCCTGGACAGCAATTGTTTCCTTTTATTATAGAGTTTATTTATTGTAGATGTCCACCAGACAGTTTTGCTCTTCCTTGAGGAGGATGATTTCGTCCTGTCTGGTATTCCTGATTCCATGCAGCTATATAAATGTTATAGTACTTTGGTGTAAGTTTGGACATATGTGTCAGTTTCTGTGGAGGGGAAGGGGGCTGTGAATCTGTTTATATTTTCACTCAGGAGGTTGTAATCAGCTTTGGAAAAGTTTTTTTGTTTGATTTTAGCTGGGGGGGGTGGTGACTTTGAAAGTGACTGCATTGTGGTCAGATCTTACCAGGGATGATGACACTGTAGGGATGCTGCAGTGGTTACTCATGTTGGTTAATACCAAGTCCAAGATATTTTCACCTCTTGTGGGGTGTCAACCAACTGGTTCAAGGCATTTGCATTGACTAAATCAAGGAATCTCTGGGCATTTGTGTTTTGGCAAGAGTATTTCTTCCAATCTATGGTTGGATAGTTAAAGTTGCCCAGGATCAGAGTAAAGGGTTGAATCTTGATAGATTCAAAGAGGTCCAGCTAGGTGGGGTGGGCATCTTGAGTCAGAGTTGGAGACCTGTAGCTTGCAATGATTTGAATAGGGGTCTTGTCAATTGTATGTGATCTTGTGTCAGTTTCTTTTGCCAGATAGAATTCCAGAATGGTATTTCCTTTTTAGTCCTGCTTCCTCATCTATCTGGACCCAGGAAATCCTTATATCCTGGTCTATCTGCCCCAGTATGTCCATTCAGGTCCCCCATTATCAACACCAATTCATGTTGTCCTACTTTATTTGGTACGCCCTGCAACTGATGTCTGAATGCACTCTTTTCTGCACTTTGTTGTGGGGATAGGCTGAGATTATGAGTACTGCCTTATCCTTACACTGCAGTCTGTTTACCATGAGTCTGTCACTAATTCTGGTGGCTTCCTTCAGTGTTAGTGAACCTGCATTGATTGTAGGAATTCTTAGATCATGTCTGCCTGGATGATTGGTTTTACCTTCAGCTTTTGCTCAACAGAGTGATCCCAGATAACAAAAGCTGGGAACTGGGCACAGGCCAGCCAGTAACTTATTTACCCAGATCTGTTGGGCTTTATGGCAGGCACACACTAGCCAACAGGGTACTTACACCCCCTCCCACCATTAGCATGGGTCCTGGCATAGGTTGTAATGAGCCAGGTCCCCAACCCACTTATCAGTGGCAAATACCCATGCCCATTTGGTGACATTAGTCAACACAATAGAATATCTCAAAGCCATAGTCACCATCGAGTGTGTGAGTTGTGTTCTCCTATCTCAAGGGTACGGTGCACCACAGTTGATGGCCAAAGCAGTTAGTCTATTTAACTCTTCCTCCTATAGGCCCCACCTAGAATCTATGCTGCTGTCCACAGCTGCATTCTTTGTGTAAGTTTGAGGTGGAAGCAATCTGCATGATTTTTTTTGAGAGGTGGGAGAAATCCCACAGAGACACAGTGAAATCATGCAAACTCTTGTCCTGTATGTTGTACATTGGAGGTGAAGACTATAACCACTGTGCCAGTGGGTCTCACATCTCTGTCACAGGAGAAAATCATCCCTAACACTGTTTATTAGTGCAGCTAATGCCACCCCCACATGTAGCCCCTGTGGTATGTTTCCCCACTGGCTTGTGTTTCTAGTGTTATTGTGTTCCCTTTCCACAATAATGATGATGACTGTGATCCATAATACTCTCCCTCCTGTGTTGGACTGATGGGATGTCTGATGTGAAGTGGTACAACACCAATGTCCTGTCAAGCATAACCTAATAGGATCATTGCATGCTTACTCCATGTAACAATGTCACTTTGTGAATGTAATGGCCTATAGTTATTAAACAGACATTGCTGCCTTGGCAGTGCTGCTATGTATTGTACTCTCACTTCCTTGGAGTGGGGGGGGGGGGGCTCATGCTGATTGTACTTCATCTGTCTCCTGATGTGTCATCTCTTTTGGCTGCTGATGGACTTTCTCGTGAATGGCCACCTAGTGAGGATATTGATCTTTCATCCACATAATGATGTTATGCAGCATGGTGCATACTGCAGCCATTTTTCTGGTTACTTCTGGTGGGTACTGCAGAGACCCAAAGGATGCAGCCAGGCAATGAAACCATGCTTTCATCAAACCAAAGACATAGTCAGTGATGGTCTATGCTTGGGTATATGCAATATTGTGACATATCTCTGCCACATTTTCATGGCAGTGTATAGGAGTTGTGAACCAGAGTTCTGGGGGGGGGGGTAGCCAGCATTGTCTGCAAAAAGCACAGCACAGTATTTTTTTTGGGGGGGGGTTAACTACATGCATGACATTCCCTTGTGTTGGCATGCTTCTATGAACTCTGCCAGTACTTATAAACTAGCTGGCCCTGTGGGAAAGCACCATACTGTAAACAAACATACATGTCACTTGTATGACATATATGAGAATCATATAAAGTACTGGGGAGTGTTTCTCTCTCTCTCCCACACACACACACACACACACACACACACACACACACACACACACACACTCATACAAATAATTCCCTGTGCATCACAGACTATCTGGCAGTTCAGGAAGTGGTGACCTTTCCTATTAATATACCTCTGTCCATATGGGCCAGATGAAGCCTTTGTTGCCACATAAGTGAATCTATGGCAGCAAGCCAACTTTAAGTGTCTATGCTATATTGTAAAAGCCATGCATGGTGTTGACGCTGCAATCCTGGGAAATCAAATATACTCATGCAACAGCATAATACTGCGAAAATTATGAAGTACCTCTAGCAGATACTTGTGAAATACCTAATGTGTCCCTAGTAGGCTCCTGAAAAGTCCCAGAAGCTAAGGTGGTTAGAACTGTTGGTGTCCACAGGTATACGAAGATGACACATCACCATAGAGTCAGCACACAGGTGAAATATGTTGACCAAGTTCCTGATAAGAACCTAGTCCACTCTGTAGTGAGCCACAGTCTTATCCTCTGTCAAAATACAGGACGTCAGCCACGGTACTGTTGTGCCCTAGTCCTGTGTGGATGGTGGCTGATATAAATAAATACTGCTGAGCAAATACTGCTGTAACTGTGACTATTAGTACAAGGTGCAACACAAGAGTGTTTCTTTAGGAAAAAAACATGCAAAATGGCATGAATGGATCTACAATGATGTCTATGAAATGATTTTTTATTCTCTTCACAAAAATGTAATTATTTACTCATTTTCTTGTGTTATACAGTTTCCATAAAATGATGCACTCATATGCCTATATTTCATAATTTACAATGCAAGCCACTGCATAGCTGCACACCTACTGTTTATGAATCAGCAACACCATGCCACTTGTCAAAAAACATGCAAAAATTCCTTGCATACTATGCACATTTCATGGAAAGGCTTTTCCCTATCTTTGTGCAATCTTACTCCAGAAATATAAAAGTACTTTGGTTGTGAGGGTGTATCATCCCAATATGGGGGTGAAGTTGGACTTATCAGACTGCAAAATTAGAGTCTGGCATTGAAGGGATGAAGGGATAGTATAAAGCAGCTGATGACCATCTCTCCTATCCCATGATAGGACTGAGGAAACCCGATGCTTGTGTGTCCTCTGGTGGTGAGCAAGTACCTCATAGGCCATCTACTCAGATTACAAGGGATATTGATTATATCATACCATCATTAGACTAGCTGGTCCCATAGTGAGGGACTTTGAATGATTGCCATAGGAGTGATAGCTCTTTGTAATGAGTCTGCAACTCCCCTTCTGATTTCCCATTCTCTGGGAATAAAAATTAGTTACCTCAGGGGGTGAATTCCCAAGGACCTGGTAGGCCCATCTAGTTATATCTGAGATATGCCCAATTAGCAGTAACTGAGGGATCCAGTGTTGGACAGGTACAGTGGCCAGAGGGAACAGCCCAAGACACGTCAGGTGTTTAAAAAAAAATCAGAGTCTAACATACTCCGGATATTTATGTTTTAATGCATTACTAGTGTGTGCATATGTGTGTGTTTCAGTGGATTGCTCGTTTTAACATTCTACTTTTAAGAGTTTGTGATTTGTGAGGTCTTACATAAGGAAAGCAATGTAGAAACATTGTAACAATGGTAATATTTGTAAGACTAGTGGTTATGACTAATACTCGCAGGCTCTATCTGTTACACCCTGTCAAAATGTGCATATTAAACTAAATAAAAACCTCCAAAGCAGACACCCAAGCAACCGCTACCCCAAAACAAAACACGTGCAACACATAGCTCACAAAGCCAGTGTGCCGAACAGTCACAGCCCTTAAGGCTAAACAACACACCTGATACACTTGTAATAGGTGACTCTATCATCAGGCACACTGATGTCCCGCTCACCAGGCTGAACAAGGAGAAGGTCACGGTGAGCTGCCTGTCGGGCGCTAGGATCCGCCACATAACACAAGCACTCAGGTCACTCCAAGGCAAGTACAAATATGACTCAGTCATTGTCCATGCTGGTGTGAATGACCTGAGATGTATCTCCCTGGACTACATGAAAAGAGACATAGAGGAGCTCTCTGAGCATGTGGCCCAGGCCGGTATGACCCTGACCTTGAGTAGCATCTTACCCTCACCAAGAATGATGCCACAATATGAAGACAAGATGATCAATTTCAACAATTGGCTTAAGTATTGGTGTCTTTCAAAGGGGATCCAATGCCTGTCAGCCTGGGATGACATGCTCGACAAGCCACGATGCTTCGCTAGGGACGGCTTGCACCTGCCACCCCTGCGCTTTCGGATATTGGCAAAGGCTCTTGCTACCCCCATAGTGCCTTTTTTAGGCAAGGCTTAAAAGACAAACCCACCTCCATAGGTATCACAAGGAATAAGAAACTAAGAGTAATGCTACTCAATGCCAGAAGTCTAAACTTCACCTCTCTCACCCTCTCTTGCTCAATTACTTTATAACTTCCCATACCTCACCACTTCTACAAATGGCTTCATACGTACCCACCATGGTAATATTCTTATTATTATTCTCTACCTCTCTTTATTCTTCTTACCTTCTTACCTTCTTTGAACACCCACTTATTTACCAGCCAGACCTTATAAATAAACATACAGCTATCTTCCACACCTCTCTTACCTCCTTCTTAAATTCCACATCCTCCCCTAGCTATCACCTTCCCAAATTCCATAGGCACTATCATCTTACCTACACCTTTCCCTCTGATAAAAAAATGAAACAACTAACCCTTCTTAAAAGCAACCTCACACCCAGACCTAATACTCCTACCTTACAAGACAGTGATATTCACCCCAACCCAGGCCCATCAAATCCCTCCCCTCAAGTATGTAAGCCTAACCTCAATAACACCCTTCTCATAGGTCATCTAAATATACGAAGTGTAAATAACAAAGTACCCTATTTACATGCCCTGTTAGACATTCACCACTTTGACATTCTGTGCCTCTCAGAGACCTGGCTAAAGCCAGCCACCAAAGACACTGAAATTATACCCCAAGGCTATAATATACATAGGCTTGATCGTACTAAACATAAAGGTGGTGGTGTGGCAATTCTATTTAAGAACCATCTTAGCATCTCCACCCTCCCAGCCTGCCCAACCCAAGATCCTAGTGTTGAAGCCATCATCACTAAACTTCAGTTAAATGCTCAAAAAGCTCTTTACATCATCTGTATGTACATACCTCCAGGCAACAACATACCAGTCTTAGAAGACTTCCTCAGCTGGACTTCCACAAACTTCCCCCAAGAAACTATAATTCTGGGTGACTTTAATATAGACTGGAATACTATTAGTAGCGACAATCCCTCCTGTCATATTAACCTACATGGTTTTACTCAATCCATTACCACCACAACTAGGTTTAATAAAATAAGTAAGAAACAGAGTATCTTAGACTGGATACTTATAAACAAAGTTAATGTCTCTTACAAAGTAGGAACTATGCCTGATGACCTCAGTGACCACTGCCTAACCTATATCTCTAGAGTAAAGACCGACTATCTAAACCTCCCTAACATTAGAATAATACGCTCTACCAAAAACTTTAACAGTGATTTGTTTCAAAATGATCTCGAAACATGTAACCGGAAACTCTTGAAATCACTTCCTCTTAATGAAGCAGTATCATTCTTTAACTCAACCTTCCTTTCCATTTTGGATAAACATGCCCCTACACGCTCTATTAGAATTAAGTCTAATACAGCCCCATGGCTCTCAAAGGAAACAAAGAAATTAATTCACAGTAAAAATAAAATTTGAGCCAAATGGAGGCACCATAGAACCACCTCTGATTTTCATCATTTTTGCAAACTTAGAAATCTTACAAAAAAAGCTATAATCTCTGACAAAAAGAACTATTACTGTGATCTTCAAACAACCCAATTATATAAACCCAAACAATTCTGGTCTTCAATCAACAAACTCCTTTCTCCTGGTTCAGCTAAAACTCCCTCCCCAATAAACGCAAACCCAGACACCCCTAGCCATACTGCTAACGCCTTCAACACCTTTTTTATTGAAACCATACAATCTCTTGCTAGACAACTGAACACCAATAACTTTTACCCTCCAAATAATCTTATGGATTCATCCCAAAGCTTCACTCTTCATCCTATCTCTACCTCCTTCATCTATAAGCTTATTCTTAAATTGAAACCCTGCACCCCCTCTGCTGACAAACTCCCCTCTCTCTTTCTTCAAAAGGCTGCTAAACAGATTGCATACCCTATATCTTTACTCATTAATAGGACTATCCAAAAAGGAACCATACCAGATATATGGAAAATCTCTCATATCATCCCACTACACAAAGGTGGAAACTCTATTGACTTTACTAACTTTAGATCTATTGCTCTTCTCTCTCCTCTTGCTAAGATTATGGAGAAATGCATTCATCAGCAACTCATACAATATCTCTCTTCTCACAACATAATTGCCAACTGTCAGCATGGCTTTAGGCCCCACCATAGCACCTCTACTGCCCTCCTTTCTTTCATGGATACTATCAACAACTATCGAAACTCCAATATCTTCTCCTCTGCTCTATTTATTGACCTCTCCAAAGCTTTTGACATGGTGAACCACTCTTCCCTTATTAACATCCTTAAATCCCTCTCATTTGATAACCTGGCTTTAAAATGGTTTACCTCCTATCTTAGCAACAGACATCAAGCTGTTCTTTGGGACAATCATATCTCTTCTCTATTGCCTGTTTCTGTTGGAGTCCCACAGGGCTCTATTCTAGGTCCACTTCTCTTCTCCCTTTACATAAACGATCTCAACACAGTCATCCCTCAAGCTACCTGCATCCAATATGCTGACGACTCGACAATCATTTTCTCAGCATCTACCCCCACAGAACTACTGTCTCTAACTCAAACTACCTTCAACACTGTAGAAACTTGGTTTACTAGACGATACCTCCTCCTCAATGCTAAAAAAACAAAACTTCTCCTTTTCACTCCTACCACTCAAGCCTCCCCATTAAACTTCAACATTTTGTCTAATGACACTACTGTTATCTCTCCTGACACAACAACTAAACTGCTAGGAATAACCATCGACAACAATCTTACTTTTGATCAACACATCAATAACACCATCAAAACTGTTAATAAAAAAATAGGATCATTATACCGTATCAAACCTTTTCTCACACCTTCTACCAGAGCTACTATTGCCCACTCCCATCTTATATCTACTCTCTTCTATGCCTCACCTATCTTCACTAACCTTAAGAAGGCCAACCTAAATAAACTAGCAACTTGTTACAATAGTATTGCCCGATTTGCCACCAGCAACCCTTTCAAAACACACCACTGTCACAACCTAAAACTCCTAGGCTGGCTTGAGCTACAAAACTGTCTTTTGATCTCACAACTTACCATTGCTCACAAGATACTTTACCAACCTTATAATACCCCTATACTTTCTCAACTTTTAATCCCTTACAATAATCTTACCTCCCTTCGATCTTCTTCCAAACTCATGACCAAATCTGTAAAGTCCCATAACCTAGCTGGTGACTCTCTGTTCACTAATACTATAGGAAGGATATGGAATCAGCTACCCACTGATATCACTCTAACCTCCTCCTTACCTCTGTTCAAACAAAAAATCAAACTGTATTTCCAAAATCACTGGCTCTGTTCCTGTAGGACTCCTGACTAATCTCTTCTTTCCCCTCCTCCACTAGAACTTTACACTTTACTTAGTAAATATACTTATTCCTTCTTCTTATTGCCCTGTTGCTCTCCTCTAATGCTCTAACCTACTCCTCCTTTTTCTCTCCCCTGTCCTCTCGTACACATTCTTACCCTTCTCCTCTCTAGACTATTGCTTCTTTCCCTCTTCCTCCTTTGTATTCCCTTCTTATCTCCTGTTCTACTTCTCTTCAACATGTTTTGAAACCATGTTGCTAATCCTGACTTTGTGTAATGCTTTTACTGAACAACTATTTTATAGTATGTTCCTTAGGTATTTCGTGTATCTTTTTGTTTGTTTCATGTTACTAAATGTATATTCATTTTGTACTTAATTTTTTATTCTGTAAATTGTCCCGTTGAAATTTAGTATGTGTGGAGCTTTTCTCCTCGGGCCTCTACTAAAAATGGACATAAATCCAGCTAGACTAGCCCGGTTAACAAATGTAAAATAAAAAAATAAAATAAAATAAACCTCAAGATGCAAGCACTCGAAACTCTCCTTAGCATAGAGAACATCAATATCTGTGCAGTAACAGAAACCTGGTTCAAGGCTCCCGTGAGCACCCCAGCACTACCAGGTTATACCTCATACCATGCTTTTCGGCCCCAAAACCTGGACCAACCCACAAAAGGAGGGGGAGTATCAATATTCGTCAAAGATACCCACACCTCCAGGTTGGTGGCACAGCACGAAGCATCAGAGACTATCCATGTGCAACTAACAGTGGGTAAAACTGCCTTCCAGTTTATAGCCTGCTACAGACCACCCTTCCTAACCCAGGAACCCTACTCGGCCTTCCTGAGAACACTGGAAAATATGAAGGTCTCTCCAAACACCATTATATTGGGCGACTTCAACTACCCAAACATAGACTGGGAGCATTACTCTAGCTCCAACACCCTAGTCCAAAGGTTCCTAGAATTTATAAACTCAAATGCTATGGAACAACTTGTTACCACTCCCACAAGAGGGGAAAACATACTGGACCTGATCATCACCAACATGGGGACTCTATGCTCCAGACCAGAAGTGTATCCCTCACTGGTTAGATCAGACCATAAACTAATCTCACTGGATATTCACATCCCGACACCACCCCCTTCCTAGAAAACCACAGTGAAAAACTTCTCTAAAGCAAATTTCACACTCCTCAAAACCGAGGTGGAATACTTCAAAGCCCCTGGGCCTGTGGAAAATGCGGGCCAGACCGCAGAATCCTTTATAAACGCATTCTATGAACACGTTCAGGAATGCATGGATCATGCAATCCCAAATAAAACCAAGACCCAATCCTCCAAAGGCAGACGTCCTGTCTGGTGGACCCCAGCCTTAAACAAACTATACAATAGAAGGAGGAAGCTACTAAATGATAGAAGAAAATTCCAAAAAGGGAAGGCATCTCTGATCAGTATTAGCAAAAAACTACGGGCACTCATAAAATCATCTAAGGCCAGCTTCGAGAGAAAAATTGCACAGGACACTAAGGATAATCACAAGGCTTTCTTTAGTTATGTTAGGAACCTGGGTGGTAATTCCCAGATATGCTCAGAATTAGTCCAAAATGACAAAAAATACACCAAACCCACAGACATTGCCAACATCCTAGCTGACAGGTTCAGCGCAAACTTCTCCACCCCCTCCCCACCAAAAGGGCAAATATCTATCCCAGCAGAGCGCTGCCTCCCTGACATCTCAGATGCTTAGGTAAGAGCCGCCCTCTCCAAAGCAAAAAACACAGCATCAATGGGACCAGACGGTGTCCTGGGCTGCATCCTACATGAACTCCAAGAAGAGCTAAACCCAAACATAAAACTACTGTTCAATCTCAGCCTTACTACAGGATATGTACCCAAAGAGTGGCGTACAGCAACTGTGGTCCCTCTCCACAAAGGTCGTGCCTCAACGGATCCTGGAAACTATCGCCCCATAAGCCTGACTAGCTTAGTCTGCAAAGCTATGGAAAGGATCATCATGGACCTCATAAATAAAGATATTGGGGACCTACAGACACTGGATCCTACCCAGTTCAGCTTTGTTAAGGGCAGATCCTGCCTCTTAAACCTGGTTGATACTTTGAAACAGTCACTAAGGCCATTAACGAGGGGAAGGTGGTCCACACAGCCTACCTGGACCTCGCAAAAGCCTTCGATACAATACCCCACTCGGGCATTATAGATAAGCTCACCAGCTTAAATATAAACCCCTATGTCACTAGATGGGTTGCAAACTGGCTCAAGGACAGAACCCACATGGTTAGAATTGCTGGAGCCATGTCAGACTCCAAACCAGTTACAAGTGGCGTCCCACAAGGCTCAGTCCTGGGACCTCTCTTGTTCGGTATATATTTCTTGGAGGTGCAGGCCAACATGGAAGGACTGTGGCTGACCAAGTTCGCAGATGACTGCAAACTGGGCTCCATAATAGACTCTCCAGCCGACATAAGCATCCTCCAAAAGGGCCTCATTGAAACAGACAACTGGTGCCAGAGCCATGGCCTCAAGCTAAACGCCAAAAAGTGTATAGTCATCCCCTTTGGCAAAAACAAAGTGCCCACAAATTACCTCATAGGTGATAATCCATTAAGTACAGAAGAAGTAATTAGGGACCTGGGGACCCAAGTTGATAGCAATCTCTCATTTGACAACCATGTGGCCAAAGTGGTTAGAAAAACATTTTATATAGCCCACCTAATCATGAAGGGATTCACATCTAGATCAGGGGAGGTCATCATGCCTCTTTACTCATCCTTCATCAGGCCCAAAATTGAGTACAATGCCCCTTTTGGGATGTACCTTACCAAACACCTGCAGCAACTGGAAAGACCCCAAAAGTACCTCACCAGGAGGATCAAAGGGCTCAAACAGATGCCATATGCTACCCAGATAAAGAAACTCCAGCTCTACTCAGTGGCATACCGCCTGTTCAGAGGCGATCTGTGCCTGACGTATAAAGCCATGTCCAACCCGGAATTAATGGACATGCTGCACCTCAGAAAATCCAAATCCCATTGAGCTACACGCTTGAGAGACTTGAACCTCAGCACTGAAATAAATAGGACATGCTGGAGGGACAGATTCATAACCCAGAGGCTCCTTTCACTCTGGAATAAAATCCCAGTCCAGGTTAGGCAGAGTCCCTCATTGTCTATCTTCAAGAGGAATCCTGATGAGTGGATGGGAGATCGTAGGTTTACCCCGGGTATCACTTCTGTGTCACTGTTAGACAGAGGCACGGTATACTAACTTCAAAAAAGGGCATAGCAAAATTAATTTAAAATGGGTGGCGAAAGCCAAACACATTCTGGCTAGGCTTATAAATGCCCTAGGGCAGATAGCCTACTATGAACCTATGAACCTATGAACAACCAAACACCAAAAAAGAAAGCAAGCTTAAAACCATCCATCTGTTTATTAACATAAGCACTTTTGTGCAAGCAAACACAATATTTCATACAAAATTTCATATATTATATTATATTTAATACCCCTACACTTTTATTGCCAAATCCAGGTATTAAATATAATATAATATGAAATTTTGTATTCCACAATTGCAGTTTATAAAAGACAGTTTTAATTGACCTGAAAGTGATAGATGTGTTTATGAAAGGGTTTTTGTATTAATAATTGTATAAAGTGTATTTATTGTGTATATGAAGTTATAATATTGTGTTTTTACCTATCATAGGTTCATAGGTTCATAGGTTTATACTAGGCTATCTGCCCTAAGGCATTTATAAGCCTAGCCCAAATTTTTGTGGCTTACGCCACCCCTTATATGAAAAAATACTGTGCCCATTAGTTTGTTGTGCCTCTGTCCAGCAGTGACACAGAGATGATTCCCAGGGTAAACCTACGATCTCCCATCCACAGGTCTAGATTTCTCTTGAACAGAGTCAGCGAGGTGCTCTGCCTCACATGGCCCGGGATTTTATTCCACAGCATAGGGAGTCTCTGAGTGATAAATCTATCCCTCCAGCACATCCTATTTATATCCGTGCTAAGGTTTAAGTCGCTTGCTCTAGTGGTTTTGGTGGATTTGGATTTTTTGAGGTGGAGCATGTCCATTAATTCCGGGTTGGACATGGCCTTGTATGTCAGGCACATGTCACCTCTGAGCAGACGGTATGCGACCGAGTAGAGCTGGAGTTTCTTCAATCTGGCAGCATATGACAGATTTTGGAGTCCCTTTATCCTTTTGGTGAGGAACTTTTGGGTCTCCCCAATTGCTGCAGATGTCGGGTGAGATACATCCCGAATGGGGCATTGTACTCGATCATTGGTCTGATAAGTGAAGAGTACAGGGGAACAATGACCTCACTAGATCTGGATGTGAATCCCTTCATGATCAGGTGGGCAATGTAGAAGGTCTTTCTAACCACTTTAGCAATGTGAGTGTCAAAAGAAAGGCCACTGTCAACCTGGGTCCCCAGGTCCCTGATAACCTCTTCTGTGCTTAGTGGATTGCCACCTATATGGTAGCTTGGGGTTACCTTGTTTTTCCGAAGGGTATGACTATACATTTTTGGTGTTTAACTTCAGGCCATGGCTCTGGCACCAGCTATCTGTTTCCGTGAGTCCCTTCTGAAGGATATCCGTGTCCGATGCACTTTCCACTATGGCGCCAGTTTGCAGTCGTCTGCAAACTTTGTCAGCCAAAGTCCTCCCATGCTGGCCTGTACTTCTGAGAAGTAGATGCCAAACAATAGGGGGCCAAGGACCGAGCCCTGTGGGACACCACTTGTGACCGGCTTGGAATCTGACACAGCGCCAGCAACTCTAACCCTGTGGGTTCTGTCCTTAAGCCAGTTTGCAACCCATCTTGTGAAATATGGGTTTACATTTAAGCTGGTAAGTTTTTCTACAATACCCGAGTGGGGTATTGTGTCGAAAAGCCCTGCAAGGTCAAGGTAGGCTGTATGGACTGCCTTTCCTCATCAATGGCCTTGGTGACTGTTTCAAGAAGTCGACCAAGTTCAAAAGGCATGATCTTCCCTTGACAAAGCCAAACTGGGTCGGGTCCAATGTCTGCAAGTCCCCTATATCTTTGTTTATGAGCTCCATTATGATCCTCTCCATAGCTTTGCAGACTAGACTTGTTAAGCTTATGGGGCGGTAATTACCAGGGTCCGTAGAGGCGCCTTTGTGGAGTGGGACCACAGTTGCCGTACGCCACTCCTTGGGCACGTATCCTGTGGTAAGGATGAGATTAAACAGCTGCCTTATGTGCGGGGTTAATTCCTCATTTAGCTCGTGTAGCACACAGCCGGGGACACCATCCGTCCCATTGATGCTGTGTTTTTAGCTTTAGAGAGAGCAGCTTTCACCTGCGCATTTGAGATGTCCGGGAGGCTACACTCGGCTGGGATAGTTATCTCTCCTTTAGGGGAGAGGGGTGAAGTTTGCACTGAACCTGTCTGCCAGTATGTTGGCAATGTCTGTGTGTTCAGTGATTTTTGTATCATTTTGGACTAATTCTGAGCATATCTGGGAGTTTCCACCCAGGTTCCTAACATAGCTGAAAAAGGCCTTATGATTGTCCTTTGAATCCATGGCAATTTTTCTCTCAAAATTGGCCTTAGTTGATTTTATGAGTGCTCGTAATTTTTTACTAATAATGATCAGGGGTGACTTCCCTTTTATGGATTTTGTTCTATCATGTAATAGCTTTCTCCTCTTATTGTAAAGTTTGTTAATGGCTGGGGTCCACCAGACTGGACGTTTGCCCTTTGTGGAAAGAGTCTTGGTTTTATTTGGGATTGCCTGATCCATGCAGTCCTGGAGATGTTCATGGCATTTTTAATGTTTTTTTAGAGATGTATAATTTTAATTAAATTATATTAAGTAATTAACTAATTAGTATAAAAGTATAGTATCTTGGGATGAGATTTTGTCTGAAGAAGTGCATGCATTGCTTGCACGAAAGCACTTATGTTAATAAACGGCTGGTTGGTTTTAAGCTTGCTTTCTATTTTGGTGTTTAAAATGTACATATTAACAGAAATTACATTAGGACTAATAAGTGAGGTGAGCACTTAATATTAAATCATGTTTTAGCAAAGTCTATACTGAAGCACTTGATGTTCTTAAGGGGTCATTTGCATATCCTGTGGTTCACATTTCAGGAGTTTAAAGTATCACAAAGTGAAAACTCTAGCTTGGCTGAGTTTTTCTTGTTTTTACTGAATGGTTTGTCTTTGTGATTTTTTTACTCTTTGATTTGGATGTTAGTTGGGATATTTTGCAGGCACCTTAATATTTATGGGCATCAGCTGTGTTTAAAGACCCTGTGTTTCTGAAGTATATCAAAGTTATTTACTTATGCTGTACCAATGACGTTCATAAAAAGGCTGAAACATTTACACCCAGAGTTAGTGGGGTTTTGTTTGGGTTTGAAAGTGACCATAAAAACTTAAAAAGTAAAAAAGTAATTGACGTTCCAAAGCCATGTTTCTGAAGCATTTGATGTTATTAAGGGGTCATTTGTAAAGGCTAAAAGAGCGACTGCTAACCTGATAAAAGTGTTTGTTTTCCTGCTACTACCTGGGCGACTGTCCAATCTAGCTAAACTGCAAGTATTTCTGCTTCTTGAACTGTTTTAAACTGTTTAAAGTTATTTTTGCACCTGCACTTTTAAAGTTTGTCCTGTTTGTTGCTTTTACCTGTTGAGGTTACACACTCAAATGCGCTAGCCTGTGTTACATATTTATTGCATTTTCCTGCTGTTTGTTGCAATAAAAAAAAAAAAATTATCCTTGTTTCCCATCTTTCCTGACCTAGAGTAGTCCAAATACAGGCTTTGCTGTATTCTGGACTTTTGGAAAGTTCCTGTGTTGCCCATTTCCTTTCTTGGATAAAGGGAGGCTTCTTTGTTCACCAGTGGCAGTGGGGAGCTTGGAGCAGCCTATCTATCCCTGGAGGATTGTTCCCAGCACAAGAATCTGGTAGTCTATTGGCCGTTTTGGGCCAATTTTTAGCTCTTTCAAGTCCCCCTGTATAAAACCCGCTTTAGCGCGGCTTTGCGTGGTTTTGCGCATTGCGCAGCATTGGGCAGCGCCGCTTAATTGGGTTTAAACCATTCTTGGCTCCACAAAGTCTGCTCTTCACTTTTTCCCTTAGAACTGATCTAGTTCTCATAATAAACACCCTATTCCCACTCTAAAGCTTGGCACTTGCTCACTAAAGCAATTATATAAGTCAGCACTAAAAAATTAAAAGCACTACACCCTCACAAACTCCCCTTGAGTACTTTGTTCCCCATTGGCCCTTTTTTCAATTATAAAGGAATTCCCAATACTATTCTAGCATGTCCAAAGGTCAGTTGTCAATCTCCTCTCCGGTCCAGCTGGTGAATCTGGGAATCTTGAGGCAATGTTACAACTGTCTCATGTACACAGACAACCCTCTCCTTCTCCCAACAAATTCCAACACATGTGAGAGATGCAACCATATAGCCAAACTGGAGGCTAAGCTCTCTCAACTCAGTACTGGCATAACCAGTCAGGAGGAGAAGGAAACCACACTCACTACAATTCCAGTCTCACATAGACCTACCATGACAGCAAACCAAACACATAAACACACAAAAACATACTCAGAGGCTCTAAATAAAAATCTGCCTAAGCAGCAGAGACCTCCAAAGCAGACACCCAAGCAACCGCTACCCCAAAACAAAACACATGCAACACATAGCTCACAAAGCCGGTGTGCCGAACAGTCACAGCCCTTAAGGCTAAACAACACACCTGATACACTTGTAATAGGTGACTCTATCGTCAGGCACACTGACGTCCCGCTCACCAGGCTGAACAAGGAGAAGGTCACGGTGAGCTGCCTGTCGGGCGCTAGGATCCGCCACATAACACAAGCACTCAGGTCACTCCAAGGCAAGTACAAATATGACTGGTGTGAATGACCTGAGACGTACCTCCCTAGACTACATGAAAAGAGACATAGAGGAGCTCTCTGAGCATGTAGACCAGGCCGGTATGACCCTGACCTTGAGTAGCATCTTACCCTCACCAAGAATGATGCCACAATATGAAGACAAGATGATCAATTTCAACAATTGGCTTAAGTATTGGTGTCATTCAAAGGGGCTCCAATGCCTGTCTGCCTGGGATGACATGCTCGACAAGCCACGATGCTTCACTAGGGACAGCTTGCACCTGTCACCACTGAGCTTTCGGATATTGGCAAAGGCTCTTGCCACCCCCATAGTGCCTTTTTTAGGCAAGGCTCAAAAGACAAACCCACCTCCATAGGTATCACAAGGGATAAGAAACTAAGAGTAATGCTACTCAACGCCAGAAGTCTAAACCTCAAGATGCACGCACTCAAAACTCTCCTTAGCATGGAGAAAATAGATATCTGTGCAGTAACAGAAACCTGGTTCAAGGATCCCGAGAGCACCCCAGCACTACCAGGTTATACCTCATACCATGTTTTTCGGCCCCAAAACTTGGACCGAACCACAAAAGGAGGGGGAGTATCAATATTCGTCAAAGATACCCACACCTCCAGATTGGTGGCACAGCACGAAGCATCAGGGACTATCCATGTGCAACTAACAGTGGGTAAAACTGCCTTCCAGTTTATAGCCTGCTACAGACCACCCTTCCAAACCCAGGAACCCCACTCGACCTTCCTGAGAATACTGGAAAATATGAAGGTCTCTCCAAACACCATTATATTGGGCAACTTCAACTACCCTAACATAGACTGGGAGCATTACTCTAGCTCCAACATCCTAGCCCAAAGGTTCCTAGAATTTATAAACTCAAATGCTATGGAACAACTTGTTGCCACTCCCACAAGAGGGGAAAACATACTGGACCTGATCATCACCAACATGGGGACTCTATGCTCCAGACCAGAAGTGTATCCCTCACTGGTAAGATCAGACCATAAACTAATTTCACTAGATATTCACATCCCGACCCCAGCCCCTGCCCAGAAAACCACAGTGAAAAACTTCTCTAAAGCAAATTTCACACTCCTCAAAACCAAGGTGGAATCCTTCAAAGCCCCCGGGCCTGTGGAAAGTATGGCCTAGGCCGCAGAATCCTTTATAAACGCAGTCTATAAACACCTTCAGGAATGCATGGATCATGCAATCCCAAATAAAACCAAGACCCAATCCTCCAAAGTTAGGCGTCCTGTCTGGTGGACCCCAGCCATAAACAAACTATACAATAGAAGGAGGAAGCTACTACACGATAGAGCAAAATCCCAAAAAGGAAGGCATCTTTGATCAGTATTAGCAAAAAACTACGGGCACTCATAAAATCGTCTAAGGCCAGCTTCGAAAGAAAAATTGCACAGGACACTAAGGATAATCACAAGGCTTTCTTTAGTTATGTTAGGAACCTGGGTGGGAATTCCCAGATATGCTCAGAATTAGTCCAAAATGACAAAAAATGCACTGAACCCACAGACATTGCCAACATCCTAGCTGACAGGTTCAGCGCAAACTTCTCCACCCCCTCCCCACCAAAAGGGCAAATATCTATCCCAGCAGAGCGCTGCCCCCCTGACATCTCAGATGCTCAGGTAAGAGCCGCCCTCTCCAAAGCAAAAAACACAGCATCAATGGGACCAGACGGTGTCCTGGGCTGCGTCCTACATGAACTCCAAGAAGAGCTAAACCCAAACATAAAACTACTGTTCAATCTCAGCCTTACTACAGGATATGTACCCAAAGAGTGGCGTACAGCAACTGTGGTCCCTCTCCACAAAGGTGGTGCCTCAACGGATCCTGGAAACTATCGCCCCATAAGCCTGACTAGCTTGGTCTGCAAAGCTATGGAAAGGATCATCATGGACCTCATAAATAAAGATATTGGGGACCTACAGACACTGGATCCTACCCAGTTCAGCTTTGTTAAGGGCAGATCCTGCCTCTTAAACCTGGTTGATACTTTGAAACAGTCACTAAGGCCATTAACGAGGGGAAGGTGATCCACACAGCCTACCTGGACCTCGCAAAAGCCTTTGATACAATACCCCACTCGGGCATTATAGATAAGCTCACCAGCTTAAATATAAACCCCTATGTCACTAGATGGGTTGCAAACTGGCTCAAGGACAGAACCCACATGGTTAGAATTGCTAGAGCCATGTCAGACTCCAAACCAGTAACAAGTGGCGTCCCACAAGGCTCAGTCCTGGGACCTCTCTTGTTCGGTATATATTTCTTGGAGGTGCAGGCCAACATGGAAGGACTGTGGCTGACCAAGTTCGCAGATGACTGCAAACTGGGCTCCATAATAGACTCTCCAGCCGACATAAGCATCCTCCAAAAGGGCCTCATTGAAACAGACAACTGGTGCCAGAGCCATGGCCTCAAGCTAAATGCCAAAAAGTGTATAGTCATCCCCTTTGGCAAAAGCAAAGTGCCCACAAATTACCTCATAGGTGGTAATCCATTAAGTACAGAAGAAGTAATTAGGGACCTGGGGACCCAAGTTGATAGCAATCTCTCATTTGACAACCATGTGGCCAAAGTGGTTAGAAAAACATTTTATATAGCCCACCTAATCATGAAGGGATTCACATCTAGATCAGGGGAGGTCATCATGCCTCTTTACTCATCCCTCATCAGGCCCATAATTGAGTACAATGCCCCTTTTGGGATGTACCTTACCAAACACCTGCAGCAACTGGAAAGACCCCAAAAGTACCTCACCAAGAGGATCAAAGGGCTCAAACAGATGCCATATGCTACCCAGATAAAGAAACTCCAGCTCTACTCAGTGGCATACCGCCTGTTCAGAGGCGATCTGTGCCTGACGTATAAAGCCATGTCCAACCCAGAATTAATGGACATGCTGCACCTCAGAAAATCCAAATCCCATTGAGCTACACGCTTGAGAGACTTGAACCTCAGCACTGAAATAAATAGGACATGCTGGAGGGACAGATTCATAACCCAGAGGCTCCCTTCACTCTGGAATAAAATCCCAGTCCAGGTTAGGCAGAGTCCCTCATTGTCTATCTTCAAGAGGAATCCTGATGAGTGGATGGGAGATCGTAGGTTTACCCCGGTTATCACTTCTGTGTCACTGTTAGACAGAGGCACGGTATACTAACTTCAAAAAAGGGCATAGCAAAATTAGTTTAAAATGGGTGGCGAAAGTCAAACACATTCTGGCTAGGCTTATAAATGCCCTAGGGCAGATAGCCTACTATGAACCTATGAACCTATGAACAACCAAACACCAAAAAAGAAAGCAAGCTTAAAACCATCCATCTGTTTATTAACATAAGCACTTTTGTGTAAGCAAACACAATATTTCATACAAAATTTCATATATTATATTATATTTAATACCCCTGCACTTTTATTGCCAAATCCAGGTATTAAATATAATATAATATGAAATTTTGTATTCCACAATTGCAGTTTATAAAATACAGTTTTAATTGACCTGAAAGTGATAGATGTGTTTATGAAAGGGTTTTTGTATTAATAATTGTATAAAGTGTATTTATTGTGTATATGAAGTTATATTATTGTGTTTTTACCTATCATGGCATTTTTAATGTTTGTTTAGAGATGTATAATTTTAATTAAATTATATTAAGTAATTAACTAATTAGTATAAAAGTATAGTATCTTGGGATGAGATTTTGTCTGAAGAAGTGCATGCATTGCTTGCATGAAAGCACTTATGTTAATAAACGGCTGGTTGGTTTTAAGCTTGCTTTCTATTTTGGTGTTTAAAATGTACATATTAACAGAAATTACATTAGGACTAATAAGTGAGGTGAGCACTTAATATTAAATCATGTTTTAGCAAAGTCTATACTGAAGCACTTGATGTTCTTAAGGGGTCATTTGCATATCCTGTGGTTCACATTTCAGGAGTTTAAAGTATCACAAAGTGAAAACTCTAGCTTGGCTGAGTTTTTCTTGTTTTTACTGAATGGTTTGTCTTTGTGATTTTTTTACTCTTTGATTTGGATGTTAGTTGGGATATTTTGCAGGCACCTTAATATTTATGGGCATCAGCTGTGTTTAAAGACCCTGTGTTTCTGAAGTATATCAAAGTTATTTACTTATGCTGTACCAATGACGTTCATAAAAAGGCTGAAACATTTACACCCAGAGTTAGTGGGGTTTTGTTTGGGTTTGAAAGTGACCATAAAAACTTAAAAAGTAAAAAAGTAATTGACGTTCCAAAGCCATGTTTCTGAAGCATTTGATGTTATTAAGGGGTCATTTGTAAAGGCTAAAAGAGCGACTGCTAACCTGATAAAAGTGTTTGTTTTCCTGCTACTACCTGGGCGACTGTCCGATCTAGCTAAACTGCAAGTATTTCTGCTTCTTGAACTGTTTTAAACTGTTTAAAGTTATTTTTGCACCTGCACTTTTAAAGTTTGTCCTGTTTGTTGCTTTTACCTGTTGAGGTTACACACTCAAATGCGCCAGCCTGTGTTACATATTTATTGCATTTTCCTGCTGTTTGTTGCAATAAAAAAAAAAAAAAATTATCCTTGTTTCCCATCTTTCCTGACCTAGAGTAGTCCAAATACAGGCTTTGCTGTATTCTGGACTTTTGGAAAGTTCCTGTGTTGCCCATTTCCTTTCTTGGATAAAGGGAGGCTTCTTTGTTCACCAGTGGCAGTGGGGAGCTTGGAGCAGCCTATCTATCCCTGGAGGATTGTTCCCAGCACAAGAATCTGGTAGTCTATTGGCCGTTTTGGGCCAATTTTTAGCTCTTTCAAGTCCCCCTGTATAAAACCCGCTTTAGCGTGGCTTTGCGTGGTTTTGCGCATTGCGCAGCATTGGGCAGCGCCGCTTAATTGGGTTTAAACCATTCTTGGCTCCACAAAGTCTGCTCTTCACTTTTTCCCTTAGAACTGATCTAGTTCTCATAATAAACACCATATTCCCACTCTAAAGCTTGGCAATTGCTCACTAAAGCAATTATATAAGTCAGCACTAAAAAATTAAAAGCACTACACCCTCACAAACTCCCCTTGAGTACTTTGTTCCCCATTGGCCCTTTTTTTCAATTATAAAGGAATTCCCAATACTATTCTAGCATGTCCAAAGGTCAGTTGTCAATCTCCTCTCCGGTCCAGCTGGTGAATCTGGGAATCTTGAGGCAATGTTACAACTGTCTCATGTACACAGACAACCCTCTCCTTCTCCCAACAAATTCCAACACATGTGAGAGATGCAACCATATAGCCAAACTGGAGGCTAAGCTCTCTCAACTCAGTACTGGCATAACCAGTCAGGAGGAGAAGGAAACCACACTCACTACAATTCCAGTCTCACATAGACCTACCATGACAGCAAACCAAACACATAAACACACAAAAACATACTCGGAGGCTCTAAATAAAAATCTGCCTAAGCAGCAGAGACCTCCAAAGCAGACACCCAAGCAACCGCTACCCCAAAACAAAACACATGCAACACATAGCTCACAAAGCCGGTGTGCCGAACAGTCACAGCCCTTAAGGCTAAACAACACACCTGATACACTTGTAATAGGTGACTCTATCGTCAGGCACACTGACGTCCCGCCACCAGGCTGAACAAGGAGAAGGTCACGGTGAGCTGCCTGTCGGGCGCTAGGATCCGCCACATAACACAAGCACTCAGGTCACTCCAAGGCAAGTACAAATATGACTGGTGTGAATGACCTGAGACGTACCTCCCTAGACTACATGAAAAGAGACATAGAGGAGCTCTCTGAGCATGTAGACCAGGCCGGTATGACCCTGACCTTGAGTAGCATCTTACCCTCACCAAGAATGATGCCACAATATGAAGACAAGATGATCAATTTCAACAATTGGCTTAAGTATTGGTGTCATTCAAAGGGGCTCCAATGCCTGTCTGCCTGGGATGACATGCTCGACAAGCCACAATGCTTCACTAGGGACAGCTTGCACCTGTCACCACTGAGCTTTCGGATATTGGCAAAGGCTCTTGCCACCCCCATAGTGCCTTTTTTAGGCAAGGCTCAAAAGACAAACCCACCTCCATAGGTATCACAAGGGATAAGAAACTAAGAGTAATGCTACTCAACGCCAGAAGTCTAAACCTCAAGATGCACGCACTCAAAACTCTCCTTAGCATGGAGAAAATAGATATCTGTGCAGTAACAGAAACCTGGTTCAAGGATCCCGAGAGCACCCCAGCACTACCAGGTTATACCTCATACCATGTTTTTCGGCCCCAAAACTTGGACCGAACCACAAAAGGAGGGGGAGTATCAATATTCACAAAGATACCCACACCTCCAGATTGGTGGCACAGCACGAAGCATCAGGGACTATCCATGTGCAACTAACAGTGGGTAAAACTGCCTTCCAGTTTATAGCCTGCTACAGACCACCCTTCCAAACCCAGGAACCCCACTCGACCTTCCTGAGAATACTGGAAAATATGAAGGTCTCTCCAAACACCATTATATTGGGCAACTTCAACTACCCTAACATAGACTGGGAGCATTACTCTAGCTCCAACATCCTAGCCCAAAGGTTCCTAGAATTTATAAACTCAAATGCTATGGAACAACTTGTTGCCACTCCCACAAGAGGGGAAAACATACTGGACCTGATCATCACCAACATGGGGACTCTATGCTCCAGACCAGAAGTGTATCCCTCACTGGTAAGATCAGACCATAAACTAATTTCACTAGATATTCACATCCCGACCCCAGCCCCTGCCCAGAAAACCACAGTGAAAAACTTCTCTAAAGCAAATTTCACACTCCTCAAAACCAAGGTGGAATCCTTCAAAGCCCCCGGGCCTGTGGAAAGTATGGCCTAGGCCGCAGAATCCTTTATAAACGCAGTCTATAAACACCTTCAGGAATGCATGGATCATGCAATCCCAAATAAAACCAAGACCCAATCCTCCAAAGTTAGGCGTCCTGTCTGGTGGACCCCAGCCATAAACAAACTATACAATAGAAGGAGGAAGCTACTACACGATAGAGCAAAATCCCAAAAAGGAAGGCATCTTTGATCAGTATTAGCAAAAAACTACGGGCACTCATAAAATCGTCTAAGGCCAGCTTCGAAAGAAAAATTGCACAGGACACTAAGGATAATCACAAGGCTTTCTTTAGTTATGTTAGGAACCTGGGTGGGAATTCCCAGATATGCTCAGAATTAGTCCAAAATGACAAAAAATACACCGAACCCACAGACATTGCCAACATCCTAGCTGACAGGTTCAGCGCAAACTTCTCCCCCCCTCCCCACCAAAAGGGCAAATATCTATCCCAGCAGAGCTGCCCCTGACATCTCAGATGCTCAGGTAAGAGCCGCCCTCTCCAAAGCAAAAAACACAGCATCAATGGGACCAGACGGTGTCCTGGGCTGCGTCCTACATGAACTCCAAGAAGAGCTAAACCCAAACATAAAACTACTGTTCAATCTCAGCCTTACTACAGGATATGTACCCAAAGAGTGGCGTACAGCAACTGTGGTCCCTCTCCACAAAGGTGGTGCCTCAACGGATCCTGGAAACTATCGCCCCATAAGCCTGACTAGCTTGGTCTGCAAAGCTATGGAAAGGATCATCATGGACCTCATAAATAAAGATATTGGGGACCTACAGACACTGGATCCTACCCAGTTCAGCTTTGTTAAGGGCAGATCCTGCCTCTTAAACCTGGTTGATACTTTGAAACAGTCACTAAGGCCATTAACGAGGGGAAGGTGGTCCACACAGCCTACCTGGACCTCGCAAAAGCCTTCGATACAATACCCCACTCGGGCATTATAGATAAGCTCACCAGCTTAAATATAAACCCCTATGTCACTAGATGGGTTGCAAACTGGCTCAAGGACAGAACCCACATGGTTAGAATTGCTAGAGCCATGTCAGACTCCAAACCAGTTACAAGTGGTGTCCCACAAGGCTCAGTCCTGGGACCTCTCTTGTTCGGTATATATTTCTTGGAAGTGCAGGCCAACATGGAAGGACTGTGGCTGACCAAGTTCGCAGATGACTGCAAACTGGGCTCCATAATAGACTCTCCAGCCGGCATAAGCATCCTCCAAAAGGGCCTCATTGAAACAGACAACTGGTGCCAGAGCCATGGCCTCAAGCTAAATGCCAAAAAGTGTATAGTCATCCCCTTTGGCAAAAACAAAGTGCCCACAAATTACCTCATAGGTGGTAATCCATTAAGTACAGAAGAAGTAATTAGGGACCTGGGGACCCAAGTTGATAGCAATCTCTCATTTGACAACCATGTGGCCAAAGTGGTTAGAAAAACATTTTATATAGCCCACCTAATCATGAAGGGATTCACATCTAGATCAGGGGAGGTCATCATGCCTCTTTACTCATCCCTCATCAGGCCCATAATTGAGTACAATGCCCCTTTTGGGATGTACCTTACCAAACACCTGCAGCAACTGGAAAGACCCCAAAAGTACCTCACCAAGAGGATCAAAGGGCTCAAACAGATGCCATATGCTACCCAGATAAAGAAACTCCAGCTCTACTCAGTGGCATACCGCCTGTTCAGAGGCGATCTGTGCCTGACGTATAAATCCATGTCCAACCCGGAATTAATGGACATGCTGCACCTCAGAAAATCCAAATCCCATTGAGCTACACGCTTGAGAGACTTGAACCTCAGCACTGAAATAAATGGGACATGCTGGAGAGACAGATTCATAACCCAGAGGCTCCCTTCACTCTGGAATAAAATCCCAGTCCAGGTTAGGCAGAGTCCCTCATTGTCTATCTTCAAGAGGAATCCTGATGAGTGGATGGGAGATCGTAGGTTTACCCCGGGTATCACTTCTGTGTCACTGTTAGACAGAGGCACGGTATACTAACTTCAAAAAAGGGCATAGCAAAATTAGTTTAAAATGGGTGGCGAAAGCCAAACACATTCTGGCTAGGCTTATAAATGCCCTAGGGCAGATTGCCTACTATGAACCTATGAACCTATGAACAACCAAACACCAAAAAAGAAAGCAAGCTTAAAACCATCCATCTGTTTATTAACATAAGCACTTTTGTGCAAGCAAACACAATATTTCATACAAAATTTCATATATTATATTATATTTAATACCCCTGCACTTTTATTGCCAAATCCAGGTATTAAATATAATATAATATGAAATTTTGTATTCCACAATTGCAGTTTATAAAAGACAGTTTTAATTGACCTGAAAGTGATAGATGTGTTTATGAAAGGGTTTTTGTATTAATAATTGCATAAAGTGTATTTATTGTGTATATGAAGTTATATTATTGTGTTTTTACCTATCATGGCATTTTTAATGTTTTTTTAGAGATGTATAATTTTAATTAAATTATATTAAGTAATTAACTAATTAGTATAAAAGTATAGTATCTTGGGATGAGATTTTGTCTGAAGAAGTGCATGCATTGCTTGCACGAAAGCACTTATGTTAATAAACGGCTGGTTGGTTTTAAGCTTGCTTTCTATTTTGGTGTTTAAAATGTACATATTAACAGAAATTACATTAGGACTAATAAGTGAGGTGAGCACTTAATATTAAATCATGTTTTAGCAAAGTCTATACTGAAGCACTTGATGTTCTTAAGGGGTCATTTGCATATCCTGTGGTTCACATTTCAGGAGTTTAAAGTATCACAAAGTGAAAACTCTAGCTAGGCTGAGTTTTTCTTGTTTTTACTGAATGGTTTGTCTTTGTGATTTTTTTACTCTTTGATTTGGATGTTAGTTGGGATATTTTGCAGGCACCTTAATATTTATGGGCTTCAGCTGTGTTTAAAGACCCTGTGTTTCTGAAGTATATCCAAGTTATTTACTTATGCTGTACCAATGACGTTAATAAAAAGGCTAAACCATTTACACCCAGAGTTAGTGGGGTTTTGTTTGGGTTTGAAAGTGACCATAAAAACTTAAAAAGTAAAAAAGTAATTGACGTTCCAAAGCCATGTTTCTGAAGCATTTGATGTTATTAAGGGGTCATTTGTAAAGGCTAAAAGAGCGACTGCTAACCTGATAAAAGTGTTTGTTTTCCTGCTTCTACCTGGGCGACTGTCCGATCTAGCTAAACTGCAAGTATTTCTGCTTCTTGAACTGTTTTAAACTGTTTAAAGTTATTTTGGCACCTGCACTTTTAAAGTTTGTCCTGTTTGTTGCTTTTACCTGTTGAGGTTACACACTCAAATGCGCTCTCCTGTGTTACATATTTATTGCATTTTCCTGCTGTTTGTTGCAATAAAAAAAAAAAATTATCCTTGTTTCCCATCTTTCCTGACCTAGAGTAGTCCAAATACAGGCTTTGCTGTATTTTGGACTTTTGGAAAGTTCCTGTGTTGCCCATTTCCTTTCTTGGATAAAGGGAGGCTTCTTTGTTCACCAGTGGCAGTGGGGAGCTTGGAGCAGCCTATCTATCCCTGGAGAATTGTTCCCAGCACAAGAATCTGGTAGTCTATTGGCCGTTTTGGGCCAATTTTTAGCTCTTTCAAGTCCCCCTGTATAAAACCCGCTTTAGCGCGGCTTTGCGTGGTTTTGCGCATAGCGCAGCATCGGGTAGTGCCGCTTAATTGGGTTTAAACCATACTTGGCTCCACAAAGTCTGCTCTTCACTTTTTCCCTTAGAACTGATCTAGTTCTCATAATAAAAACCCTATTCCCACTCTAAAGCTTGGCACTTGCTCACTAAAGCAATTATATAAGTCAGCACTAAAAAATTAAAAGCACTACACCCTCACAAACTCCCCTTGAGTACTTTGTTACCCATTGGACCTTTTTTTCAATTATAAAGGAATTCCCAATACTATTCTAGCATGTCCAAAGGTCAGTTGTCAATCTCCTCTCCGGTCCAGCTGGTGAATCTGGGAATCTTGAGGCAATGTTACAACTGTCTCATGTACACAGACAACCCTCTCCTCCTCCCAACAAATTCCAACACATGTGAGAGATGCAACCATATAGCCAAACTGGAGGCTAAGCTCTCTCAACTCAGTACTGGCATAACCAGTCAGGAGGAGAAGGAAACCACACTCACTACAATTCCAGTCTCACATAGACCTACCATGACAGCAAACCAAACACATAAACACACAAAAACATACTCGGAGGCTCTAAATAAAAATCTGCCTAAGCAGCAGAGTCCTCCAAAGCAGACACCCAAGCAACCGCTACCCCAAAACAAAACACATGCAACACATAGCTCACAAAGCCGGTGTGCCGAACAGTCACAGCCCTTAAGGCTAAACAACACACCTGATACACTTGTAATAGGTGACTCTATCGTCAGGCACACTGACGTCCCGCTCACCAGGCTGAACAAGGAGAAGGTCACGGTGAGCTGCCTGTCGGGCGCTAGGATCCGCCACATAACACAAGCACTCAGGTCACTCCAAGGCAAGTACAAATATGACTGGTGTGCATGACCTGAGACGTACCTCCCTAGACTACATGAAAAGAGACATAGAGGAGCTCTCTGAGCATGTAGACCAGGCCGGTATGACCCTGACCTTGAGTAGCATCTTACCCTCACCAAGAATGATGCCACAATATGAAGAAAAGATGATCAATTTCAACAATTGGCTTAAGTATTGGTGTCATTCAAAGGGGCTCCAATGCCTGTCTGCCTGGGATGACATGCTCGACAAGCCACGATGCTTCACTAGGGACAGCTTGCACCTGTCACCACTGGGCTTTCGGATATTGGCAAAGGCTCTTGCCACCCCCATAGTGCCTTTTTTAGGCAAGGCTCAAAAGACAAACCCACCTCCATAGGTATCACAAGGGATAAGAAACTAAGAGTAATGCTACTCAACGCCAGAAGTCTAAACCTCAAGATGCACGCACTCAAAACTCTCCTTAGCATGGAGAAAATAGATATCTGTGCAGTAACAGAAACCTGGTTCAAGGATCCCGAGAGCACCCCAGCACTACCAGGTTATACCTCATACCATGTCTTTCGGCCCCAAAACTTGGACCGAACCACAAAAGGAGGGGGAGTATCAATATTCGTCAAAGATACCCACACCTCCAGATTGGTGGCACAGCACGAAGCATCAGGGACTATCCATGTGCAACTAACAGTGGGTAAAACTGCCTTCCAGTTTATAGCCTGCTACAGACCACCCTTCCAAACCCAGGAACCCCACTCGACCTTCCTGAGAATACTGGAAAATATGAAGGTCTCTCCAAACACCATTATATTGGGCAACTTCAACTACCCTAACATAGACTGGGAGCATTACTCTAGCTCCAACATCCTAGCCCAAAGGTTCCTAGAATTTATAAACTCAAATGCTATGGAACAACTTGTTGCCACTTCCACAAGAGGGGAAAACATACTGGACCTGATCATCACCAACATGGGGACTCTATGCTCCAGACCAGAAGTGTATCCCTCACTGGTAAGATCAGACCATAAACTAATTTCACTAGATATTCACATCCCGACCCCAGCCCCTGCCCAGAAAACCACAGTGAAAAACTTCTCTAAAGCAAATTTCACACTCCTCAAAACTGAGGTGGAATCCTTCAAAGCCCCCGGGCCTGTGGAAAGTACGGCCTAGGCCGCAGAATCCTTTATAAACGCAGTCTATGAACACCTTCAGGAATGCATGGATCATGCAATCCCAAATAAAACCAAGACCCAATCCTCCAAAGTTAGGCGTCCTGTCTGGTGGACCCCAGCCATAAACAAACTATACAATAGAAGGAGGAAGCTACTACACGATAGAGCAAAATCCCAAAAAGGAAGGCATCTCTGATCAGTATTAGCAAAAAACTACGGGCACTCATAAAATCGTCTAAGGCCAGCTTCGAAAGAAAAATTGCACAGGACACTAAGGATAATCACAAGGCTTTCTTTAGTTATGTTAGGAACCTGGGTGGGAATTCCCAGATATGCTCAGAATTAGTCCAAAATGACAAAAAATACACCGAACCCACAGACATTGCCAACATCCTAGCTGACAGGTTCAGCGCAAACTTCTCCACCCCCTCCCCACCAAAAGGGCAAATATCTATCCCAGCAGAGCGCTGCCCCCCTGACATCTCAGATGCTCAGGTAAGAGCCGCCCTCTCCAAAGCAAAAAACACAGCATCAATGGGACCAGACGGTGTCCTGGGCTGCGTCCTACATGAACTCCAAGAAGAGCTAAACCCAAACATAAAACTACTGTTCAATCTCAGCCTTACTACAGGATATGTACCCAAAGAGTGGCGTACAGCAACTGTGGTCCCTCTCCACAAAGGTGGTGCCTCAACGGATCCTGGAAACTATCGCCCCATAAGCCTGACTAGCTTGGTCTGCAAAGCTATGGAAAGGATCATCATGGACCTCATAAATAAAGATATTGGGGACCTACAGACACTGGATCCTACCCAGTTCAGCTTTGTTAAGGGCAGATCCTGCCTCTTAAACCTGGTTGATACTTTGAAACAGTCACTAAGGCCATTAACGAGGGGAAGGTGGTCCACACAGCCTACCTGGACCTCGCAAAAGCCTTCGATACAATACCCCACTCGGGCATTATAGATAAGCTCACCAGCTTAAATATAAACCCCTATGTCACTAGATGGGTTGCAAACTGGCTCAAGGACAGAACCCACATGGTTAGAATTGCTAGAGCCATGTCAGACTCCAAACCAGTTACAAGTGGCGTCCCACAAGGCTCAGTCCTGGGACCTCTCTTGTTCGGTATATATTTCTTGGAGGTGCAGGCCAACATGGAAGGACTGTGGCTGACCAAGTTTGCAGATGACTGCAAACTGGGCTCCATAATAGACTCTCCAGCCGACATAAGCATCCTCCAAAAGGGCCTCATTGAAACAGACAACTGGTGCCAGAGCCATGGCCTCAAGCTAAACGCCAAAAAGTGTATAGTCATCCCCTTTGGCAAAAACAAAGTGCCCACAAATTACCACATAGGTGGTAATCCATTAAGTACGGAAGAAGTAATTAGGGACCTGGGGACCCAAGTTGATAGCAATCTCTCATTTGACAACCACGTGGCCAAAGTGGTTAGAAAAACATTTTATATAGCCCACCTAATCATGACGGGATTCACATCTAGATCAGGGGAGGTCATCGTGCCTCTTTACTCATCCCTCATCAGGCCCATAATTGAGTACAATGTCCCTTTTGGGATGTACCTTACCAGACACCTGCAGCAACTGGAAAGACCCCAAAAGTACCTCACCAAGAGGATCAAAGGTCTCAAACAGATGCCATATGCTGCCCGGTTAAAGAAACTCCAGCTCTACTCAGTGGCATACCGCCTGCTCAGAGGCGGTCTGTGCCTGACGTATAAAGCCATGTCCAACCCGGAATTAATGGACATGCTGCACCTCATAAAATCCAAATCTCATCGAGCTACACGCTCGAGAGACTTGAACCTCAGCACTGAAATAAATAGGACATGCTGGAGGGACAGATTTATAACCCAGAGGCTCCCTTCACTCTGGAATAAAATCCCAGTCCAGGTTAGGCAGAGTCCCTCATTGACTCTCTTCAAGAGGAATCTTGATGAGTGGATGGGAGATAGTAGGTTTACCCCGGGTATCACTTCTGTGTCACTGTTAGACAGAGGCACTGTATACTAACCTCGAAAAAGGGCATAGCAAAATTCATTTAAAATGGGTGGCGAAAGCCAAATACACTCTGGCTAGGCTTATAAATGCCCTAGGGCAGATAGCCTAGTATGAACCTATGAACCTATATATCCCACGGGTTCCATTACATGAGGTTTAAGGTATCTCACACTGAAAACTCCGGTTTGGCTAAGTTTTTCTTACAGTTTTTACTGAATTGTTTATCTGTGTGACCTTTTTCCTTTTGGTTTGAAAGTCTGTACTGCTGCTATTATGTGAGTTGTGATTTAAGTTTCTTCAGCTTACTGATTGACTCTTGAGATAGCAGGGACTATCTCAGACAACATGCAGATGACACGTCTTTGATGTAAAAAGTGTAAGATATACATTTATTTATTTATTTCAGTTTGATGACCAAGGAAGTCCACTGGGCCAAGAAGAGCTCATTTTCAGTGGACTTCCCCACTTCGCACACTCTCCCTTTTCACAAATTCTAAAACTGGAATTTACAGGGCAAGGGATATTTGTGCTGGGACTATACAGATTTCAGGTACCACTATAACTTTCTTCAGTGGATTCTTGCAAAAGGTAGCATGAACATCATTGATGCCATGAGACCCAAAGTCCTGAGAAATTCCCTCACTAAGACAGTGGTCTGAGTGGAAAACCACAGGAACACATCTAAATACAGATCTATTTTTTCAAGCCAGTAAGCAAGAGATGAAATCAATGATCCACGAACAATTTATTCCATACAAACTTAAAGTTAAGCGCTTTCGTTCATTAAATCAGAACTTCTTACTGGCTTGCATTGGTTCATCAGTTTGTGGCTTCTTGGTTACAAATCTATTTTTCCTGTGAAAGAAAAACTCTGAACTGAGGTGTCCAGCAGACACATCAGAAAAATAATTCTGTGAGAAGGAATCAGAAAAGACATCTGAATGTTTTCTTGGAATCCCAGCCAGTGTAGGACATCCCTTACTCAATTTATGGATTCCTGACACTTAGGAAAAGACTCTGCAAAGATAAACAAGTTGTCTAAATAAGGAAACTTGAGTACCTTGCAGTCTGCAGTAGACTATCACAGGAGCTACACACTTAGACACTCTGTGAACACCCACGGAGCAGTAAATAGTCTAAAGAGTAAGATAGAGAACAGAGAATGTGATCCAGACACACAAAACTTTAAGAAACTCTTGAAATCTAGATTCGTAGGAATGTGATAGTGTGCATCTTTTAAATATAAGGTCACTAGGAAACTCAAATGTCAAGTTGTGAAGTGACTGTATTTTTAGCTTGGGCACCATCACAAACTACTTCAGAAAGGAAAGGTCTTCTTTGGCACCAATTGTAGAATAAAATACTTCCCCTAACTGATGAAGAGGTACAGCTTCTATCAGCCCGTGAGCCAGCATATGCTTAAAGCCCCTCCATCAGCGTATGCTTAATGACAGCAGGGAAAAGAAAATTTTGGTCTGGTAGATGAGGAGGAATCCCCTGAAAAGGAGGGAGAGATACCCTCTGCCTTCTGTAGCCTTGACTGATTACTCTCTGAACCCATCTGTCTGAAACAGTCTGTTGCCAGAGAGAATGGAGGTTCAGACTTTCTGGAAGGATTAAAGGACTTCCAGGCTGGGAGGGGGTAGAAAGTCCCTCAAATAGTCATTCAGACTTCTTAGATTGTCCTTTGTTTTGGGGGGGCTCCTGATTTCTTTTTGGAACTTCCCTGACACTGCTTTTTTAAATATCTGCTTGCCAACAGATTGCTAGGACTATTTATTTTGCTTTTTATTGAAAATTAAAAGAGGGAAGGTAGAATTCCTTGTTAGACTTGGAGAAGGAAGCCTGTAAAATCTGAGAGATCCCTTGAATCAGCTTCCCCTTCTGACCATACTTTTTAATGTTTTCTTTAGCAAAAGGTCCAAAAACTAGTTTTCTAGCCAAGGGGTTGGGGTTGGTGTAATGGTCAAGGCATTTATGCCACAGAAGCAAGGTATACAGTTTTATTCTCACCTTTGTTCACTGACTGGTTATTAGCTAGGCATGTAATAGTCTATAGACTGATTGTCTAGTATTTGCCCATGAACCTTGTCTAATGGTGAATTCAGAAATTTATTTTGACATCCTCCGGGAGGTTTTGAGAACACAGCTAGGCAAACCTTCTCATAAGAGCTCCAGTGGCAGCAGCCCTGAAATTTGCATCAATAGTCATATGCATATTTTACAGAATAGGTAGTGACTTGAAAAACAGTAGAAACCAAATTAGACAAAGGAGGTTTTTTCTCACAAGAGGCAGCTAATGCCAAAACACTTCTCATATTCTCACAAGAGTAGCTGGGATAAACTTCCTTCACCTGTGTGATGCCCAACATGCAGATGACAAGTCTTTGATGTAAAAAGTGTAAGATATACATTTATTTATTTATTTCAGTTTGATGACCAAGGAAGTCCACTGGGCCCAGAAGAGCTCATTTTCAGTGGAGGTCCAGGGAGAAAAGCTCCATTGACAATAGCAAATGCATTAACAATAACAAGCATGCATATCAAGCAGAGATATAACACATGCTGAGAGTACAATTAACAAATATGAAGAGATAAACATTTGTATATAGAGTAGCTGTAGTGATAGCCGATATACATTGTATAAGCAGACTGGACCTTAATAAAAGATTTACAGAGGTAGGATTTCTGCGTTTGCAAAATAATAAGGGATGCAGGAAAATATTAGAGATGCCTATCAGGTAGAGGATATACTCCATGCTGAGGGTATAATTAAGTACATATGAAGGGATGCTTTTGGTTACAGATTGGTTGTAGTGACAGTAAGCAATTATGCATGCAAGGAAATACTTCTAGCATACAGGGTATTCCTTACTGAATACATTTCCAGACTTAAGAATATCAACACTTACATAGATTTAAATTGCAGATAATAAAGTAAGGGTAGAAAAGCAGTCCATCAGTAATTGTAGACTTTTGAATGTTAGGAGAATGGTAGGATGGAAGTAATAAGCAGAACTGAGGAGTTGTATGTGGGTGTCAATAGGGAGAGCCTGTAACTGGAGGAAAAAAGATGATTGAGGAGGGGCTCATGTGGGGAAAGAGCAGGGGCAAATCAATTTAGAGGATAGTGAGGAGTGTAGGAGGGATTCAAAGTTGGTGGGGTTTGGAGTATTTCAAAGGGAGGGGGGAGTGATTTCCATAGTTTGGCCAGGGAATATGACAGCAGAAAGTGGCCTGGGGGCCGGGATGGTTTGTGGATTCATAGGAGGGTTTGGTTTTTTGATCGGAGTGAGCAGTTTGGAATATAGGGGGTTAAGGTGGTGGAGAGAGCGGGAGAGGTGGATGGCCTGAAGATAAGTTTATGGGCTGTGGTGAGTTTTAGAAGGTTTAGGTAGTTATGCTGGAACTCTAAATGGTTATTGTGGGGGGGGGGGTTGTGCCCCCCCTGCTAAATATATATATATATATATATATATATATATATATATATATATATATATATACCAACTCCGAGATCGCACTACAGTGAGGAAGGGGCAAATATTCCAACCTTAACTGTACTGTGATCACACAAGAAGCACTTTGAGTTCTGGCATTTTTGCTCTTTGGAGCATTTGAAATTATGAACAGTTGTTCATTTAATATAGACCCAGCCCTAACCATTGTAGGGACTGGAGGGACAGGCAGTGATAGAAGAATTTTTGGAGTTGGTGGCAAATTTGCTGATTTTATTGTAGCAGGATTCCAGTTTGGATTGTAATCTGAGTTGGAGGTTGGTGAGCAGGGGAACATCATATATGAGAGAGGGGAGAAGGTAGGAGGAGGCTAAGGTCTTTCTGGTGGTGGGAGTCCACTAGAAATACCAGTACAGCATATTTTCTTTTGTGAACAGAGAGGATAATATTTTATTGCTGGTTGAAAGTTACAGCTTTAAGAGTAAGAGGCTTACATCATTAGAGGATTCTCTATCTCATAATTCTAAGAAGGTATTAAATAAGACTGAAGCTAAAAATAGTTCATCTAATGCTGGTAAACATTCATGTTTTATTCATTCTAGTAAAAAGAATGTTGCTTTTAACTATAAAAAGTTTGGAGGAAAATCTTTCTTCTTTAACTGGTTGTAATTCATATAACCCTTGTTCTAATGATATTAATAATTGTATTAATTGGCAGAATGAAAAATAGCAAGAGATTTCATGTGAAAGGAAACTTAAAAGAAGAGAGATATTAATAAACACAATGAAGAGCCAGGTTGTATTTCCATAAGAGCAGAAAGGGATGCTATTTTGAACTACTGGTAACTGGGGACTCGCATGTAAAATGCATTACTAGTCAAATAACGTTATTGAATAAAGATTATATTACAGTTTCCTCTTTACCAGGGTTGAAGTTAATTGATTATTTAAATTTGTTACCAAGGTTAATCAAGGTTAACTAGGGTTAAAATGAGTGTACTAAATGTATCTTGCAGGGATGTACTACTGATTTAAAATATACACTATTAAATAATATAACAAATGCAATTCTCAATATAATTGAGTATTTCAAAAGTTTAACTCTAGAGTTTGCATTATGTAAAATCCTTCTTAGATTGTGTTGGTTGGATTACCAGTGGTCAAAGCCAAAATTATGTAATAATTGACTAAGATAACTTTGATTTGTCTAAGATATTAAATTAATAAAACTTCGGGTAAACTATGCCTATGCCTATGACTTAAAAAGTGGATGGAGATTAAAAAGATGGAGCTCATCTTAATTATTATGTACATACTGTTCTGTCCGGATTGTTTAGGAATTGTGCTGAATTTTTTAAGGGTCTCAGAACAGTGGATCCATGTGTGCAATAGAAACAGGACATTTAATAGATTTTTAAACTGGTTCTATTGTAATGACCAAAGCTTGGGGAACAAAGAAAATAAGTAAAAAATTGATTGCCGTTCTGTGGGATATGAGTTTATTGCTGCTACTGAGACATGGAATTTATCTGAGTTACAAATACCAGGATATAACAAATATGAATACTTACATTTAAGCAAGAGAGATGGAGGAGTAACTTTATAAATGTTATATACCACTGATACAGAAGTTCTGCTAAAGAAAAGCTGAATAGCAATGGCCACCTGTTTCCTGGATACTTGTTTCAGTCCTCCATAGTGGGATGGTTGTCTAACACCCTGTTTCATTTTATTGAGTTTTCTAATAATGGTTGTGAGGTATCACCCACCAAGGGGTGATAAAAGATCTCCAATTTATAATGTTTGTCTGTTTATTATACAGTATGCCTTTGAGCCAGGGGAGTGTCTTTATTCTGAGACCTCTACCTTCGTGTATCATTTTCCGGGACATGCTAACTCTAAGCTGAAAAAAAAACTGCCATGAGAATGCACAGTTAAGGTGGTCCCATGTACAGATGATATGGAAAAAACTCATTCTGTATATCACAAATGAAATAAACACCTGCTTCCATCCAATTGTCCCACCAAGCAGACTTATTATCAATCACAATAGATGTACTTGCGATGAGTATACAATCACTTTTCTTTTCAGTTACCATAATATCCATTTCAAAACAGATATTTAGTCCAGGATCTCATATTTTGCACAAATGGGTGGCTGCCTAAGGGAAGATTATATAAAGATCTCAAACTAAGTTCTGAGAAAAACCAGACTGGCTTGGTCAACTTTCTCTTTCTGTTACAAAAGTCAGTCAATAACCAATTTGCCATATCCTAGTAAATATGGAACTCCAAATCATCCTGTCTTTCTGGGAATATATGCATTTTCTTTACTTATCTTGACGTTCTTCCATCTCAAATCTAATCAAATATTAATTTCTGAGCTTTCCTTATATTGGGAGAATTGTAGTGTTTAAAAGATTTCTCACAATAAATAACATTTTGTGAAGAATAAACATTTTAACTGATTGATTTCTACTGAGAAAATGAGATAAACCTTTCTCCACTTTGAAAAGACATTCACAAATTTTCTAATATGGGAAGTATATTTGTTCTAGACCTTTTACTCAAATTTAACATATTAATATCCAGGTATATAGCATTAAGCACTATTCAGAGCAAATATCTCATCCACCTGCACATGAAGCTTGTGGGAAGAAAAAATATTTGCTCCTATTCTATTTTTATTGCAGAATGCATTTCTAAAGGAGTCCTCTTTGTCTGTGTCTCTTTAAAAATTCAAAAGTATATAGGAATAAAGTGAATGTCATTTAAATATTTACCAAGAACAGCTGAAAAGTAAATGGGTTAGACTGTTACAAACAGAAATACCACTGTCCCAAATGAAAGAAAGTGTTTCAAAAAGATAAATTCCTGTCAGCCTGAATGGGAAATATACAGCAGTGACAAACATTTATTGCTCAGGCAATGCAGAAATTATATCACGAAAGATGTTTCAAATAACAACAAAGATTCTTAGAATATTGATATGAGCTTTTAGTTTTCAAAAAATTAAAAGGAATTCTGACAAGAAAAATAGAGAGTTACGAGAAAATAAACTACAAGTTAAAGACTTGACTTGCTTATCATTTTGAAAAACCAACTGAATGATAAAGGAGCATAGTTATGCAACAAATGCATTATGGAATGTGCAAGATAAAAAAGTGAGTGACAAAACCACAACATAACATTAGTATTGCTACCACTGTACCTAGAATTAGGTCCCCTACCTTATAATTTAGGTATCCATTGTCGACATACACTACAACAAGCAAATGTTGTTGATAAAGAATGCTAGTGACCATATATGTCATTGGCATCATGGAACATTGACTGCAGAGAAACTACAGCTGCAAGCATGTCATAGAGGCATTTCAGCATCAAGCAGAAGCACATAGTTGCTGCCCCTTCTTGTTAATGGCTTGTTTGTGTACCGGTTAAATGAGATGTGGACAAAGGAAGAAAGCAGCAGTTTAAGAAAAGCTAAAGCATTTTGTTTTTATTTTGTCCTTTGCTCATTCAATAAAATATTTTTTTTTTTGCCTAAATCCAATGTCTGTCCAACAGGAGGAAAGCTTAAACCCTATGCTTGCCCAACATGAGCAACGTGAGCACAGGACTTGCACTCCACAGTCAAAGTACAGTTGTGTAAGAAAACTTACCATAACAGCAGATGTTTAAATGATCCCTGCTGCAATAGCCTAAGCTATATTGGTTATGGCCTGTCAAGGACATAATAGCCAGCCAGCTTCCAAAGTTTCAGAGCACCTTCCATGCACCCATACCATTAATTAGTATGAGCTGAGCTGACAGGTTTAGGCACCCAAGCCATTTAGATCTTTCATGCCATCAGAGAGACGGAAGCTAAAGCCCTGAGAAGGATAGTGCTAGGAAAATAATAATAAATGTCCAAACCCTGGCATAAAAAACATGCAATAAACAAGAAGAATGGAGAGAGGGAGCAGCTACTGATCAATAATCATTTAAACATCTACTGTTATGGTAGATGTACTTACACAACTGCACTATGTTCTTCGTTTGATCACTGCTGAGGTAGCCCAAGTTATATGGGTAGATTACCACAGCTTAGATAGACTAGAAGGAGGAAAAACAAGGGTTCAGGAAGCCCTGAAAATTGTTTATTGCAAATTCTGTCTAGACTTGGAAAGGAATCGAGTTTATAGTACTTTGTAAAAGTATGCACAGTGGACCACGTTGCTGCTTCTAGAGCATTTCTAGAATTTAACCGTTTTCAAAAAGCCACAGAAGCAGGGAAGACCCTGGTAGAATGAGCCGTGACCTTGCCTGGAATAATTTTGTTGTGGTGGGTGTAATAAAAAGTAATGGCATGAGACAGCCATTTGGAAATAGTCTGTTTTGACACTGGTCATCCTTTCTTCTTACCTTCATGAGAAATGTACAACTGATTAGATGTTCTGAAAGATTTTGTTCTATCAGCATAGTACCTGAGTTATCTGTGAACATAGAAGGTATGAAGAATCCTTTCTACCGCATATATTTAGGCTTTAGAAAGAAGACAGGGAGCTGGATAGTTTGGCTTAAAGTACACTTGGATACCACTTTAGGCATAAAAGAAACCCTATCTTTGTGAAAAATTAGATGATATTGACCCATCATAAGAGTTTGCAACTCAGATACTATTCTTGCAGAGGTCAGAATGATAAGTAAGACTGTTTACTGTGTCACGAGCCTCAAGTCAGCCTGATGAGCTGGGTCAAATGGAACAAGAGATAACAGTTCTAACACAACACTGAGATCCCAAGGAGGAGCCCCCTGTTTTCTAGGAGGCTAATTGTGCAACACCCATTTTAAAAACATTTTCACATGAGATTGCATTGAAGGAGGGATCTGTGGGTGACATACTGAAATGGCCAACAAATGAACCTTGACTGAGGAGTAAGACAGGTCATAGGACAGTAACTCACACAAATAATATAAAACCAGAGAAACACTAACTCTGAATGTGTGCTGGTCATTTTGTTGGAGCTAGCAAAAAAAAAAAAATTCCATTTACTAATATATGATTTTCTAGTAGCAGGTTTTCTTGACTCCAATAACACCTGCTGAACATACTCAGAAAAAGGTGCCAAAAAGGCATTATGATATTATTATTCAGGCAGCCATTTGCAGTTGTTTGGGGTAGGAATGTATCAAACACCCTGTCTTGTGTCAGTAAATCTAGTCTGTGAGGTAGCTTGTGGTAATTGCCCTTGGCCATTTTCCAAAGAAGAGAGAACCATTGCTGCCTGGGCCAGAAGGATCTCACCACTATGATCTTTGAGGAGTCATTCTGAATCTTCAAAAGTACCTTGGATATTAGTGGAAAGGGTAGAAAAGCATACAGGAATATTCCTGCCCAAGAAAAAGAAATGGCATCTGTCTTCCAGGCCTTTTCACGAGGAGTCCTGGGGCAGAATTTTGCCAATTGATTGTTTAGACATGAGGCATAATGCTCTATTTGAGGTGCTGCCACAGATGGATCAAGTTGTGGAAGACATTCTGATTTATTTTCCATTCATGTGGATCTGTCCTAGTCCTGCTCGCCATGCAGTTTTGCTCTGATGGAATGTAAGATGGTTATAGAATGAGATTGTGCTGAAAAGCTATAATCCACATTACTGTGGCTAGTCTGCACAGAGGGTAATCCGGTTCCCCCTTGCTTGTTTATGTACCACATTGCTGTACTGTTGTTTGTGAATGGTTGAAGAGGTCCCAAAGACCACAGATGATTCAGAGAGCTGAGAGCATTCATGAGAGCTAAAATCTCTTTTACTTTTATATGTTTTGGTTTGTCTTTTTTGTAACAAAGACCCTGCAGTTTTATCTACATTGACACTGTTTTCCAACCTATGTCTGAGGTATCTGTTGTGAATGAATGTGCTGGAGTAGAAGTGGAGAGTGAGAAATCTGGATTGTGTGAGATATGGTGTCTTCATCGCACACTCTCCCTTTTCACAAATTCTAGAACTGGAATTTACAGGGCAAGGGATGTTTGTGCTGGGACTGTACAGATTTCAGGTACCACTGTAACTTTCTTCAGTGGATTCTTGCAAAAGTTAGCATGAGCATCATTGATGCCATGAGACCCAAAGTCCTGAGAAATTCCCTCACTAAGACAGTGGTCTGAGTGGAAAACCACATGAACAGATCTAAATACAGATCTATTTTTTCAAGCCAGTAAGCAAGAGATGAAATCAATGATCCACGAACAATTTATTCCATACAAACTTAAAGTTAACCGATTTCGTTCATTAAATCAAAACTTCTTACTGGCTTGCATTGGTTCATCAGTTTGTGGCTTCTTGGTTACAAATCTATTTTTCCTGTGAAAGAAAAACTCTGAACTGAGGTGTCCAGCAGACACATCAGAAAAATAATTCTGTGAGAAGGAATCAGAAAAGACATCTGAATGTTTTCTTGGAATCCCAGCCAGTGTAGGACATCCCTTACTCAAATAATGGATTCCTGACACTTAGGAAAGGACTCTGCAAAGATAAACAAGTTGTCTAAATAATGAAACATGAGTACCTTGCAGTCTGCAGTAGCCTATCACAGGAGCTACACACTAACACCCACCGAGTAGTAAATAGTCCAAAGAATAAGACAGAGAACAGAGAATGTGATCCAGACACACAAAACTTTAAGAAACTCTTGAAATCTGGATTGGTAGGAATGTGATAGTGTGCATCTTTTAAATCTAAGTTCACTAGGAAACCCAAATGTCAAGTTGTGAAGTGACTGTATTTTTAGCTTGGGCACCATCACAAACTACTTCAGAAAGGAAAGGTCTTCTTTGGCACCAATTGTAGAATAAAATCCTTCCCCTAACTGATGAAGAGGTACAGCTTCTATCAGCCCGTGAGCCAGCATATGCTTAATGCCCCTCAGTTAGTGTATGCTTAATGACAGCAGGGAAAAGAAATTTTTGGTCTGGTAGATGAGGAGGAATCCCCTGAAAAGGAGGGAGAGATATCCTCTGCCTTCTGTAGCCTTGCCTGATTACTCTCTGAACCCATCTGTCTGAAACCGTCTGTTGCCAAAGAGAATGGAGGTTCAGACTTTCTGGAAGGATTAAAGGACTTCCAGGCTGGGAGGGGGTAGAAAGTCCCTCATATAGTCATTCAGACTTCTTAGATTGTCCTTTGTTTTGGGGGGGCTCCTGATTTCTTTTTGGAACTTCCCTGACACTGCTTTTTAAATATCTGCTTGCCAACAGACTGCAAGGACTATTTATTTTGCTTTTTATTGAAAATTAAAAGAGGGAAGATAGAATTCCTTGTTAGACTTGGAGAAGGAAGCCTGTAAAATCTGAGAGATCCCTTGAATCAGCTTCCCCTTCTGACCATACTTTTTAATGGTTTCTTTAGCAAAAGGTCCAAAAACTAGTTTTCTAGCCAAGGGGTTGGGGTTGGTGTAATGGTCAAGGCATTTATGCCACAGAAGCAAGGTATACAGTTTTATTCTCATCTTTGTTCACTGACTGGTTATTAGCTAGGCATGTAATAGTCTATAGACTGATTGTCTAGTATTTGCCCATGAACCTTGTCTAATGGTGAATTCAGAAATTTATTTTGACATCCTCCGGGAGGTTTTGAGAACACAGCTAGGCAAACCTTCTCATAAGAGTTCCAGTGGCAGCAGCCCTGAAATTTGCATCAATAGTCATATGCATATTTTACAGAATAGGTAGTGACTTGAAAAACAGTAGAAACCAAATTAGGCAAAGGAGTTTTTTTCTCACAAGAGGCAGCTAATGCCAAAACACTTCTCATATTCTCACAAGAGTAGCTGGGATAAACTTCCTTCACCTGTGTGATGCCCAAGCCCTGGCCCAGCAATCAAGGAGCCTCAATCCTTACCACTAACACAAGAGAGGGCAGCTCATATATGAGGAAAGGATAACAAATACACACAGTAAAGTGCAATTTCCCTTAAGCGCACACAGAGATCACAGTCAGTCCATGGCTGGTCGCTCTCTTGCTCTCCAGGTCCCCAATAAGACTCCCCACTGGCACAGCTGTAGGGTCCAGATCTCAGCCTAGTGGGCAAGCTAAAACCTCTAGCACCCTCTCTGTCCAAACAGTGCTTTGTGTCCCTGCCCAAGTAGCTGACACACACACACACACACACACACACACACACACACACACACACACACACACACACACACACACACACACACACACACACTCACATGCACTTTGAGAAGATGTTATATGACCACACTGACACTTCTGGGGAAGGCTGGCACAGGTTCTCCAGCTGTGCCTCTTTTATCCAGACTTTACGGTAGTACCAGCTGCCACCACCCACTAATAATTATCAGCTACTCAAAGGCCTTTAAAAGGGTGTCCAATTATTACTGTGCAATATTATTACCCAATTGATAGATGTGACTAAACAGTCAAAGCTTATTAGAGTGGCTTTGTACAGTTTTACCAAAGGCATACAAGTACTCTAAATAACTTAAATTATCTCTACACAAACCAGCTACAGTTAAAAGGTTTTAAACTATTTAATAATAAATAATTAAAACCACAAGACAATACTTTCTACTACACAGACAGTGCTAGTCAAGAGTTCAGAGATCACACAGAAATACTTAAAATAATTCAGTAGTACAGTTCTGACATAACAGAAAAAAACTTAGTCTAATATTTTCTAATTCCTAGCGAGAAAACACAGTACTAACATACTACTTACATAAAGAGAGCATAAGGCAGTGCTAAGTTGGATGTTCAAGACAAAAATGCTTAATGCCTTCTGGTTCTCTGTTTAAATTGCAATTGCAGTTCTGATAAAACATTACATTATTTCACACTTTTCTGGTGTTCCCAGGCTGACAGAAACTGCAATTGCATTCTTTTACACTTAGGCATAAACCAGTGCAATAAAGGACATTCCATATGTAAATTATGGTCATTAACTTTAGCCTTAAAACAATAGGCAGGAAGCCTTCATCTAGCCCGGCCAGAGCCGAATTGTAAACATCAAAGGCAGTCATGAAATAATTTAAATTTTAAAGGACCAACAAGAAATGCTTGACTTAGTAGATGGCAATGTTGCCACATTGTTTTAAGTTCAACCTTTTGCAACATATTCTTTCATTTAAGAAGCAAGCCTGCATTTCAACATTTCATAGTATTTACAAATGATAAAATTATGTACCAAATTCTATTTGACTAGGCTGGCAGCCTTCACCCTTCTCTACCAGTCTTCACAACCTGTTTCTCAGAAGGTGATGGATTGTATTAACTAAAAGTTTAGCTTTAGCCAGAGGCATACCAATGCAAGAGATGAGGGTGCGGTCAGCCCAGGATTCCAACAATAAGGGGGTGCAGCCTTCCCATGCAAACCAGAGCCAGATCCTTTAAGGAAGAGCATTCTTATTTAAGAACACCCTCTGTATATGAGTGTCCCTGCAGACATTCTGTTGCTTACTCCTATACAACACTTGCTGCCATGCCATTACTCCTCTAACTCCATGATGCCTAGTATTGGATTAAGGTTGTTTGTGTGTGTGTGTGTGTGTGTGTGTGTGTGTGTGTGTGTGTGTGTGTGTGTGTGTGTGTGTGTGTGTGTGTGTGTGTGTGTGTGTGTGTGTGTGTGTGTGTGTGTGTGTGTGTGTGTGTGTCTGTGATGTGTGAAATGCCCTAGTTAGGGATGGCAGATTAGTTAATTTTCTCAGGTTCAAACCATGTACCTTAGTCAAGGGAAACAAGAGCCTGAAATCTCTACACTAACTCTGATGCATTTTCAAGGAATTGTGAGCTTCAGTGCATTTTCAAGGAATTGTACATTTCAGTGTAAGTTCAAGGAAATGTGAGCTTCAGTGCACAGCTTCAGTGCATTTTCAAGGAATTGTGAGCTTCAGGGGAAGAGAAGTTTGCTGCTGTTCATGCTATGTCTAGTTTCAATCTGCAACTGCTTTTTGTAGCAAATGGTCAAAGCACAACATATAGCATGCTTGCTTTTGATGCAGAAGGCTGTGGGGTCTACTCCCACAGCAAGCAGCTTGATTGCTGATACTGTGCTGTACTTTGAGGGGGAGGGATGCTGTAGTCCTGTGTGTGTCCTTTGGATGAGATGCCTAGTAACTATGGACCTGTTGTCAATTTGCCACCCATTCCCTATTGCAATATTACCAGCTTCTCATTTTTTTTAAACATAGACAATTTATTCTTCAAGGGTGGCAGGCACTGAATTTGTAGATGAAACAGTGGAATATAAAGATGCTTGCTAGCAGCAACATCTTCATTACCTACAGATCTTTAATGTGGAATTATTCAGATGACTTTACTTCTGCAGAGATTGATCATATTGACTGATATTGGTGGATAATAATGACAGACGTTTGAGTGTCCTTCTATGATTGAAATGTTCTGAAATGGATAGTTTTATCATTATTGGGTCATACATTTTGTTTCAGTGGTGCAGCGGTTAGCATTGCCACCTCACAGCAAGAGGTTCTCTGGTTCGATTCTTGGCTGGGGAGCCTTCTGTGCGGAGTCTGCATGTCCTCCCTGTGGTCGTGTGGGTTTCCTCTGGGTGCTCCGGTTTCCTCACGCATCCCAAAGACATGCTGTAGGTGGATTGAACACTCTAAATTGGCCCTAGGTGTGAGCGTGTGCATGTGTGTGCCTTCTGTGGAAGGTTGGGTGCCGGGCTGGCAACTCGACACCGTAAAACTCCACTGCCAATCATGAGCAGACAGGTGATCCGCTGTGGTGACCCCTAACCGGGAAAAAGCCGAAAGAAGAAGAAGACATTTTGTTTCAGTACTTAGTGGAAAAATGGTCAAACCTGCAAACTTAAAAAGCATTCTAACAAGTGGTGCTGTATTATACAAGGAATATAATTTAATATAATTAGGAAGGTTAATCAAAGAACATGTTCATGTATGCATGGTCCTAAAAATGTGTGCAAGGAACCTACAACTTAAAAACAGCCCAAAGGTAATCTTAATCTGCATCTGGTCAGATGCATTTTCTTTGAATGTGGGTTTCAATGTTGTTTCAATGAAAGTGAGTTTCAAAGACAAAGCAGTTTACTTTTAATGATTTTTTCATTGTGAGACTATTTTTTATTTTTTATTATTTTATTTTTTTAACAAATGTCTATCAGTGTTTGTGCTATAAAATTTGAAATAAAAGTTCTAAATTAAATCCAAATATCTGTAAGCATTGTAGAAGTAAAGAAAAAATAGTATGCACACTGAGATGTCTGAACAGTATTATGGTAAATGGGGAGAGAAATAGCCAAGTAATATATTACTGTGACTGTGTGTGGAGGGGTGCTGTATGTGTGTGTGTGTGTTGGGGGGTGCCTGATCCATTACCCTGCCTAGGGCCCCATTTGACCATGATCCAGTTCTGAAGTAAATACTTTGTTTTTTCCTCTTGCGTGCATTCATGCATCCATGTGTGAAAAGAAGTATAGGATTAGAGGAAACTCAGAAGGAACTGCAGATAAGACTGGAGAGAACCACGGTTATTTTTAAAATTAACAGCGGCCTTCTAGTTGTGCAGTAGTACAATGCAGTACAGAGTTTTGTAGTCAAAAAGTTGTTTTTTTGTTTAACTGAATCCAGTGAACTGGATTAATCACAGCTAGTGAACTAGATTAATTGTAGCTAGTGTAGGGTATTGTGGTCTACAGAGTTGAAGGCAAGTATTGTTTTTTATGTTTTTTTAATGTGAATATAACCAGATGTTCTTATTTTTGGAGAGGGGGAGAAGGGTTGGTGGCTTGGCTAGGGTGTGTGTGTGTTTAAATATATTTTTAATTGTACTCTTCTGACCTCTTTTTGTTTTGGTGGGGTGGGGGGAAGCCAGCTGGGCTGTGGATTAAAGTAACTTGTCCTTTCACTTGCTCAGCTTAAAAATCTGCCCTTAAGATTGGCAAGTGAATATTTGTGTTAATAAACTGGAATATTTTTATCCTTTTTTGGGGGGGGGGGTTGGCTGGCTGTGCTGCGGATGAATGTAACTCGTCCTTTTCACTTGATCAATTTAAATTCTACCCTTTAAGTGCATTTGTGTGAATAAATCTGAATATTTAAGCTTTTTTTGGGGGGGGGGGTTAGCAGTAACTTTATCCTTTCCATTTTAATTTAAAGGATGGCTAGTGAGCATTTATGTGAAATTTAATTTTTTTGGGTGGGGGTGACTAGCTGTGCTATGGGAATTAATCCTCTTCATTTGCTCAGCTTATAATCTAGTATTAAGGGCTGGTTAGTCCAGATTTGTGGGAAATAAATTGTAATATATTTTTTTTTCCTTGGGAGGGAGTGACTAGCTGTGTTAGTGATGAAATAACTGGTGTTCAGTTTAAAGTCAGGCATTATTGGTTAGTGTGCATTTGTATGAAATAAATTGGAATATTGTATGAAATATATTTGAAACTTTCCCCAGTTTTACAGATGTTATTGTATTTGCCTCATATATTTGGTCTGCATGTTAGTCTCATATTGTTTGCTTAGCTTATAGTCTGCCTTTACATGACTAGTGTACATTTACATGGAATATGCTACAATCTTTGCTCTCTCTCTCTCTCTCTCTCTCTCTCTCTCGGTGCTGTATTTGTAAAACCAAGTTGAACCTGTTCCTGATTTTGCAGAATGTCCCTCAGTTTGCTTCATCTTTCTGTTATCCTAATAGAATTTGAGGTCAACTGTCCACATAAGTTACCAAATCCCGAACTACTGGGTCAGGTCTTAGGGGTGTGTTGCCAATCTCATACTCAGCTTTCCAAAGGAGATAATGCATTTTGACGGTTAGCTTTATCCCATGATTCTGGCACTAGTTATTTGTTTGGAACAAGCCTTACTGATGACGGAGTCTTTTGGGGATTTGATCATTGCTCCTAGCTTGTGTCTTGCTGGCCATTATTTTGTTTCATTTCATGATTATTACTATAAACAATTGCCATAGAGGAGGAGGTGTTAGAAAAAACTCTCTGTGTTGGGGGGGGTTAAAAAATGTCTTCTCCGGGTGTCAAATATGCTATATATGCTACTAGCTGTAGCTGAATTCATTAAAGTAATTGCTGCTGGATCAGCTCTAGGAAGCATGTATAAAAATTTAAAATACTGAGGAACTTTATATAATCTATCTGTTTTTTAAGAGTAGCAGACTGAGTGTTAAGGAAATTACAGGCAGTGACAAAAACATCATCCAAAGCAGAAAGAACTAGAAGAATAGGGAAGGTTCTGGACATTCTAGTTATAGCAAATTGTATTAGTTACTGAGGGACTGAGAAACATCATTGTTTTCCTACAGGAAGAACTGATTCAATCTGGAAATGCTCTCAGAGAAATGAAATACTTCAAAGGGATTGACAGAGATCATACTCTCCTCAGAATTAGAATTTAAATTCTGAGGAGAAACCACTTTATCTGTCCCCATATCATCATTTTGAGGTTTAATAATATGAATTTATTTGGAAAATGAGGAATTTCTTTTTCTTTTACCAGAAACAGCCATATTACAGGGGACCAGAGCCACTCCTACCTAGTGTAACTGAGGTAGACATAGGTTTCAGTTTGTACTTCTTTTTAGCAGGAATTTCTGAAGAAGCAGACAGTTATTAGCCATAGCCTCCCCAGGAAAGGGCACAACATTCTGACTAAACACACTCAATGAGTATTTTATAATTAATCTAACTTGATGTAACTCCTCTTAAGTAGATCCTTGTCTTTCTATGAGCCCTTAACATAACACAATATGCCTATCTGTCTTTATCTTCATACAGATGTTGCTAATTTAATGATTTGTGAACTACTTTGTAATGTATCAGCTATGATGCTCCTCAGTGTCCCTGTTATTAATTACTTTAAACTGTCTTACATCAGGTGTACATACTACTTATACTTGTATATACAATGTCTTTTCATTTCTGAAACAATATCTCCCCCAGTACCTCTCAGCTGTACAGAGTTTTGCAGAATGTCCTGATTTTTGCCCAATATTTTGGTCTGTTTTTCATGAAATTGTGGCTTTCTGGCAAATTAGTAGCAAATCATTAAAGACTGAAGTTAGAAAACAATAACTGACAATTGAGTTTCAGACTTCACAGGCTTCAGAAAATTCATGATAATGTAAAACCTGTTATTCTATCAACTTTCTAAGTTTGTAAGAGCAATCTTTAAAATATGCCCCTATTTTTAGGCCTTTGTCCCACTTCTATTTATGGCTTTGTACAGATTTCTTGCTCTAAGAGGTTGAGAGGTATGAATTCTTCCCACATAGTGTGTGCCACACAGCAGGTTTAGATTGAAACAGTACTAGTTTCATCAACCTTAATCACACTTTGACTTAGGAATAGGGTCCATTTCCATCATGATATTAGAAACCCAAACGTCTTGGAGAAATTACACCATGTTTAGAACCCATTGCTTTGCATCATTACCCTTACTAATTGCATGTGTGGTAACTAATCCTATGGTGTCTGCTAATATGCAGTATATAAATATGCCAAGGTCAAACTACATTATCTGCAATGGTGCATACATGGTACACATGGTCAAACTGGCCATTATTTGTTAAGTTGTTATAGCCTTTTCTTCTGAAAGCACTTGGACCTTATTTCCTTGACCTCTTCACATGGTCACATTTGTAATTACTTCTGTTGCTTCATTAATTTTTTATGGTAGGAAATAGCAACTTTTAAATATTTGACTAAATTTATGTGGGCCTCTATGGGCACAGTGCTATGTACTAATAGTTTCATTTGAGAATCAATGGTAGAAAGCCTTCAGAGGTATCTTTATGAAGGGAGTAGCTTTGCACGGCTATAGAATGCTTCACTTTCTGAAATTTATTTTACTTTTATTTATTCAACATAAGACCTTCCACATTCAGATGCATAACCTCAGGGACTATTTAGAAGCACTGATCTGCTTAAGGAATTTTGAAGAATTACACAGTATACAAATGTTGGAAATTAAATTTTAACTCAAGTATAAAGTGTTTATATAATTCACGTCATTATATTTATTTTTAAACTGCAATGCATTATAAATGCCTGCATATCAGTCCTATGCTGTGTTGGATTCACACCAAGATTATAACTTTTTTCCATTACAAGCTTTATAAAGTTATGTATGGTGAATTTATGCCATGAACAAAACAGTATAAATGGACTGAATGATTTTCAGGAAATCAATTTCATATGGGGTAGGTTAGTGTAATTTCAGCTTATGACATAGTAATGATGTTTCTCTTTGCAGTACTAAAGTTTCAGGCTCAGAGGAGGAGCTGAATCATGGGAGATACTGCAGAAATTTATGGATGTGACAGATGATTGTACAACAGCAGCTGCCTTCACCAAGGGGAACACTTTGGATAACCCTTCATGCATTGTTAATCTCAAACACAGGCTAAACTAAGGCCCCCTACCACAGGATAACATTACCTCTGCAGTATTGCTTGCCATGCGTGGGACAGGCAACTGCATGTTCTCTTAACCAGCCTGTGGCACCATCTTTAAACACACAGATCACCAGATATTTTTCATGGTCAGATCGGAGTGCATTTAATAACTGCCGACTTAAATGTAAAATTGTGCCTTGCCTGTTTTAAAACCAATTTTAATCTTTACTTAGTGGATAAACCATATAAGACACAATTGACTCTTTTCAAGGTTGATCATCAGCTTTTATCTGGTTAAATAACTTGATAATAATCACACAATATACAATAAGGAAAGGTTATGTGAATTACATCCAGTTCTGCAGCTATTTCTTTACTGAATGCCCTAATCACTATAGTACTATATTACCAGCTAGTATCAAAGTTACAAAAAGTACTAAAATAATTTCTACCTGGTAGCATATTTTCTCTTTCAGAAGATATTTTAATATGGTTTTGCTTGTTGCTAATTTTAGATACGATTTCAAATTTGATTTCTAAAAATATTGGCAGTAAAGGAAGTGTAAGGTCAGTTTGAAAAGGTTGTGATATATTTAAAGGGGAAACTGCAATGCCATAGGGTTTACCAATACCTGGTGTAATATGTGTAGATCCTTACAAGATGAGTGATGAGTTTTGCCCGAGAATGGGTTTAGTTCCACAATGGTTCACATTGTATGCATATGTATACTATACCAAAAACATAATATCTGATTGCATAGTTACCATTGTGTTAAAGAGTTTATTGACATTTTGGGTTCAATATTCATTTTACTTTGGTTAACATTGTTGTATAAAATGAATGCTTTCACAATAGTTGTCAATTGTTTTCTGTTTGAATTATCCATAGACTGGCTATGTGATTGTTAACTGTTAGACAACTGGAAAATGATGATACGCGAGCACTTCCTGTTTATTTTGTTAGGAAAGATTATTTTGCCTTTGATTTCAAACTGTCTCCTAAGGGAATCTTAATATGTGACAAACCACTGTGGAATGCATATGGATTTGTTTCCACTAGAGTTAGTGCTGACTGATAGATTACCGCTATTTGGCCAGGAGCATGTAGTTGCTTAATTGCTTAACATTTGTTTTTAGTCATGAGACCAAATGTTCTTTGTGAACAACACAAGGGTAACCACAAAGTACGTTTTCATTTAATGAGCTGGCAAGTAACAACATTAAACAAAGCATGGGTCAAAAAAAAAAAAAAAGAATTTAGCAACATAGAACTAAATGTTAATATAAAGCATGGAAAGGCTTACTCTGTATGCTTGTGATTGTGGGCACAGGCAACAGCAGAACTGTCAAACTAGTGAACCTGCATTACATTTGTACCTTTTGTATTTAGTGGGCTGGGTGCTTTTATGGAAATTAATATTATTTTAGTGATGTAATTTCAGAGAGTTACAAATGTGTGAATGAATTTAGCTGAAACATAACTGTCCTCCTCAGAACGGTCAGCTTCATTGCTGTACCATCATACTGTTTATTATGACTGCAATGAAGAACATTCTGGTCACACACAGGAGGAAGTGTGAACTTTTAGTTCTGATAATATGAAGTGCAGCAAATCCTTCTCAAACTAGGAAACAGAAGACCAACACAAATATGTTCATGCACAGTGTGCAGAAAATGTCAGATAAATCACAGTGTACTATTTGCTGTGATATACACTTTATACAGTGATAGCTAGAGCAACTAAAGTAAATGAAATTAATTTTCTGCAGTGGGATTTTAATTCATATGGCCTTCCAGATTTAACAGGTAAGTATAATGTACATTCTTTTTTTTGTTTTATTACTTGTTAGAGATGTTTTTTTGATGCCCAGTGTATCATTTTAGGATGTCGTTTCCTTTGATTTTCCATCTGTAATTAACTGAATACCTGTGTATATACTAACCTTCCTGTAAAGCTTGCAATTGTATCAGAAGTTATTCATGTCTATTTTAAGCGTATATGGATACATGTCTCTTTGGAACTCCACTATAAAATGTTTGGCAAGTCAGTCTGACCATCTTCTCCACAACATGCAAAGAATTAGACTAAATCCAAACATTTCACAATGGGCAAAACTGTTTTCCTTCGCAGGGAATAAAGTAACTCCTGAGATACCACAAGTTCACTTTTTCATTAAATACACAAGAATCATGCATTTGAGCTATTTGTTGACCTAAAAGGTGTTCCAGACCATCAAGATATTTTGAGATTATGCCATGTTGGCGTGACAGCTCTCTCACAGTCATTGCTGTTGCATATAACAGATTAACAAAACTTTCATTTGCACTCTAAAACTAAAAACCTTTCTATGACTACAGAAAGTTAATAAAGCCTATTTATCTTACTCTTCACACACACAACTCAACCAGAAACCCAAATTATTTCAGAGTTTTTTCTCTATTACAAACTATTTCTTGGTTCTCACTTGAACACCCTTTCTCTATTTTCTCTTCTTTGTTGGTTAAATCTGTTTTACCCATAAAAGTGTTAGACTACTAAGCCTCAAGTCTTCAAAAGTATTTAAAAATCAGGAGTCTGCCTAAAGAACTGAATAGAACCTCTTTTTGTATTTCTTGGTATGTACACTGTGACAAAATGGCCTGAAATTGAGTAAATCAATACCTAGTAAAATAAAAGTGCAGGGATTATTAAGTACTACAACATTTTTAAGCAAAGAGGAAAATATATAATACAGGATTGCAAAGTTACATTTGCATCGAACAGCTAAACATCGCACTCTATCCATCAAATCTTCATTAAGCGAACGGTCATGTTTTTGACATGGAAAGTAACTAGTTAGCCAACATTTCCCCTTCTTACACATTGCAGTATTTCAAACCTACCCAGGTAGGGTCTTTGCCCCCCTGTGCTCCCCATCATACCTCTCAACTGTCCCTGATTTCCAGGGACGTCCCTAATTTTGACTCAAATTCTAACTCTGTCCCACTCAATCCCTCCTAAAACTAGTGACTTTTGGAGGAAAGGTGGTGGATTACACGTAATGAATAATGACAACAATTAAGAGTTATCAACTTCATTTACCTCAGAAAATGTGTATTAATTCATATGCTCTGAGTCTGTGAATGCGTCACGTTAATAGCACTAATATTTTAAATGTGTCCCTGATTGTCCCTGATGTTGTCATGACTTGTCCCTGATTCAGTTGATATTTGTCCCCAATCGTTTGAGAGGTCTACTCCCCATATCCCTCCATAACTATGTATATGAACTCTGAGGCCACACTACAGTGGGGAAAAGGGCAGACAGAAAAGTTTTGGCCAACTAGTTACTTTCCTGTTTGCTGAAATGAATGTTTGCTGAATGAATGTTTGATGGATAGTGTTTGATGTTTAGCTGTTCAATGCAAATGTCATTTGACGACTAAACATAGACCCATCAGCAGGTTATTTAAACAAGAAATTGGACTGCAATAGTTCACTAAACTAGAATGTTCTTCTAAGAAGGTTATATTTGTTGTTCTCATGCAAAGTAAAATGTAATCAGTAAGACTTATTAGTGGCAGACTTAGCATGTAATACAGCTGACTCAGGAGTTCCTTGTCCTGCATCATAAGCAACCGTCTATTGGTCAGATATACCTGGTGCACTCTGCCTTTGCATCTTATTGGTCAGATATACCTTGTATACTTTCCCTTTGCATCTTATTGGTCAGATATACCTGGTATACTTTCCCTTTGCATCTTATTGGTCAGGTATACCTGACACACTCTCCCTTTGCATCTTATTGGTCAGATATACAAACCAGAGGGTAAAAAAGGTCACAAAGACAAATGATTCCATAAAAACTGTAAGAAAAACACAGCCAAGCTAGAGTTTTCACTGTATCATACCTTAAACCTCCTGTAATGGAGGCCAAAGGAATCTGTGCAAATGACTCTTTAAGGACATCAAGTGTTTCAGCTAGAAGGTTCTTGAACACCCAAGACCTTTTTTACTTTTTAAATAGTTACGGTTACATTCCGGCCAATAAAGCCAAACCTACTGTAGATCAATATATGTGTATATACCTTTAAGAATCTATCCAAGGTCTTGCACTAGAGTATAAATACTGATCTCATGCAAGTCTGACTGCCATTTTGTAGTTAGCTGTTGAGATATGAACATATATGTATGTAAGGTCTGTCTATTAACTAGTTTGTTCATATTTAAAGATGCTGCTATCCATCCTAATGTGTTTGTATGTATTAAAGCATCTAAACGAAACCCCCAAGCCTTATTATTATTTGCATTAGAGATGAAGGAGTGACATAATGTCAGAAGTAGCATGTCTAAAAGGACATGGTGTCAGAAGCAGCATATCTAAAAGGACAGGTACCAGTAAAGGGCATGAAGCTAGAAAAACCTTGGTGAAAACGATTTAAGGCACTTGTCCAGATGCTGGTGGAATATCGATGGGTGGATCATCCTAAAAACGTGCAAACGTCGCAAAACAGGTCAGGAATGAATTTCAGGTATTAAAACTTGCTCAGCACTATTTATTTTCATATAATATGAAACGAGGCATACAGAGCATTCCAAACGATATTCTCATAAACCAGTATGTACGATATTGATAAAAATATTCAAATTACTATGGAAAATGTTTGAAATAAAGTCAGTATTGCATAAAACAAATAAAATAAGGGAGAAAGACTGCATTTTTACAAAGCATATGTATTTTCGTATTAAGTAAAAATATCGGAGTTATCAAAAGAGTATAAAGTGTTCTCATGTTTGTGCAGTATTACAGTAAAGCTATTTCACAAAGTACAGCCATTACAGGCCATATTTGGCCAAGTACAGCCATTGTAAGGCAAATTTCATAAAGTATTTTGAAGAGTTTATTATGCGTTTGAATGTTGTTACAAGCTCACAGAACAGTTTCTTCATACATAATTACAAGGGCCATATTTTCAGTGCATTTGTATATACCTTGTGGGCATGACAGATGGATTTCGAAAACCCAGTGCATTTGTGTTTGACAGTAATATTGCTGAGAACTGGAGAGTGTGTGGGCAAGAGTATGATATTTTCATACAGGCTGCATTTTCTGATAAAGATGATCGTACAAAGGTATTTATTCTACTTAATTTAGCTGGGTCCAAAGCTCTAGAAAGGGGATGTTCATTTGTATGCACCTGCTATCTATGCTACAGAAGGGGAAAACATCATATTGTTGTACTGGCTGAGTCAACGGGGGACCCAGAGTGCTTAAAACATAAATTTAGAGAAATGTGTAACCCCCAGACAAATATTATTCTGGCATGTCCAAAGGTCAGTTGTCAATCTCCTCTCCAGTCCAGCTGGTGAATCTGGGAATCTTGAGGCAATGTTACAACTGCCTCATGTACACAGACAACCCTCTCCTCCTCCTAACAAATTCCAACACATGTGAGAGATGCAACCATATAGCCAAATTGGAGGCTAAGCTCTCTCAACTCAGTACTGGCATAACCAGTCAAGAGGAGAAGGAAACCACACTCTCTACAATTCCAGTCTCACATAGACCTACCACGACAGCAAACCAAACACATAATCACACAAAAACATACTCGGAGGCTCTAAATAAAGATCTGCCGAAGCAGCAGAGACCTCCAAAGCAGACACCCAAGCAGCCTCTACCCCAAAACAAAACACATGCAACACATATCTCACAAAGCCAGTGTGCCGAACAGTCACAGCCCTTAAGACTAAACAACAAACCTGATACACTTGTAATAGGTGACTCTATCGTCAGGCACACTGACGTCCCACTCACCAGGCTGAACAAGGAGAGGGTCATGGTGAGCAGCCTGTTGGGCGCTAGGATCCGCCACATAACACAAGCACTCAGGTCACTCCAAGGCAAGTACAAATATGACTCAGTCATTGTCCATGCTGGTGTGAATGACCTGAGACGTACCTCCCTGGAATACATGAAAAGAGACATAAAGGAGCTCTCTGAGCATGTAGCCCAGGCCGGTATGACCCTGACCTTGAGTAGCATCTTACCCTCACCAAGAATGATGCCACAATATGAAGACAAGATGATCAATTTCAACAATTGGCTTAAGTACTGGTGTCATTCAAAGGGGATCCAATGCCTGTCAGCTTGGGATGATATGCTCGACAAGCCATGATGCTTCGCTAGGGACGGCTTGCACCTGTCACCCCTAGGCTTTCAGATATTGGCAAAGGCTCTTGCTACCCCCATAGTGCCTTTTTTAGGCAAGGCTCAAAAGACAAACCCACCTCCATAGGTATCACAAGGGATAAGAAACTAAGAGTAATGTTACTCAGCGACAGAAGTCTAAACCTCAAGATGCATGCACTCAAAACTCTCCTTAGCATGGAGAACATTGATATCTGTGCAGTAACAGAAACCTGGTTCAGGGCTCCTGAGAGCACCCCAGCACTACCAGGTTATACCTCATACCATGCTTTCTGGCCCGAAAACTCGGACCGAACCACAAAAGGAGGGGGGGTATCGATATTCATCAAAGATACCCACACCTCCAGGTTGGTGGCAAAGCACGAAGCATCACAGACTATCCATGTGCAAGTAACAGTGGGTAAAACTGCCTTCCAGTTTATAGCCTGCTACAGACCACCCTCCCAAACCCAGGAAACCCACTCGGCCTTCCTGGGAACACTGGAAAATATGAAGGTCTCGCCAAACACCATTATATTGGGCGACTTTAACTACCCAAACATAGACTGGGAGCATTACTCTAGCTCCAACACCCTAGCCCAATGGTTCCTAGAATTTATAAACTCAAATGCTATGGAACAACTTGTTACCACTCCCACAAGAGGGGAAAACATACTGGACCTGATCATCACCAACATGGGGACTCTATGCTCCAGACCAGAAGTGTATCCCTCACTGGTAAGATCAGACCATAAACTAATCTCACTGGATATTCACATCCCAACCCCACCCCCTGCCCAGAAAACCACAGTGAAAAACTTCTCTAAAGCAAATTTCACACTCCTCAAAACTGAGGTGGAATCCTTCAAAGCCCCCGGGCCTGTGGAAAATACGGCCCAGACCGCAGAATCCTTTATAAACGCATTCTATGAACACCTTCAGGAATGCATGGATCATCGATCCCAAATAAAACCAAGACCCAATCCTCCAAAGGCAGACATCCTGTCTGGTGGACCCCAGCCATAAACAAACTATACAATAGAAGGAGGAAGCTACTAAATGATAGAGCAAAATCCCAAAAAGGGAAGGCATCACTGATCAGTATTAGCAAAAAACTACGGGCACACATAAAATTGTCTAAGGCCAGCTTCGAGAGAAAAATTGCACAGGACACTAAGAATAATCACAAGGCTTTCTTTAGTTATGTTAGGAACCTGGGTGGTAATTCCCAGATATGCTCAGAATTAGTCCAAAATGACAAAAAATACACCGAACCCACAGACATTGCCAACATCCTAGCTGACAGGTTCAGCGCAAACTTCTCTCCCCCCTCCCCACCAAAAGGGCAAATATCTATCCCAGCAGGGTGCTGCCCCCCTGACATCTCAGATGCTCAGGTAAGAGCTGCCCTCTCCAAAGCAAAAAACACAGCATCAATAGGACCAGATGGTGTCCTGGGCTGCATCCTACATGAACTCCAAGAAGAGCTAAACCCAAACATAAAACTACTGTTCAATCTCAGCCTTACTCCAGGATATGTGCCCAAAGAGTGGCGTACAGTAACAGTGGTCCCTCTCCATAAAGGTGGTGCCTCAACGGATCCTGGAAACTATCGCCCCATAAGCCTGACTAGCTTGGTCTGCAAAGCTATGGAAAGGATCATCATGGACCTCATAAATAAAGATATTGGGGACCTACAAACACTGTATCCTACCCAGTTCGGCTTTGTTAAGGGCAGATCCTGCCTCTTAAACCTGGTTGATTTCTTTGAAACAGTCACTAAGGCCATTGACGAGGGGAAGGTGGTCCACACAGCCTACCTGGACCTCGCAAAAGCCTTCGATACAATACCCCACTTGGGCATTATAGATAAGCTCACCAGCTTAAATATAAACCCCTATGTCACTAGATGGATTGCAAACTGGCTCAAGGACAGAACCCACATGGTTAGAATTGCTGGAGCCATGTCAGACTCCAAACCAGTTACAAGAGGTGTCCCACAAGGCTCAGTCCTGGGACATCTCTTGTTCGGTATATATTTCTCGGAGGTACAGGCCAACACGGAAGGACTGTGGCTGACCAAGTTCGCAGATGACTGCAAACTGGGCGCCATAATCGACTCTCCAGCTGACACAAGCATCCTCCAAAAGGGCCTCATAGAAACAGACAACTGGTGCCAGAGCCATGGCCTCAAGCTAAATGCCAAAAAGTGTATAGTCATCCCCTTTGGCAAAAACAAAGTGCCCACAAATTACCACATAGGTGGTAATCCATTAAGTACAGAAGAAGTAATTAGGGACCTGGGGACCCAAGTTGATAGCAATCTCTCATTTGACAACCACGTGGCCAAAGTGGTTAGAAAAACATTTTATATAGCCCACCTAATCATGAAGGGATTCACATCTAGATCAGGGGATGTCATCATGCCTCGTTACTCATCCCTCATCAGGCCCATAATTGAGTACAATGCCCCTTTTGGGATGTACCTTACCAGATACCTGCAGCAACTGGAAAGACCCCAAAAGTACCTCACCAAGAGGATCAAAGGGCTCAAACAGATGCCATATGCTGCCTGGTTAAAGAAACTCCAGCTCTACTCAGTGGCATACCGCCTGTTCAGAGGCGATCTGTGCCTGACGTATAAAGCCATGTCCAACCCGGAATTAATGGACATGCTGCACCTCAGAAAATCCAAATCCCATCGAGTTACGCGCTCGAGAGACTTGAACCTCAGCACTGAAATAAATAGGACATGCTGGAGGGACAGATTCATAACCCAGAGGCTCCCTTCACTCTGGAATAAAATCCCAGTCCAGGTTAGGCAGAGTCCCTCATTGACTCTCTTCATGAGGAATCTTGATGAGTGGATGGGAGATCGTAGGTTTACCCTGGGTATCACTTCTGTGTCACTGTTAGACAGAGGCACAGTATACTAACCTCGAAAAAGGGCATAGCAAAATAAATTTAAAATGGGTGGCGAAAGCCAAACACATTCTGGCTAGGCTTATAAATGCCCTAGGGCAGATAGCCTTGTATGAACCTATGAACCTATGAACCTATGAAAGGCACTTATTTTACACAAGGGGTCAAAAGCCTGGTGAAACTTTTGCAGCATATATATAACTGACCTGAGAAATAAAGCTAAAATGTGCAGATTTGGTGACTTAAGGGAAGAGTTGATAAAGGACAGACTTATGTGTGGCATAAAAGATGATGCTGTGAGAAAGATTTTGCTTTGTGACAGTGATTTAACTTTAAATAAGGCCAAGGAGATTTGTCAGATATATGAACTCAGAAAAGCACACAAATATGCTTACAAATGAGAGCAGCTCTAGAAGGCACAGTGATAAAGCTCATGTTGATAGTATGCAGCACATTATTAAAAGAGACAGGCCCAGGCACATGGCAGCTGTAACCCCTGCAGCACTCAGTGGTAAACCCCAGAACTTTCTAGCACATTCCAGAGTTCTCAGTGAAGTATAAGAGTGAGTCTGCAAACTCAAAGCAAAGGCCTCAATCTAGTTTCACTGTCAACTGTCGCATTTGTGCTGGTAATCATGAATCTAAAAGGGAAAAGTATTTAGCTTTTGGTCACCAATGCTACAGATGTAATAAATGGAATAACTTCAAAAGATTTTGTAAATCAAAAAGCCCACATTCATTTACTAAAAGGGAACATTTTAAGAAATTAGTTGATCAGTTAGATAGTGGCAACAGTACTCTTTATGTTGATTGTGTGTCAGTGCTTCATGAAGCGGTCAATGCAGGTGATTTACGGGCAAAGAATGAAGTATTTTGTACTATTCGGATAAATGGCAAACCCATACAGCTCAAAGCTGATACAGCCTCCAAGTACAATGTTATTTCAGCAGAAGCATTTGCTAGAGTGTGTAAAGGTGAAAGGCTTGATTTGGCAAGGTGTGCAAATCTTGTTGCTTATGGAGGTAAAGAAATTCAAACTGAAAGTTCAGTAGTGCTTTCATGTTACTCTGCTGGAAGATGTTAAGACTTATTATTTTATGTGGTCAAGAGGCATGTTCGGTTATTAGGGCTCACAGACTTTTTAAAAATGGGACTGCTTTGACTTAACAAGGAAGTCCACCATGTTAGCTTGAAAGACCACTATTCTAATTTTGCCCAACACAGTTTTTCTACCTTATGATGATCTTTTCCAGGGCAAACTAGGCAAACTTCCAGTTGTGTACTCCATGAAGTTAGACCCAGAGGTCAGTCCAGCTATCAGGCCAGCATGCAATGTTCCAATAGTCATGCAAGTTAGAGTCAAAGCTGAGTTAGATAAAATGGTGTGACAAGGTGTTATTTGTCCAGTTCAAACTCCAATTGAATGGGTATCTTCCATGGGGTCTACTTCATAACATTGAAATTTCATAATGTTGAATTTCATAGCACCGAGACCATAACATCGAAAATTCAAAATACTGCAAACCCAAAACATTGCAAACTCAAAACACTGAATGTGTGCTTCATAACATTGAAAACTACAATGCACAAATAAATAAGATTCCCTCCACCTATAACAATACCTAACTAACAAACACACATTCTACTACATTTCTGCAAGGGGGCAAGCCCCCCTGCACCCCCATGTGGGTGGGCTCTGCCCCCCACACACCCTGGTACATTAAATATACCAACTCCAAGATCACACTACCATGGAAAAAAGTTGATTTCCTAACCTCTTATAAAAGAGGCTCATGGAATATACACAAATGACCCCTTAAGGACATCAAGTGTTTCGGCTATATGGCTTCTGAATGCCCATTACTTTTTCTTGCAGTTTTTAATGAATTTTTTTTGTGTGACTTTTTTACCCTCCCATCCACAATTGCTCCCCAAACCTAAAATTCCCATCTCCCTCTCTAATCCTACAATTCATGCTCCACTCCCCGTCTCTGTTCTTAAACCTAACAGCACCCTCCTGGTTCCCCTTTCCCATTTACCTAGTCTATGGTGAACACTTGCTTGCACCCATCAAGTGTGATCAGCTGGTCAGATGGGGTTATATCCTTTTCAGTCCCTGGCTGCGAGTTAATGGAATTTGAGCAGCTGGAGCTTAAGTGGCTGTAAGGATCCTGTGACAAGCCCCTTAGTTTAGCAAATCATTTGTAATGTATCATATACTATTCTTTATTATATGGCTATGCCATCTGAATTTACAATGCATTTGACTGACCTTTGCAGCAATAATTAGAACTACTTTTTTATTCAAGTGATACAGACTATATATCTGGAAGGCCTTCTCACAATGCTGCCAAACTTAGCTACATACTCAGTTTATGCCAAAGCAGTCAAAGAGATTTTTTCCTCAGAACTATTCATATTTAAGGACACAACAACACATTTTGAACACAGGTACTAGTTTCTTTAGAAGTTACTTTAAAATTCCCAATATGTTTCGTACAGTAATCAGAATTCAACCCATTTTGACAACGTTCTTGTTTTCATCTTCTTGCTCTGCTTTGAAATGTTACCATTAGATATCATCTTGCACTGAGGATGGTGAACTCTGGGACCACTGTTCATCTGGAAAAGTGAGAATTCCATTCAGATGTTTCTCCCTAACTGGCATGAAATCCTCGTTATCTGGATACAGCTATATTATTTGCCGTCATCTTATTTGAGGAGCTAGTGTTCAGATTATTTTTCATCTTTATTAGCATTCTTTTATTTTAAACCTGGCATTTCTTGCTCTTCTGTCATAATATTTATTTTGAATTTGTCTTTTCTTCAGTTTCTTCAGTGTCTCAGTATTGATAATATGTTGCAGTAATATCATACATTTTGATATGAGTCATTTTCTCATTAATTTCCATCCTGTGAATCTTAAATAAAAAACTGAGAAAAATAAGTATCTGATATATTATTTAGATAACCACAGCAGCAAACTGCAGGTGAAGGGATACTTGGGGCAGTGTATGGATTTTTTTATTTATTTATATTCTTGGTGCATCATTAAGTTTTTCTACACTTATAGCACATCATAAAAGCTACTACAATTCCCTTACTTATTATATGTATGCTACTAACTAAGAGCTAAAATATAAGTACCCACTACAAATAAGAACTAATGCAAAAGTTTATACTCTGCACTCACAAAAGGTAGATACTGACTGACACTCCATAAAATGTCATAACCTATTAAAAATAACACCCAAACACAAATTTAGACTTAGGTCAACTTAGAAATGTAAAATAAAAAATAATAATAATAAACTGTCACATGGACTACATTTTTTATTAACCACAATCCAAATGATTAATACTAACAACAATAACAACAATAATAATAATAATAACAATAATAATAATAACTTTATATACTGCATGCACAAAATCCACACACCCCTACACCTCCTCCTAAAATTAACCACTGTTCACCTAAATCAGCTCCAACCAATAAAAGGTATTTTTACTGGAATAGAAAAAGTTACAGTAAAATAAAAATAAATAAAGTAAAACACTGGCAACATTATCAGCAAATGTAACTGTTCTATCTAAACAAACTAAATACAGACTTAACAAAAATGTTACCAAATCATAAAATTAACAAATTCTAATAAACTCTTCACTAAACTACAAAAAGTAAAAAAAAAATGATCTATTACCACCAGTTCATTTACCTCAGAGAAGAGTACAAAGCCAGTCACGGGAATGCCACATTCAAAAAGCATTCTCAAACTACCTAAAGCTCTATTTAAGTTCAGTCTAGGTGTTATCCAAAGAAGTTAGTACAATCAAATGTTTTGATTCAGAGTGCTGTTTTGGGGTGAATAGGATCTGTTTTGATTTCATGGGGATTTAGGAACAGTTGAGAGTTACAAAGCTATTATTTGATAGATGTGAGAGATTTGTGAGTAATTTGTTTTGGGTAAGTTTGTATAGGCTTTGGGCTGAGAATGGAAGAGAAGAATCATTAGCGTACTGTACAATGGAAGCATATTTACTGGATTTGTAGCGATCATTCATAAATATGCTGAAAAATAGTGAGCCAAGGGGAGATCCTTGAGGCACCCCAACTCCTACAGGAAGAATGGAGGAGTAAGATTATTTCCATTTTACTACTTGAGATCTCCCGTTGAGGTAGCTGTCAAGTCACAAAATGGATGGGACGCTAAAAACAAGGGTACAGAGCCTTTGAATGAGTAACGTGTGAAAGACTGTGTCGAATGATTTTGACAGGTCAAGGAAAACTGCAGATATAAAGTTTACTTTATTCTTATTTTAATTTACGATTGATATGGCATTGAGGAGCGCTGTGGTCATACTATAATGTAGTCAAAAGCTGAGTTGTGTTGGGGATAGAAATTCATTTTCCTGGATTAACTACAGGAGTTGGGATTTTATGCATTTTTCAAGCAGTTTAGATAAAATAAAGAAATTGTGATTTTTATGTAGTTGGAGACATCTATTGCATTTCCATCTTTATACAATGGAAGTATATACAATTTTTTACACAGCACAGGGATATCTATTTCTTTTATGGAGTGATTTAACAGTGTAGAGATTGATACTGATGCAAGCTTTAAGGACTCAGGGGCCAGATTGTCAGGCACTACAGTTGTGGGTTTTAGCTGAAAAAATGTTGATGGTTGAAGTGGGTCAAAAGAGAAGATTGTGCTAAGGGATATTAATGTGTTGAGGTTTTGTGGCTGTTGTAGGGGTGGTGTTTTGCAAGAGAAAAAGGTAACTACCTATATATATAATGATTTTTAAATTGTGAGGAAGTCCTCTCATTGTTTGAAGAAGGGTAGATTGGTTAGTATTACCAGGAAACAATAGTTGATTGATGGTACTGTGAGGCTATACTCTTATTATTTGAAAAAAATGTAGGTTGGCTGATATTAATAAGATCCAATAACTGACCGATAGAAAACCCAAAATGTTCAGGGGTTTTAAGGTGGAGTTTTGATGATTTGTGTAATACATTTTATCATGTTTTATTTTCTGTTTAGTTAAAATTTGGAGCTGTTTAAATTTTTTTACATGTTTGTTGGAATTAAACTTTTTCCAAACTTTCCATACCTTATCTCACCCCTTCATTAATTGTTTTGTATCCTTGGATAGCTAGGGTGCTGGGTTTGTTTCAATTCTTTTTGTTCTTATGTGGGTATGTATGTTTAGAATGTTGAGGAAAGCAGCAGTATTAAATAAAGTTACTCCTTCATCTAGTAGGAATGTATGTAATAGTTTCCAATCAAAGAGTTTTAAATTAGAGGTGAAAAATTCTTTGTTGAAGGCAGAGAGATTTCAGACTGAATTGCACTGATACTATCTTTGTAAGTTGGAATGGTATCTCATTACAAAGGTAGGTGGGTGGTCACCAAGGGTAACTGGAGGGAGCCACTGGAGATTACTTCGATTGGAAAGTTAGTCAGAATCCAGTCAATGGTCGGTTGTCTGTCAATGTTTTTGTTGCAGCAAGCAGAGGAGGAGTTACACTGAAGTAGACCATAAAGGTTTATAGTGTTATTTAAAGAGTTATTGGTGATTGTTTTCCAGTTAGTATTAAGGTCTCCTGGCATAATTGTTTCATATGGAATATTTGTTGACATCCAGTAAAAAAAACCTCTTCTGCTATCTTAGTATTTTGCTGGGAGGTATATATATATATATATATATATATATATATATATATATATATATATATATATATATATATATATATATAATGCCTATGAATTTGTATTGGTTAACTTTAAGTGTTGAGACAAGAATTTCTGCAATTATTGAGTGATAGGAGGCTACTTAGATGTAAGGTAATTTTGAAGGTGTTTTCAGTAAATAATGGCCACTTCACCTCCTTTTTATGGGTCTATTTAGCCATAAGATATATTTCTTAATTTTTAACTTTTGGAAGTTTTGAGTGGCTACAATGACATTAGAGGAGTGCTGTGCTATTCATGTATGGCATTTTGTGATTGTGTTCCTTATATTACATAGGTTAATGTTACAGAGGTGTAGGCCTAGTGAGTGTATTGCGTTTTTGGAGCTGTGGATTGCAGGATTCCATAACAGTATGGTAGAGTTAAGTGAATCTATGTTTCAAGCTGGTTTGGAGTGAATATCACCACAAAGAAGTAGAAAATGACAGTATAGAGTGTATGGAAATAAGTATTTCTGTTTAGTTTTTAAGATGTAGGCCTCATTTGTGAAATTTAGAGATTTGGTTGTGCTGGGTTATGCTGCAAACATGCAAGATGGTGAGGTTGATTAAGGTAGCAGTTACAGAGAAATGGCTGTGTGTGGTGTTATTGGAATCTGTGAGTGTGTCTGAGCTGAGCAGGTGAAAGGTGTCTGGTAGATGCTGAAAAGATATCGAGTATGCAATTAGAAGTAGAATGTTTAGGATGAAAAGCTGTATATTCAACATGATGAGTAAAGAGATTGGGGGAAAAGAAAATAAGAGAAAAGAAAAGAAAAGAAAAATTAGACAGGGTCTACAAAAGAGCAGTGACTGTATGTAAGTAGTAAAGAAAGGAGTGTACTGGACAAATGTGGCATTATACTATAAAGTGTGGGGGTTACTAGATATGAGAGTGGTATAGACAGAGAGTGGTGAGAGGGGTTGCAGTGGTTGGGATTCTGACCAAATGATATTTAGGATGGTGGAGGGAGTGGTAAGTGAACAAGCGAGATCAATTATAAGCATGAAAAGAGTGGGAGGTGATAGAAGCTGCAGTTGTCTGTGACTGGGTAGTTGTGGTAAGGAGGTGATAACATTAGAACAGAGTGTTTTGATAGGTGGTGGTTTGGTAAGTGGATAGAGGTGGTTAAGTTTAAAATTGGAGTAATTGGGGCAGGTGGGAATTGGGGCAGGGTAGGGGAGCAAAGTGAGCCTGAGTGGAGCGAGGATGAATGGAGCAGAGCCTAATCCACACTAGATGGATTCCCAGGCATTAATGTAAGTATTAGTCTAGCACCCATTCTTAAGCTTAGACATATTTTGGGCTAACTAGTAAACCATTGTTTAGGTTATTTCAGTTCATAATTGGTTTTAGAACTAATATATGTGGAGTGTCTTAGTGTTTTTTTATTATTGTCATATTTTTGATATTTGTTTACTATGCATTATTTTATGAATGTTCTGACAATGATATTTATGATATGCTTTGGTGGCTTCTTTTTTAAGTGACCAATAATTTAAAAAAAATGTATTTAGGTGTGTTGTTTCTTTAAAATTTGTGTAAGTAATTAGGAACAGGTTTATCCATTGTACCATTATAATTGGAAATGTTTTTATAAGGCCCATTTGGGTTACTTCATTGTTCTGAAGAAGTCCGTCACATTAGGACGAAACCTGGGTTAACAGATTTGTGCCTTGGTGTTTGTGCTTTGCTACCAATAAATACTCTTGGACATCCTTATCATCAGTTTTTATTTAGTTTGTGAAACAGTTCGTTGTTGGTTGATTGTCTTTGTTTGGATGATATGGAGTCCAATGCTAGTATCTTGGAACTTTTGCAAAAGATTAATGACCAATTACAGGAGCATACCATCCAGATAGAATCGTTGGTGGATGAGCAACAGGAACTAGGATATGGTAATGACATTTACGGCAGTTTGGGTATACCCTTAACCCAACCTACACAAATTGTTCTAACCTCTGACAATAATCAAGAAGCCACATCAAATAATATGGAAAGTATTACAAGGGTCCGAAGGGATGGAAAGGTTACTAGTAATTAAAATATTTCAACGTGGAAGCAATTCAACTACAATTTCCGACAAAGTGATTATAACAATGAGCAGAGTAAAGATACCACAAACTCATCCTTAAATGATCAATTAAAAGTTTTTGAAAATAAATTCTATTCCCTTAAAAAGTACAGCTTAAGAATAACTATTTAATCAGGAATATTGAATTGAAAATGGTGCCTAAGGGTCTGCGAGCATGGAGGTACCCTAATGGTGTTGAAAATTATAGTGAAATGCTCAAAGAAGTTCATTCATTATACGATAAAACGGGGTTGGCCTTAATGGATATAATGTTAAAATTTAATAATGTCAAGGTGGAAAAGCTTACAGCTGAATTGGAACTTGTTAATGAAAAAATAGTTAACGATCTTCTTTTCGATCATTACATCACAAATTATGGCAATATATTGGACAAAGTTGAAGAGAATTGTCGTGTTATTTTTTCACGTAAAATTAATAAAATAAAGAGAGATACGAGAATTTATGCCACCAATACAGTTTATCCACTTTCAGAAGGCAATAGGGAACATCATAGAATGAATGAGAGTTCCACCAATAAGAATCCAGTTGAGTATGAAGCAAGCACGTATGCTATGAACACACAGGAGGGTACTTCTAAACAATATCGGTTGGCTGCGAGCCCTTTAGAGGAAGGTCCACAACATTTAGAAAGGTTAAAAGACAGGGAATATATCAGCGAGCAGACGTCTTATCAGAGACAAGGAGCACACCCGAAGACATGGTATACGAACAAGGCAGGCAGTTCAAACAGTACCTGGTACCGTTAAAAAGTTAAGGTCCAACAGCCAGTTTATAAGTAGAAACTTTGTACAAGCTTTTAATAACTCTAATGTGGACACAACAGTTACTTTTAATGGTCTTGGGGCTGGAAAACATGTTGGCAGTTTGGGTGAAAATGTAGTGAGTCAACAACAAGGGCCAGTGCTGGATGTTGTTAACAATTTCCATGTTCAGACGTTCAGTGAGGCTTTGCCCGCTGAAAGTGACTGCCTGAAAAGAATTATATTTTCACCCATTTCATTATTTCAAAATGGAGAAGTCTCTAGCTGTTTCAAGACTAGTTCAAATAACTTTCTTAATGGTGATAGTGTTTTTTGACAACGCGCTATTAATGGGGGGTTGTAATTGTGTTTTGTGAGATTGTGTTTACTCCATCGAGGAAATGAACACGGTTAATAGTGTTAATTATAATTCACAACAGATAAATGTGAATGAATTGGTTTTTGATAACAGCATGCTAGCGAATGATGTTGAAGCATTTGATATTAAAGCAATAGATGATAATATGGGTTTGAATATTAGTTCTGTTGGGGTTGATTCTGAAACATCTTTTTCTAATAATATCCAAAATGTTTCAAACCTCACTTATGATACTTTGATGAATTTAAGTATATATTCCACAATCAATAGCAATGATAATTTGGCATCTGGTGGTTATAATACACAGGATGGGCCTGATTATATTGATGTTAATAGTTATTCTTCCCAGGCCTTGAATAATGCCATGTGTTTAAGTAATGAAATTAATAATGATGCTAATTTAATTGTGGAATTAATGTGTAATGAATTGAATGATATGGTATTTTCAAAGTCACTAAGTGATCCTAATGTTATATCTAATTCCTATGATGATTTCAAGGTATACAACTATTCGAAGTATGAATTTAGTACTGAGCATGTCAATTTGTTGTCAAAAGGGTTTACTTTTGTTCCATGCAGGAAGGGTAACATTGTTGACATGCTAATTGATTTGAAAACATTTATTCGGAAAATTAATTTGTTAATGTGGTTCCCTGATAGAAGTGACACTTTTGGGCATGGGGGTTAGTTAAACCAAGTACCTTTAACCCCCCCCCCTCACTAATCAAACAGTAGCCTTATTTGAAAAAGCTTGTGAAATGGATATTAGAGCATATAAGAAAAAGTGTGGTAGGCAGGATTTTAACAATTTGACGAAGAAGGAAAGTGAATTGTTGGGTTTGTTAATTAATAATAGGGAAATACGCATAATGAAACCCGACAAAGGGAATGGAGTAGTAATTGTGGAAAGAAATGACTATATTGATGTCATTACGGATATGCTCATGGAGGAAATTTACACGGAGAGTAGTATTAATGAAATCAATATTAGTTATAAAAAATTGATATGCTTCTTGATGACATGCTATATCAAGGACAGATCAGTGAGAATGAACATGAGTATTTATTGAATCCATTTCCAGTAGTAAGTAGTATTGTTGGGATCCCAAAAATCCACAAAGGCCTTAATAATATCAAATTTAGGCCGATTGTGGATGGAAAAAGAAGTAAAACATGTTTCATAAGTAAATTTTTGGATCATGAGTTGAAAAGGGGTTTGGTTGCCTTTGACTATATATCAAGAGATTTGTGGAATTTTTTAGAAAAACTAAAAACAGTTAGGATTACTGACAATATTATATTTCTCACAATTGATGTGTGTAATGTATTTACCGTCATTCCCCATGATACGGGTCTTGTTTGGTTAGAAACCCAATTGGTTAAAACAGGTGTTTACAATCAAGATCAAATAAATACATTCATAACACTCATGGAAGCCGTCCTTTACAATAATTATATATTTTTTGAAGGCCAATTTTTTAAACAGTCAACGGGAGTGGCTATGGGGGCAGCGTGTGCCCTCATTTATGCGAATTATGAAATGGCATTTTGGGAACAGGAGTTTGTGTTCCCAATGGAATATCATAAATGCATAAGGCAATATACGCACTTTTTGGATGATATTTTTATTGTATGGGAAGGCAACAATGAGGAACTTGAAGAATTTATTAAATGTATAAATAATACTGTTGATTTTTTAAAATTCACTTATCAATATAGTATGGAAACTATTTCATATTTGGATGTACGATTAACCATTGATCAAGTTAATAAATGTATTATATCTGACATATAAAGGAAAAGTACTTTTTCTAATTCATATTTAGACTTTAATAGTTTGCATCCTCTCCACCAAAAAAGAAGGATAATCAAAGGACAAATGGTTAGAGCTGTGAGGATGGTGAGTGATGATGATGCCTTTATAAGGGAAGTGGATTATATGAGGTTATCCAGAGGATCTTTGTTATAATGTCAAAAAAGAAGTAGTGCATAAAAGATCAATTGTTTTTATCAAGCTATTATAAAAATGAATATTAGTACTGACATCAATAAATTAAATATGAGAAGTAATAATTAACAAGATGTTAGTACAAATTTGATTTTTATTATTACCTATAAACATGATTTTGAATGGTATATTGAGATGGTGAAGAAAAATTGGGTTTTTTTCCAACTAGACAAGCAAGTGACCAAGAAAATAGGGGGGTACCCAAGCTTGTCTTTCGAAAAGACCAATCCTTTAAAGAGCTTTTATATAAGGATGGTGGGTTCAATACAAATAAAACTAATAAGAAGAATGGAAATTTTAGATGTGGTAGATGTTCTACTTGTAAATATATGTTATCAACAGGGGAATTTTTTAAGATTAATCATTATAAAATTCCCGTTGTAGGACATTATGAGTGTTACACACAGAACATGGTTTATGTTGCACAATGTCAAGAATGTTCCGCATTTTATGTGGGAAAAACAGCTAGATTATTCAGGGAATTAGGGAGCATGTTTTGGATATAAAACATAGTAAAGTTACCAATGCCCTAGCAAGACATGTTATGGCAAATTCGGGTCATGAGTTCAGGTTCTGTGTGATACAGCACCTGAGGAAAGATATACAAGGAAAAACTCTAGATATCCATTTGGATATATGTGAGTTAAAATGGCAACTACAGTTAGATGCCCTGAATTTTCCAGGCATTAATGAAAGTATTAGTCTAGCACCCATTCTTAAGCTTAGACATATTTTGGGCTAACTAGTAAACCATTGTTTAGGTAATTTCAGTTCATAATTGGTTTTAGAACTAATATATGTGGAGTGTCTTAGTGTTTTTTTATTATTGTCATATTTTTGATATTTGTTTACTATGCATTATTTTATGAATGTTCTGACAATGATATTTATGATATGTTTTGGTGGCTTCTTTTCTAAGTGACCAATAATTAAAAAAAATGTATTTAAGTGTGTTGTTTCTTTAAAATTTGTGTAAGTAATTAGGAACAGGTTTATCCATTATAATTGGAAGTGTTTTTATAAGGCCCATTTGGGTTACTTCATTGTTCTGAAGAAGTCCGTCACATTAGGACGAAACCTGGGTTAACAGAGTTGTGCTTTGGTGTTTGTGCTTTGCTACCAATAAATACTCTTGGACATACTTATCATCAGTTTTTATTTAGTTTGTGGAACAGTTCATTGTTGGTTGATCCTAATCCACACTAGACCCTACATTGTCTCAGAGAACAGCCTATAAGTGGAGCTAAATGGAGAAATAAGGTAGGATAACACAATTTAACCTATGAAATTAAGCAGTGCAAATAAAACAAAAAGGAAGCAGTTTACAAGTTAAGAACAGAGTACAGGGGGTTAGGACCTCAAAGTGACAGCAGTTTCAATGCTGGTCTTCAGCCATAATACTTTCCTATTTTGAAGACCACATACACGGATATAATACAAATTTTAAATACATACACTTCAAATTTTTAAACTTAGTGCTGACTGCACCTTTCAGGATGAGTTGCATTGGTAGATAGAAGGCAACTCATATGTGAAAGAGATGGATGGGAGTTATTATCTATTTGAAAGTGTGAAACTAGAAAGAAAAGAAATGAGAGTTTGGTTAAGAGGAAAAAGGGTACAAAAAAGAAGCAGCTGGATTTTGAAAAGTATGGATATACAGGAAGGTAGAACTGCATAGCATAGAATTCTGAGGTAACGATGACAGTAGTGTCAATTTATACTCTAAATGAAAAGACTGGGCTATGCAGATTGACCGCAGCATTAAGAAACCAACAGTAATTAGGTAGCATGCTAGCATGCTGTATTTACAGAATATGAAATCAACAAAAGTTCGCTTTAGATTTGAGCTTTAAAAAACAGCACTTATATTATGAAAATATTGCATATTAAATGTGTTCTGTATTTTTAAATCACAACTATTATGACACTTGTATAAGTTGGTGTTGTCTTTCGGCTTTTCCCGGTTAGGGTTCGCCACAGCGGAACTCCGGTCCGCTAATGATTGGCAGTAGATTTTCACGAACACCGAGGTACCAGCTCGATGTTCAACCTTCAACGAAGGCATGCCCATATCAACCGCTGGGAGGACATGCAGACTCCACACAGAAGGCACTCCCTGCACTCCAGCCGAGAATCGAATGGGAGAACCTCTTGCTGTGAGGCAACAACGCTACCGCTGCACCACCGCGGCATATACAGTACTCATTTGTGAATGTACACAGCTTGAGGGGCCACATGCCAAAACAGGACAAGGGGACACATCAACAGAAGTTGCTGTATGCAGATGATTGGCATTATAGGCAAAGTCTGAGCAAGAACTTCAGCAAAGGATAGGGGAATGGAATGCAAAACTGAAGGCATATGGGATGAAACTGAGTGCAGATAAGACAGTTGTAAGGGCAACAAATGGGGTAATTCAGAAGAAGATGAGATTTGAGATAGAAGGAAAAATTGTGGAACAGGTTAACAGATGCAAGTAGCTGGGAGGGGTGGTTGAGGAGAAGGGAAGTCTGAATGAAGGGGCTGCAGCCAAATGGCATAGTGTGAATGATAGAAGGATGCCAAAAAGCTAAAAAGTAAGGTGTACAAACAGTAGTGCGACCAGTGTTACTATATGGTACAGCAATCTGGTCAGTAAAGGCGGAGCAGATGAGGAAGCTAGAGGTGATGAAGATGAAGTACCTGAGATGGGTGGTAGGATGCACACTGTGTGCCAGGCAACAACATTAAGACAGCAGAGCAGAAGCCAAAGGAGCTCCCTTTTGCAGAGAAGGATAAAGAGAACAGATTACAGTGGTTCAGGCACATGTACAAAAAAAGCAGAAGACAAGCTGGTGAAGAAGATTTGGGACAGGCAGAAAGAAGCAAGAGGAAATAAGGATTTCCAGCAAAGAGGTGGATAGATTGCAAGACAGAAGACCTGTGACAGTCAGGCGTGACTGTTGAAGAAGGTAGGAGAGTGGCATTGAATTGAGAGAGGTGACAACACTTGACATGACATCCCAACCCCATGTAGAAATTTGGATAAAAAGGGGGTTGATGATAATGAGGCAGATGATGACAAAACTCAAGGCTTGTCCCACTGGCTTCCATATATTCCACATATGCTTTTGTTGTGTATATGTATTCACTTCACAAACAGAAATGTATTCAGTTCACATGTAGATATGAATTCAATTCACATGTAGATATGAATTCACTTCACATGTAGATATGTATTCACTTTACATATAAGCATTTCTTCACTTCCCACATAGGTAGTTTTTCATTTCACATGTACATATGTGTTCACGTCTCTCGCAGATATTCACTTCACACATAGATATGCATTAATTTCACACATGTATATGTACTCACTTCAGACATAAATATGTATTCAGTTCACATGTAGATATTATTTATTTATTTATTTTATTTTTCATTTATTTACTAGGTTAGTCCGACTGGACACAAGGTGACCATTTTCTGCAGAGGCCTGTGGAGAAAAGCTCCAATTACATAGTAAAAAAATTATAAAAAAATAATAAAAATAATAAAAAAGTATATAAACATAGCTATTTTGTACAAACAGCATAGAACATATAAAAGGAGTAAAAATCAGAGTTTTACAATTGATGCGCATGCAGTGGTTAGAATATTGAGAAACAATTAAATAAGATATTATAGAAGAAATATAGAATTGTTTGAACATAAATTCAAAAAGTAGTTTCCATAGACAAACATTGTCATAAACTGGAAATCATAACTATAAAGGTGGCCTAAACACCTGGTTCACAGTACTATGCACTAAGTGAAACTACACAGTACACCTATGATCTAGGGATGTTGAAAGTCAGGAACAGGTGAAATTAGTCTGGTTCTGTACAGGAACATATCCAAGTTTTGAAGATGAGATCTTTTAGTGGGGATTTGAATGTATGTTTACTATTTAGACATGTAATGTCAGGGGGTAGAGAGCAACTGCATAGAAATAAAGAGATTGGCCTGAGCTATGTAAGCAATTGGTAGCAGTCAGTAGGCTGGTACTGGAAGATCTTAGTTGATGCACAGTATTATGGAAGGTGAGCAGACCAGAGAGGGCAGGTATTTTATTTGGTTGATATAGCAGCTGATGGGTCAGGAAATGTTGATTTTATTTTAGTAGGTTAGGGAGTTCTAACCATCCTGGTTGTCTTAGGGAGAAGCAGTGATGAGAATGAAACTTAGCATTGGTTGCAAATTTTGAGATTTTATTGTAGAAGATAGATAGTTTCAGAAGGTCAGATTTGTTTAGATTAATTAGAACTGGGGAAGCATATAGTACGGTGAAGAGTAGATGGGTACGAGAGAAAGTGATTCGGGATTCCTGTGTGAGGAAGCTTTTGCAGCAGTAGAGTGAACCTAGTTTTTTATGAACATTTGGCAATTGTTAGTGCTATATGTTTGTTGAATTTTAGGTTTTGGTCAATAGTTACACCTAGTAGCTTGGCTTGGGTTACTGATGTGATAAAGGTGTTGTTGGAGGATGTTATTGAGAATGGTGAGGTAGGGGTAAAATATTTGGATGGGTGGAAGATCATGAGTTGGGTCTTAGATGGGTTTAGTATGAGTTGGGAGGAATTTAGCCATTTTTCTATAGTAGTGAAGGCTTCCTAGGTTCTATCTTGGAGTAATTGTAGAGAGGTGGCTGAGCAAATAAGGGTGGTGTTATCAGCATACTGTACTATATTAGTTTGTTGGGTAGCCGAGGGAAAGTTATTGGTAAAGATGGAAAATAGTAAGGGACCAAGAATGGATCATTGTGGAACAACTTGTTCCACTGGGAGGAGAGGTGAGAGAGAGTTATGCCATTTAACAGCTTGTTGCCGGAGGGACAGATAATTTTTAAACCGCAGTATAGAGGAGTTATCCAGATTGAGCTGAGGGAGAGTTGATAGTAATTTGCAGTGGGATACTGTGTCAAATGCCTTTGACAGGTCTAGGAAGACAACAGATATTAAGTTACTGAGATTTCTTTGTTGGGTGACGTGGTCAGTAAAGGATATAAGGGCAGAGGTGGTATTATGCTTTGTCCGAAATCCATGTTGGGAATTTGCTAGCAAGTTATATTGAAGAAGACGATTCAGTATTTGGGTGTGTACACATTTTTCTAAGATTTTTGATATGGGAGATAGTATAGCTATGGAGTGATAATTACTAAGTTCTGTCGAGGATCCACCTTTATGTAGGGGGATGATGTAAGAAATTTTACAGAGAGAGGGGACAGGGTGTTTAGCTAATGATCTATTGATGAGTATGGAAATAGGGTAGGCGATGGCAGAGGCGGCCATCCTGAGGTAATCAGTGGGGAGTTTATCAGCAGCGAGAGTGGTGGGTTCAATTTAGCAAGGTGTTTACGAAGTAGATCAACTGGAACTGGTTTGAGAGATCATTGGGTGTTGGGCTTACGGTGACAGTTTTGCATTTTGGGGGTATTTGTAGTAGTAGTAGTAGTGGGGAAATTGTTGAATACATTTTGGATGGAGGATGTGAAATAGTCATTAAACTGAGTGGCAATATCATTGTTATTACCTTAATGTTAGGGTTTGGGGAGGTGATTTTTGCCTGGTTGGAGAATGTGGTTGATTGCGGACCAGAATTTTTGTGGATTGTTGTAGTGAGTTTTTTGTAGCTGGATAAAATAACTTTTTTTGTCATTGTGTATTTGTTTTTTTTGCTTTGTTTCTGAGCTCTAGGAAGTATTGTCGATTTGTACTTGTTTTGTTGGTACGCCATGTTATCCAAGCTATGTCTTGTTGTTTGAGTAGTGATCTTGTGTCCTTTGAGATCCAGGGGGCTGGGTTGGTTTTAGTACGAATTATACATTGTGGGGCCATAAGATTAAGGATACCTAAGAAGGTAGTATTAAAGTACTCCATGGCTTCCTCTAATGGTAGAGTTTTAAGAAGTGACCAATTTATTTTTTTTAAGGTGCTGATGAATTTTTCTGGTAGGAAATTTTTGGAACAACGGATAGAAAGTAGGACGGGGGGTTTTATGGGTTTTGTGTGCTGTCTTAGTATGAATGTGGGTAGGTGATCACTGAGGGAGTGGGGTAACATACCAGATATATTGGCAGATGAAGGGTTGTTGGTTAGGATCCACTCTAATATGAATTCCTTTTTGGTGGATTTTTCTGTACGGGTGGAGGTTTGGATAAGCTGTGTGAAGTTAAATAGGTTTAAGTGATACTTCAGGGGGATGCCATGATAGAGGCCCAATTAATGTTGAAGTCCCCAAGGATAAGTATCTCCTGAGGGAGGCCAGTGGAAGTCCAGTGTAAGATGGACTCTTGAGTGGCAATATTGTCGCCTGGTGGTAAATAGACACCTATAATGTTGAGTTGTTTCTGCCGGTTTAATTTTATATTTGCAAACAGGGTTTCTGCATAGCCAAAAGTGGGGATATCTTTACGTATTTGTTGCAGAGTAAGGTTGTTTCTGTCAAGTAGGGAAATGCCCCCACTTCTTTTAGCTATTCAATCACATCTAAAGATGTTGTAGCCAGGAGGGGCTATGGTGGTATCTTTGATGTGGGGCTTGAGCCAGGTCTCGGTTAGGAGTAAAATGTCAGATATGTTTTCTCTTCACATGTAGATATGTGTTCACATCTCACAAGGCTATGCATTCACTTCACATGTAGATATGGATTCATTTCACACGTAGATATGAATTCTCTTCACACATAGAGAAGTTTTCACTTCACACATAGATATGTAGTCACTTTGCACAGACAGCCCATTTCCATCCCCAGTTCAATATATTTCTTCCGGCTTTACTAGTTTTATTTCTTTCAGCTTCCTCATCTGCATACATCTACACATGTTTTTATATTCCCTTACTCCCCCACTCTCCTCATTCCAATTTTATTATAACCTTTTCTAATCCTCTAACTTCACCTTCCCCAGTGCTCGAAGCCTTGACTTCTTAACACACCTGCACTCCATCATCTTCCATTTCCTTCTCACTTAACATTTCTCTATTCATCTCCATAACATAAATAATATTGCAAGTGAGCCCCTTGAAGTGCATACCTACCCAATTAAGACTACTACCTTTTAATACTCTTATGGCCTCTTTTGTTTTTCTCTGCTATTTAGCTTGCCATTCTAACGTCCTCTTATAAGTTTATAGGTTCACAGGTTTTTACTAGGCAAACAACCACAAGGGCCTTTTTAAGCCTAGCCATGCATCCCAAATCACTGAAACGTTCTGGTACCTTTGATAAGTGTAAGCAGGGGCTTGGGAGATGAAACATTTACAGGTTGCCTGTGTCCATTAGAGACATAGCTGCCAAGCCTGGGATGAATTTCCAGTTCCTCATCCAGTTGAGCAAGTTACACTTGAATTGGGTTAGGCAGGAACTCTGTTTCACATGGATGGGGAACCTGTTCCAGAGAGGGAGTAGACTCTAGGATACATACCTGTCTCTCCTGTCACATGCAAGGTTTAAGTCTTTAGAGTGGGTAATTCTGGTGCTGTTTGTTTTGTGGATATGCAGGAGGTCTATCAAAGTGGAGTCTGACAATGCCCTGTATGCCAAGCATAGATCCCCCCTCATCAGCCTGTAGGAGACAGAATACAGGGATAGGGTCTTGAGGCAGTCTGCACAGGACATTTTACTTACACCTTGTATTCTTTTAGTGAGGAACCTCTGTGGACATTCCATTTGTTGAATATGTCTGGTTAGGTACATACCAAAGGGGCATTGTACTCAATGATAGGTTTGATGAATGCCAAATACAGTGGAACAATGACTTCCTTGGACCTAGATGCCTTACCTTTGTTTATATGTTGCGCAGCATAGAATGATTTCCTCACTACTGTAAACATGTGATGGTCAAGGGCTAGATTACTGTCTATATGTGTCCCTAAGTCCCTGACTACTGGGTCAGCTCTAAGGGGTTTGTTGTCAATATGATAGTTACCAAGGGTGAATGTCTTCTTGAAGGAAACTATTATGCATTTCTTGGCATTTAGTTTTAGTCCATGGCTCTGACACCAGTTGTTTGTCTGTGTCAGTCATTCCTGGAGAACATTTGTGTCAGTGTGAGATTCAATGACAGCTCCTAATTTGCAGTCATCTGCAGATTTAGTCAGCCAGAAACCATTGACATTGTTCTTAACTTCAGAAAAGTAAATGCCAAAAAGGAATGGTCCCAGGACTGATTCCTGAGGGACTCCACTTATGACTAGCCTCTTTGTAGAGGTGTACTCCTCAATTCTAACTTCCTGGATCCTCTCAGTGAGCCAGTTGGCTATCCACCGGGTGACATACAAGTTTGTACCTAACCTCTTGAGTTTGTCAACAATGCCCAAGTGAGGTATTGTGTCAAATGCCTTGGCCAGGTAAACATAGGCAGTGTGAACCATTTTGCCCTCATTCATTGCTTTAGTCTTCTTTCGTCTTTTCCTGGTTAGGGGTTGCCACAGCAGATCACCTGTCTGCTCATGATTGGCAGTGGAGTTTTACAGTGTCGAGTTGCCAGCCCGGCCCCAACCTTACACGGAAGGCACACACATGCACGCACTCACACCTAGGGCCAATTTACAGTATCCAATCCACCTACAGCATGTCTTTGGGATGTGGGAGGAAACCGAAGCACCCGGAGGAAACCCACTTGACCACAGGGAGGACATGCAGACTCTGCACAGAAGGCACCCCAGCTGAGGATCGAACCGGAGAACCTGTTGCTGTTTAGTGGCAAAGCTTACTGCTGCACCACCGCGGCCGCCCTTATTCATTGCTTTAGTGATCACCTCAAAGAAGTCCTCCAGGTTGAGTAGGCATGACCTGCCCTTGATAAAACCAAACTGGGTTGGGTCCAGTGTCTAGAGGTTTACTATATCATTACTGATCATTTCCATGATAATTCTTTCCATGGCTTTGCATATACGACTAGTGAGACTTATGGGTCTGTAGTTTTCAGGGTCTGTAGATGGCCCATCTTTGTGCAGAGGGATGACTGTTGCTGTTCTCCATTCATGAGGCATGAAGCCTGTTTGGAGGCTACAGTTAAATAGCACTTCTAGAGGGCCCAATAGGTCATGTGTCATGCTATTTAGAAGGCATACTGTGATTGTCTGGGCCCATTGATGCAAATGCAGTGTTCTTGGCCTTAGACAGAGCATTAAGGACCTGTTCCTTAGTGATAGCAGGGGGAGTTATATTTGATGGTATTTCCTGAGGGAAGGTTGAGGGGAAGAGAGGGGTAAAGTTGGAGCTGAATTTGTCAGCCGGTACGTTTGCTATACCATCTGGCTCAGTATAGGTGGCCCCATATACAAGGAGCTCTGCACATAATTGTGTATTGCCTTTGAAGTTGTGGACATAGCTAAAGAATGCCTTGTGGTTGTCCATGGCCCTGGAATGCTAAATTTACCTCAAATTTGGCTTTGGTAGACTTTACTTGTCCTCTGAGCTGTTTATTTAGTTTGATAAGAATGTGCTTATCCTGCTGAGTGCTGCACCTCCTAATTTTTGCCATGATTTCCTTCCTTCTGTTATACAGCTGATTGATTTTATCATTCCACCAGGGTGGCTTGTTTTTTGAGTTAGTTCTGTATTTCTTTCTGGTGGGTACAGCTGCCTCTATGTAGCTATTAACATGCTTGTACGGGGTTTCTCTGAACAGTTCTGCATAGGCAGCAGTGTTCTCAAAGTTTATGGGGGCTTGAACTTTTACCAGGTTGTCACTTAATATCAGGAAATTAGCCTTAGAGTAGTTCCTGAATATTCCAGGGTTAACTGGCGGGCCAAGTTTTATTTTTACTTCAAAGGAGACCATTTTGTGGTCTGACCTTACAAGGGAAGACATTACACTAGGGAGTGTGCAGCACTCTCTCATATTAATGATGACCAGATCCAGTATGGTTGCACCCCTGGTTGGTGCATTGACAATCTGGTCCAGGGAGTCTGTGTTTACAAAATCCAGGAATCTCTGTGCCTGTATGTTTGGTGTTGTTCCTAGTTAATAGTGGGGTAATTAAAGTCGGCTATGAATACGGTATTTGGTTGGATGGTGAGTGTTTCCAATAAGTCAATAAACACTCCGACAAAAAAACAAATTACAGCCAAGGTACCAGGAAGCACCAGTAAAGATTTTGGCAGCTACGTTGTCTTGGCTCCGGTGAGTGTTTCCAATAAGTTTAAATACATGGTATGGGTTTCCTGGGACATAGAGAGGTTCCTATAGCTTGCAAGGAAGTAGTATTGGATTTTGCCTATGGTGATTTGAACATGGAGTAGCTCATGTGCATTGTCCTGTTTGACCAGTCTTGAGGTATATTTATTTTTCATGTAAATTGAGACACCTCCTCCTTTAGCCTCTGTCTGTTTAGTAGCTGGTCTAAATGGGTAGAAGGCATTATACCATTGCACTGTCGGTGTGCTGTCCGCAACTTTAAAAGCCTATGTTCTTCCAAAAGCTTTAATGTGTATCATATACTTCAACTTGAAACACACCACTTCAACCACAATGCTGAACTTACATCCTTTGGCACATAACTGAATTTTTAACATCCCCAAAGTTTCACTAAGCACTGAATCCCCACTTTCACTTTATTCAGTGTCTCCAGAGTCAAATGCACAGTTTATTATATCCTTACCTTTCTAGCAAACAACCCTACATACTAGATGAATTTTACAACTAATACTATTTTCTCTAACTTCAAGTGAAAAATAGATAACTGCAATACGTGAACACACTTAATGATGCATAATAAACTTTCCATCAATTTTTTGATAAAACCTAGACAAGCTGTAATAAATGCACTTTGTTTACAAGACTTCTGCAGTTCTTATGCCACATTCAGAAGTCATACTGCTAAGCCCATACCTTTCTTCTATTTATTTGATGCAGTTCTTACAGAATATTTCAGTTCTGCTCCGTATCTCCACATCTAGCAGCATTTCTTCATCTTTTCCTGTTATGAAACTGAGTGTCACTGCTAGGCATGGTTTCGTGATCTTAGCTGAATTTATTTACTTGATTGGTGTGAGAATGAAAGGGGTAGAACCTATTTCCAGCCTCTATGAATGATTTAACATTTGTCCAGAAGTATGCCTTTAGTCATATGATGTTTTTATTTGTTTTAAATACTTGCACTGTCTTTAATTAATAGATTAGCTCTGCTGGATCTTTCAGTTAGCCTGTTTTGGATGCAAGTTATTTAGTAGGATAGTTGCTACATACTGACACTCTTCCTTCCTGAAATATTGCCCAGATGTTCAACCAAAGCAGCAGTTTTAGTTTTTATTTATGATGTTTTCTGCAAAGGTATGCTATCATGCTCAGTATTATTTGAACTAAATGCTTCTGCTTTATTAAATAACAACTTAATACCTGACCCAAGTATAAGCAGGTAGTGTTATCCTGCTTAAAGTAGGTGAAATAAATCAAGCAGGTAGAGAAGGAGCCCTAAGAAAACTTCAACCTATATTAAAAAAAACGTTGAAGTGGAGTGTTCCTCTAACTATTTAGGATTCTGCTGGTAGGCAATTCTCAAGTTGTACTAATTCTAGTGATCCATACTTTACATGAAATATCTTCATTTTATACTGTTACTGTCTATACAAATACTTCTAAGTCCAGAAAATTAGGCAGAATCTGGTGTCAAAATGTCCCCTTCCGCCACCAAAATCAAGAGAAAAACCTGGAGTGTTCCATCTTCCATCCAGGCCAGATCAAACCAGAATAGTATATGGATGCTGCTGCTCAATGCTAGAAGCCTACATTAAAAAGGAAAAAAAACTGCCATCCTTAGAACCCAGTACGCCAAAAAAAAAAAAAAAAAAAAGATATCTGCATCATAACTAAAACATGGTCTCAGTGCAGTGAGAACATACCTTCTCTGCTAGGGTTCTATGCTCATCATATATAGATCCTATATTGAGGATATCGCTATTGCTGGTAGTGGTATATCCATATACCTAAATAACTCCTTTATCTCTAGATTTTATAGTAAGGCAGTAACCACAAACTTCTTCATATCCCAGAATCCTTACTACTTCCTGGACAATAGTAGAACCCCGTCCCATGTCACCCACAAACCATTAGGCATAACTAAATAAGTTGGAGTCTCTTACTATTTAACCAGACACTATCATACCTGGGAATTTCAATTGTCCATCTATTAACTAGAATGCTTCTACTACTACAATTAAATATGCTCAGTGTTTCTATGACTTAGTTAATGCAAACTCACAAAATCAGATTGTTTGCTTCCAGCAGTATAATTGAAAATCATTACATAATTCCATTATATACTTTAATTATGTCCACCCTAGTTAGCTCTAATCATCAAGCAGTAGACCTTGCTATTAGAAAAAGGTCTAAACTACTCAAAACCTCAACCATCTTCTGAGATTTCTCTAAGGCAATTTTACTTCAACTATATGATAATCTGATGATTTTCAAGACATTCCCCTCTCCTTGAAGGCTCTACAGCAAACACTGCTGCACCCACTGTGGGGTTCTATTCTCATCTCAATACCTGCATTGAGATACTGGTCCCTATACATAGCAAATCTAGTATCAAGTTTAGGAGTAATCCTAGCACAAAGTTCCAAAGACACACCCCTGCACAATAAGGCAGATTCACAGGCCCAAAAATTCCAAGAACTTGAAAAAAGCAAAGCCAGTAACATCAGAGCATATAAATTTTCTTTTATTGTGGCTACACCATAAAAAATAAGACCGGTTATCTATCCTCCAGGTTTTAATACCCTATTATTGTGCATGGTGGAGCATGTGTTGACCAAAGATTTTATATTCTTTCATGGTGATTGCTATTGTCAGATTCAGGGAACAGCTATGGGGGCATCTTTTGCCCCCATTTATGCTGATTTGTTTATGGGATACTTAGAGGATTTGCTGATTTAGGATAGTTTGTATAATATGTTTTTGCCTGAGATAGACATCTGGAGAAGATTTTTGGACGATTGTTGGTTAGTGTGGTGGGGTTGGGCAGATTATTTGTTTGAATTTGTTCAATATTTGAATGAAAATAAATGGGGGATAGAATTTACCCTGAATGTGGATATACAGCAGATTAATTTATTGGATGTGACAGTCACAAGGAATAGTGACAATACTTTGGCATCCGCAATATAGCGCAAATATCCACAGTACAATAATTTGTTATTCGCTACGAGTCTGCATCCCCGCCACATTATAGAAAATATACCTAAGTCTCAATTTTTGAGAGTAAAAAGAATTTGCTCTTCTTCAGATGTCTATCGGCACTTTGAGGAGGATCTTACTGAAAGATTTTTGGCTAGGGGATATCGTCCCCATAATATCAGGTGAGCCAAAAGATGGGTAGCAGGTAAAAATAGATTGGATATGCTTGTATAACATCACAAGAAGCAGGATGATGGGGATGCCATTAGGTTCGTCACTACGTATGGCCGAAATATTAATATTATTAGGGAGGTCATAGATAAAAATTGGAACATTCTGTTAGCTAGTGATCAATTATCTGGTCTTCTCATGCCTAGATGTCAATTTTCCTACAGAAGAGGGCGCATGTTGGGATCCTGCTTTAATCATTATAAATGTGGTAATAGATGTGGACAGTGTTCATCCTGTAAATATATGTTAAAAACTAAGCAATTTTCCAGTAAGAACACCAGTAAGGTTTATGATATGGGATTTTTTGCAAATTGTGGGTCATATTGGCTGGTTTACTTGGTGACATGCTCATGTACTGCCTTTTATGTTGGGCAGACTTCTAGGTCTATATGTGTACGTATATCTGAACACCTCAGTGATATTCACTTGAAGTGTATGTCAAATGCTTTATATAAACACATTGAAACATAATAATGCAAAATTTCATTTTATGGTCATTGACAGGTTCAGAAGGGATGTGATGATTAGTGATCAGCAGTATGGTTTCATGCCGGGAAAGAGCACTACAGATGTGATGTTTTCTCTGAGAGTGTTGATGGAGAAGTACAGAGAAGGTCAGAAGGCGTTGCATTGTGTTTTTGTAGACTTAGAGAAAGCATATGAAAGGGGGCCTAGAGAGGAGTTGTGGTATTGTATGAGGAAGTCAGGAGTGTCAGAAAAGTATGTAAGAGTGGTACAGGATATGTACGAGGGTAGTGTGACAGCGGTGAGGTCTGTGGTGGGAGTGAATGATGCATTTAAGGTGGAGGTGGAATTACATCAAGGATCAGCTCTTAGCCCTTTCTTATTTGCAATGGTGATGGACAGGTTGACAGATGAGATCAGACAGGAGTCCCCGTGGACTATGATGTTTGCAGATGACATTGTGATCTATAGTGAGAGTAGGGAACAGGTGGAGGAGACCCTGGAGAAATGGAGATATGCTCTAGAGAGAAGAGGAATGAAGGTCAGCAGGACTAAGACAGGATATATGTGTGTGAATGAGAGGGAGGATAGAGGAATGGTGAGGATGCAAGGAGTAGAGGTGGTGAAGGTGGATGAGTTTAAATACTTGGGATCAATAGTACAGAGTAATGGTGAGTGTGGAAGAGAGGTGAAGAAGAGAGTACAGGCAGGATGGAGTGGGTGGAGAAGAGTGTCAGGAGTGATTTGTGACAGACAAGTACCAGTAAGAGTGAAAGGGAAGGTCTACAAGAGGGTAGTGAGACCAGCTATGTTGCATGGGTTGGAGATGGTGGCATTGACAAAAAGGCAGGAGTCAGAGCTGGACATGGCAGAGTTAAAGATGTTAAGATTTGCACTGGGTGTGATGAGAGTGGACAGGATTAGGAATAAGTATATTAGAGGGTCAGCCTATGTTGAAAGGTTTAGAGACAAAGCCAGAGAGGCAAGATTACGTTGGTTTGGACATGTGCTGAGGAGGGATGCTGAGTATGTTGGGAAAAAAGATGCTAAGGATGAAGCTACCAGGTAACAGGAAAAGAGGAAGGCCTAAGATAAGGTTTATGGATGTGGTGAGAGAGGACATGCAGGTGGTTGGTGTGACAGAGCAAGATGCAAAGGACAGGAAGAAATGGAAACAGATGATCTGCTGTGGTGACCCCTAATGGGAACAGCCGAAAGAAGAAGAAGATGATGATGATGATGGTAAAGTTTGGGGGGATAGGATGAATAAACTGGGATGATATGCTATATTAAATAAAAAGGATAAGGGTTGGATCATTAAACTTGGGGGTTTATTTTCCCCAGGGTTAAATGACCACATGTAATAGATATGGTTCTGGAGAAAAAGGTGGTTGTTCCTTTAAATATGAATGTTTGTTTAACTGATGATGATTAATCATGGTATAAGTATTGGGACTCGTGCTTTTTATTTTATCACTGATGAAGGCTTGGTTGCCGAAACTGGTCTGATTTTTTATGGTGTGGCCACAATAAAGGAAAATTTATACGCTCTGAAGGTGCTGGCTTTGCTTTTTTGAAGTTCTTGTAACCCTATCACAAACAAACTCTATAACGAGATCTCATCTCTTAATAAACAGAAAACCCCATACCTCAAAAATCAAACTCAAAGTTAAACAAAGAGCTTATAAACAAATAAAAATCTCCCAAAGCTAATTATAAATTCAGATTTGCTTCCTCTATCAAAGATAACTGAAACATTCGAAACAACACCCAGCACTGCTCAGATATGTAATGGCTCCACCTACTCTGCACATGTAGACTTATCTGATCTCTTCCTGACAAATTCATCTCAAGCCCCCTATCTCCATGTAACCTACCCACACTTGGCCCCATTGTCAGCCTCCCCCCAACATCACCCCTGAAAAAGTTTTAAAGGTCCTCTCAAAGTTTAAAAATCTTAACTGCATGATTCCCAACAATATGCTGTTGCTAATATGAAGCAGTGTCTTACTGACCCACTCAACAACCTGTTCATCACTAGTCTTTCATACTTTGTGCCTTAGGCTTGAAGAGCTCTGGTGGTCCTCCTCCTAGACAGGGGAGGCCCAAAAACTGATTCTGGTAGTTATAGACCCCTTTTTGCCTGACAAACCTTATCTGCAAGGCTATGGAACACATCATTACAAATATAATAAACAGGGACATTGCCTTCCTAAATACCCTTGACCCAAATCAGTTTGAGTTTGTGAAGGGAAGAGCCTGTCTGCTTAAACTAGTTGACTACCTCAAAAATGTCACTAAGGTCTTGAATGAGGCTAAGTTGCTACATACAACTTACTAAGACCTGTCCAATGTTTTCAACATCATTTGTCACTCAGGCATCACAGATGCACTTATTAAGCTAATGGCAAACCCTTATGTTACAGATAGTAAATTGGCTTGTGGACAGAACCCAGCAAATTTAATTGGGAGGACACATTCTCCAGAACAAAAATCCTGTTATCAGCGATGCTCTTTAGGGCTTGGCATTGGATATGTTCCTGTTTACTATTTACTTCGTTTACATTAAAGCAGATGCCAAAGGCCTTTGACTAACTAAGTTTGCTGATGACTGCAAATTTGAAGCCATCATTAACTCTCCTTGGGTATTTCAGATTTTATAAGGACTAACATATACAATTAAAAAGTGCCATAATCATGATCTCATGCAAAATGCAAAAGAGTATAATATCATATCCTGTGGTAAACAGAAACACCCTTGTTTTTACCACATCCTCCTCAAAATAGACACAGCTATCAGAGACCAGGACACATTTGTTGACAGTGCGTTTTCTTTTGGACACCATGTAGCCATAGTTGTTAGAAATTCTGTAGTTTAGCCAATCTGATTACTAACTGTATTTCCTTCAGATCCAAGGATTTTATCATACCTTTCTACTCCTAACAGAATTTAATGTAATGCTACATTTGGCATGTATCTTTCCAGATACACAATCTAACTTGAAAGATCTCAATGTCGTCTCTCAAAGAATATCAAGGGCCTGAGTTCCATTGCCTATGCAAAACACCTTAAAGCTCTATCTCTCTTCTCTGTCTCATACAGACTCCTTAGATGTGATTTCTGCCTGGCCTAGAGGGCCTGAAATGATCCTCTTCTTAGTGACTTCCTTCGTAGTCTCAAATCTGACAACACCAATGAATACCTGTACCCAAGTCCTTAACCTTCACTGTAATAAAAGCCTTACTTGTTGGCATGATAAGTATCGTTGTGAAGGAATTCTTCTCCTCTGGAACAGATTTCCCTTTCATACTAAACAAAGTAGTTGCCTCAGTCTCTTCAGATTCAGTCTGAATGATTTCATGGATAAGTGCAAATACATCCCCACAAACCCTGATGTAAAGGATCAGTAAGAGGTGGGAACTGCAGTGGCCAAGGCTACAAATGATCTTCCTGGTCTACTGCATAGTAACAACCTATGAACCTATGAACTAACAGAAGTACTGGTATAATCTACACAGTAACAAGACCCTGGCAAGAAACAAAATGTACAGAATAAAATAAACAAAAATAACATGTATTATGCAATGTATTATTCATAGTATAGCAAACATTGAGTGAAGGCTATTATGGTATTGGAAGGCATTCTTTCAAAACAGATATTACTGAAATTGAAGAAAACACTTACCAATACTGAAGAAATCAACATACTATACCCACTTATAAAAGTAAATATGCAGAAAGATGATGGAAAGTGTGAGTCATAGATAATAAACAACCTTGTGGTGGAAACCTAATAGTATTAAGATGGCCTGCCAGGAGAAATATGGGTGCAAGCATACATGTTGGAAATGAGAAAAAAAGTAGAATACATATTTTTTAGGAATGAAAAGCCAAAGCAGATGATGAAATATAAGATTGAACTGAAGCAACAAACTTACTGCAACATGTATATGCTTCATCTGGTAGGTTATGAGTAGTGGATATATGAAGAATGAAGTTTACAAAGAGGTAAGAAAGGAGCTAGATGTGAGATAAGGGCTGAGGAGAGAGAAATAAGATATATTATGTATGCCCTCTTTCTCCTTTGTTATTTGTGTTATATTTAGAACCATTGGCAAAAGTAAGTAAGTAAAGAAATAAATAAATGACTCATATTCAAAGATATAACTGGTATGGTAATCAATAAAATTTGACTTGATTTGCACATGATATTATTTTGCACCTAATAAACCAGAAAATGAAATTTCAGTGTTGTGGAACATTCTGAGACAGTTTCTAGTCTTTGCAGGATACAAAATTAATGAAGATAAAACAAGGGCAATAACTACAAACTGTGTATCCACACACATATTGGTTCAGCAATACCTATATTGATGGGAACACCATAAGATGAAGTTGTGACGTCCCCACTTTGGTCGAGTAATCAAGGAACCCAAATCCTTACCACTGACACTGGAGAAGAACAATCACTTGGGACAAAAATGGTTACACTCAATATTTCCAGATGCAGACCTCCCTGCATCAAGCATAATTTCCCTTAAGACCACACAGGGAACACACTCAGCCCGGGGTCTGAGTTTCTCTCTCTTTCTCTCCCCAGTTATCATTAAGGCTCCTGACTGGCACATCTACAGAGTTAAGTCCTCAGCCAAGTGTCCAAGCCAAGTCCTCCACCACTCTATCTGTGAAACCAGTGCTTCATGTCCCTGCTCCAACTAGCTAACACACACACATACACACACACACACACACACACACACACACACACACACACACACACACACACACACACACACACACACACACACACACACACACACACACTTTGTCATTTGATTTTCACACAGATACACACATACACCTGGGAATGACTGGCACAGATTTACTAGCAATGCCTTCTTCTGCCCAGACTATAAGGCAGTTATCCCTGTCACCAGATACTACAAAGCCAGCTACCTAAGGTTCTTGCAAGGCTACCCAATTATACTGAGTGAAATTAATATTAATACTAACTGCAATGTTGACCAAACGGCTAGGCTTCAGGAGTGGCCACAGTGTCACCAATAGATATAAGTACTCTCAAAGGTTAAAATATTTTCTAAATGACTAGCCACAATGAAAAGTTTAAATGTATTTAATAATAAATAATAAAAGAACATGCAAATATGAAATATCTATTTGCAGTAAACATCAGAGTTTCAGCCACAGGAAATATTAAAATAACACAGATGAATAGATTCACACAGACACAGAAAAATAGTACTTAACTAATCTCACTATATTTCCCTGACTAATCTAAAGAATACTATTCCCTGGTCACTTACTGGAGCAAGGCAAGATGAAGTAGGTGAGAGATCCTTCTTTGTCAGGTTACAAGAACAGACTGCTCAGGCTGGCTGAAAGACCTCTCAATATAATATCTAAATATTATTTTTTGGAAAGTTTTCAGAATGACATCACATCTGGTCATCCGACTCTGTTTCCCACACTATCACCAACACTAGAAACTGCCAGGGTTTTAGCACCTATGTGTTACCATATGTGAAGAAATTAGACACTGTCATTTGTTCTAGCACATCTGGCTGAAGGTTTTGTACACAATTTCATATTAAACTGTGTAATATATTCCAGTATGACTAGCTATGATATTGTAAATAAGTTCTTACATATTGATTTATAATCTGTTTATACACAATGTTTTAAAGACTTGAACAGTGTTTCTTTACATTTCTAACTGCACATATTTGTGAAGAGGATTCTAAATTCAGACTGCTTCAGAATCAGCTGATCTGCAGATGATGTCATCAGCATGTTGACAGTTGCTATGTGTTGCTGTCAGAGGATGAAAGACAGGAAGGAACTTTAATAAACAGTAGTTGGTTGATTTTCAAAATATGAATTGAAAATTAGACCTGGAACAGTTGTGACAGTTAAGCTAGTCTATAAAAGAGCCTGTTGTTGTCAGTTAACAGCCAGTTGCAGTTGTCAGTTGTTCACAGTTGTACAGTGCACTGAATACTCAAAAGGACTCACCAAGAACTGTAAGCCTGCCTTTGCTCTGTTGTAATAATTTAGTTTAGATCAGGGATGGTGCTCTATAGTTAGATAGGAAAATTATAACTAATCAGAGTTTTTCAAAATGCTGGATTTATATCCTACACTATTGATTTAATTTTCCTGGTGATTGAGTTCTGTTTGTTTATTGGAACCTACTGTTTTATATTTTTAGTCATTTTGCTCATTATTAAATATTTTTTATTAATTTACATTGTGGTTGGTCAATCAGTGTACTCTTTAGTGATTTGAGAGTGCTTGTACCTGCTTTGATAACTTCTCAGGCCACTCCAAAAGCCTGGCTGCTTTAGGTCATTTACTATCATTTGTTTTAATATCTAATTTTCATAAATGGACACCCTTTAAAAAGGCATGTAGACACTCTGATTAGTGGCAGTAGTTTACTGTATTATTTTGGGGAGGGGGCACAGCCAGAAATCTGTTTCAGGCTTTCCCAGAAGTGTTTGGATGTGTGAGATTTAATGTATTTAAGTGTGAGTGTATCAGAGGTCTTAAATTGCGGCACATTGCTCTGAAGTGTGTGATCAGGAGTTATATTAGGGGTGGACAGATGTATATAGTCCAGTCCCAGGTTATAGAGCATGTTGCTGTTGCGCTCTTAGGGTAAATTGTGAAATATTACTCCTGTTTAAGTGACAGCCTCCTACTGGAGTCAGTAGTGAGGACTGAAGCTCCTGAATTACTGACCCAGGATAGTAAGGGACATCACATTATTGTTGGAAGTTTGGTGGGGTACTATCTGGATGTCACTCCATACACACACATAGAGCTTTGCTCAGATCTGATTAAGCTCCTGGAAGTCATAAATCAATTTCAGACCTCCACTCTTTCAGAGTAGCAATTAGTTCATCCCAGTGACAATGCAGGAAGTTTTTTTAGTGCAGACTTTTTATCTCTGGTTGCATTCAAAACTATGAGATAACATATTTATGGTCTAGGCCCAGTAATTTAATTTTCTTACTATTTCTCAAAACCAGGTGGATTGAGATTAACCTCTTCTCTTCCAGTATCCTCCGTTACAAAATATACATTTAAACAGTTACAATAATGCATGCAAATTTCTTTGCTGCCCAGAAGAGCAAACTGTTGATACATTTTTAACACAAGCAGCTTTGCAAATACATTTTTCAACACAAGCATCTGTACAACTCAGTTTGACATACAAATGACATATAATTCTTTACAAAATTCCAGCTTGCTGTACTGGCATATGTTACACATCCACTACCCTACTTCTCCTGGCCTAGCTGGCAATACCTCACATCATCACATCTCTCCCTCCTTTGAAGACTCAAGCTAGTTTTTCAAGTGCCCTTTGACAAACATTGCTTAAGAGGAATGGGCCAGTCTGGGAATACATTACCCATACCCTGTTTTGAGATCCTATCTGCCTTGGGACTACTGACCCCACTACAGTGCTGCAATGTCATGCTGTATGCCTGCAACCCTAGGCTTCACCGTAGTAACTTGGCATTTTACTGTCTGGCTAACTGTAGCCATAGATCTGCTTCAGACTCCTCCTGTCTCCTACTACAAATACTTAGCAGCAGGGCCTCGCTATCATAGGAAGGTTTCATCATGTCAGCATGGTACAATTTGGGCCCCTGCCTCCTGCCTAGCAGTTCTACCATGTAGTTAACATCACCTTACTTCTTTACCACTTTGAAGGGTCCCTCCCAAGCTGCCTGCAGCTTATTGTGTCTGACAGGAATGAGAACGACAACCTGCTGCCCAACAACATACTTTCTTTCTTGAGCATTCCTGTTATACCATACCCTTTTCTGCTGTTGGGCTCCTGTCAGGTTCCTCCAGGCCAAGCCTCAGGTTTAGGACATATGCCACAACAAATTCCTTGTGGGATTAGCACTCACCCTCCCACTCATTTCAAATCAAATCTAAAGGCCCCCTCACACTATGCCCATACAGCAACTCAAAGGGAGAAAAACCTGAGCATTCCTGGGGTACCTCTGTGTATGCAAACAGCAGATGGAGCAAGTATATGTCTCACTCTCTCTTAAACTGGTCTCCAAATGCCCATAGCATGGTCTTTAGTGTAGAGTTTAACCTCTGTACAAGACCATTAGTCTGGGGGATGGTGGGGGGTAGTCTTTAAATGCTTCATCCCACAGCACTTCCACAGACAAGCCAGCAGGTCTGACATGAAATTGGCATGTCTGTCAGTTGGTATTTCTCTCAGGAAGCCCACCCTGCTGAAAATCTCTAACAAAGTATTTTCCACCTTCTCTGCCTCAATGGAGGACACAGCCACTGCTTCATGGTGCCTGGTACATAATTTACTACCACTAGGATATATTTCTTCCCTGTGGAACTTGGGGTATGCAGAGGCCCCACAGTCATCGAATATAATGTCCCTTTGGCATATACCTGACCAGACACCTACAATGGCTGGAGAGGCCACAAAAGTACCTCACAAAAAAGATCCTAGGCTTTTAACACATGTCCTACATGGACAGACTCAAGAAACTTCAGCTGTTCTCAGTCTCTTATCATCTACTTAGAGGTGACCTCTGCTTGACTTACAAAGCGATGTCCAACCCACCCTTCTTGAAATGTTATACCTAAAGAAATCCCAATCCCCCAGTGCCACACGGTCCAGAGATCACAACCTCATTACCACAATTAACAGATCATGCTGGAGGGACAGGTTCATTTCCCAAAGACTACCTATACTCTGGAATAGCAGAGCACCTCACTGGCCCTATTCAAGAGAAATCTTGATGAGTGGATGGGTAACAGAAAGTTCACCCCAGGGATCACTCCAGTTGTCCTACTGGATTGGGGCACTGAACTAACATTAGGTGGCATGGTGCCTGGGCAATTTATTTGGGCTAGGCTTGTAAAGGCTCCTGGGTCATTAGCCTAGTACACACCTATGAATCTATGAACCTATGAACCTAATATCCAGAGATACCCTTTGAAACAGCTCCTCAATCACAGGCAAAGGAATCAAAGGAGCTTTGACCTTGTCTCTTGCCTTGTTTACTTTTTGGCACTGCTCACAGATCCTGCAGTACCCTGTTACATCCCTTGCAATCCAAGGCCAATAAACATTCTGCATAATATGTCGCTTGATATGCTTTTTGCCTGTATGACCTGCAAAAGGAATGTCATGGGCTACGGCTAGAAGTGCCAGGCAGTAGGCTCTAGACACTACCAACTGGTGTATTACCTCACCTTCTAGCCCACCCTCAATGAACCACTCTCTATACAGTAACCCTTTGTTCCAGTATACAGATTCCCCCTTTGTTTGAGGATCAGGTGTCTCCTTGGCTACCTCCCTCAAGCCTTGTAAGGTAGAGTCTGAGAAGTAAGCCTGTCTCAGCTCTACTTTTGTGACTCTTCCTAGATCCCCTTCCACAGGAAGTCTGGTATCCTCTGACAGTGGTGCTTCACTGTCAGCCCGGGTACTGTCATTCACCTCTGCCCTTGCAGTCACTCTATCCAAGGGAACATCAGTACCCACCAGCAGCTGTGGCTTACCTTTAGGCTCACTGCTTCATGGTAACTCCCTTCCTGAAATAGCCAACTCACCAGGCCTGGCTTCAGGAGTGAGGTCTGTCTGGGTGTCTCCAAGCTACCAGACCCACATGCCTGTCTCCAAGCCTGACAGCATGTAACTGCATGCATACAAGTTACCGCATTGTTAAAATCATTCCCTATCAGAACTTCTGCAGGGATATCTTCAAACACACCTACTTGCTTTCTTCCTTTTCCACCTTCCCAGCCAAGGTGAACCCTGGCCAAAGGCGTTTGGAATGAGGTCCCACCTAAAGCTCTGACTGCAGTGGTCTTCCCAAGCAAGTACTGCTCTTCTTTAGCCACTGCAGGCTTCATAATGGTTATGTCTTAGGCTGTGTCTCTCTTAGCAGTGGCTTGTTTTCCATCCACTAAGATCAGATAGAACCTCAGGTGATAGCTTGGTACCCCTGTTGTCTCCAGGCAACTTACCACTGGCATACTCTTATTCCCACTTGCTGGCTCCCCCACCTTTTGTTCCCTAGTTTGCCTACTTGGACATGCTACATGGTCCCACTAGTTACATTTAAAACATTTAACCATTGATCTTGGATGTGTACCTGAACTAGTGGCTTCCCCTGTTACTGGTGGAGTCTGTTGGGGTGGTTTAGGCTGCCCACCATGGGTTCCCTTATATCTATGCACAGCGTTGGGTATCCCTTTTCTGTGCAGTGGTGCCCTGATTGCTAGGTATAGGTCTCTTTTTCCCATTTCTTCTGCAGAGTTGCATTCACTGTCTGCCAACCAGATTGTCATGTCCTCAGGCAAAGTGCTAAGGGTTTGTTCCCTGACCAAAAGGTCTGCCAGCCCTTGAAAAATGGTGCCCTGACACCCGCTTACCTACCTATGAAAATAAGTGCTTAGTTCTGTAGTATAATCACATACACTTTCCCCTGCCTTGTGTCTACACTCACAAAATGTTTTTTTCTGTAAGCTTCAGGTATTAAATTAAAACATTGTAATAAACAGTGCTTCACTTTTTCATAATCTAAACAATCAGTATCAGACAATTTAGAAACAGCAGTTACAGCTTTACCATGGAATAAGGGGGTGAGCAACTGTCCCCAGAGCCCTTGGTCAACATTATACTGTTTGCATACTCCTTCAAACATATGACTAAAACTATCAACATTATTACCTTCTTGGTACTGAGGAAGAAATTTACTGACCTTTACTGCTTCTGGGGTACAGTTACTCCCTTCCCCATTACCTCCATGACCTAGTGAAGAGACAGCATTTCCTTTTCATGTTGCCTCTGCCTCTCATTTTCTTTGGCTTTCAGACATCTCAGTCTCTCTTTTTCTTCAGCCTCCAAATGACGCATTTGCTCTGCTGATTCTCCTTCCAACCTTTTGGCCTTCAGTTCAAGTTTCATTAACTTCAGATGGGTTTTTAAGTCCTGTGAGGAAAAGTTGAACTGTCCTTTTTTCCAAGAGCTGCAAGTCCCCATCAACAGACTGGTTATCTCCCTGGTTGCTGGCCCATGCTGTAGCTCTGATTAAGGCTGCAATCATTTCCCTTTTAGTAAGTATGGCATGCCCCAGTCCTTTGGTTTGGCACATCTTAGCCAACTGGTTCCTTGTCAGCTTGCCATAATCCTCTGCTGATATTCTTTCCTGCTCACCCTGACTAATTGAGCTAACACAAAGTAAATAAATAAAACTATAGTGATATGAAACTCTGAATAACTACCATGTAGCTGCTTGAGAGTATACATTATTTAGTGACCACAGCTTACAGGATACAGGAGTTCAATATCGACACTGCTCCTCAACAATGTGTGAGCATGTGATGATCCCTTCATTGCCAACCAAATAAGTGTGATGTCCACCACTGCATCAAGTACAATTTCCCTTAAGAGCACACAGGAAACACACTCAGCCCAGGGTCTGCATGTCTCTATATCTGTCCCCCTCCAGATCCTCAATAAGACTCCCCACTGGTACAGCTGTAGGGTTAGATTCTCAGCTGAGTGTCCAAGCCAAGGCCTCCAGCACCCTTTCTGTGAACCCAGTGCTTCTTATCCCTGCCTCAAGTAGCTCACACACATTCTTTAAGATTTAACTATAAGACACACACACACACACACACACACACACACACACACACACACACACACACATACACACACACACCTCGGAAAGGCTGGCATGGGTGTACCTGCTGTGCCCCATTCTTCCCAGAGTATAAGGTAGTTATCACTGCCACCAGACACTTCACAATTGGCTACTCTAAGGCCCTTAACAAAGGGTGCCCAATTATATAATGTAATATTAATACTAATACAATTTGTACTAGTTCACCAAGATGGCTAAGCCTTCTGGAGTGGCCCACAGAGTGTCAACAAATAAATATAAGTCCTCTCAGATATTAAGTACTTTCTGCAAAGACCAGCCAAACTAAAAGTGTTTAATATATTTAATAATAAATAATAAAAGAACATGAAAATACTGAATACATATTCACAGTAAACAACAGAGTTCAGATCACAGGAAATATTGAAAAGAACATTGATAGACAGACTCAGAAAAACAATATATAAACTAATCTTCACTATATTGCAGACTGAATCTAAAAGAATTTTACTGTTCCCTAGTTAAGTCACTTAGTACCACAAGGCAAGATGTTGTGGGTGAGGGTCTTTCTTGTCAGGCTTACCAAACAGAATAGTCAATATTCTGAGATTTCTCTTTGTAATATTTAAAATATAATTTCTAAAAGGGCTGGCAAATTACCTCACCTGGTCACCTGACTCTAGGTTCTCACAGTATTTCCTTTTGAAGTTGAGACAGGAAGTTAGCACAGATGGCCACAATACACATCCAAATGTTTATGGCGGTGCCTGGGGCCTCCCCTCTTTTCACTGCGCTAATGGAAAAAGGTTCTTCCCCAGACCCAGTGACTCTGGTCCTATTCAGCACTGTGGGGTGCCTTTTATGGCTTAATGGCCCATTTACATTTCTTTTATTTTTTCTTGACGTTAACCTGTGCTCTGCCAGTATCCTCTGCTAAAACATATACATTTAATTCAGCTACAAAAATACATGTACATTTCTTTTCATTTCAGCAGGGTGCACTGTTGAGACCTTTCCACAAAAGCAAACCTCACAAGTACATTTTCAGCACAAACATCTGTACAAAATCAGTTTGATATACAAATGACATACTGTTCTAATACATTTGTAACACAAGCATCTTGTATAAATCAGTTTGATATTCAAGGAACATATCGTTTCTTTACAAAACTTCAGCTGGCTATGCTGGCACTTGTCCATATCATCATAAGTATAACTTTTAAATTGATTAGTATTAGCCAAATTTTGCAGCAGTTCATACAAAGGTAACCCAGATGAACCTCCAGACATGTTTGTAGTAGGTTTTACAGTACCTTGGATTAAAGCTACACATCAGTGGATGTTCATCTTTGAGGAGCTCCTTTCAATTACCTCTGGAACGGACTGATGATTCTGAGGTCCAGGAAGTGAAAAAACACCCTGTGATGTAGAGAGACCTCATCATAGCATTAAAATTCACCATTACAAAAGAAATTCAAAGCAGAATAAGCTATAACATTAATACCCTTTAATTGTTCTGCCCTTTCCTGCATTGAACTCCTCACCAGTATGCCACAAAGTAACGAGCCTCCAGATTGAGAAAGGAGCTCAACCAATTGAGTGAGCTCCCCTTTTAGTTGTTGAACTTCCGTGCTCAGATTAAGGAAGGCAGCTGGCAAACTGTTGGCTTATTTCAATAACAGGCTCCCTTGTTCAGAATTAACCTGATCTCCACTCTCAAAGCACTGACTCCCCTACATAACTAGATGTACACCCTAACCAAAGACAAAAGAACACTAAATAGCCAAATAACCAAGCAAAGCCACTAACAAAATTACCAAAAAAAAAAACAATAAACAGGTGGTCAGTCAGCTAGATGTGCTACACAGAGGTGGAGAGAGAACTCAGATAAGTAAAGTGCAAAATTTAGTAAACATATAAAAAATAAGCACTTTCATCTGTTGCTCTCAGGACTTTCATCAGAAAAAAGTTCAACACACAACGTCCAGTTTAAATAAATATCTTAGGATCATATATCCTTCCAGGAGATAACAACAAAACCCTAGACTCTGTTCTGCACTGGGCATCTGACCTCCCCCCCCATGAAACAGTTATACTAGGTGATTTCAATATTGATTGGACCTCACTTAACTCATCCCACCCATCAAATCATATTAACCTTTATGGTTTCTCACAGCTTATACAAACCCCTACTAGGGTAGACAAAACTTCAAAAAAAGAATCAGTACTAGACTGATTTCTCACCAATCGCCCATCTTCCTCTCATAATTTTGGTACACTACCCAAAATTCTAAGCGACCATTTCCCAACATTCTTCATCAGAGACCAAACTAAACTCACTAGAACTAGCTCTCTTAAACACATCAGATACACTAAAAATTTCAAGGTTGACAACCTTCACACAGCCCTTAAACATTCTTACTTGTCCCCCTTTTAATACTTCCTTTAGACGAAGCAGTTGAGTATTTCAACACTATCTTCAAAGGCATTTTCAACTAACTTGCCCACCAAGACAGATCTGCACTAAAACCATCTGTGCCCCATGGCTTGCCAAGAGCACTAGGCAACTTATGAAAGAAAGGGACAAAGCATGGGCCACCTGACGCAAAAACAAAACTTCTCCTAATAGCCAAACATTCTTAGAACTGCGAAACACTGTAAAAAAAACAAATTAGACTAGACAAACAAAAATACTATAATGAAATTCAAAGTAAGCGCAATACCAACCGACAAAAGTTCTGGGCCACTATAAACAGTATTCTCCAACCAGGTAAATCACAGACTGCTCATCCAAACATAGACACTACCTCTATAAACACAGCCACCCAATTCAATGAATTCTTTACCAACTCTAACAGACCCACCCTCCACAACCCCCACTATACTACATAATCCATCAAATAATGCAAACGCCTTCATTCTTCAACCTGTGCCAACTTACACCATCTATAGACACCTAACCAAACTTAAACCCACCACCCTAGCAGTAGACAAACTGCCTGCCAAATTCCTACAAATAGCCGCCAAACCATTTCTTAGCCAATCTCAATAATCATTAACAGATCAATCTCAGAAAATCTCCTACATTATACCAATACATAAAGAGGGCACCTCCACTGTCCTAACTATCGCTCTATAGCTATACTTTCCCACTGGCTAAAATAATGGAAACACATCTCCTCTCCAACAATCTTCTTGCTGAAACTCAACACAGATTCCACCCCAAACATAGTGCTACCACTGCACTCATCCATATTAGTAAACTAGTAAATATGCAACGCAACAATGGCCAACTAGTGTCTGCAGTTTTCCTTGACTTATCAAAGCTTATCAAAGGCATTTGATACAGTCTCCAGTACAAAACGTCTAACATCACTCTCACAATTAAAACTAACTACCCCCACTCTATCATGGTTTCAAGACTACCTCTCCCAATGCCAACAAGCTGTCAAGTGGAAAAACTCCCTTTTCCCCTTCTTCGTGTGAAACTAAGAGTACCCCAAGGATCAACCCTAGGACCCCCTACTTTTCACTATATTTACAAATAATCTTCACAAAGTCACTCCTCTAGCAAACCTGGTACAATACGCTGATGACTCAGCCTTAATCTGCTCTGCCCCCACCCACCAACAATTTCACATAAAGACCCAAGAAGCCTTTACATCCATAGAAACCTGGCTAACAAACTTCCAGCTAATACTAAATCCTAAAAAGACCCAACTTATGCTCTTCCATCCTTCCAAAGCAGCAGTACCTACTCCCCCATTCTCTGTTTCTGCATCAGATAATACCCCTATCTCCCCCATCACACAAACCAAATTACAAGGGATCATTATTGACAATAATATGAAATTTGACAAACATATAGCTCATACAATAAGCAAAGTCAACAAAAAAACTAGGTACTCTTTACAGATGCAAAAGCTTCCTAACCAACAACAGTAAATTTACCCTAGCTCGTACCCATCTTCTCTCTACCTTACTGTATGCTTCTCCTGTCCTAATTAATCTAAACAAGAGTGATTTAAAGAAGCTATCAGCATGCTACAACAAAATAGCAAAATTCTCCACAAACTCTTCCTACCGCGCCCACCACTGTTAATCCCTAAAACAACTTTCCTGGCTGGAACTCCCAAACACTTTAGCCCTAAACCAACTTATTCTATCTCACCAAATACTGTACCAATCTGACAAAACTCCATTCTTACAAGACCTGATCACCCTCTACTCCAATAACCGAGAACTTAGATCCACTAACATGGCACTAATCACAATCTCCAAAAGCCATGACAACTCCTGTGACTCCCTCTATTCTAGTAACATTGCCAAGACTTGGAACTCCCTTCCACTACAAATCAGGTTAGAGTCTAAGAAAACTATCTTCAGAAAAACAGCTTACTTCCCACCTAAACAACTCCTGGACAAACAACTGCCTAGCACCTAGATAACATATTCTAACACCTTTCTCCTACTCACTATCCAACCTCTTCTTTAAAACTCCCACAGATGCATTATATATTTTCACACATTACATACCAACTCACCGCCACCTAAACTCAGCTAGTAGATTTATATCTTGGCTCCTCAGTAAGTCAAAACTAAGGAGACTATTGTAAAACAAATCTAAGCCTTCGTCTAAAGGGATTGAAGAAAATAAATTGACTATGTTGACAGTCAAAAAAACCAATATTTTCTGTTACTAAATTGGGGTCAATCTCCCACAAAAATCCGAAGAATCCCTTATCATTTGTATATTCATATGTGTAATGAACTTTAGGGATTTAGCAATGTAAACAGCTATTGGGTAAGTTTTTGATCCTCTAGGAGCTACTATTGGCCTGTAAGGTGGGTTCATGATGTTCTTATGAATCTTTGGGATCTCAAAAATCACAGGGGCCTTGGTCTGTCAACCTTTAAAAATTCCTATGTTTTAGCAGAAATTCTTTCTTCTAGTAATAGCTCTTCTAGGAATAAATCTACCTTGTGATAAATAATGCTAATTTTGTTCTAGAGCTCAAGGAATATGGAACATGGTGGAGTAATCAATTTTGTCAACCAAAGCTGTGCCCCCTCTCTTGTCAGGTTTCATTATTCTAATATTAGGATTATGGGCTGGATTTTCGAAGGTCACTTTCTCTTTAAATGTTAAATTATAGGACTTATACAAATTTGTATCCACAGACAAGTTATATAAGTCTACCATACAGACTGATTCATACACCTGCAACATAGGGTGAAGAAGGGGATTGAGACATTTTTTGTTAATAATACTATTTTCACATATTCTCTCTGATCCATCGGAGATTAGGGCCAGGTTCAACTTTTTAAAGAATAACTGAATTTCTGTAAGTGTATCACAAATATTGAACCTGCCTGATGGAACAAATTTTAGTCCTTTTTCAAAAATAGCGAAATGTTCAGGGATGATTTCCACAGTGCTATATTTGTATATAGGAGACCCATTTAAAGTATGTGTTACCTCGTCTTCATGCACTACTATAACTAGGTCCTTGTTTTTCTCTTTGCTTTCCCAGGTGGCTTTCCCTTCCCTATGACTGCTGTAAATTCTGAGCTATTTTTATTAATTTTTTCCTGCCTGGGAATTCCACTGGGTCAGTAGCCGGTTCAACCATAGTAAGAACGTGGTTGGCATCCACCTACCAATAAACCTTTTGCTTGTTAATGTCACCTTGAATATCATTTAAACTTTTTGTTGAGTTATATCCCGCTTTGTTTTTGTTAGTCTTTAGTGGGTAAGTTACCTCGTCTGTATACTGCTTAGAATCTCTAGGCAATTTCTTTTGCTTATGTTTTATTATTTTGTCACATTTTCTATCAATCCTTGGGAAAGCATTTTCATAGCTGTCCCTATGGTAGTTAAATAAGTCATTCCTGATGACTTTGTTTAAAACATCAGCTTCTATAATAAACAATCAATTTTTACATTTATTGTATTTAATAAGTAAATATTTAAGTTCAAAACCAAATTTGCTGAATAAATTAGTAAAATCTTTGACCATTTCACTGTTATAATCTAAACCATTAGGATATTTAAATATATGTAAACCCTGAGGCACAATCTGCCTCTTAATACATTCCTCCAAGTAAATATTATCATGTTTTAACCTTTTTACTTTTAAAGTCTTGCTTCATATGTACGAATACCATCTTTTAAAGAGTCCATATTAGCAATATTCCCATTTTTGGAGTCTCTAATATTAGTGGTTGTACTGCCAAAAACGATTTTTGCCATTATAGGAATTAGCCCAACTTTTAAAGTGTGCAGTGTTAGCAAGATTGTGTGACAGTTCATTCAAAAGTAACCCAGATGAACTTTCAGCCAGGCTTGTAATAGGTTTTATAGTACCTCGGCTTAAAGCCGCACATCCACAGCTGTTCGAATACGAGGAGCTCCTTCCAGTTACCTCTAGAATGGATTGATGATTCTGAGGTCAAAGAAGTGGATAAACACCCTGCGAAGTAGAAGAGACCTCATCATAGTGTTCAAATCCAGCATTACAAAAGAAATTTAAAGTGGAACAAGCCATACTATTAATATTTTGTAATTGTTCCACCCTTTCTTGTGTTGAACTCCTCACCAGTTGGCCACAAAGTATTTAGCCTCAGACTCAGAAAGGAACTCAACCAACTAAGTGAGCTCCCTTTTTAGTTGTTGAACTTCCTGTGTTCAAATTAAGGAAAGCAGTTGGCAAACCATTAGCTTCTTTCAATAGCAGGCCTTCTTGTTCGGAATTAACCCCATCTCCACTCTCAAAGCACTGACACCCCTCCAAAGTAGATGCACACCCCAGCCAAAGCCAAAGGAACACTAAATATCCAAATAACCAAACAAAGCCATCAACAAAATGACAAAAAAACAATAAACAGGTGACCAGGCAGCTAGATGTGCTACATACAGATGGAGAGAGAAGTCAAGTAAAGTGCAAATTTTGTTAGAAATATAAAAATGAAGTGCTTTCATCTTGTTGCTCTCATCACTTCATCAGAATAAAGTTCAACAAACAATATCCAGTTTAAATAATGCCAGCAATTCAGAACTAATTGAATCAATTAGCAAACAGCAACACGTTCTTAAAGAGGTAGTAAGTTCATAAGAAAAAAATAAATCAATATTTTTTTCTATCCCCTTAAGGGAAACAACATTTCTATGACAATGCCATGCATATAGGGTATAACATATTAAAAAGTTATGAAATAACTTTTTTTATATGAAATGAACTTCTTATTCTATTAAAATAAATGCAAATATAAATACAGTGTTTAAAAATGAAGACTGAGCTGAAAGTGTAAAAAAATTGTTACTGTAAAATGTTTTAAAATATTTTAAAATATTTTAAGATATTTCTATACATCATCAAGATTCACACCATTCAGGTGTTTCTAAAAAAAGCTTTCTATAGGAATATAAACTAAACACCACATAAGCATATAAACAGTAAGTGTTTAAGAAAAAATCCAAGTAGTAAGCTTGGCCACCCTATGTTTCAAGACAGGCTTTAATGAGACATAATCATGTAGCCCAGGATAAGTGAAGGCATTCAATTTAAATTTTCACAACACCTCTTTGTACCACAAAGTGTTTTCCCATTCACCCCCCCCAGGATCCATATCAACCTGCTCCAAAATACCAAATGAATACTCTTCATGGGAGGTTTTGAATAGAGATTGTGTTCAACATAGCACAAGCAGTTCTTTCAAGATGGGGAATAAATCTACCTGGGGCTCTTTCAAGCAGACAGAGAAAGAACAAAAGAGAGACTAGTAATCTATCAGATACTGCCTGGGAGACTAATAAGAGTGCACAATAAACTATTTACCCAAAACAGGGATAACGCTAGAATTTATTTGCTTGTGAAACTATGAAGCTGCTGTTTGGACTACTTAAGAGAAACATAACCACAATGAGTAAAGGATGGTCAGACACAAATAACCAAAGTGAAAACATGTAGGAAAGACAATCCAATACAACCAAAAATAAAAAAAATATATGAAGCTTTATTGCCAAAGGTAAGAGCTTTCATGCCATACAGGGTGTTTCATTACACCATATAAAAACAAAGTTAAATATATACATATATAGAAACAATTAAGGCCAACATTAATGAAACAAGTCATGTGACCTAAAAACTGGTTTTAAAGGAACAGCATCTTTAAGACCTGAACCTCTGTGCACTTGCAATTCTAAAATTCATTTCATTTTGGAGCATTCTGTCTTATTAACATAATTACACATTCTCAAATCAAACCTTAGTAACTGTAGAAGTTGTTATTTAAACATATGTTTAGCATCAAAACATTTTACATGCTTCACTAATCCACTGGAAGGTTTTTCCTTGTTAATGTCATATAGATTTTCTAAAATATGTTCCTTAAAGGAGTGGTTTGTTTTACCAACATAAAACAGGAACAAATATATATAATGCTAAATAAAATAAATTAGTACTTTTACAATCAGCATGTAAACCAAAAGTGTAACATTTGCCATTATCTGGATGAATAAAAGTGGATGTACACACAACAGACTTACAGTCATTACAGTCATTACATGGAAAAGTACCTTTACATTGTGAAATTATAGGACACTGTTTATGGCATGTGTCACATAACTGTTGTTTAAGAGATCTATCACTTTTAAAAGAGAACTTTGGATCACTGCCCAATATTCTCTTAAAATCATATCCATCATAAGTATGGACCAATTTCTCTTAACAATGCTACAGATCTTATTCACATTGCTAGGGTAAGTTAATTCAACCCTAGAAATACCATTCACATCTCCAAGCCCTTCACTGCCTTTATCCAGGGGCTCAGAGAAATTGGGCTTAGTAGTAGTACCCCTGCAGGACATCACTTCAGAGATAGTATTATCTACTTCCTCTGATGGGCAGCCTCTATTTAAAAAAAAACATCATGCCTATCACTATAAATCATGGGGAGGGTCCTATCATCATTATCCAGCTTGGTACAGATGATTGGTGTAGCTATGGACACTATACTAATAGTTATGCTAATATGGTATTAGTTATGTGGGAACTGAATGATATATTTGCAGGGAATGTTTTAGTTTATTATAATCAAATATTATGCATGCTTCATATATGATGTGTTTTTTTTTGTGTGTGTGGACAGATTCTGTGGAGTTATTACATGACTTTTTTGAATATCTACATACTACTACATCTTTTTTGAAGTTTACTTTTAAGTGCTCTCATTCTACTATTGAATTTTTGGATGTACTAGTCTTTAAAAATAATGATGCCTCAATTAACACTACCTTATATAAGAAGCCACACTGTATGCACCCTTGCTTTGTATATGAAATGTTTTGAAGGATCGGTTTGTGAGGGCAGCAAGGCTGAATAATGATAATGGCACCCTAGTGGTATATTTGTTACCTTATGGGTATGTGTACTGAACTGGCAAAACATCAACAGCTGGTACTATCTTTTTGAAGAGTTAATGCTGAAGCTATTCTTACCATACAAATATTTAATTGCTGGCATATTTTAAGAGTACACAATAATTATATTCTTAGCTGTTCGTAGGTTCATAGTTTAATACTAGATGGTTGATCCAATGGACCATTTGTAGCTTAGCCACATGCTCAAACATTAAATTTACTAAGAAATGTATTGATACCAGACCCCCCCCCCCCGACAGGGTGAATTACAATAGACTGAGTTACATCTCATTTCTGGTGTGCCAGAAGGATCTGCCTGGTGGCAGCATTATTATAAAGACAGGAAAGTATGTGCTAGAACTGCAGACAGACATTATCAATCTCTCCTAAACAATACTGTGTGTGTGTGTGTGTGTGTGTGTGTGTGTGTGTGTGTGTGTGTGTGTGTGCGTGTGTGTCTGTGTGTGTGCGTGTGTGTGCGTGTGTGTGTGTCTGTGCATGTGGTGAGTGTCTGAACTGTCTTATGTAGTATTATTGTTATGGAAATATTTCTTTAAGGTAAGTTACAGAGTTAGGGTTTGTAATGCATTATCAAGATGTGTGCATGTATGTATGTGTATATATCTACATACATACATCATATGGCTGAGACCACATGATCAAAGTTTTGAAACTTCAAAACTAAAATAAAAAAAAAAATCACATTTTTGCAGGGGGGCAAGTCCCCCTGCACCCCCCACACCCCCTTCTAATTATATATACTAACTCAGAGATCGCACTACAGTGATGAAAATAGCAAATTTCCCATTCCACGCTGTATGGTGATCTCCATTCAAAACCTTCAAAGTTTCAAAACTTTGATCATATGGTTTCATCTGTATGATGTTCGAAGTCCAGTAGGGACCCATATATATACATATACGCACACACATATATTTATATATATATATATATATATATATATATATATATATATATATATATGAGTCTTCTTTCATTCATCGAAAGTATACCCTACCGAATCTGGAAACGCCGACTCCTTTTGAGTGAAAGTGGTGTTGAACAAAACCACACTTTTGCAAACTCCACATTACCAAAAAACAAATCACCGACCAGATACACTAAAAACACATTTTTGCGGGGGGGGGGGGGCAAGGCCCCTGCACCCCATTAATTATATATACTAACTCCAAGATCACATTGCAATGGGGAAAATGGTAAATATCCGTATCCTCACTGTACTGCGATCTATACCATCAAACCCCAACTGCCATACACCTTTGACTCCTGTTACAAATATAATGGGCAAATTAAAAACACAGCATCTGCTGGTCAACACAATCCTGGAACTGCCAACAATTCTTCGGTGATGTGGAGTTTGCAAAAGTATGGTTTCATTAAACAACACTTTCGCTTAAACAAAGTCGGCGTTTTCAGATTCTGTAGGGTGTACTTTCGATTAACTAAAGTAGACCCATATATATATATATATATATATATATATATATATATATATGTGTGTGTGTGTGTGTGTGTGTGTGTATCGCCCTCTATTTAATTTCTCCCAGTTTTTTAGGTTTCTAATACCATTACCGGAATGGGCCCTATCCTAAGTCAAATTATCATTAAGGTTAGAGAAATTAGTACTGTTTAAAACTTCGATGTTAGCCAAAACTGCTCTTCACAGCACCCACAACATGGAATCATAGGATCATAGGAGGTTACTGTGATAATGGCCCTAGGGGTCTTACAAGCTTAGCCAAATACAACCCCTGTCCTCAAGAATATTAAGGTATAAGTGGAACTAAGTCAACAACTACTGCCCCTGTCCAAGAGAGAGACACAGGTGAAACTTCCAGGGTGAATTTGCGGTTTCCCATCCAGTCATCCAAATTACACTTAAATAGGGTCAACAAGGGCTTCTGCTTTAACTGAATTGGAAGTTTGTTGCAGAGGAGAGGTAACCTCTGTGAGACTTATCTGTCTCTCCAAAAAGTCCTGTTGATATCACACACTAGGCTGAGTGCATTTTATACCATTTGATTTATGAAAGTGCAGCATTTCCATTAGAGCATGATCTGAGATTGCTTTATATGCAAGGCAGAGGTCACCTCTGAGTAATCTGTGAGACACAGAGGATAGTGATAGTGATTTTAGTCTGTCAACATATTACATATGCTGAAGACCCTGAATTTTCTTTGTAAGAAAACTTTGAGGTCATTCTAGCTCCTGCAGGTGCCTAGTAAGGGACATACCAAAGGTAGCATTGTACTCTATTATTTGCCTGAAGAGTGAGGGGTACAGGGGGGTTATAACCTCTTTTGTTCTTAATGCAATGCCCTTACCTATGAGGTGGGCAATGTAGAAAGCCTTTCTTACCACTGTGGGGGAAGTTGTGGTCAAACAAAAGGTTTCTATTATCCTGTGTGCCCAAATCTCTCACCACTGATTGCATGCTTAGGGTGTTATTAATGTGGTAATCTGCAGGGACGTCGCCCTTGCTGAAGAGGATGATAATGCATTTTTTTGCATTGAATTTAGCTCATGACTTTGGCACCAGTCATTTGTCTGTGTAAGTCCCTCTTGTAGACTGTTGACATCATTTGGGGATTCGATATCTGCACTCAGTTTGCAATCATCAGCAGATTTGTCAGCCACAGGCGTTTTGTTTTAACCTGTACATCCAAACAATAGGGGCCCAAGCACTGATCACTGTGGAACACCACTGGTTACGGGTCTGCTGGTGGAGGTAGAGTCACCTATTTTGACTTTATGGGTTCTATTGGTGAGCCAGTTTGCAACCCACCTGACAATATACGGGTTGATCTCCAGCTGGGTGAGTTTATCAATGATGTCTGCATGGGGGATAGTGTCAAAGGTCTTGGCCAGATCCAGGTAGTCTGTATGCATGTTTTTGCCTTTGTCTATGGCTTTGGCGACTGTCTCAAAGATGTTCACCAAGTTCAAGAGGCAGGACCTCTCTTTAATGAAGCTAAACTGGGTTGGATCAAGTAGTTAGAGGCCTCCTATATCTTTGCTGAGAAGGCCCATGATGATTCTTTCCATAGCCTTGCAGATTAGGATGGTCTGGCTTATGGGTCTATAGTTCCCAGGGACTGTGGAGGTACCTCCTTTATGCAGCAGGATGATGGTTGCTGTTTTCCATTCAGCAGGTACAACACCAGTGCTTAGACTGTGGTTAAAAAGAGTACCCAGTGGTGCAGCTAGTTCCTGTTTTAATCCATTTAGAACACAGCCTAGGATATTATCAGGTCCCATAGAGGCTGTGTTTTTGGCTTTGAAGAGAGACCATTTATAAACTGCTCTTTGGAGATACTAGGTGGATGGCAGGTGGTAGGGATGCCTTGGGGGATATGTGGTGGGGACAGGGGAAGACGTTTTCACTGAACCTGTCAGCTAGCAGGTTGGCTACTTCTGTGAGTTCAGTATAAGTGATGCCATTAACAACCAGTTCTGTGCAGATCTGGGTTTTTCTTTAAGGTTTCTGATGTAGCTAAAGAAGGCTTATGGTTATCCTTAGTGAAGAAGGCTAATTTGGATTTATAGTTAGCTTTAGAATGCCTTACGAGGTGTCTTGTTTGCTTTGTTTAAGCCGAGGAGGGAATTCTTCCAATTCAGAGACCGTTCCTTCTTGCTCTTGGACAGCAATTTCTTTTCTTATTGTATAACCTGTTAATGGCAGATGTCCACCAGACAGGCTTGTTCTTTCTTGAGCATCTTGTTTTGATCCTATCAGGTATGGTTAAGTCAATACATTTGTACAGATGCTTATACAAGGCATTGGTGTAAATCCCATTGTAGGTGTCCATGACATCAGTGAAAGCAGGGGCTACAACGCTATTAATGCTGTCATGTTTTAGGTAGTAATAGGCTTTGGGGAAGTTTTGAGTCTAGTTGCTACTAATGGGGGGGGGGTCAGATGTTATTGTTGCTTCTAATGAGATTGAATTATGATCAGTCCTCACTAGGGAGGGCCGCACACATGGGATGGTGCAACGATCACCCATGTTAGTGAAGCACCAGATCCAGAATGTTTGGGCCCTTAGTAGGGGTATCAACCAACTGGTCTAGGGCATTGGAGGTGATGAAGTCCAAGAACATTTGGGCAAGTGTGTTAGCAAATATATAATTTACCCAATCTATGGATAGGTAGTTAAAGTTACCTAAAACCACTGCGTTTGATTGTATCTTGAATGATTCAAGTAGATGCAAGTATGCAGTGTGGGTATCCTGGTTCATGGAGAGAGTCCTATAACTGGCAATAATTGGAGAAGTGTCTTACCTACACTCTCTTCATATAGTCCAGTGAGATAAATCTCAAATCATTCACACCAACATAAAGTATGACAGAGTCATAAAGGTAATTATTGTGGAGAGACTTGAGTGTGCATGTAATCTGGTGGATCCTGGCGCCAAACAGATAGCTGACTGTAACCTTCTCTTTTTCCAGCCTGGTAAGTGGGATTGGTCTATATAATTTAATCTAAATAAATTCATTTCAGCGAACCCCAGACTTTTTCCCAAGGTTAGGAAGCACTTGGCCATCACTGCAACTTTTCCCTTTTTGCCACTGTAGTGCAATCTTGGAATTGGTATATATAGTTAGAGAGGTGGGGGGGGTGCAGCCCTCCAACATTGGGGGTGTGGAGGCAAAGCTGCCCATTTGGGTTGTTTTGATTTAGTGCTGTGTCTGTCCCAGAGTGCTGGTGGGTGAGTGGTTCCTAACCCTGGTAAAAATCTGGGGTTCGCTGAAATAAGTTTCGCTGATTAGTGTTGGATGAGTATGTATTTGACAAATATGTATTTTGATTAAGTGATATAGACCTGAGTGGGACATCTGTGTCTCACTATAGAGTCACCTATGACCAAACAAATTGGTTTAGATGTGCTTTGCCTAAGGGGATTGTTTGGTGAGACACTTGTGCTTGTGGCTTTATGTGTATTGAATGCTGTAGGTACTGTATTAGGTGTAGCATGTTTGTGTTTCAAAGGTATCTGGTGTTTAGGTAAATTTCTTGTGAGTACTTCCACGTATGATGGTTTATGTATTGAGAGTGTGGTTTGTGCAGGAGGTGTAGTATGTGGGGTGACAACCTTTTCAGTGCCATTATTCTGTGAACAAGAGAGCAAGGATTCCAAATTCTTAGTGTATGTGCATCTCTCCCAAATTGAGCTTGAGTGGTTTAAGAGTAGTGGGTTGTCAGTGTACATGGTGCAATTGCTACACTGTCTCAGGATACCCATGTCAATCAGGCTGGCAGGAGAAATGAAGGAGAACTGATCATTCATAATACTAATTAAATTACTTTAATGTGGAAGAATGTGATTTAATTTGGGGGTTTAATGCTGGGTCTATAGTATTGAGCATCTCAAGGGATGCGAGACTATTAGGGATTAGGAGATTTCAGTTGAAGTGGCAAATGCTGTAGAAACCCTAGCTGAGGTGCTCTCCAAGCAGCTAAGCACAATTTAAGGGACTTCTCAGTTGGAGTATGGGCATCTTTTAAGGCAAAATAAATCTACTTTAGCTTTTTGCATCTATAACCATCAATGGTTAACCTCCACTGTGCGGTGCTGCAAGAAGGTACACTACATGCAAACAGATGCCTCAGATTGCTCAGATGAAGACAGTAAAAGTAGCTGGTCACCAAACTCTGTGGAGCTGTGTTAAAACAGGCGCAAACAAGCACAAACGCAGGGCTTATGTAGCAACTGTGAGAACCCTTTTTTAAAACACTTTAAGCAATTTTCAAAAAGTTGGCCAATGGAAATGTTCAGTACTGAGCCTTATTCTAACAATCTCCAACTCAGATGGGTCCTTTGCTACACTCTTCTGACACAAGGGTGCAGGGGTCCTCTTAATGTAAGATGGTTGGTTTTAGTGCTCAGATAATGGCAAACAGTCTAGATTAATCAAATCTGAATCTAGCCGATGGTATAAAATACACAAGTACTAGAAAATACAACATGCAAGGATAACAGTCCTAAACAGCAAACAGTTGAAACAGTGAAACAGCAAAATAGTTAAAATGGCTAAAAACAGTTAAAAGTAGGTGGCAATTTAGTAATACACAGTTTACAAGTGCAGTACAGTGAATAAAAATACTTATTTTTTCTAGCTTTCAAAGGATGCCTTGGATTTCATTTGGATTCACTCCGGAGATCAGAGAGAGCACACCAATCCTAGAGTAGCTCCTGTAAACTGAGCCCAGAACTGACTCATTCTGCATGTCATACTGAGTTACATTTGTGACAAAAGGAGATTCTGCCAGCCCAGCTAGCTGGAATTTTGTAAATAATTATATGCCGTTGAGTAATATCAAAAATATTTATGCAAGATGCTTGTGTTACAAATCTTTTAGAACTATATGGTTTGTGTATTTGCAAAGTGCTGTTTGAAATATAACCACAGTGGGCCCTACTCTAAGAGAACAGAAATGTACATGTACTATTGTAACTGTTTAAATGTATATATTTTAATAGTGGACACTGGGATACAGGAGGTTAACATCAGTCTAGTAAATTTTAGAAAAACAACTGAAATTAAATTACTTTATGGCTAGGCCATAACAGATGGTATCTTTCAGTTTTCAGTGCAGCAAGGGACACAATGTCTGTACTAGGAAACTTTCTGTATTGTCTTTAAGGTGAATTAATTATTAGTCTTGAAAGCATGAAATAATGCAATCGTTTTATGAATTCCAGCTTCTGACAGATTGATGCTAAATATTGCCAGCTTCATCAATGGTTGTTTGTCCTGGTAACTAGCAATCAGATGACAAGAAATGATGTCATTATGCAAGCTATTCCAGAAGTAATATTTTAGATAATTTGAGAAGTCTCTTAGTGAGACAGAGCATTCTGCATTCTGTCTTGGGCCTGACAACAACTAGCTCACTCATTAACCTAAACCTCCTTTTTCAAGCCCCCTGGAATACTACTGCAATCACTTTGGGACCCTCATCAGTCCTCCCCTAGCACAGTCTTTTCCCTGATCCCCCTCCACACCTCCCTCTGACAATACCTAACAGAACTTCCACCCACGTACACATATCTTTACAGACAGGGTCTACCAACAACAGTCACTACACGCATGTTCAGAACTCCCCTACTTCTTCACACAGCCTCCTGCCCAATACACTGATTGTTTTTTTTTGCAGCCACTTACCTGTACCGCTGATTCATTTCTAGTTCATCCCCATTCTGTTTGCCCTCACTAATGCTCAAGCTCACTCTGCTCCCCTACCCTGCCCCCATTTCCCACACACCCTCACTATTCACACATTTATCTCAACCCCATATCACCTGACTCCTCAAGCACACCCACTAACCACTCTCAATCATACACACAACTTATCCACACTCTAACATGCACTCCACCCCACAATCATAAACACAAATCTAGAAACTCCCATCTTCACTCCACTCACACTCTCTACACCTACACCTACCCCCTCATAAATTAACACCATTTCCAATCACAATCCACCCAACCCCTTCTCAAAGGCACACACCATCAGGTTTCAACCCATACACCTGTTACCATGCCCTGTACACCTCACTCACATTCATACAACTCTCCGTTACTACTACTTTCCCTACTCATATGCATCTGCACAGCTTCCATTATCACCTCATATCTCCACTCACCCATCACACATAATTACCCTAAATCCCCCACACTACCCCCTTACCACCACTAACACCTACATACCCTCAATCACATTCCCATCCAGTTACAGCAACATCATCTTTCAAATCACCTCCCCAATCCACTATACCCCATAATCCAAAAAACAGTCATGTCTGAGATTCCACAACCTAATGATGCTGTACCTTAAAACAATTACCAGCATAGCAGCCCAACTACTACTAGGAGCAGATATACACCCAACCCTGGCCCAACAACAATTGTAAACAACAGACTAAACTTCCAACTACCACTTAAGCATAAACCAACAGACCTACTAATACTTAATTTAAACATCCACAGTATTATGAACAAAATAGAAGAGCTGCACTCAGTTGTTACCCAATATAATCCTGACATAATACTCATAACTGAGACATGGCTTAAGCTGCATATCAAGGACAACTCCATTACCCCCCTCCCCCGATATAACATTCAAAGAGTAGATAGACTTCACAAAAACGGTGGTGGTATTGCCCTAATTAACAACCCCCCCCAAAAAAAAGTCCAGCTACTGCAAAAGAACTCCCTACCTCCAAAAATGCCAAAATCATATCTGTAAAAATTATCTTAAATCAGCACAAGGACAAAAACATACTTGGGATCTATATACCCCCAGGGGACAACCAGACCACACTAGAGTCAATACTCCACTGGGCTTCCCACTCCCTCTCCCAAGAAACCATAGTCCTGGACGATGTTAATATTGATTGGAACTCTAGCCATTCTCCAGCACCCACCAGCCACATAAACCTATATAATTTCACTCAACTCATTCAATCACACACACGCATTGACAAGTCTACAAAAAGGGAATCCATACTAGAGTGGATCCTCAGAAATCAGCCCAGCACTGCCCATCAATGTGGAACACTGCCAGACTCTCTAAGTGACCACAATCCCACTTTCATCCTCAGGCACAAACTTAAATCAGTTAACTCCCACACCCTACTACAAACTCGTGCCTGCAAAAACTTCCCCACATACTACTTCCTAGAAGCCTTAGAATCCTGCAGCTGGTCTCCCATCAAACCCTCCCACTAGACAATGCAGTAGAATACTTCAACTCCACATTTTTAGAAATTCTCAACCAAGTAGCCCCAATCAAAACAATTAGAATATGCAGCAACCCTGCCAGATGGCTACAAAGCACCACAAGGGCTTTACTAAAACAGAGGGATAAGGCTTGGAAAATCTGGCACCAACATAAAACACTCACAACTAGGCAAGCCTTCCTTGAACTTAGAAATAAAGCAAAGAAACAAGTTAAGCGGGGCAAGCTTAAACACTACAATTCCCTACAAAAAAAACCATAGTAACAACCCTCAAAAATTCTGGGCCGCAATGAACAACATCCTCCAACCCGGCAAAGCAACCACACCCCGACCTAATATAGATGAGTCAAACATACACATAGCCACCAGTTTCAATGACTACTTCACCTCCTCTACACTTAAACTCATAAACAATAAAAACACCACCAACCGCCCCCAACCTCCTGAACCCCAGAATAACACTACCCACTTCTCACTCAAACTAATGCCAATATCTACCATAAAAAAACTATTAATAAAACTTAAACCAACCACCCTCACTGCCGACAATGTTTCTGCCAAATACCTCCAACTAGCATCTTGGGCCATAGCCTACCCTGTCACACTGCTAATAAATTGATCTATTACTGAGCACACTGTGCCAACTTTGTGGAAATCCTCTTTTATTATTCCCCTCCACAAAGGTGGACCCTCCACCAATCTAACTATTGACCCATCACAATCCTCTCACCCCTATCCAAAATCCTAGAAAGATGCATTCACCATCAACTCCTCACCCACCTTCTCTCCAACAACCTCCTATCCAACTCACAACATGGCTTCTGCCCTTTCCACAGCACCACCACAGCCCTAATCAACTTCACCAACATCATAAATACATATAGGAACCAAGGTAATCTTGTCTCTGCCATCTTTCTAGACTTATCCAAAGCTTTTGATACAGTTTCCCCACAATAAACTCCTTACCTGCCTCTCAGATCTGAACCTTGACAGCCCACCCTGCTCTGGTTTAAAGGATATCTGGACAACTGCCAACAATTTGTTAAATGGCTTAAATGCTTATCCCCCCACTCCCAGTCACAGTCAGTGTACCCCAAGGCTCCATATCTGGCCCCTTCCTGTTTAACATCTTTACAAATCAACTCCACTCCACAACTACAGAAGTCAAAATAGTCCAATATGCTGATGATACAGCTCTGATCTGCTCTGCATCTGACATTCAACTCCTCCAACACAAAACCCAACTATCCTTCACCAAAATAGAAAATTGGCTAAACACCTCACAATTAATATTAAACCCCCCCAAAAAACACAACTTATGTTGTTCCACCATACAAAACCCAATGATACTACCTTCTCCATATCCTCAGCAGACAAGACCCTTATTACCCCAGTTCCAGAAGCCAAATTACTAGGACTTACCATTGACCAACAACTAAAATACAGCAAATGTATATCCCTTACTGTCTCCAAAGTACATAAGAAACTAGAGACCCTCTATCGCTGCAAACAGTACCTAACTTCTGAATCTAAAGTCACCATAGCCAGAACGCATCTGCTATCAATGCTACTGTATGCATGCCCAGTACTAACAAACCTAAATACAACAGACCTTAATAAATTCTCCACATGCTATAACAAAATCACCAGATTCATTACCAATGCCAGATCATGCTCCCACCACTGCCATTCCCTACATACACTACACTGGTTAGAATTCCCAAACCTACTATGATACCACCAACTTAACCTGGCACACCAGATATTCTATTATCCTGAAAAAAACCTGCCCTGACAGGCCTCCTAAATTTCTACAATTCAAACAGGCAGTTACGATCCAGTAACAAAGCTCTGATAGAAACTATCCAATGTAAAAATAGTTCTGAGGAATCTCTCTTCAGCCATGAAGTTGGAAAAATATGGAATACACTGCCTCCTGACCTCAGGATACAAATATATACATCCACCTTCAAAACCCACCTAAAATCCCATCTATATACCAACCAGTTATGTAACTGCAATGGACCTCCCTGAACTCCCACTCTATTGAATGAAGCTCCCCTTTATGCTTTAGTCAACACATAAAACTTATTACACTCCTTCTCTTTTCTCATTGTACATGCTGTAAATATTGTTTTCTGTACGCCTACACTATACTAAAGCTCTGTAATGTTAAAAGACTGCAGTGTTTGATTACACAATTGTATTTTATCTCTATATTATTAACTTGTTGTGTATACTAAACTTTGTTATCTTGAGTGTCATTTATTTTTATCTTACATTCTTTATACCCTGCAACTGTTTGGAGTTTATCTCCCAAGGACTCCACTGAAAATGGACACTAGCTGTTCAGCCGGACCATCCTGGTAAACAAATGTTAAAATAAAAAAATAAATAAGATCTATTCACCACAACTGCCTTGCTCTATTAGTAAGTTCTTAAGGTATAGTAATTCTCTTAGATACAGTGAGGACTATAGTAAAGCTTAGTTTCAATGTTTTTTTTTTTATTTATTTGAGACTGTCCTGCAATGCTGTTTTAAATATTTCCTGTGGGTTTGAACTCTGATGTCACTGTGAATATATATTTAGTATTTCTTGTTCTTTTATTATTTATTATTAAATATATTTAAACCTTTCATTGTGGCTGTTTTGTGTAGAGATATTTAAGTTTTGATGTTTGATGTGTTTGCATGTTTATTTGCTGACACTGTGTGGGCCACTCTTAATAGCCTTGCTCTTAGCCAAACTACCATCTGTGTTAATATTAGTATTACACAGTAAAACTGGACACCCTTTGTTAACGGCCTTAAAGTAGCTGATAAGGAGTGACTGGTGGCAGTAACAACAACCTTATATTCTGGGCAGAAGGGGGCATACCTAGTAAACCTGTGTCAGCCTTTTCCAGGTGTGTGTGTGTGTGTGTGTGTGTGTGTGTGTGTGTGTGTGTGTGTGTGTGTGTGTGTGTGTGTGTGTGTGTTTGTGTGTGTGTGTGTGTGTAAATTAAATATCAAAGAGTGTGTGTGTCAGCTACATGGGCAGGGACATGAAGCACTGGTTAGACAGAAAGGGTACTGAAAGTCTTGGCTTGGTCACTCAGCTGAGATCTCAACTCTATAGCTGTAACAGTAGAGAGTCTTACTGGGTATCTGGAGAAAGAGGGAGAAACCAGCCCTGGACTGACTGTGGTCTCTGTGTGCTCTTAAGGGAAATTGCACTTGTTGCAGAGAGCTGCATCTGGAAATACTGTGTGTGTACTTGTCATCCTCCCAGTGTACATCCTCCACTGGTGCCAGTGGTGATGATTGAGGCTCCTTGATTACTGGTCCAGTGGAGGGTCATCTCAACATATATCAGTAGCTTATCTAAATCACACTGTAAATTATTTTTATGAGATCCATTGCTCCTACTACTATTGAACTATCTGAGTATCCTTCTTCCACATTGCCCTCATTTCTGCCTGTAAATCCTGGTATTTTATGGCTTTGTGTCTCTTTGTAAGTAAGACACTGTAGTCACTGGGTGTATCAGTTTCAATGATTAATACTACTTTTGTCTTCTTTCCATGAACTACTATATCTGTTTTTTCTCATATCTATTTTTTGAACTGTTGGTAATGGGTTATCCCATGTGACATAAACTTCATCATTCTCTATAATGCTTTCTGGCTCATGTTTCCAATTTTTCTGAGCTACTTCAATATTGTAATGTTTACACAATCCCCATGGCAATAGTCTTATCCCATTATTGTGCTTTTTAGTGTACTCTGCCATCAGTGTATCACACCCAGTAACAAGATGTGCGACTGTTTCCAGTTCTGTTTTACAGAACCTGCATTAATCTGTTACTCCTATGTGCTCAATGGACTTTATAAACCAGCATGTATATAGTCTACTATCCTGAGCCACTTATATTAACCTTTCAACTTTTGATTAAAATTCACCTTTCCTTAACCATACTTGCTTCAGACTCTGATCAAAATGAGGTTGTTCCAGGAGTTTTCTGTACTTGCAACTATATTTATGCATTTTCCACATTTCTTGCTATTTCATCTGATCCTCCTCCTTATGTTCTTTCTTTTTTTTGGCATATTCAGTTACTGCCTTTTTGTCTAGTTGTGATTTGGTTTCCATTGTTGCTTGACATGGATATGCTTCTGCTAAACTAAACTGGAAAGCCATCTTAGACTTGCACTCTTCATGATTCAAAACTTTCAATTGTGTTTGTAACTGATGAGGTCAGCAGATATGTATGCTGTCCTACAATTTCAGGTTTTTACATATAATCAGTTTCAAGGAGGCCCATACCTTCTTCAGAATGAGGAATATATAATCTTGGTATACACTAATTTTTATATCTCATTTGATAAGTGTGAAGAGCTTTTCTTGCTTTCCTGTCCAACTGGTCCAATACCTTTTGGAGCCAGTCAATCACCCCAAAACTCTAACTCAGAACAGGAAGAACAATGTGGTTTATAACTTGAAATTTGTTCCTACACATAAGGGCTATTTTCAGTATGAGTTTTAGACTTCTAAAATATTCTTTACTTAGTTTTGTTCACATTTGTTTGTTTTATTGTTGATCCTTCATCACTTCCCAAATATTTATACATTTCCTCCTGCTCAAGTTCCTTTATATCACATTCCTGACCCAGAGTGATATTGTCTTTGTGTTGCAGCTTTCTTGCTTTAAATGTTACTTTGGCACATTTATCAAGACCAAATTACATTTTTGTATCATCTGAGAAAGTTTTGACCACTTCCAGTTGTGTTTTCAGCTCTGCATCTGATGAACTATATAGTTTTAAGTCACTGACAAAAAGAAGATGAGAAGTCTTTGTACTTTGCTGTTTTCTGTGAGCCAAACTGTAGCCATGACCTAATCTGTTAAGTAGACAGCTTATCGGGTTAAGGGCAAGACAAAACAGCAACGGTGACAAAGAGTCATCCTGGAATACCTCCCTTTGAATTTTTATCCCCAAGATAATAATTTGTCCTTTACCATGGCTTATCTGCAAAGTGGTTTGCAACTGTTTCATGGTCACTGTAATGTAATTGATCAATGTAGGGTGTATCTTATACATCAGCAAGTTCTCCTTTATCCATGAATGTGGGATTCTGTCAAATGCTTTTTTGTAATCTATCCATGCATACTTAGATTCTTCCCCTTTTTACAGTTTTTCTTTATGACTTTATTAAATAGTAATTGATCCTTTTTTCAATATGATTTCTTTTTCTTACCCCTTTGTTCTATTGCCATGATTGAGTTTTCTTCTACATGACTATAAACTTTGTTGGCATCAATTCCGGTGTATAGTTTATATATAATTGGAAGGCAAGTTATTAATCTATAGTTTTTAGGATATTTTGTAGATTCATTCTTAAGGAGAAGTATCATTTTTTTCCCCTGTTATTAACCAAGTTGGTGTCCGTTCGGGGTGTACATATATGTAGTTCTTACTCAGGGCTAAATCTTCATGTAAAGATGTTAATACTTTTAGCCAGAAGTTAGGTACTGTATCTGGGCCAGGGGTCTTCTAGTTAGGAGCTTTTCTTAATTTTATTTCAATTTCTTTGGCTGTTACTTCATCCCATTTCATATCCTGTACTTTAAAACTTCTTTCAGTTTTTTTTTGCTTCTTCTATTCATTCAGCATCTTTCTTATGTGCCACAGGGTCTTTATAGATATTTCTCCAAAATTTTCTTCCTGTTTTGATAGTGTTTCTATTCATTTTGCTTTGTTTCCCAATTCTCTGTAAAACTTGTTTTTTGGGTCATCAGTGAATGGCTTATTTTGTACTTTTTGTTTATATTTGTCTGCATATCTTTTTTTTTTTGCCTGTGCTGATATCTTTAGTTTATTATTTGCAATAATGTATAGTAGATCCTGGTCTGTTCTAATACTACACATTGCTTTTATCACATCTATCTTTCTAAGTGTGCTTGTTGATCTGTTCCCTCTTCTATACTTTTCTAATAGTGACACTTCTTGTCTTAACTGCTTTATAGATTTCTCTATTCAATGCTTCCATGATGACATTTGATTTCTTCCTCTCCTTTCCCTTACTGTCCTGTTATTCTGTGGTAAGACTTTATCTGTTATTAATTTAGTTGCACAATAATATATCCTATTTACTTCTGTTATATCACATGAATTTCTGTCAGTAGTCTTGATTACTGTGTTCATTTGTTTTATCAGACTTCTACACTTTGGGTTTTATTGACTTTCTGTAATCTATTTCTTTCAATGATCTTGATGCCTAGCCATCGCTATTAAGTTAAGCAACTCTTCCCTTAGATCATTTTCTTCTAAACTAAGGGTACATTCTTTGTTCTCTTCAGCTACATCCTGCATCATCCATTGTCCTTTCATACGGGAGCTCACTGGCCTATCACACCGCAACATTGACTGCATCAGAGTTGCCACGGTTTCCTGTTCCTTGTCTTGCTGTGCAACTCCAGCTGAACTTTTGTACTGGCTTCCCACTGAAGGCTCCAGAGTGTCTTCAAGTGGCAACTGATCAGATGCTTCCTGTTCTACCTGTTTTTCCTTAATTTGAGGACTCACTGTTCTATCATGCTATGACATTACCAGAATTGGATGTTCTGCACTAAATCCTTCACTTCACAGGTAATCCATAACTTTAGTTTCGATTTCTTTAACTTTTCCATTACTAATCCTCTTGTTTTACTTTTTCCCTTTGTTTTCTTAATTTTTATTGTAAAAAATTCCATATTCAGATGCCTTTGCCTGTTTTTCTCTCAAAATATTTTTGGAACTACTTTTTTGCATCAATTAATTTTGCTTTCTCCTTTTCATAAATACTGCACCATATTAAATCTCTTTTTCTTTCCCATGTCCATATTCCTTCCTCAGATGACTCCCACACCACATGCTTCTCCTTACTTTGGAGGACTCATTGTTCCATTATGCTGTGACATAACTTGCGTTAGACTTTCCAAATCCTTCACTTTGCATGTATTCCATAACTTCATCTTCTGTTTGTCTAACTTCTTTACTAATCTTCTGTTCTATGTTCCTACTTTTTGATCTTATTTTTTGTATTGTGAAATTTTTCATATCTGGGTGCCTTTGCCTGTATTTTTCTTCAAATATCTATGGAGCTCCTTTTTTGTACTGATTAGTGTGGCTTTCTCTTTCTCATAAATATTGCACCATTTCAGATCTCTCTTTCTTTCTCATGTCCATGTTTTTTTTATACCTTTCAAAAATCTGAAGGTTTTGTTGTTTATATTTTTGCACTTCATCAGTTGCTTCTTTTTTTAAACTGCCCAAGATTTCTTGGTCTATGTAATGTTTTTTTCTCTTGTATTAATGAACACAAATGTATGTATGTGTGTGTGTGGGGGTGTGGGTGTGCATCTGTTTGTGTGTGTGTGTGTGTATATGCATGTGTTATATATAATATATATAAATATATGCTGATTTTTGAAATGCGCAAACATCAAAACACAGGTGATCTGTGTTGAAACTTTAAAAATCAACTTACCAAAAAATCAATTAAAAAAGATCAGCAGTTTCCTTTTGAAATATTTTAGCCAAAACCCCACCACACATTTAAACATAAGTTGTCTGAATAGAGGTAGTATTATGCAAAGGGTTTTTCTAAGATAAGGTGCAGAGGTAGGGTTGGGTTATGTGTATGGCTTGGGTTAGAATTAGCAGGCATTAATTAATTGTTGCAGGGAAGGGGCTTCTTATTCATTTGTGTTAACCTTAATCCTAACTCTGCACTATAACTTAAAAAAAGCTTTGTGTAATACTATCACTACAAAAGATATTCAGAATCACACATCTTACATTCAGTAACAACTGCAGCACTAAATATGTCCCTTTAGCTAGCTCTAACCCTCAAACATTTGCAGAAATGCTATCAACACCTAATGCTGAAACCTTCAGTATATATGATAATTTTGGCATTAGTATCCCAAACATGCACTCACATGCAATCTACCTTCCTACTTCTGGTATTTTCAACATTTGATAAAAAGAGCACTCGATGCAATTTGCAAGCCCTTCACTCTGTTGATGAAATGCAGATTTGACACCTGTATCTATATCTATATAGACATCTATTATATACACACATATATATATATATATATATATATATATATATATATATATATATATATATATACACACACACACACACACACACACACACACACACACACACACACACACACACACACACACACACACACACACACACACACACAAACCCACGCACACACACACACATGTATACATAGCCTTCTTTTTTCTTTCATTTTTTTAATTACATCCATAGAGTGAGTGACATCTATGATATGGGAGGCCCTTGTATCAATGTGACTTGTTTAGAATTCACTTGTGGAGTGGAGTAAAGACAAAATGTCTAGGACCAACATACTTGGATAGATGTAGAATGTGATGATTATGGCATGTGATGACAACAAACTGGACCATTATGCCAAAGCATTTATACTCAAACAATGCCAGACTGATAAGTTATTCCCAAACTGAGCAACTCACTGGTGATGTCGGTGAATACAAACTGCATGATCCCAAGCAACAGTAGAAGTCAAATATTTCTCAAACCATCAATGACTATCAGTACGGCCAATAGTGTGGAACACTGAAAGAAAGATACCATGCTATGATGAAGTTAGAGAGAGGAAAGGAGGAAGATAAGACTGTATGAAAGGAAACCATGAAACAAGCAGAAGAAAACACATTTGGTATGTTTCTGGAGAAGAGGACAGAGATACTAGGCATGTGTATATGAAGGTGCATTTGGAGATGGACCAATTTTGTCAAAAGTAAGTAAGCAAAGCCAATTCAAAGGCAGGGATGCAAACATTAGCAAAACTAGTATCAGGGTTAGAAAGCAGGAGTGCATTCATGGAGCACTTATACAAGTGGACTAGACACATACAGACAGATGACAGACAAATAGTGTTGGGGAGGACTGTAAAATGCAGAGCACAGGTGACAATACAGGTGGGAAGCTGCACATTTGGTAGGGAAGAGTAGTAGGTATCAGCAGCTGCACACTGATGGTGGGTCATTCAGGGATGTCGCTCTTGTATAAGGCATGTTACTAAACATAACAGACAGCTGGCATCTTTTACTTTTGCCACCCAAAATACAACATTGTTAAGCCACATGGCCCAGCAGAGGCATGACATCACAATGTGCTATTCCTGGGTGGAAGTCAGCTTCTAGAAACCGTGAGTAGGACCGTGATGTGTGAGGTCCAAACAGTGGTATGACAATTAAGAGGGTCTTCACCAGCTCCACATCAAGGTGCCACCATTAGGCACCCCTGAGTTTGTATAGATTGTACCACCCTACACTGATTTATTCCCCACTCATTATGTGCACACAGCTGTATCCTATGGCTGCCTGGCTACTTGTGCAAATGATAATGGCTGGGCTACTTGATAACCCCTGTTAGTGTCATAATGTGATGGCATTTAATGCATAGTCTTCATGTAGTAGAAAGAATACCCAATTTCCTTCATGTTAAGGCAACAGCATGATGCAAGGATTATGTTGTTTGGAGTGCAGTATACACACATTCCTGGCAATGGTGCATAGTTTAGTACCAGGCATTGGCATATCACTAGCACATATGTGTAGTGTATCTGCTTATATTTCTTCTGATGCATGATTATATTCCCCATGTTCCACCTCAATGGCATTAAGGAATGCCATGGGGTATGTTCACTTACATTCTTCCTGCATGAGGTTGCACATGCTCCATACATGTGCATTATATGTACTGCTGGATATGTCACTTTGCCTCTCTAGTTACCCACTGAGTGGGATGTGTTTATACATTGCCTGGATATCTAGCACTGACAGTTGTTGTTGTGCTATTTATGCTGCACACAACCTTGCAGTTTGTTGAATGCCAGTCCTTTCATATGAGTGCAAAATTTATGGCACCAATTGTCCTGAAGAACTGTTCTGTTCAGTAAAAGGCATTCATGGTTACCTGATATTTGGCTGGTATTGCTGCAAGCATCCAAAAGGGAAAGAAGAGCATGTGACCGAGCAGCTCAGTAAAAAAAAATCTCACATAGTGTCTGTGCTCAGGAGGTCTAGTTTATTAAAACTGTAGACATGAAACTGACACAAGTAATGGTAAACTGTCTTCATTTGCTATTACTTGTTCATAGGTTCATAGGTTCATAGGTAGGTACTAGGCTATCGGCGCTAGGGCCCATACAAGCCTAGCCAAAAAATGTACCCTGGCTTTCGCCACCCAAGAAAATTATTTTCCTGTGCCCCTGTCGAGCAGAGCTACAGAAGTGATCCCTGGGGTGAATTTCCCATTTCCCATCCAATCATCAAGATTTTTCTTGAAGAGTGCTAATGAGGAGCTCTGTTTGACATAGATAGGTAGTCTGTTACAGAGTATGGGAAGTCTCTGGGACAGGAATCTATCCCTCCAGCATGTTCTATTTATTGTGGTGACAAGGTTAAGGTCCCTAGAGCGTGTAGCTCGGAGGGATTGGGATTTCTTTAAGTGGAGCATGTCCAACAGCTCTGGGTTTAACATAGCTTTGTATGTTAGGCAGAGATCGCCCCTGAGTAGGCGATATGCGATGGAGTAAAGCTGTAGTTTTTTGAGACGGTCTGCATAGGGCATCTGTTTGAGGCCAGTAATCCTCTTTGTGAGGTATTTCTGTGGTCTTTCCAGTTGTTGTAGATGTCTTGTGAGGTACATACCAAAAGGGGCATTGTAGTCTATAGTGGGTCTAATGAGTGATGAGTAGAGGGGGAACAATTACCTCTTTTTTCTGGATGAGAATCCTTTTGTGATGAGATGAGCCACATAGAAGGATTTCCTGACCACTATGGCAATGTGATTATCAAAGGAGAGACTACTGTCCACCTGTGTCCCAAGGTCTCTTATCACATTTTCGGCATTAAGTAGACTACCAGCTATGTGGTAGTTCATGGGTACAGAGTTTTTACCAAAGGGGATGACAATACACTTTTTGGCACTGAGCTTCAGGCCATGGCTTTGACACCAGGTATCTGCCTCAGTGAGGCCCTTTTGTAGTTTGTCCACATCGTTAGGAGTTTTGATTATGGCTTCTAGTTTGCAGACATCCGCAAACTTTGTTAGCCAAAGACCTTCTGTGTTGGCCTGCACTTCAGAGAAGTAGATACCAAACAGGAGAGGACCCAGGACTGAACCCTGTGGTACTCCACTTGTCACTGGTCTGATGTCGGATTTGGAATCTGCCACTTTCACAGTGTGGGTTCTGTCCATGAGCCAGTTGGCAACCCATCTTGTGACATAGGGATTTATACCTAGTTTAGTGAGCTTATCTATAATTCCAGAGTGGGGAGTGGTGTCAAAAGCCTTGGCGAGATCTAGATAAGCTGTGTGAACCATTTTACCCTCATCTATGGCTTTGGTGACTGCTTCAAAGAAGTCAATCAGGTTTAGGAGACATGATCTGCCTTTTACAAATCCAAACTGAGTAGGGTCCAGAGTTTGGAGATTACCAATGTCTTTGTTTATGAGTTCCACGATGATACGTTCCATGGCCTTGCAGACCAGGCTCATCAGGCTAATGGGGTGGTAATTCCCGGGGTCCGTCGTGGCTTTCCCTTTGTGGAGTGGGATAACTGTTGCGGTGCGCCATTCAGTGGGTACAAAGCTTGATGTGAGGCTATGTGCCAGTTCATTCTGTAGTTCGTGTAGAACGTAGCCTGGGATATTGTCAGATCCCATGGATGCTGTGTTCTTGGCTTTGGAGAGTGTGTTTTTTACCTGTGCAGCCGTGATTATAGGAACTTTGCATTCTTCCAGTATAGAGATGGGCCCTCTAGGGGGTGAGAGGGGGGTAAAGTTAGCACTGAACCTATCTGCTAGGATGTTGGCAATTTCAGTTGGTTCTGTATAGTTAGTGCCATTATGCTGTAACTCAGAGCAGATCATTTAGAGCATTTAGATTCTTGACATAGCTATAGAATGCTTTGTGGTTGTCTTTAGAGTCTGTGGCAATTTTGTTTTCATAACTAGCTTTGGAGGATTTTATGAGGGATCTCAGCTTCTTACTGAGGCTGACCAGGGAGTTCCTCCAGTAATGGGATTTTACTCTTTTTTGCAACAGTTTCTTTCTTCTGTTGTAGAGTTTGTTTATGGCAGAGGACCACCAGATTGGCTTCCTTTTTTTGGAGGATAACATCTTGGTTCTATTAGGGATAGCATGATCCATGCACTCGTGTAAGTGCTTATAAAGTGCATTTGTGTAGGATTCGGCAGTCATACCTCTATTGTCCGTCTGCATGGGTGTCATGAAGTTTGCCACTTCTGTCTTAAGAAGTGTGAAGTTGGCTTTTGAGAAGTTTTTACGATGGTTTCCCTAATTGGGGCTGGGGGTGGGATGTGGATGTCTAGGCTGATTAGCTTGTGGTCGGATCTGACCAACGAGGAATTGACCTCTGGTGTGGAACACCGGTTTCCGATGTTGGTAATGACCAGGTCTAGGATATTGCTGCCCCTGGTGGGGGTGTGAATAAGTTGATCCAAGGCGTTGGAATTTATGAATTCTAGAAAACGTTGAGCAAAAGAGTTGGTACTTGAGTAGTTTTCCCAGTTAATGGTAGGGTAGTTGAAATCGCCCATTATTAGGGTGTTGGGTTGTACCCTAATACTTTCCAGTGTATCAAGAAATAAGGAGTGTGAAACCTGGGGCATGGTGGGGGGTCTGTAGCAAGCTACAATTTGGATTGCGGTCTTGCCCAGAGTTAGTTGCACTTGGATAATCTCGGATGCATTATGCTGTGCAACTAGCCTGGAGGTGTGGATATCCTTAATGAATATGGACACGCCTCCTCCTTTAGTGCTTCTTTCTTGGTTAGGTGGCCAAAAGGTGTGGTATGAATTGAAGCCTGGTAATGCAGTGGTGCTCTCTGGAGCTTTGAACCAGGTCTCTGTCACTGCACAGATGTCAATTTTCTCCATTTTAAGGAGTGCCTCGAGTGAGTGCATTTTGAGGTTTAGACTTCTAGCATTGAGTTGCATTACCTTCAGATTTTGCTTGCTTGTACCTGTTACGGTGGTGAATTTGTCATTTGAACCTTGCCTAAAAAAGGCACTACAGGGGTGGCAAGAGCCTTAGCCAGTATCCGGAATCCTAAGGGCGACAGGTGCAGGCCATCTCTGGCAAAGCATCGTGGACTGTCGATCATGTCGTCCCAGGCAGACAAATACTGGATCCCCTTAGAATGACACCAGAAGCTTAGCCAATTGTTGAAGTCAATCATTTTGTCCTTGTACTGTGGTATCATTCTGGGTGATGGCAGGATGCTACTCAGGGTTAGGGTCATACCTGCCTGGGATACAAGATCGGAGAGCTCCTCCATGTCTCTTTTCATGTAGTCCAGGGAGGTACGTCTCAGGTCATTCACACCAACATGGACAATGACAGTGTCATATTGTGGCAGTTTTTTGTCTTCAGTTTTAATATCTTAGCCCTCCTGAGCACAGATGTGAGCTTTTATACAGTTTTTGAGTTGGTATTGCTGTAAAACGTATGTGGTTAGATGCATGATCATACAAAATGGTAAGGAATTGTTAAGGATGCAGAATGTGACACCCTAGGATACTTTTCCTGTATCTTTCATATCATGCTGAAACATCCCCAAGACCAGTAACCCCAGCGAATGGCATATATATATATTTTTTTCAGTGTGATGTACATAACTAGCACTCTAGCTGCAATGGTACTCTAGCCAGTCATAATGATCTGTTACCTCCTGATCAGAAAACATGTTTGGGCATGGGTAACACCAAGGTCGCTGGGCTGTGCTCTTCTTTGGCAGCATAAAATTAACCATTAATGCCAGCATTTCCAATCTGTTTGTACTTTTTTTCTTGTCTGCCAGTTCTTATTTCTGCCTTTTAGCAATGTGGTAAGATGATTTCTAAACTGTATGTAATACATCACTGGCTGCCTATACATGCTGTAACACTTCATTTGCAGTTGGTGTTCTCTGCCGTTCCAAGCTGAGCACAGAGAGTTTTAGCAAATCACATGTTGTAAGTGCATTTTCAAAAATGTTATACATTTTTGACATGAAGGGGTGGGAGGGTGGCCTAATGGTTAAGGTGTTTTCCTTGCAAACACAAGGTACAGGGTTTGAGTCTCACAAGGGATAACTGGCTAGGCTTAAAATGGCTCGCAAGGGCACTTAGCCTAGTACTAATCTATAAACCTATGAAATGCAAGTGGAGTAAAATGTTCATTTGTCTGATTTAAAGTGAAGTCTGATTTCTCCATATGGATTCAGACTTCACTTCTTTGTTGCACAAACAAAAAAGAGCTACACAAAGTGAGTCATTGCAGGATGTAGAATGCTACCATAGGACAAACAGCAAAGACATAAGAAAAAGTCCTTGTTCCACTGAAAGATATTTGGCTACACAATACAGAATACAGTGTGACTATAGTAAAAACTCAAGGAATATTCTGGTTTTAGCAATCACATAGACATCTCCAAATTCCAGCTCTTCAGTGTTATACCTGTAGGAATACCATCACCTCCATTCAGTTTCTTTCTGCTGTGCTGTCTGCCTTACCTGGAAGAGTACTATATAGTGTTAACTAATGATACCAACGATTTCTCAGCAAACCAAACATGTAATGCCCCATTTGCTGCAAAGACCATCCTGAGTATGTGTATACTCAGGTGATAATCATCAGATTAGCACTCAAATGAGCAACCAGGATTTATTTAAAAGTAAAACATGGATTGCCAGTCTGTAAATAACTAATGTGATGGGATATGGCAACTGATTGATGAGTTAAAATATCTGCTGGAGAAAACAGGGATAGTAGTAATGCTGGGGCAAAATATCTCTTTCTCTTAATAACTGCAACTTACAAAATGGCACAATTCAGTTATAGGAAGATTAGATACCAGACTAATGAAAAATATTTCAATAATTCTAATAACTGCTGACCTATTAGCCTCCACCTGCAAAGTAAAACAAGAATAGTTTATAGACAAAGGGATTAGCATGTCATTCTGCATAGAGGTGGAAGTGTTAATAAAAATGTGTCACTTCAAAAAAAAAAAAATAAAATAAATAAAGGTAAGAAATTGAATACAAAAATCTAACAGAAAGTCACAGCAAATGAACACATTATTTTTACTACACATAGAATAATAGGAGGTGCTGATAAAAAGGTAAGCCACTTACCTTACAGGTGCTGAAAGGAAACCAAAAACTAAAAACAATGAAATTCATTCTCTCAGCAGTGAAACACAATTAACAGGATGCAGCATGTCCATGCTGTGTCAGTTGTGTTGTATGTCTAAGCCAGAATGAATGCCAGGATCATGTCAATGTGGTTATTCTTATAGTCAAAATGATGGGTAATCTTATTTAACAAAGAAAGGGAATACATTATGTAGCCTCAGGCAATGATAGTATTTCAACAGCACAGGCATTGTTCCAAATTCATGTCTCTTCCAGTTTTTGTTGGTGAAAGTTAAATTCTTGCACAACAGTAGAGACACAAAATCTTATTTTAGTATGGTCTATAATTTCTACATCTTGTGGATATATTGCATATATAATTGGCAACAGCTGAAGCTTTATACATACCTGTAATTGGCATTTTTTAGAAAGGATTGGTTAACTGGCCCAAAGGTGCCTAGATAATAAGACGTTTTTAGACATTTAGTCAAACTAAGGTTTCTTCAAAGTGCCAAGGTTTCCCATTAAGGACTGAAAGACATCATTTGCACATCCCCTATGTCAGAAGTGTTTCCAAATTCCTCCAGTTCTATAACTCCATGATTATTAGAGGCTGCTCCCAGTAAGTAAGGGAAGTAATACCATGGATTCTTCTTAGAAAGCATGTACCATTGAGACCCCAGCAATGTGAGCCAAGAACAGGAATTAATTCTGGAAGCCAGTTAAGAGAATTGCATTATGGAAGCATCCATTTTACTTGATGAACTATCCGGACTGATGTTTTCAGAGAAGGACTATCTGGGTGCCTGTGGGATCTAAATATTATTTTATACACTCTTCATAGGTTCATAGGTTCATAGGTTCATACTAGGCTATCTGCCCTAGGGCATTTATAAGCCTAACAAAACAAGACTGGAATGCAGGAATACCAAAGAAACAAACAAACGTAGGCAGAAAACAATTTAATATATCACAGCAAAGCTTTCGGGTGAAACCCTTCTTCAATACTAACAATCATTAAAACAAAAGCAGCTTGCTTTAAATAGGAGCAAAAAACAGTCACATGATAGCAGCCAAAATCACATGACCGACAAACACAATATAATATAACATATATACAAAATGCAAAAATATTTAAAATATTTAAAATAGCTTAACATGCTGAATTTTACTTAAAACAGGCTTTAGGCTAACAGTAGAATTTAATCCAGGTGAAGAATCCGCTGCTAGTCTTAAAATCCATTCATATTCCTTAATATCTAAAACATTATTAATATCACCGCCCCTACTATGAGGTTTAACTAAATCTAGGTATCTAAATTTAAAGCAATGCGTATTCCCATGTGTTTTAATATGCTTGAAAAGAGCATTATTCTCAACCTCCCTTCTAACCTCTGACTTATGCTCAATTATTCTGTCTTTAAGTTTACGTGTGGTCTTACCCACATAGAATGCTGAACAGGCATTACAAGTAGCCAAATACACCACATTTACACTGTTACAGAATGCTACTGATTTAAAGTAAAACTCTTTTAAAGTAACAGGATGAATAAATGCATAATTAGGGGTAGCAGCAATGTCTATACAACAAGAACAGCTCATACATTTAAAAGTACCAGTACGATCAGAGAAAGCATTCAGCTTTAAGCCAAAATTAAAATCTTTATAACATAATAAGCTTTTAATACTTTTCATATTCCTATATGAGTAGTAAGGCTTTTACCTAAAATTCGCCTAACCTCTGGACAGGCCATCAACACAGGCCAGTATTTGGCTATGATATATTTAACCGAACCTGTTCTACTACTAAAGTTCATAACATATCTAGTTCTAACTATATTTCCAATGTTAGATCCTGATGTAATGATCACATGATCATTCATACACGCGTCTGTCCTAAGGTAAGGTTTATATGTAGTATCCCTATTAAGTATTACCATTCTCTTCAATTCTTCCAATATATCCAAGTCATAGCCATTCTTAACAAACTCATTGAACATTTCATCTAACTGTATATGAAATACAGAGTCGATTGTATTTAACCTACTGACTCGTGAAAATTGAGCTTTAACAATTCCTTTAAAAACATGGGGTGCATGCATACTATTATAATGTAAGTATCTACTAGTATGCCCATCCTTCTTATGAATAGTAGTTTGTAAAGTACCCTCTTCTTTATATATCTTAACATCAAGGAAAATTGCTTCATGGTCAGATATAATCTCCTTAAAAACCAAGAAGCTCGTACTACTGTTTAAATATACTATAAAATCTTGCAGATCAGAGCGTGATCCCTTCCAAACCATAAAGCAATTGTCCACAAACCTCTGGTACAAGCAAATATTACTGTTCAAAAATTTTACACCATCATGTATAAACTCTAATTCCCATTGATACAAGACTAGGTTAGCATATGTATTAGCAACTGGTGTTCCCATCGCAACACCGGTTAGCTGTAGAAACAAAAGTTGATCAAACATAAATACATTGTTGCTCAGAACTAAGTCTAATAATGCACATATATTTTGAACATCACCTGTAGGTATATCTATTTTCTTACTCAGAAACTGTCTGATAGCCTCAATGCAATACTCATTTGGTATGACAGTAAAAAGAGAATTTATATCTAAGGTTACAAATAAAAAACCTGAATCGAGTTTGTTACGTAGACTATTATACCAAACTGAAAGTTTGCTTAAAAAATCACCTGTGTCCTTTAAGATATTAGGACACTCCAATAATAAGGGGTACAATCGCTTTTGTAGATAAACAGATATCGGTTCAGTTATCCACCCACCCCCAGAGACAATGGGCCTCATGGGTGGGTTATCTAAACATTTATGAATTTTTGGTAACCCATATAATAAGGGAATAGTGGGAAAGGGTACTGTAAAAAAGTGAAACAAATCTAAATCTATCTCACCATTAGTTTGTATCTCATATATATATACATATTGACATTACTAATGCATTTCTTAGCATCATTATATGATATTCTTCTGAAAGCATTCTCATCTTGAAGAAAATTGAGCATAGATGTCTTATAGGCATTACAATCCATAACAACAATAGCACCCCCTTGTCAGCTTGTTTCATTACAATAGTATTGTCAAATTGCAGTTTCTTTAAGGCACAATGTTCATCATAGTTCAAATTATACTGTCTCTTCTTCTTAATTGTAGTCCCATATAACTTTCTCAAATCAGCTTCACATAAATATAAATATTAATTTTAAATATTTTTGCATTTTGTATATATGTTATATTATATTGTGTTTGTCGGTCATGTGATTTTGGCTGCTATCATGTGACTATTTTTTGCTCCTATTTAAAGCAAGCTGCTTTTGTTTTAATGATTGTTAGTATTGAAGAAGGGTTTCACCCGAAAGCTTTGCTGTGATACATTTATAAGCCTAGCCAGAATGTGTTTGGCTTTCGCCACCCATTTTAAATTTATTTTGCTATGCCCTTTTTCGAGGTTAGTATACTGTGCCTCTGTCTAACAGTGACACAGAAGTGATACCCGGGGTAAACCTACGATCTCCCATCCACTCATCAAGATTCCTCTTGAAGAGAGTCAATGACGGACTCTGCCTAACCTGGACTGGGATTTTATTCCAGAGTGAAGGGAGCCTCTGGGTTATGAATCTATCCCTCCAGCATGTCCTATTTATTTCAGTGCTGAGGTTCAAGTCTCTCGAGTGTATAGCTCGATGGGATTTGGATTTTCTGAGGTGCAGCATGTCCATTAATTCCGAGTTGGACATGGCTTTATACGTCAGGCACAGATCGCCTCTGAACAGGCAGTATGCCACTGAGTAGAGCTGGAGTTTCTTTAACCGGGCAGCATATGGCATCTGTTTGAGCCCTTTGATCCTCTTGGTGAGGTACTTTTGGGGTCTTTCCAGTTGCTGCAGGTGTCTGGTAAGGTACACCCCAAAAGGGGCATTGTACTCAATTATGGGCCTGATGAGGGATGAGTAAAGAGGCACAATGACCTGCCCTGATCTAGATGTGAATCCATTCATGATTAGTTGGGCTATATAAAATGTTTTTCTAACCACGTTGGCCACGTGGTTGTCAAATGAGAGATTGCTATCAACTTGGGTCCCCAGGTCCATAATTACTTTTTCTGTACTTAATGGATTACCACCTATGTGGTAATTTGTGGGCACTTTGTTTTTGCCAAAGGGGGTGACTATACACTTTTTGGTATTTAGCTTGAGGCCATGGCTCTGGCACCAGTTGTCTGTTTCTATGAGGCCCTTTTGGAGGATGCTTGTGTCGGCTGGATAGTCGATTATGGCACCAAGTTTGCAGTCATCTGCAAACTTGGTCAGCCACAGTCCTTCCATGTTGGCCTGTACCTCCAAGAAATATATACCAAACAAGAGAGGTCCCAGGACTGAGCCTTGTGGGACACCACTTGTAACTGGTTTGGAGTCTGACATGGCTCCAACAATTCTAACCATGTGGGTTCTGTCCTTGAGCCAGTTTGCAATCCATCTAGTGACATAGGGGTTTATATTTAAGCTGGTGAGCTTATCTATAATGCCCGAGTGGCTTTTGCGAAGTCCAGGTAGGCTGTATGGACCACCTTCCCCTCGTCAATGGCCTTGGTGACTGTTTCAAAGAAATCAACCAGGTGTAAGAGGCAGGATCTGCCCTTAACAAAGCTGACCTGGGTAGGATCCAGTGTCTGTAGGTCCCCAATATCTTTATTTATGAGGTCCATGATGATCCTTTCCATAGCTTTGCAGACCAAGCTTGTCAGGCTTATGGGGCGATAGTTTCCAGGATCCGTTGAGGCACCACCTTTATGGAGAGGGACCACTGTTGCTGTACACCACTCTTTGGGCACATATCCTGTAGTAAGGCTGAGATTGAACAGTAGTTTTATGTTTGGGTTTAGCTCTTCTTGGAGTTCATGTAGGATGCAGCCCGGGACACCGTCTGGTCCCATTGATGCTGTGTTTTTGCTTTGGGAGGGCGGCTCTTACCTGAGCATCTGAGATGTCAGCTGGGCAGCACTCTGCTGGGATAGATATTTGCCCTTTTGGTGGGGGGGAGTTTGCCCTGAACCTGTCAGCTAGGATGTTGGCAATGTCTGTGGGTTCAGTGTATTTTTTGTCATTTTGGACTAATTCTGAGCATATCTGGGAATTACCACCCAGGTTCCTAACATAACTAAAGAAAGCCTTGTGATTATCCTTAGTGTCCTGTGCAATTTTTCTCTCAAAGCTGGCCTTAGACAATTTTATGAGTGCCCGTAGTTTGATCAGTGATGCCTTCCCTTTTTGGGATTTTGCTCTATCATTTAGTAGCTTCCTCCTTCTATTCTATAGTTTGTTTATGGCTGGGGTGCACCAGACAGGACGTGTGCCTTTGGAGGATTGGGTCTTGGTTTTATTTGGGATCGCATGATCCATGCATTCCTGAAGGTGTTCATAGAATGCGTTTATAAAGGATTCTGCAGTCTGGGCCATATTTTCCACAGGCCCGGGGGCTTTGAAGGATTCCACCTCGGTTTTGAGGGGTGTGAAATTTGCTTTAGAGAAGTTTTTCACTGTGGTTTTCTGGGCAGGGGTGGGGTCGGGATGTGAATATCCAGTGAGATTAGTTTATGGTCTGATCTTACCAGTGAGGGATACACTTCTGGTCTGGAGCATAGAGTCTCCATGTTGGTGATGATCAGTGATGATGGTCCAGTATGTTTTCCCCTCTTGTGGGAGTAGTAACAAGTTGTTCCATAGCATTTGAGTTTATAAATTCTAGGAACCTTTGGGCTAGGGTGTTGGAGCTAGAGTAATGCTCCCAGTCTATGTTTGGGTAGTTGAAGTCGTCCAATATAATGGTGTTTGGAGAGACCTTCATATTTTCCAGTGTTCTCAGAAAGGCCGAGTGGGGTTCCTGGGTTTGGGAGGGTGGTCTGTAGCAGGCTATAAACTGGAAGGCAGTTTTACCCACTGTTAGTTGCACATGTATAGTCTCTGATGCTTCGTGCTTTGCCACCAACCTGGAGGTGTGGGTATCTTTGATGAATATCGATACTCCCCCTCCTTTTGTGGTTCGGTCCAAGTTTTGGGGCCGAAAAGCATGGTATGAGGTATAACCTGGTAGTGCTGGGGTGCTCTCGGGAGCCCTGAACCAGGTTTCTGTTACTGCACAGATATCGATGTTCTCCATGCTAAGGAGAGTTTCGAGTGCATGCATCTTGAGGTTTAGACTTCTGGCGTTGAGTAGCATTACTCTTAGTTTCTTATCCCTTGTGATACCTATGGAGGTGGGTTTGTCTTTTGAGCCTTGCCTAAAAAAGGCACTATGGGGGTAGCAAGAGCCTTTGCCAATATCCGAAAGCCCAGGGGTGACAGGTGCAAGCCGTCCCTAGCGAAGCATCGTGGCTTGTCGAGCATATCATCCCAAGCTGACAGGCATTGGATCCTCTTTGAATGACACCAGCACTTAAAAAAACCAAGTACTGAGCAGGAGTGAGAGTGAGAAAATTACAGAAGATAACAATCCAAGATGTAAAATCCACGTAGTTTATTGCAGACAAGAACAAATGGATAAGCGCTTTCACTGTATCAGCTTCTTCAGATCCATGAAACAAACCTCCTAACACAAACTAGTTATATATTAAAAACACACTGAGGCAATTAAATAATTAACCTATCAAGAAGATGATCCAACACAAACCTTTATTTAAAGGCATAGCAAACTGCAAAGAACAGGAAAAGAGCAGAAAAAAAGAAAAAAAAGCTCACTACAAGAATATAAATGCATAAAATAACTTAAAACATCCGTAAAATGACTTTAAACACTCCATAGAATATATAAAAGATTTTCCAAAACACATAAACTAATACATGAAAAAATTTTATATATAAATACATAAAAAACTTTGAGACATAAGGACATAATGTAGGCATACGCATATAAGTAATTACAAATAGTCACTTTACATGCCTGCGCTGCCTTAGGCTAGGTTTTATAGATGCCCTTTCATTTAAACCCAGTCCCCTATCAGCCCTTAAAAGTGTTATCCAGTCACTCTCTTTTCCTTCAGTGTATATCCTAACATCACCACCCCTCTGATTTGGGGTGATGACCTCTAACACTCTAAACAAAAACCTGTGGTCATGACCATGCGTGACCACGTGTTTAGCTAAAGCATTATGCAACGTACCCTTCCTAATGTGGTAATTATGCTCTCTCATCCTATCTCTGAGTGGGCGGTTGGTCTTACCCACGTACAAAGAGGAACACAACTGACACACTGCCAAATAGACGACATGTACGGTCATACAATTCGCCTCCACTTTAGTATAAAAAACTCTTCTCAAATCAGGATGAAAATACTCCACATTGCTGTCTATAAAAGGGCAAAAGTTGCAGTGACCACAGGGTCTGGTACATCCTCCCTTTTTAGGATGTCTATCATGTCTTGGATAGCACAACATCCTTTTCAAGTTGTTCTTATTCCTAAAAAGAAAATGTGGAGCTTCACCTACTATCTGCCTAAGGTCATCATTGACCTGTAGGACACCCCAAAACTTACTGACAATCTCCCTGATTTCAAACTGATCTGATGAAAAAGTTGTGGAGAACTTAACACAACGATCAATCTTTTTATCCCCAGCAACACTAGGATATATGGGTCCAAAATAAGGACTGGCTACAGTCAAATGTAGATTGTGTACTTCATCCAGATGGTGGTTGACCTCATTCACATTATACCCCCTTTCTGTTAACCTCCTTGTCAGGTTATCTAATTCATTGGTAAACCCTATATCCATAGGGTTTAACCTTGAGGCCCTAATTGCCTGTCCTTTCATAATATTCCTAAATATGAACGGTGGATGCATGCTCGTTCTCATAAGTAATGAGTTACAGTGACAGGTCGTACAAAAAACCCCTGTGTTGATAATATCATCTGGTAACCTTTCAACAAACAGGTCCAAAAATTCAATCTTATGCTCAGAGAAATGCATAGTAAACTTGAGGAAGGTGGTTAGATTGTTCATCATTGTATACATAGATTGCAACTGTGCCAATGTCCCTTTCCATAAAACAAAAAGGTCATCCACAAACCGCCGATAAAATACTACATGCTCCCTGAACAATGTTTGACAAAACAACACATGTTCCTCCCAATGGGCTAGAAATATGTTGGCGTAGCTGTTCGCACAAGGTGTGCCCATGGCTACGCCATCACATTGCCTGTAAATAACATCTCTGAACATAAATAAGTTATTTTCAAGAACCAGTTCTAGAAAGTGTGTTATCAAGTCAATCTTAACATCCAAGTAGTCACTATGCTCCTTTAAATATTCTGAAACATAGGTAAGTCCTAGCCCATTCGGTATAACTGTAAAAAGGGACTTCACATCAAAGGTTACAAATATACAGTCCGCAACAGTTCCTTGTTGTTTAATACATTCATAAAGGTCTATTAAGAACTAGTTGGAGTCTCGTAATACAAAAGTATTATTATTCAAAACTTGCCTTAAATGTTTTTCTATAAAGACAGATAAATGCTCAGTTACCCACCCACGACCAGAAACAATTGGTCTCATGGGTGGGTCTTTAGGGTCTTTATGTATCTTGGGTAGCCCATGTATCACAGGAATAATAGGCGCCCTGATGCAAAGGTATTCATATAACTCCTTCCCTATTAAATTACTCTTAAAAATATCCAAAAGTGTATAGCCAGCATACCTAATAATGTCATTAACATCATCCACTGTAATCACTTCATAAAACTTATCAAGCAACATCATTTCCATGGTTGTGTTACAATGCGAGGTATCCATAACAACAATCCTACCACCCTTGTCTGCTGGCCTTATAATGATGGTGGAGTCTTCTTGTAATTTCTTTAAGCTTAACCTCTCCTTATAGGTAAGGTTATCAGACCTCATAGGTCTCCTATCTCTCTTGCTGTCATAAAAGCTATATAATTCATCTTCCATTAGTTTTAAGAAAGCCTCAACCAAAGGATGATTGGTGGGCACAAACTCACTCAAATTCTTAAATATGAACTCCCTATTGTCAGCTGATTCATTACTGGAACCCTTAAACATATATTTTAACATAACATTTCTGCAAAACAATTTAAGGTCTGTAATAGTATCCATTAACCTACTCTGTGTCTTTGGAATAAAATTCAGCCCTTTACTCAACAGCCTAATGTCGTCAATACTAAGTATCACTTGAGATATATTGTGAACTAATGTTTGTTGGTCCACATCTTTTTCAGGGTCTGATGGGATAAGGGTTCCCCTGAAGACTTTCTTTTCTGTCTGCCTCGACTCATGGAACGTGACCTCCGTGGGCCTTTCTCCAGGCGTGTAGGTAGAGGAAAAGACAAATCAGGGCTAATATTACTACTTGAATCTACTTGCTCTGCCCTTATCTTTGGTCTCACCACAACTTCATATTTGCCAGCCAAAGATGTGGGTTTATCCTTATTAATGCGCACTTCAGGATATAGATTAGTGCCTGGCTGCATACTAGGATGTATAATATGTATGACATCATTAGAATCATTATAATCATGCACAAAGGCTTCATTGACAAGTGATTCCCCTCTGATCAGGGGACCACCAACATCTTTTCCTGTAGTGTTCTCTATACAAACTTCAGACCTATGAGACTCTGTATTAACAACATTATTACATTTAGTCACAGTACCAACAACTTCAGCTTCCAAAGTCCTAGTATTTACATTAATATTCACATTACTATTGTCCTTAGTAATAGGGTCATGGTCAAACTTATCAGAACCATGCCTCCTATTTGTATAAACAGTAGAGGGAGTAACGGTATTATTACCATTTCTGGGCCACATAAACACATGGCCCAGTTTAAAATCCATAATGTCCCTAGTAGCCTTATGCCTTTTCTGTTGAAGTAGTTTACATTCAAACGCTAACACACTGTCCAATACATTCTCGAGGAGTGGTTGTACTACTTCACTAGGGAATTCACCAAAGAGTGCTTGTTGTGTCATATTAATACTGTCAGTTAACTTAGCTTCCTCTGGACAAAAAAAGTCAACATTGAGCTGCTTGTCGAGCATATCATCCCAAGCTGACAGGCATTGGATCCCCTTTGAATGACACCAGTACTTAAGCCAATTGTTGAAATTGATCATCTTGTCTTCATATTGTGGCATCATTCTTGGTGAGGGTAAGATGCTACTCAATGTCAGGGTCATACCGGCCTGGGCTACATGCTCAGAGAGCTCCTTTATGTCTCTTTTCATGTAGTCCAGGGAGGTACATCTCAGGTCATTCACACCAGCATGGACAATGACTGAGTCATATTTGTACTTGCCTTGGAGTGACCTGAGTGCTTGTGTTATGTGGCGGATCCTAGCGCCGACAGGCTGCTCACCGTGACCCTCTCCTTGTTCAGCCTGGTGAGCAGGACGTCAGTGTGCCTGATGATAGAGTCACCTATTACAAGTGTATCAGGTGTGTTGTTTAGTCTTAAGGGCTGTGACTGTTGCACACTGGCTTTGTGAGATATGTGTTGCACGTGTTTTGTTTTGGGGTAGCGGTTGCTTGGGTGTCTGCTTTGGAGGTCTCTGCTGCTTAGGCAGATCTTTATTTAGAGCCTCCAAGTATGTTTTTGTGTGATTATGTGTTTGGTTTGCTGTCGTGGTAGGTCTATGTGAGACTGGAATTGTAGTGAGTGTGGTTTCCTTCTCCTCCTGACTGGTTATGCCAGTACTGAGTTGAGAGAGCTTAGCCTCCAGTTTGGCTATATGGTTGCATCTCTCACATGTGTTGGAATTTGTTGTGAGGAGGAGAGGGTTGTCTGTGTACATGAGGCAGTTGTAACATTGCCGCAAGATTCCCAGATTCACCAGCTGGACCGGAGAGGAGATTGAAAACTGACCTTTGGACATGCTAGAATAATATTGGGAATTCCTTAATAATTGAAAACAAGGGCCAGTGGGGAGTGAGGGTGTAGTGCTTTTAATTTTTAGTGCTGACTTATATAATTGCTTTAGCGAGCAAGTGCCAGGTAACTTAAGTGCAATGTGTTACAGGTAACTTAAATGCAAAAATGACAAACAGTAACTTTCTTTCAAGTGAAACAAGGAAATAAGTACAGTAAGCAATGCAGATATCACTAGTGATCCACAGAAGCGCTGAGAAGCAGCGTATTAGGTGGAATTAGCGTTCCAGGGAAATAACAAGCAAACAAACAACAAGCATATAAACAAAGCTAGATTCAGCAGGCCTGGATCTAGTCTATGCTACAGCAAACAAGGTGTACCAATTTCAGTAAGATACAGTTCAAATATTTAGGCACTATAAACCTTTAACCAGAAATTCCCAGCTCAGAAGGGCAGAGTCTAGCCTCTTCTCCCACAATAGTGCAGACCACGAACCTTCTTAATGTAAAATAACTGGCCTGAAGCCCAAGTGCTTAAACCAGAACTAATACACTTTAAGAATAATAGACACTGGGCTCTCAATCAGCAGTTCCCAACTTAGAAGAATGAAAGCTACCTGTCCTGCCACCACAGTGCATGCCACAAACCTTCCTAATGTAAAACTGGTCTGAAGCCCAAGTGCTTAATCCAAAAGACTTAGAATGATAGCTACACTTTAATCAAGTTACTACCAAGCAGTAATAAATACAACTGAATACTTGAGAGAATGCCTGGATTAGTGCTCAAGTTACACAAACAAAGCTAGATCCAGCAGGCCCGAATCCAGTCTATGCCACAGCAAACAAGGCGCACCAACTTCAGTAAGAAGCAGTTTAGATATGCATGCACTATAAGCCTTTAACCAGAAATTCCCAGCTCAGAAGGGCAGAGTCCAGCCTCTCCTCCCACAAGAGTGCAGACCACGAACCCTCTTAATGTAAAATAACTGGCCTGAAAGCCCAAGTGCTTAAACCAGAATTAATACACTTTTAGAATAACAGACACTGAGCCCTCAATCAGCAGTTCTCAACCTAGAAGGATGTAAGCTATCTGTTCTGCCACTACAGTGCAGACCACAAACGCTCTCAGTGCAAAACAACTGGTCCGAAGCCCAAGTGTTTAAACCAAAAGGCTTAGAATGAGTTACACCAAGCAGTAATAAATACAACTGAGTACTTTTAAGATGATGCAAAAGTAAAATAAAGTAGGTAGAAACACAAGTACAATGAAAGCAGATGAATTTTGTTTTTTTGTTTTTTTTCTGAACAAGTGCTGAGATCAAAGAAACAGATTTGAGTGCTGAAACTAGAAAACTGGCTAATTATAAGAAAAAAAACTAAGCTAGAAGGCTTCCCTCCAACACAGAAGGGCTTGGGGGCTCAGAAGCCTACAAATAGTCTATACCACTTAACAGGAAAGGCAGTCAGAATATGATCTCACTGCACTCAGTTGAGTGAGCAAATGAGATGGGCCCAGAAGGAGCATCCAAACACAAATTTACAAGAGGGGCAGGCAGTTTCAAGGCCACTAAGATTAACACCAAAACAAAAACAGGAAGCGTGGGTGGGACTAACTGAAGAGCAGAGTCAAAACTTCCAGTTCAGTTAATATTCCTGCAACACACAGTTAAAATCAATTTAAATACTGTATTTTTTGAAAAAAAAGTGCAGATAAAGGTACTTAAATTCTCTTATACGTCCATTTGAATACAGCAAGTTCTTAGCCAGCCAAAGCTGAGGTTTTTAAGCAGAAAATATTTCACACTGTACCACTTAAATAGGCAAGGATAGGAAATCAAAGAATGTGGCTACCCCCACACCTGTAATTACTAGCAAATAACAAAATTCAGCAAACACTGACTAACTTCCAGTTCAGTTAATATTCCTGCAGCACACAGTTAAAATCAATTTAAATACTGTATTATTTTGAAAAAAAGTGCAGATAAAGGTACTTAAATTCTCTTATACGTCCAGTTGAATACAGCAAGTTCTTAGCCGGCCAAAGCTGAGGTTTTTAAGCAGAAAATATTTATTATAATATCATTCAGCTGTATGAGGATTATCTTCTTCCAGATGCCCACTGTCAAGCGTGAGATCAGAGACCGAAAATGTTTGAACCTGCCTGCTCCCAGATGTAGTTCCAAAACCACCTGACCTCATTGGGAGAGTATCTACCAAGCCACTCTTGGATTAGCCTGGCTTCAAACAAACTTCTAAATCAATTGGGTTATCTGCTTCAGATCATTGGAGGGGGATGGCAGACTATGGGTGTAATATACTACCAAGGGATGAATAAGCCAATTTGTTGCTTTGACCTTTTGGGAAATACCTAAACAAATACCCTCCCATCTCTTAATAAACTCACCATCTTTTCCTTAATCTCCCCAAAAGACAGGTCCACCATTGCTGGCAAGGTAGATGCCAATTCACTTCCTAAGTAAGTTAGCAAGGCCCTTGTTGAAGAAAGGGGAATTTGTGGATAAGCGAGTTAGGAGCATTATTGCTTATGGGTATACTTTTAGTTTTGTCACTGTTAACCATATAGCCCAATAAATGACTAAATCCGTTCATTTCCTAGAAGATCATCTCTAGGTCCCTCTGGGATTTACTAAGAGTAATTAACAAATTGTCAGCATACAGTGAAAGCTTCACAGAAAAGGGGCTTATCATATAATACACAAATAGCAATTGTCAAAGCTGTTCACACACACACACACACACACACATATATATATATATATATATATATATATATATATATATGTGTGTATATATATATATATATATATATATGTATACACATACACACACACACACACATATATATATATATATATATATATATATATATATATACACACACACACACATACACACACACACATATATATATATATATATATATATATATATATATGCATATATATATATATATATATATATATATATATATATATATACACACACACACACACACACACACACACACACACACACACACACACACACACACACACGGCTTTTCCCGTTAGGGGTCGCCACAGTGGATCACCTGTTTCCATTTCTTCCTGTCCTCTGCATCTTGCTCTGTCACACTAACCACCTTCATGTCCTCTCTCACCACAGCCATAAACCTTAGCTTAGGCCTTCCTCTTTTCCTGTTACCTGGTAGCTTCATCCATAGCATTTTTTTCCCAATATACTCAGCATCCCTCCTCAGCACATGTCCAAACCAATGTAATCTTGTCTCTCTGGCTTTGTCTCCAAACCTTCCAACTTGGGCTGACCCTCTAATATACTTATTCCTAATCCTGTCCACCCTAGTCACACCCAGTGCAAATCTTAACATCTTTACCTCTGCCACATCCAGCTCAAACTCCTGCCTTTTTGTCAATGCCACTGTCTCCAACCCATATGACATAGCTGGTCTCACTTCCCTCTTGTAGACCTTCCCTTTCACTCTTACAGGCACTCGTCTGTCACAAATCACTCCTGACACTCTTCTCCACCTACTCCATCCTGCCTGTACTCACTTCTTCACCTCTCTTCCACACTCACCATTACTCTGAACTATTGACCCCAAGTATTTAAACTCATCCACCTTCGCCACCTCTACTCCTTGCATCCTCACCATTCCTCTATCCTCTCTCTCATTCACACACATATATTCTGTCTTAGTCCTGCTGACCTTCATTCCTCTTCTCTCTAGAGCATATCTCCATCTCTCCAGGGTCTCCTCCACCTGTTACCTACTCTCACTACAGATCACAATGTCATCTGCAAACATCATAGTCCACTGGGACTCCTGTCTGATCTCGTCTGTCAACCTGTCCATCACCATTGCAAATAAAAAAGGGCTCAGAGCTGATCCTTGATGTAACCCCACCTCCACCTTAAACGCATCCGTCACTCCCACAGCAGACATCACCACTGTCACACTACCCTCGTACATATCCTGTACCACTCTTACATACTTCTCTGACACTCCTGACTTCCTCATACAATACCACAATTCCTCTCTAGGCACCTTGTCATATGCTTTCTCTAAGTCTACGAAAACACAATGCAACTCCTTCTGACATTCTCTGTACTTCTCCATCAACACTTTCAGAGCAAACATCACATCTGTAGTGCTCTTTCCCAGCATGAAACCATACTACTGATCACTAATCATCATGTCCCTTCTTAACCTAGCTTCCACTACTCTTTCCCATAACGTCATGCTGTGACTGATCAGTTTAATCCCTCTGTAGTTACTACAGCTCTGCACATCACCCTTATTCTTAAAAATCGGTACCAAAACACTTTTTCTCCATTCCTCAGGCATCCTCTCAATTTCCAAGATTTCATTAAACAATCTGGTTAAAAACTCCACTGCCATTTCACCTAAACACCTCCATGCTTCCACAGGTATGTCATCTGGGCCAACAGCCTTTCCATTCTTCATCATCTTCATAGCTATCCTTACTTCCTCCTTGCTAATCCATTGTACTTCATGATTCACTATCCCCACATCATCCAACCTTCTCTCCCTCTCATTCTCTTCATTCATCAACCCCTCAAACTACCCTCTCCATCTGCTCAACACACTCTCCTCGCTTGTGAGCATGTTTCCCTCATTATCCTTTATCACCTTTACCTGCTGCACATCTTTCCTAGCTCGGTCCCTCTGTCTAGCCAATCGGTACAGGTCCTTTTCTCCCTCCTTAGTGTCCAACCTTTCATACAACTCTTCATATGCCTTTTCCTTAGCCTTCACCACCTCTCTCTCTGCCATGCACCTCATCTCCTTATACTCCTGTCTACTTTCTTCATCTCTCTGACAAAACCACTTCTTCTTCACACACACACACACACACACACACACACACACACACACACACACACACACACACAGATATATATATATATATATATATATATATACATATATATATATATATACACACACACACACACACACACACACACACACACACACATATATATATATATATATATATATATATATATATATATATATATGGTGAATAATTGTGGAGACTGGGTACAAACTTGCGTAATGCCTCTAAAGATCCACAAAGAGCTAGAGACCCATGACTCTGTTTTAATTTTAACCTGTGTAGCACAGTAAAAATTTCCCACCAACTCGTATTCTGTCTGGAATTGCAAACATTACCAAACCTTTCAATAAATGTTTCTAGTTCACCCATTCAGATGTTTTTTAGTGTCACAACTAAGGAGATTCAATGGTCTAGACTGAGTTATGGCTGCTATCTTCACTCAACAGTTCCACTGCAATAAAATTATCAAAATTATCAACAGTGGATATACTGAGTAGTCATGGTTCAGTACTGAGATGGACCAGTATGAGGAAAAATTCACAAGGTCCTTGTCAGGATTCAGGATTACTGATATAATGGCATGCCCCCAAACTCTGCTAGATGACCTTCTTCATGAATATCAATAAATATTACCAGGAAGAGCAAGAATAGATCTCTACATTATTTTTATATCTTGACTAGAATCTCATCCGGCCCTGGGATCTTATCTTTGGCCAAGTCTCTTAAAACGACTTCCACCTCTCCCTTATTATTGCTCCTGTCAGACTGCCGCTCACATCCTCCTGCACTAGACTAGAAAGCTGCAGGCCAGAATGATAGGCTTCATGTACTCTAGGGTCTGCTGGTGTACATTCTTCCTTGCACAAACTGGAATAATATGCAACAAAGCTCTCCAGAATCTCAGGGGGAGTACTAACTATTACCCCTGTAGCTGGGTTCTTAATTTTGGATATCATTCTATTAACTCATTATATCCGAGGGACGCCTCCAGGTTTATCTGCAGTTAACTTTTACTGACACATGTAGGCGTCAACTATTGCTAGTTCATATTTGCATCAATAATTCCAAAATCATGCCATGTACAAGATTTTAAAAGATTTCATCTTATACCTTGCACAAGGGCATACTAAACTGCATTATTTTACATCTATATAGTGCAGAAAAATAGATATCAATTGGTGTTTTTATGATATTAATTTATATACTGTAGATATCATTTTCACATTTTATTAAATATCTCAGCAACCACGTAAGACAGACAGAACTCCTTAGGTTCATATGAATGCTTTCAGCAAAATGAATAAAATATTGCTGACAGTATATTTGCAAATTGCTGCTTAATGTACTATGTATGCCAAGGAATCACTGTGAAGCCAAGATTGTACTATTATTCTATAATGTGTTAATCATTGATTATTGTTTATGTAAATGTTAATGTGCAGCTTTTCTCCCCGGGCCTCCTCTGGAAAAAGGACCCATGTCCAGTCGGACCATCCCGATAAACAAATGTAAAATAATAATAAATAATAAAACTGAGCGGTTGATGAGATATTGTAAGTTGTTTACAAAATATTTTAAATGCAATAGTTACTGTGCTTTCGGTGACTTATAACATTCAGTTTAAGACCTAGAATCCAAAGAATACTACCACTATAAAAATAGTATGTGCTGAAGGGTTTGCCATTCATACTTCTTTCGTAATCCCTATGGTTCCAGAGATATGTACATTTGTTTGAAATGTGAGGACATAATTTGATTCTGGCAAAAGGCTTAAGCTCCACCCATTGGAAGTTGCAGTGTAAACTTCCTGAGCTGCATTGGAGTGAATGAGTTAACTGATTTGGCTGAAAGCCTCAGTGCTAGGTGCTTTAAGTTTGGGAGAGAGTTTTAAGTCATCTAATGCTTCTTCATGTGGTCCACTTTGAAATCTAGTGCACTTGTTATTAGGTAACTAAGCTCAGTGACTCTGGTTCCCCATCCAAAAATCCACTGGTTAGATCTTACTGCAGTATTACCACATGCCACTGCTAACTAAAGACTGTAGTACAGCCTCTGTGCACTCCTGTCACTTCTTCAAAGCATAGACCCCAGATTTTTGCTTTTAATTCCTCCTGTATGCAGGGTAAATCCCTGTCACTAGAGAAGCAGATCTGGAGGCTTGATTGAAATAATTTCATCTTTTCGTCCTTGAAATCCTGCCTTTTACAGAAATATAAACTGACACTTGGTGCCTAGACCCTCTCACTGGATCTAGTCCAATGCTGAATATGACAATAGAGATCCAAAAGGGCTATTGGAAGGTAATTTTAATCCTGCACTATATATATATATATATATATATATATATATATATATATATATATGTGTGTTCTTTGGAAATAAATAGTTTATCGATTTTTGACCAGTGGATAAAAGGTGAGAAGTAACAGGTGTAGAGATAAGAAGGCAGACTGACTAGCTTATGAATATCTTCCAAACCCATAATTTTCATGTATACATTTGTAAATCTGCCCAGGGAATGCACTGTGTTAGCACAAGGACCTGAGAGGGTTTCACCTAAAGAAATTCCAGTCTCCTCCACAAATAATCAATCCCTCTTGGAATATCACCCATTCCTTAAGAAACTTCTCATCAATCCCTGGACTAGGAGGACAATACACATTTGAAACAGTCACCAAAAGCCCCTCTAAGGAGCCTTTCACTATGACATATCATCATCCTTTATCAGCTAAAAAATCTATCTTACTTAAGGGGGCCTCAATCCCAAGCAGTGTTGCAGAAGGCTAAAAGTGAGTACCTCAGTTTTCTAAGCATTTGATGTTCCTCTGCAGTTAGATGTGCTTCCTGTAGAAGTACAGTGCGAGGGTACTGAGAAACAGTAATGAGCATACAACTAAAATAATATTGATAACTCACCTGTGAACATTCACTGCAGACAATGACTGAAAACTATCCATAATAATCCCCTGAGTTTTCATGTCAAACATCCAGTCCAATGCGCAGATACTACCACCTTTGAAATGTGGCTTGGGCCCTAGTTACCATAATAGAAATGTTATGGTGTAGCAGGCATGACCAAAATATCAGTCTAGCACATAACATAACTTTCTTAAAAATACAAATGCAGTGTCACAATATCCAAAATATAAACAAGGTTTAATACAACAGGATACTTCAAATTAATAGGCCAATCATCTCTATTTATAATCAGTGGGAAGACGGACACACTGCCAAAAAGCTGTGGATGGGAGATGAACTGCCTCAGCAAGACCCATATAGTTAATTTTTCCTCAGCCCTCCCCCCTTTTGGAGTAATGTTTATCCCCATTTCCTGCAATAATGTATTAACTGCCAAAATAAACAACAGAGGAAGTCCCTCTTGTATTCAAAAGCAAGTACCAAAGAACCATGAAATAAGCAGAGAGCGATGAGAAGCCCAGCACAGGGAAGGCATCTCTGATCAGTATTAGCAAAAAACTACGAGCACTCATAAAATCGTCTAAGGCCAGCTTCGAGAGAAAAATTGCACAGGACACTAAGGATAATCACAAGGCTTTCTTTAGTTATGTTAGGAACCTGGGTGGGAATTCCCAGATATGCTCAGAATTAGTCCAAAATGACAAAAAATACACCGAACCCACAGACATTGCCAACATCCTAGCTGACAGGTTCAGCGCAAACTTCTCCCCCCCTCCCCACCAAAAGGGCAAATATCTATCCCAGCAGAGTGCTGCCCCCCTGACATCTCAGATGCTCAGGTAAGAGCCGCCCTCTCCAAAGCAAAAAACACAGCATCAATGGGACCAGACGGTGTCCCGGGCTGCGTCCTACATGAACTCCAAGAAGAGCTAAACCCAAACATAAAACTACTGTTCAATCTCAGCCTTACTACAGGTTAGAAAAACATTTTATATAGCCCACCTAATCATGAAGGGATTCACATCTAGATCAGGGGAGGTCATCATGCCTCTTTACTCATCCCTCATTAAGCCCATAATTGAGTACAATGCCCCTTTTGGGATGTACCTTACCAGACAACTGCAGCAACTGGAAAGACCCCAAAAGTACCTCACCAAGAGGATCAAAGGGCTCAAACAGATGCCATATGCTGCCCGGTTAAAGAAACTCCAGCTCTACTCAGTGGCATACCACCTGCTCAGAGGCGATCTGTGCCTGACGTATAAAGCCATGTCCAACCCGGAATTAATGGACATGCTGCACCTCAGAAAATCCAAATCCCACCGAGCTACGCACTTGAGAGACTTGAAACTCAGCACTGAAATAAATAGGACATGCTGGAGGGACAGATTCATAACCCAGAGGCTCCCTTCACTCTGGAATAAAATCCCAGTCCAGGTTAGGCAGAGTCCCTCATTGACTCTCTTCAAGAGGAATCTTGATGAGTGGATGGGAGATCGTAGGTTTACCCCGGGTATCACTTCTGTGTCACTGTTAGACAGAGGCACAGTATACTAACCTCGAAAAAGGGCATAGCAAAATTAATTTAAAATGGGTGGTGAAAGCCAAACACACTCTGACTAGGCTTATAAATGCACTAGGGCAGATAGCCTAGTATGAACCTATGAACCTATGAACCTATAAACTTCCAACTGTTTCAAAGTTCAGAAAGAATATATTTAGTCCTGTCTGTACTTTTTGACTTGGTCCTCAGACATGTATGTTTGCAGACTAACCATAACAGTTAAAGACAATCACTCAACTAAGAGGTGAAGTTGTATGTTTCTTATATGTAGGACCCAAGTCAAGCATGTACATCCTTTCTGCTCATTAGCACATTTTATGGAGACCACCGCTGATGTTTAACTACAGCTTCTGTAAGTGCTTGTACGTATGTTAGATGGTCAGTTTACTGGACATTCTCTGGCTCTTTAGGCTGCTATATTCAGAGCAGTACTGGTTCTATTGATAAACCAAGTCCTGTTAACAACAGGAAGTGCTTGTCCTTGTGATTTGGACATCATATTCTTAGAAAAGTAGCTGCAAAATAGCAACAAGAAAACCTTGAGCTTGCTTAATGCTTATTTTGAGCTATGAAATTGCAACAATGCAATAGACTAATAGATGCTCAGTTATACAAATGTACATCCTAACAGTGAAAAGAATACAGCTATTTGCCATATATATTAGATCAAGCATAGAAAAGCACATGCAAAGGTTTAGATCAGTGTACTCAGACGTCCATCTTAGAAGCTGGATATTGCAAACTGCCAAGCCTATTAGTAGATTTTTAATGAAGCCTGTGCCTGATATTTGATTCTATAAACTATCACATGCTAGTTCACATCAGGAGCAGACTGTCAAGTTATCGGGCATTCAGTGGTCAACTCAAATAGGTAAATAAAATTCTTAATGATTACCATCAAAAGATCAATTACTTGCTGGTCTTACTTGTTGCAGAAAAAAGAGCTAATCAAATAAATGCTAATTTACAGTAGAAGAGAGCAAAATGATACAGAATAATTTGCATTAACTGACACATGACAAAAAGAAAATATGTGAATATTAAGAAAACTGTAGACACATACATGCAAATAACTTAGAAAGAAATAATTAAATGGCAGGTAAGCACAGCCTATCTTGTATGGTCTTTTGGTATATCTGCTACTGTATTACTTTCAAATACTATTTATTTATTTATTTATTTATTTTTGTTCATTGTCTCACTTCACATACAAATTGTATGCCCTAAGGATCTGAGGGATTTGATACTACTTTTGGCAATGTTACATCTCTAATAATGCCTTTCTAACCATCCACCACCCTTTCTTTGCAGTTTATTTATGCTGTCCCTAATTCCAGTCTGGTGGACCCCAGCCATTAACAAACTTTACAATAAGAGGAGAAAGCTATTACACGATAGAACAAAATCCATAAAAGGGAAGTCACCCCTGATCATTATTAGTAAAAAAATACGAGCACTCATAAAATCAACTAAGGCCAATTTTGAGAGAAAAATTGCCATGGATTCAAAGGACAATCATAAGGCCTTTTTCAGCTATGTTAGGAACCTGGGTGGAAACTCCCAGATATGCTCAGAATTAGTCCAAAATGATACAAAAATCACTGAACCCACAGATATTGCCAACATACTGGCAGACAGGTTCAGTGCAAACTTCACCCCCCTCTCCCCCCCTAAAGGAGAGATAACTATCCTAGCCGAGTGTAGCCTCCCGGACATCTCAAATGCGCAGGTGAAAGCTGCTCTCTCTAAAGCTAAAAACACAGCATCAATGGGACCGGATAGTGTCCCCGGCTGTGTGCTACACGAGCTAAATGAGGAATTAACCCCGCACATAAGGCAGCTGTTTAATCTCAGCCTTACCACAGGATACGTGCCCAAGGAGTGGCGTACGGCAACTGTGGTCCCACTCCACAAAGGCGGCGCCTCTACGGACCCTGGTAATTACCGGCCCATAAGCTTAACAAGTCTAGTCTGCAAAGCTATGGAGAGGATCATAATGGAACTCATAAATAAGGACATAGGGGACTTGCAGACATTGGACCCAACCCAGTTTGGCTTTGTCAAGGGAAGATCATGCCTTTTGAACTTGGTCGACTTCTTCGAAACAGTCACCAAGGCCATTGATGAGGGAAAGGCAGTCCATACAGCCTACCTTGACCTTGCAAAGGCTTTCAACACAATACCCCACTCGGGTATTGTAGAAAAACTTACCAGCTTAAATGTAAACCCATATGTCACAAGATGGGTTGCAAACTGGCTTAAGGACAGAACCCACAGGGTTAGAGTTGCTGGCGCTGTGTCAGACACCAAGCCGGTTACAAGTGGTGTCCCACAGGGCTCGGTCCTTGGCCCCCTATTGTTTGGCATCTACTTCTCAGAAGTACAGGCCAGCATGGGAGGACTTTGGCTGACAAAGTTTGCAGTCGACTGCAAACTGGGCCATAGTGGAAAGTGCATCGGACACGGATATCCTTCAGAAGGGACTCACGGAAACAGATAGCTGGTGCCAGAGCCATGGCCTGAAGTTAAACGCCAAAATGTATAGTCATACCCTTCGGGAAAAACAAGGTAACCCCAAGCTACCATATAGGTGGCAATCCACTAAGCACAGAAGAGGTTATCAGGGACCTGGGGACCCAGGTTGACAGTGGCCTTTCTTTTGACACTCACATTGCTAAAGTGGTTAGAAAGACCTTCTACATTGCCCACCTGATCATGAAGGGATTCACATCCAGATCTAGTGAGGTCATTGTTCCCCTGTACTCTTCACTTATCAGACCAATGATCGAGTACAATGCCCCATTCGGGATGTATCTCACCAGACATCTGCAGCAATTGGAGAGACCCCAAAAGTTCCTCACCAAAAGGATAAAGGGACTCCAAAATCTGTCATATGCTGCCAGATTGAAGAAACTCCAGCTCTATTCAGTCGCATACCGTCTGCTCAGAGGTGACATGTGCCTGACATACAAGGCCATGTCTAACCCGGAATTAATGGACATGCTCCACCTCAAAAATCCAAATCCACCAAAACCACTAGAGCAAGCGACTTAAACCTTAGCACGGATATAAATAGGACGTGCTGGAGGGATAGATTTATCACTCAGAGACTCCCTATGCTGTGGAATAAAATCCCGGTCCATGTGAGGCAGAGCACCTCGCTGACTCTGTTCAAGAGAAATCTAGACCTGTGGATGGGAGATCGTAGGTTTACCCCGGGAATCATCTCTGTGTCACTGCTGGACAGAGGCACAACAAACTAATGGGCACAGTATTTTTTCATATAAGGGGTGGCGTAAGCCACAAAAATTTGGGCTAGGCTTATAAATGCCTTAGGGCAGATAGCCTAGTATAAACCTATGAACCTATGAACCTATATAATGTCAAAGTCTGCCCTCTTATTCACATGGACCTTTTTAGAACTGTCATCTACTTGGAATCTGTGGCTTCTCACAAGGTACTTTGAGATTACTGTCATGCCCCTAGCTTTCTTTCTACAGCATTATGCCCTTAAACTTTTCCAAAATTTCTTTATTTGCTCTCTGCTGATGTCGGCTGACTTCATTTTACATGCAGATGATAGTGAGTGTGAAGAATTGTCTCCATCCTATCTGTGAGCTGATGATAATGAACCAACAGGAAATCCGATGGTGGAAAAGTAATCATCGACTCCACGGCAATGTGAACACAAAAAGTTTTTAATACATCCACATCAGGTACAATGTTTGTACCTGATGTGGATGTATTAAAAACTTTTTGTGTTCACATTGCCGTGGAGTCGGATGATTACTTTTCCACCATCAGATTTCCTGTTGGATCTGCTTGCTGGTTTTGCAATTTGTGGTCTTTTTGGCTGGTTTTCTGATGATAATGAAGTCAATGAACTGGCTCCATCCTATTTATGCAATAAAGATAACAAAAGTCGGCATGAAATTGATTCAGTTTTCAAGATGACATCTTAACAACATTTAAACAGATGAATTATAATGTCTTGCCTTCTGCTAAAGATGTTTCTACCTCCACAGCCCAAAGCTGAAAAAACTGCTTGAAACCACCACGAAATAAATCCAACAGCATTTAATAATAAAAACAAAAACAGAAACAAGCGCTTTCACGCAATAAAATTGCGCTTCTTCAGGTTACAATTTCACAGAAATTTTTCATGCCTTTTATACCAAATCATTAATTACAATTAATCAATTAATTCAGAAAATCAGCACATTATTAAGAAGAAATTCATCAGAATTCATTTTAACAAACCTAAAATTCCACTTAAAAACTAGATACATCATTTATGACATTTATGTTCTCAGTTATTTTTCATAAGTTAAGATCTCATTGGCAAGCTATCATCAAAAAATACATAAAGTATCAGTAATTGATGGTAATGTGCTTCACTAATCATTCTTGAGGAAGTCATGCCCATATTTAGAAAGAAGCTTATTCAGAGCACGACATTGCTTATAAATCACATTTCCAAGTTAGACAAAAACAGAGTCGATGTTACTTGTTTTTTATATTCGTAGATGTGAAATCATGAAGCCATGTGTTATTATGACATTAAAGCAAAACATAAACATAAAATAAAATATGATGGTCATAAACAGAATTTACCATCAGAAAGTGCAAGTAGCCAAAGTTTATGCTGATGTATTCCACAAAGCATTTACAAAGGTCTTTACCCATATATGGAAAACAACTAATACAAAGTAGTTGGTTGATTAAAATCACGCTTTCAAAGCGGAAACAAAATAGACCAGGCATCATCATCTTAATTACCTTGCCAACTACTACACAACAATAATGCTACGTGCCACTAACACCCAAAACATGCCAAAATGGTCATATTTACTTAAGCATACTTTGAACAAGCTACACTGAATAAAATAAGTAATAAAATAAATAATGAGAGTAAGACAACAGACACGGAACAACTAAATCCACGGTGCATTGGAACCTGTAGGCTCCATTTCATTTCAAGTGGACGCTATTTACTAATTAAAAACTAAGAACTATAATATTCCAATAATCAAAATCAGAAATTAAATATATATATGAAGACGACCACTTGATTAAGATATATATTGTAGTGAACAAAAAATAACTAATCGGGTGAATAACAATGCATGTAAAAGAAACTATAATACTAAAAAATATAAAAAATATAATATTATATATAAAGGAGACTATTAATATCATTAATGTCACAAAAAAATGTCTATACTAAGAAAATTATTGTCCGAGCCAAGAGTCGACACCAAATGAAACCATTAAAGACGCATTTTCAGTCAAGTCCAAATTAATAATGCGACCGAAGTAGTTATACACAAGGTATACGTGTATAAAAATGCATAAAGTGCATAAAACTTTTTCTTTTCCTTACATTAACATTATGTCTATATCATCATCTAAATAAGAACCGAAGTCACACAACAATTTATTCCCAGATGGTTCCATACAATATAGGGTGCCTGGATATATTATCAGGCAATATCCAAGTAAAATAAAATAACATTTCATTGTGGCAAAAATATCAACAATAGATGTTGTACGAAATGCATACTATCATTAACAAATAAGAAGTGATGTTAAGCACCATAAACTTTGTCGTAATAAGTCACCTAAAACAAGTCAACGATCTTTATAAAAGGTCCTAATTGCAAGTTATCAATAATATAATATATAATGATTGTTCTTATTAAAATATAGAATAATAAAATAGATCAATCAAGTGGGTCCTAGCAAGGCTGGCCGGATATTGACCACCGTGTTCAGACCAGGTGGTATATGGGCTTTTAATCTTAGAATCCACCTTAATTCAAAGGTTTCCAAGGTGTTTATATGGTCACCCTCCCTTCCATTGGGATCTATTATTTGCAGAACCTGGAACACAAAACTATGTTTAGGGTGAGTAATGCAATGCAAAGCCAGTGCATTGGTAGAGTTGTTCCTTCTTATATTATAGACGTGGTTATATATCCGATCTCTTAGTCTTCGCGAAGTCAGCCCCACATAACAACTATCACAGAAATTACAGGTAGCTAAATAAACAACATTTCTGGTATTGCAGTTTGCATAGAACATACATTTTGTGCTTGATTCAACGCCTGGGGCAGTAAAGCCACACTTCTTAGTAATGTATCCACAAAGGGAACATTTTCCACATGGAAAAGTGCCTGTTTTAATTGAGACCTGACATCAATAGGTGTAGTAACCAATTTTTCTTTACATAATAGCCTTTTTAGATTCATGCAATTCATATATCTAAAAGCTGGTTTCTCATTGATAATTTCTAAGACTGCTACATCTGATAGCAAGATCTTCCAATTATCTCTCACTATACTGGTTAAGTACTGCACATCACTGGTGTATTTTATATCATATAATACTTTATGAACCATGCTTTTTGTTGATCTATAAGACTTAAAAAATTTAGTCTGGGATGTAGTATTGTCAAGCATAGATTTCATCATATCATCTATCAACTTCAATGGATAGCCCCTGTCCATAAAGTATTTCTTCTGAGTGTCGATTAGTTTAAGAGCATCCGATTTGTCACTACATATTCTAAGTATCCTGCTCATCTGATTCTTTATTATGTTCTGAAAAATATGACGCGGATGTAGGCTGTCATATTGGAGAATCCCATTCCTCCAGCAGGATTTTCTATAGAGAGTAGTTATTAATTCACATTTAATGTCTTTCTTAATGGTGATATCCAAAAAGTTTATATTATGCTTAGAAAATTCATGAGTAAATTTAAAAAACGAAGTAGTATTATTCATATAATTAATGAACGAATTAAGAGTAGCTTCATCCCCATTCCATAATATTAAAATGTCATCTACGAAACGTCTGTATATGACGACATTAACAAACCTGGGATCATTAAAGATGTATTCCTTTTCCCATTCAAAGACAACAAGGTTGGCGTATGCATTAGCACAGGGGGTGCCCATGGCCACCCCCCATGTTTGTGCATATACCATATTGTCATAAAGGAAAATATTATTGTTCAGAACAAGGTCCAACAAGCAGCATATATTCATAATTTCACCATTATCCATATTTAGTTGTGTCATATGCGTTCTTATTGCATTTATACCATATTCATTAGGGATATTGGTAAAAAGACTCTCAATATCTAACGTTACTAACAAGGTATTTTCTGTTATTTTATTTTTCACCATGTTCAATTTCAGGTCATCTAACAATCTAAAAGAGTCAAGTAAAATGGTGGGTACTTTCTTCACAAGCATTCCCAGTTTAGTTTGTATATATGAAGATGCATTTTGAGTTACCCAATGGTCACCTGATACAATGGGACGCAAAGGGGGTGGATGCTTACCCTTATGTAGCTTGGGCAAACCTTTGATAATAGGTATCAAAGGGAATTCTATCATCAAAAAATCATAAAGAGACTTGTCAATGGATCTGGTCATTAACATATCATATAATGTGTCATGGACATACTGTATTATAGATTTTATACGCGATTTCTCAATTTTCTTATATGCACTGTCATTATTCAGCATGTTCAACATTAATTGCTGATAGAAAACTGCATCCATCGCTACAATCCCCCCTCCCTTATCTGCTGGCTTAAATACGAGATTGGGGTCATTACATAGTTCTTTCAACTCAGAGCTTTCTTCTGTGTTTAGATTTATAAAGATGCTCTTTTTTTCATGACAATCATAATAATGATAAAAGTCCCGCTCACAAGTTTTCAAGAAACATTCAACGGTTTGTATAAGTGGGGGCATAAAAGTACTTTTTCTCCTACAAACAGAGTTGTTCCATTGATTATCTACAGAATTAGGCAAGCTATCTTTAAACAACATCTTAAGAGAAAGTTTCCTACAGAACTTTCGTAGACCTATTAAAGTGTCGGATATGTTACTATGTTGAGAGGGAATGAAGGACAAACCCTTATTCAAAATATATTGTTCATTCAATGTAAATGTCCTGGATGACAGGTTAAAAAACAAACAGTTCAGACTTTCATTCTTCTTCTCTGCTCCGGTGCATCCCCCGATAATTTCCTTTTTCCTCTTCCCGGCTGTTGGAACGAGCACGCACTATCTCTTTGTATGGAAGGGGAAAATTTAAAGGCATAGGCGCCATAAGCTTGTTGCTCATACCGGCTATTTTAGGTTTGGCACCCAGAGCGTTTTGATGAATCAATCCCTGCTGATTGCAGGGTAAAGAAGGAATGGGTGTGTCAGACAGAATAGATGTCTCACTAATGGCATTGTCCACCTGTAATCTAGTTTCAGTCATTTCGTTCTGTACAACCACAATGTCATTGTTAACGGAACTGGGAATTGTTTCCGCTTGACCAAGATGTGTTTTACTACTTAAGCTAGATCTCGGCCATACAAAGATACGGCCGAGACAAAAGTCCTCACAGTCACGTTTCAGCTTTCTAATTTTTATCTGCTCAAGTTTACTACTATATAAAGACAACTGTCTGTTCATGGCTTGTACTTTGGTTTTACAAAACTCAGTCTGATAAGTAGTAGTAAGTAAATTATACTGCTCCTCTACCTTTGTAAGAAGCTCCGCTTCAAGCGGTGTGAAGTAGTCCAACAATAACTGGATGTATCTGTTTCCAAAGTCGATGTTTAGTTTTTGCCATTGTCGAAGTAACTCAGGATGGCTATCCCCATAAGTCGGCATGCATAAAACACGCATGCCACGGGGGATGACCTTGAAATGTAGGCACGCTTGTAAGTGCCTTCTCTGCCAGACGAGCCTATGCAGGCGATAAAGATCATTTTCTAGGGTTCTCAGACTTCCAAAAAACTCATACATATTCTCACTGGTACTGGATGGACTCTTATACGCTTCACCATTTATATCCATATGTAGTAACGGATTATCCTTCTGATAAAAAAGGCAATTCCAGTTCTCATTAGCCATGGTACTCACTGGGTTATAGTCTAACTCAATGTTCTGCGTATCCATCGTGTGAAGACCGGTTAGATGCAAAAACAAAAACACCAACTGCAAAAGACAATAACCGATCGTCCAAAGGTTTCTTGCATCAAAGGTAGAGGAACAAAGCTGAAAAAACTGCTTGAAACCACCACGAAATAAATCCAACAGCATTTAATAATAAAAACAAAAACAGAAACAAGCGCTTTCACGCAATAAAATTGCGCTTCTTCAGGTTACAATTTCACAGAAATTTTTCATGCCTTTTATACCAAATCATTAATTACAATTAATCAATTAATTCAGAAAATCAGCACATTATTAAGAAGAAATTCATCAGAATTCATTTTAACAAACCTAAAATTCCACTTAAAAACTAGATACATCATTTATGACATTTATGTTCTCAGTTATTTTTCATAAGTTAAGATCTCATTGGCAAGCTATCATCAAAAACTACATAAAGTATCAGTAATTGATGGTAATGTGCTTCACTAATCATTCTTGAGGAAGTCATGCCCATATTTAGAAAGAAGCTTATTCAGAGCACGACATTGCTTATAAATCACATTTCCAAGTTAGACAAAAACAGAGTCGATGTTACTTGTTTTTTATATTCGTAGATGTGAAATCATGAAGCCATGTGTTATTATGACATTAAAGCAAAACATAAACATAAAATAAAATATGATGGTCATAAACAGAATTTACCATCAGAAAGTGCAAGTAGCCAAAGTTTATGCTGATGTATTCCACAAAGCATTTACAAAGGTCTTTACCCATATATGGAAAACAACTAATACAAAGTAGTTGGTTGATTAAAATCACGCTTTCAAAGCGGAAACAAAATAGACCAGTCATCATCATCTTAATTACCTTGCCAACTACTACACAACAATAATGCTACATGCCACTAACACCCAAAACATGCCAAAATGGTCATATTTACTTAAGCATACTTTGAACAAGCTACACTGAATAAAATAAGTAATAAAATAAATAATGAGAGTAAGACAACAGACACGGAACAACTAAATCCACGGTGCATTGGAACCTGTAGGCTCCATTTCATTTCAAGTGGACACTATTTACTAATTAAAAACTAAGAACTATAATATTCCAATAATCAAAATCAGAAATTAAATATATATATGAAGACGACCACTTGATTAAGATATATATTGTAGTGAACAAAAAATAACTAATCGGGTGAATAACAATGCATGTAAAAGAAACTATAATACTAAAAAATATAAAAAATATAATATTATATATAAAGGAGACTATTAATATCATTAATGTCACAAAAAAATGTCTATACTAAGAAAATTATTGTCCGAGCCAAGAGTCGACACCAAATGAAACCATTAAAGACGCATTTTCAGTCAAGTCCAAATTAATAATGCGACTGAAGTAGTTATAGACAAGGTATACGTGTATAAAAATGCATAAAGTGCATAAAACTTTTTCTTTTCCTTACATTAACATTATGTCTATATCATCATCTAAATAAGAACTGAAGTCACACAACAATTTATTCCCAGATGGTTCCATACAATATAGGGTGCCTGGATATATTATCAGGCAATATCCAAGTAAAATAAAATAACATTTCATTGTGGCAAAAATATCAACAATAGATGTTGTACGAAATGCATACTATCATTAACAAATAAGAAGTGATGTTAAGCACCATAAACTTTGTCGTAATAAGTCACCTAAAACAAGTCAACGATCTTTATAAAAGGTCCTAATTGCAAGTTATCAATAATATAATATATAATGATTGTTCTTATTAAAATATAGAATAATAAAATAGATCAATCAAGTGGGTCCTAGCAAGGCTGGCCGGATATTGACCACCGTGTTCAGACCAGGTGGTATATGGGCTTTTAATCTTAGAATCCACCTTAATTCAAAGGTTTCCAAGGTGTTTATATGGTCACCCTCCCTTCTATTGGGATCTATTATTTGCAGAACCTGGAACACAAAACTATGTTTAGGGTGAGTAATGCAATGCAAAGCCAGTGCATTGGTAGAGTTGTTCCTTCTTATATTATAGACGTGGTTATATATCCGATCTCTTAGTCTTCGCGAAGTCAGCCCCACATAATAACTATCACAGAAATTACAGGTAGCTAAATAAACAACATTTCTGGTATTGCAGTTTGCATAGAACATACATTTTGTGCTTGATTCAACGCCTGGGGCAGTAAAGCCACACTTCTTAGTAATGTATCCACAAAGGGAACATTTTCCACATGGAAAAGTGCCTGTTTTTAATTGAGACCTGACATCAATAGGTGTAGTAACCAATTTTTCTTTACATAATAGCCTTTTTAGATTCATGCAATTCATATATCTAAAAGCTGGTTTCTCATTGATAATTTCTAAGACTGCTACATCTGATAGCAAGATCTTCCAATTATCTCTCACTATACTGGTTAAGTACTGCACATCACTGGTGTATTTTATATCATATAATACTTTATGAACCATGCTTTTTGTTGATCTATAAGACTTAAAAAATTTAGTCTGGGATGTAGTATTGTCAAGCATAGATTTCATCATATCATCTATCAACTTCAATGGATAGCCCCTGTCCATAAAGTATTTCTTCTGAGTGTCGATTAGTTTAAGAGCATCCGATTTGTCACTACATATTCTAAGTATCCTGCTCATCTGATTCTTTATTATGTTCTGAAAAATATGACGCGGATGTAGGCTGTCATATTGGAGAATCCCATTCCTCCAGCAGGATTTTCTATAGAGAGTAGTTATTAATTCACATTTAATGTCTTTCTTAATGGTGATATCCAAAAAGTTTATATTATGCTTAGAAAATTCATGAGTAAATTTAAAAAACGAAGTAGTATTATTCATATAATTAATGAACGAATTAAGAGTAGCTTCATCCCCATTCCATAATATTAAAATGTCGTCTACGAAACGTCTGTATATGACGACATTAACAAACCTGGGATCATTAAAGATGTATTCCTTTTCCCATTCAAAGACAACAAGGTTGGCATATGCATTAGCACAGGGGGTGCCCATGGCCACCCCCCATGTTTGTGCATATACCATATTGTCATAAAGGAAAATATTATTGTTCAGAACAAGGTCCAACAAGCAGCATATATTCATAATTTCACCATTATCCATATTTAGTTGTGTCATATGCGTTCTTATTGCATTTATACCATATTCATTAGGGATATTGGTAAAAGACTCTCAATATCTAACGTTACTAACAAGGTATTTTCTGTTATTTTATTTTTCACCATGTTCAATTTCAGGTCATCTAACAATCTAAAAGAGTCAAGTAAAATGGTGGGTACTTTCTTCACAAGCATTCCCAGTTTAGTTTGTATATATGAAGATGCATTTTGAGTTACCCAATGGTCACCTGATACAATGGGACGCAAAGGGGGTGGATGCTTACCCTTATGTAGCTTGGGCAAACCTTTGATAATAGGTATCAAAGGGAATTCTATCATCAAAAATCATAAAGAGACTTGTCAATGGATCTGGTCATTAACATATCATATAATGTGTCATGGACATACTGTATTATAGATTTTATACGCGATTTCTCAATTTTCTTATATGCACTGTCATTATTCAGCATGTTCAACATTAATTGCTGATAGAAAACTGCATCCATCGCTACAATCCCCCCTCCCTTATCTGCTGGCTTAAATACGAGATTGGGGTCATTACATAGTTCTTTCAACTCAGAGCTTTCTTCTGTGTTTAGATTTATAAAGATGCTCTTTTTCATGACAATCATAATAATGATAAAAGTCCCGCTCACAAGTTTTCAAGAAACATTCAACGGTTTGTATAAGTGGGGGCATAAAAGTACTTTTTCTCCTACAAACAGAGTTGTTCCATTGATTATCTACAGAATTAGGCAAGCTATCTTTAAACAACATCTTAAGAGAAAGTTTCCTACAGAACTTTCGTAGACCTATTAAAGTGTCGGATATGTTACTATGTTGAGAGGGAATGAAGGACAAACCCTTATTCAAAATATATTGTTCATTCAATGTAAATGTCCTGGATGACAGGTTAAAAAACAAACAGTTCAGACTTTCATTCTTCTTCTCTGCTCCGGTGCATCCCCCGATAATTTCCTTTTTCCTCTTCCCCGGCTGTTGGAACGAGCACGCACTATCTCTTTGTATGGAAGGGGAAAATTTAAAGGCATAGGCGCCATAAGCTTGTTGCTCATACCGGCTATTTTAGATTTGGCACCCAGAGCGTTTTGATGAATCAATCCCTGCTGATTGCAGGGTAAAGAAGGAATGGGTGTGTCAGACAGAATAGATGTCTCACTAATGGCATTGTCCACCTGTAATCTAGTTTCAGTCATTTCGTTCTGTACAACCACAATGTCATTGTTAACGGAACTGGGAATTGTTTCCGCTTGACCAAGATGTGTTTTACTACTTAAGCTAGATCTCGGCCATACAAAGATACGGCCGAGACAAAAGTCCTCACAGTCACGTTTCAGCTTTCTAATTTTTATCTGCTCAAGTTTACTACTATATAAAGACAACTGTCTGTTCATGGCTTGTACTTTGGTTTTACAAAACTCAGTCTGATAAGTAGTACCTCCACAGCCCAGAATTCCATCAGATGTATTTGCTCTTTCCCATCTTATTCGCTCACCTCAAAGTCATTTGACATGACACAAGCCTATTTCCTCATTTGCTATTATGGCTGTTTCCCTCTAATTTTCTAACTGTACACTCCATTACTGGGTTTCTGTTCTCCAAATTCACTGTTTCTGTATTTTTAACTGTTTTCATATCTCAGGCTATTCCTCCAGCCTTGAAAAGTTGCTTTTCAAACATTTTGTACCCTTCTGTGTATCAATCCCATGGTATAATGTTATATATAAACAAAAAAGTAAACTTTTCCAACCAGACCTTCTACAATCTCACCTCAGACTCAGCACTGACCCCAGAACTGCACTATTTGTCACCATATTTTTGTGTGGGTAGACAGCATTTATTATAACCTGTATATTCAAGCATGAATTCAAATTCTGTTTAAAAGTGCTAAAAAGCTTGATGGCAATATGCAGGCATCCAGGGATTGATAAGTAAACATATATTCACTTTCATGACATGACAGCAAATGTCTAAGTAAGACAGCATAATGTGACATGTTGCTTGCACTGTAGTCTTATTGGATACTTAAAGATATACTGATCCTATTGTGATGACCCACCACTGGACCAGTAATCATAGAGCCTCAGTCTTCACCGCTGGCAACAGTAGGGGATGTTCACTGGGAGGATAACAGGTAAACACACACACAGTATTTCCAGATGCAGCTCTCTGCATCAAGTGCAGTTTCCCTTAAGAGAACACAGAAACCACAGTCAGTCCGGGGCTGGTTTCTCCCTCTTCCTCTAGATCCCCAATAAGAGTCCCCACTCTCAGCTGAGTGACTAAGCCCAAACCTCCAGCAGCCTTTCTGTCCAACCAGTGCTTCGTGTCTCTGCCCAAGCAGCTGACACACATACTCTTTGAGGTTTGTTTTACACACACACACACACACACACACACACACACACACACACACACACACACACACATGGGAAAGGCTGGCACAGGTTTACTAACTATGCCCCCTTCTTCCCATGCTACAAGGTAGTTTTCACTGACACCAGTCACTCCTGTCAGCTACCTTAAGGCTCTTCCAAGGGTACCCAACATACTGAGTGATATCAATATTAATACAAATGGTAGTTTGACCAAGATCAAGGCTATTAGGAGTGGCCCACACATTGCCACCAAATAAATATGCAAGTGCTCTCAAAACTAAATCTACACAGATCAGCCACAATGAAAGGTTTAAATATATTTAATAATAAATAATAAAAGAACAAGAAAATACTCAGAATGTATTCACAGTGATATCAGAGTTCAAAGCCACAGGAAATATTTAAAATAACATTGCAGTACAGGCTCATACAAATAAAGAAAAACAAAATCTAAACTACCCTTCTCTGTATTCATGACTGTATCTAAGAGAGTTATACTGTTCCCTAGAAACTTACTTCTTTAGAGCAAGGCAGAGGATGTGGTGAATGGTTCCTGTTGTCAGGTCCAAGACAGAATACAGAATGCTCTGTCTCACTAAAAGGCTTTTCATAATAATATTTTTAGTTATTTATGCATTTATTTTACATTTGTAGACCGGGAGTGTCCGACTGAGCTGAAAGAGCCCTTTTTCAGCGGAGGCCCGGTGAGAAAAGCTCCATATTATGTATAAAATTATCAAATAACAAAGCAATTTAAAGCACATGAGATAATACACAATACATACAAAACAAAATGAAGACTTTAGCAGTTTTGTACTATGAAAAAAGATATATATGGCTAGGAAGTTATGTAATGCAAGAGGAGTATCTGAAATATATCTCAATTATAGCTCAAATATACTATAGATACACTTCATATCTAAAATATTACTGCTGGGATAACTTACAGAATGACATAATTTCTGGTCATCTGACTTTTAGTTCCCAGGTGAAACTCACATTGCTGAAGCTGGCAGTATTTAGAATCTACCTGTAAAAATACTTATACAAGTGCCTTTTCTCAGATCTTTGTCAGATGGTGGAAGTCATAAAACTATTTCATTCCTCCATATTTCAAGACTAGTAATTAGTTCACCCTAAAGACAATACAGAAAGCTTCCTAGTACAGACCTGGTGTCGCTAGCTGCATTGAAACCTGTCAGATAGCCTCTTCATGGCCTAGCCTATAAACTAATTTAATTTCAGATATTTTTCTAAAGTTTGCTGGACTGAGTTTAACCTCCTATAGTCCAGTTTCCCCTATTAAAATATACATTCAGACAGTTACAATAGTGCATATACATTTATGTTCTCTTTCAGTAGGGCACACTGTAGATATATTTTAAACACAGCACTTTACAAATACCTTTTCAAAACAAATATCTGTACAAAGCAGCTTGATATACACATGACATACAGTTCTACTACATTTGTAATACAAGCATTTTATATGACATACAGTTCTAATACATTTGTACCACAAGCATCTTGTATAAATTAGTTTGATATTCACAAATGACAAATTATTTACAAAATTCCAACTAACTGGGCTGGCAGTATCTCCTCTTGTCACACCTATATATTGCATCCCTCCCCTTAAGTTAAACACTTACATTTATACAGCATAAGCATATACTACTTTAATTCTGTACTATTCTGTATTATACTCTCTGGATGTTACAGGGCATACATATATCATCTGAGGTAGGTACAGATACAAATAAGTATATTACAACAATAAGTAGACAAAATAAGTATATTACAGCAATGAGTACAAGACACATAGTAAACATTTGCTGTTAATTAGCAGCATTAAGTTAATATTTTCAAAGACACCAAGCAAATCAGCTGTCCCATTTAGATGGCTTTCTAATTAATCTACCAAATCAAGTCATAATTAAATAATTATATCACAGAAGATTATTTGGTGACATCTGGTAGTTGGTCAGTATCAAGCACATTACAATGTTAAGCCCTGTAGCTAAGGATCTGGCTGATATACTGCTCCATTCAGGATCAGTGGAGTCATACAATTTTCAACAATCTGTGGGCTGGCAAACTGTGACTCTTTGTGGCTTAAACTGTCATTTAATTGCAGTTTCACAGTTTCTTCATTGTTATGATGAGTACGCTCCTGTCCTGTACAAATGTTTCTTGTAAATCTCAGTGCTCTAACACCTTTTGTCCTGGACCCTGGAATCCCATGTGTTTACATGACCAGTTACAACAGCTTCCACATGTTGATCAGACAGATTATGAATTCTAACAATCTTTCCAGGCTTCAGTTTAGACAATATTTTAGCTGATCTGTCGTTACAGTATTTCGGTTTTCGCTAAGTTTCTGCCACACGGATTGCACATTTAGCATTTACGCTGACTGTAATATATCAGGAGATGTCTGTGATTTTGTTCTCATTCTTATTCCTGTCGACAATTGTGAAGATGAGATGACCATGGGGTTATAGTGGAGTATTTCTATATCTCAGAAGAGCAATATAACAGTTTTGTTTATAGCTAGCAGCACAGATTTCTTTCCTGGCATTTTTCAGTGACTGAATAACTCTACTTGACCATTAGACAGAATGCCTTGGCAGAGAAGTTATGTGCTGACATTCACAATACTGAAACAATGAACGCAATTCTTGGCTAACAAACTGTGGACTGTTATCAGAGATTAGCATCTCTGGGACACAATGGCATGAAAGCATGGATTCCATCAGTGTGATGACAGTTTATGAAGAAGTGCCTTCCAGTTTGATGGCTTTAGGATACTTAAGAGTAGCAGGCAACAATGATTGTCCTTAAATGGAAATATATCAGAAACTACTTTATTCCATGGCCTACTGATCTTTGCAAATGTTCTCATGACACATTACATATTTATTTATTTACTTATTTACTTACTGATTGATTTATTTGATGTTTGTTAACTGGGCAAGTCATCTGTTCTACTTACCCTTTCTAGTCACAACCCAGGTACATTTCAGAAGTGTGTATGTATTTATGTGTGTGTGTGTGTGTGTGTGTGTGTGTGTGTGTGTGTGTGTGTGTGTGTGTGTGTGTGTGTATATATATATATATATATATATATATATATATATATATATATATATATATATATGGGTGTACTTCCCCCCACACCCCCCTAACTAAATATACCAACTCTGAGATTGCACTACTGCAAGGGTAAGGGGCAAAGTTCAACAGGGTGGCCAAGTAGTTACTTACCCGGAGTGGAAAATTGGTGTTCCAGGATGTCAGTGTTCTGCAGTTGTCTGCCTTTTTGTCTCAGTGATATGAAAGTCGGGTAAGTAAAGGTTTGGTCTACTGAAGTAGACCAATATATATGCATGCATCTTTATGCATACACAAAGTATCCTAAGCCATTAATCGATTAATAAAATGTTCACTAAATTAATGCTGAGATGTATGAATTGGCATTATTTTAGCCAGGATAATGAAAGGAGGTGAATTTACTTAACTGTGTACATATTCACTCAAAGATTTAAAGGTCTGAAATATTTGGTTGTTTTCAACTTTGTTTTGAAAGGTGGTTTCATAATGACAGCCCTAATTTGCAGAAGGCTCTTTCACCTATTGCATTATCAATTTTGGCAAGGTCAGAGAAAGAAGCCATCCTGATTGCTTCTGAAAGCATAATTTAGTTTTCTGGTTGGGAGTAGTCTTTTTGGAACATGGCATTAAACTAATTGTAGTATTTTAAATATCAGTGTACACAGGAGAAATGTAATTGTATTTGTAATGGGCAGCCAGTTGAAACTTTTATGAAGATGCAGTGATGCCTGTTAATATCTACCAAAACAAATCTGCATATTTTGTTTTCTGCAGTTTGTAATTTCTATGCGTTGGTGGATGAATATAGGCAGAGTAAAGGAAAGTCATATTGTAATTTTGGAATTAAGATATATTTAAAAAATACCTGCTCATGGATTAGGTAAGGAAAGGTGGGAGATACAATAGCAGAGTTTAAGATGGGATAACACCTTAGTTATGCTGTTATCTCTTTGAGTGGAGAGAACTTTAGTGATGGGTGTAGTGCAAGTCCAAGGTACTTAATATGTGCTACATAAGGAATGCTGTTCCTTTAATGTCTTTTAGGAATTCAGTTAGTCTTCTTTGCATTTAATAAAAGTTTGCAATTATAAAGAGAGGTACATCATTCAGTGAAACTTGACTGCAGTTTAGATTGAAGAGTATGGTGCTCTGCTGGACTGCATCATAAGAATGCCATCTGTGTACATTATAAAGTTAAGGTTTGGTAAGTCTAAAGTAATGTCATTAACAAATTCCATATTGCACAGCTTATAAACAAAGGGATTGTTTCTAGATCTAGGGATGTCATTGTCTCTCTTTACTCAGTCCTCATTAGGCCAGTCATGGAATATAATGCACCTTTTGGCATACATCTGTCCAGACACATGAAACATCTGGAACACCCACAGAGATATCTTATTAAAAGGATACAAGGCTTAAACAATTATGACCTACATGGACCAACTAAAAGCCTTGTCACTCTACTCAGTATCTTACAGACTGCTAAGAGGTGACCTGTGTCTGGCATACAAGGCACCCCTTGATCCAAAACTGATGAATTTACTGCACATCAGGAAGTCACATGGCATCAAAAATATTTGGTCTATGGAGCTATACCTCTTCTGCAACATGAACAGAACAGTTTGAAGGGACAGGTATATCTCGCAGAGGATATCACTGCTCTAGAACAGAATCCCCATCCACATAAAACATTTTCATTTCTGCCCATATAAGTTCATAGGTTCATAGGTAAGTACTAGGCTAGCTGCCCTTGTGGGCCATTTTATGTGGAGCCAGTTTCACTTTTTGTGCTCAAAATAACCTATCCCATTTGGTTATAGATTGGCTTTTCCCATCCCATGGTCGATAATTATATATTACCCTTAATGAGAATAACTGAGGTTATACCATAGAAAATTTGAGGGGACCCATGCATGGGATAAAGCATTTAGGAGCTGCCTCTGTCCATTAGTAGTACAAGGGGCAGTCCTTGGGTAACTTCTGTTGCTTATCCATAGATCTAAGTTGTACTCGAAAATGGACAGGGCTAAACTTTATTTTATGGGGATGTTCTGCAATAGCAGTATCCTCTGCAATATATACCTGTCCCTCCAAACCATTCTGTTGATCTTGCAGAAGAGGTTTGGATCCCTAAACCAAGTATATCTGGTGCCATCTAACTTACCGACATGCAGTAAATACATCATTAATAGGTCAGAGAATGCATCTATGTTCCAACGCAACTTGGAGATATAGATAGGAAACAGAAAATTTACCCCAGGAGTGCCTCCTGTACTACTAATGGAAAAAATAATCTCGTAAATGCTTTATCCCATGTATGGGCCTCCTCAAATTATCTAGGGTATGATCCCTGTTATTCTCATTGGGAATAATATATATTTATTGACCATGGGATAAGTAAGGACAATCCAATATCAAATGGGATATGCTAATTTGAGCAAAAGGGGAACTGGCTAGGCTTAAAATCATCCACAATGCAGTTAGCCCACTAGTTACCTATGAACCTATAAGCTTGTAAAAACAGAGAAGAGTAAGGGCCCCAACACTGAGCCTGAGAAACTCCAGTATAGTAAACTCCCAGTTAACCCGAACTCAAGCAACTGGCAAAAAAATATTGAAGAAATACAGTACAATTTTCATGTGTTGCACTTTCTGTTTTCCCCCCACAGAAACATGCCTTATGTTTTTAGAGTTTTACAGTTTTAAAAAGGAAGATATGAATAAATTCCCTCCCTCCTCAACATGAGAACAAGTCAAACCAAACAAGCAGTATAGGGTACAGTATTACTCAGGCCTGGTTTTAATAGTAACTTTCAAGCAACCAGAAACTACAGTTATCTGGCATCTACCAATCCCCATGGGTGATGGTTAACTGAGAGCTTACTGTATTAATGTTCCCGTTTTCTGAAAATAAGTTATTAGAGTAAATTTGGAAGGTTCTGTCCTTTAGGTAGCTTTTAAACCAGAAAAATGTACTTTCACCAAAATTAAGTTTACAGGGTTTTGGTAGCAGAAGTTATGATTAACAGTTTTCTCAACTTTTTTTCACAATATGTTTCATTTGACAAGGCACTCCAGACCAAAGTATCTTATCACATGTCATTTCCTTGGACTTAACAATACCTAAGCATGTGTTGTGAATTTTTCCCCATCATTTAATTACACACTTAGAAGCCGCGGTGGTGCAGCGGTAGCATTGTCGCCTCACAGCAAGAGGTTCTCCCGTTCGATTCTCGGCTGGCACGCCTTCTGTGTGGAGTCAGTATGTCCTCCCAGCGGTCGAGTGGCATTCGAAAGACATGCGTGAATGGGCGTGTCTTCATTGAAGGATGGGCATCGGGCTGGCACCTCAGCACCATAAAAATTGACTGCCAATCATTAGCGGATCGGAGTTCCACTGTGGCGACCCCTAACCAGGAAAATCCGAAAGAAAAACAACAACAAAAAAAAAATTTAATTACACACTTAGCTTGTTACAATCACTTTATTGGAAGGACTTGAGCATCTGTCCTCATGACTGATGAGTTTCATCATAACAAATTAAATACTTAAATGACAACAAAACTTTTGTCTTCTCATCTGACCATCCTGTCTGTAACAGATTTTGCTCTAAGTCATTTGAAGTAATTGAGAAATTTAAGTCCAGTAAATGAGTCAGCATGTAGTTCAAAAACATTAAATGCAGCATCAAAAGTCAAATTTTTTGCTTAGTAATCCTACATCATTGCACACTACACTGTGCTTTGGAGGCTAAACAGACTGTACCTCATGAATATGCAAATTGTTGCTTTAGCAAACAATCAAATTATGACCATTGCAGCTCTAAGAATATTTGAATCTGTGAGTCTGTGAATTATTTTTCTGTGAGCCTGAGAGTCATTGTATCTGTATAAGTTCATAGGTTCATAGGTAGGTACTAGGCTATTGGCTCTAGGGCCTATATAAGCCTAGCCAAAAAGGTACCCTGGCTTTCACCACCCAAGAAAATTATTTTCCTGTGCCCCTGTTAAGCAGAGCCACAGACGTGATCCCCGGGGTGAAGTTCCTATTTCCCATCCAATCATCAAGATTTTTCTTTAAGAGTGCTTATGAGGAGCTCTGTTTGACATTGATAGATAGTCTGTTCCAGAGTATGGGAAGTCTGTGGGACAGGAATCTATCCCTCCAGCATGTTCTGTTTATTGTGGTGACAAGGTTTAGGTCCCTACAACGTGTAGCTCAGAGGGATTTGGATTTCTTTAAGTGGAGCATGTCCAATAGCTCTGGGTTTGATGTAGCTTTGTATGTTAGGCAGAGATCGCCTCTGAGTAGGTGATATGCGAAGGAGTAAAGATGGAGTTTTTTGAGACGGTCTGCGTAAGGCATCTGTTTGAGGCCAGTAATCCTCTTTGTGAGGTATTTCTGTGGCTTTTCCAGTTGTTGTAGCTGTCTTGTGAGGTACATACCAAAAGGGGCATTGTACTCTATAATGGTTCTAATGAGTGATGAGTAGAGAGGAACAATGACCTCTCTTTTTCTGGATGACAAACCTATTGTGATGAGGTGTGCCACGTAGAAGGATTTCCTGACCATTGTGGTGATGTGATTATCAAAGGAGAGACTACTATCCACCTGTGTCCCAAGGTCTCTTATCACACTTTCGGTGTTAAGTAGATTACCACCTATGTGGTAGTTCATGGTTACAGAGTTTTTACCAAAGGGGATGACAATGCACTTTTTGGCATTGAGCTTCAGGCCATGGCTTTGACACCAGGCATCTGTCTCAGTGAGGCCCTTTTGTAGGATGTCCACATCGTTAGGAGTTTTGATTATGGCTCCTAGTTTGCAGTCATCTGCAAACTTCATTAGCCAAAGACCTTCTGTGTTAGCCTGTACTTCATAGAAGTAGATACCAAACAGGAGAGGACTCAGGACTGAACCCTGTGGTACTCCACTTGTCACTGGTCTGAAGTCGGATTTGGAGTCTGCTACTTTCACAGTGTGGGTTCTGTCCATGAGCCAGTTGTCAACCCATCTTGTGACATAGGGATTTATATCTAGTTTAGTGAGTTTATCTATAATAATTCCAGAGTGAAGGATGGTGTCAATAGCCTTGGCGAGATCTAGATAGGCTGTGTGAACCACCCTCCCTCATCTATGGCTTTGGTGACTGCTTCAAAGAAGTCTATCAGGTTTAGGAGACATGATCTGCCTTTTACAAACCTGAACAGGGTGGGGTTCACAGTTTTGAGATTACCAATGTCTTTGTTTATGAGTTCCATGATGATACGTTCCATGGCCTTGCATACCAGGCTCGTCAGTCTAATGGGGCGGTAGTTCCTGGGATCCTTTGTGGCTCCCCCTTTGTGGAGTGGGATAACCATCGCGGTGCGCCATTCAGTGAGCACAAAGCCTGAGGTAAGGCTATGATTGAACATGGTACTTAGGTGGGGTGCCAGTTCGTTCTGTAGTTCATGTAGAACGCAGCCTGGGATATTGTCAGGTCCCATGGATGCTGTGCTCTTGGCTTTGGAGAGTGTGTTTTTTGCCTGTGCAGCTGTGATTACAGGAACTTTGCATTCTTCCAGTTCAGTATAGAGATGGGCCCTCTAGGGGGTGAGATGGGGGTAAAGTTAGCACTGAACCTATCTGCCAGGATTTTGGCAATATCAGTTGGTTCTGTATATTTAGTGCCATTGTGCTGTAACTCAGAGCAGATCTGAGTGTTGCCATTGAGATTCTTGACATAACTAGAGAATGCTTTGTGTTTGTCTTTAGGGACAGTGGATCTTATGAGGGATCTCAGCTTCTTACTGAGGCTGACCAGGGAGTTCCTCCAGTCAAGGGATTTTACTCTTTTTTGCAATAGTTTCTTTCTTCTGTTGTAGAGTTTGTTTATGTCAGGGGACCACCAGATTGGCTTCCTTTTGTTGGAGGATAGCATCTTGGTTCTGTTAGGGATAGCATGATCTCCATGCACTTGGGTAAGTGCTTATAAAGTGTATTTGTGCAGGATTCAACAGTCGTACCTCTATTGTCCGTCTGCATGGGTGTCATGAAGTTTGCCACTTCTGTCTTAAGAAGTGTAAAGTTGGCTTTGGAAAAGTTTTTTACAGTGGTTTCCCTAATGGGGGGTGGGGGAAGGATGTGGATGTCTAGGGTGATTAGCTTCTGGTCGGATCTGACCAACAAGGAATTGACCTATGGTGTGGAACACCGGTCGCCCATGTTGGTAATGACCAGGACTAGGATATTGCTGCCCCTGGTGGGGGTGTGAATAAGTTGATCCAAGGCATTTGAATTTATGAACTCCAGAAAACGTTGAGCAAAAGAGTTGGTACATGAGTAGTTTTCCCAGTTAATAGTGGGGTAGTTGAAATCACCCATTATTAGGGTGTTGGGTTATACCCTAATATTTTCCAGTGTATCAAGAAATGAGGAATGGGAATCCTGGGGCATGGTGGGGGGTATGTAACAAGCTACAATTTGGATTGTGGTCTTGCCCAGAGTTAGTTAGACTTGGATAATCTTGGTTGCATTATGCTATGCAACTAGCCTGGAGGTGTGGATATCCTTAATGAATATGGACACTTCTCTGCCTTTAGTGCTTTGGTCCTGGTTAGGTGGCCGAAAGGTGTGGTATGAATTATAGCCTGGTAATGCAGGGGTGCTCTCCGGAGCTTTGAACCGGGGCTCTTGTCACTGCACAGATGTCGATGTTCTCCATTTTAAGGAGTGCCTTGAGTGAGTGCATTTTGAGGTTTAGACTTCTAGCATTGAGTAGCATTACCCTCAGATTTTGCTTGCTTGTACCTGTTATGGTGGTGAATTTGTCATTTTAACCTTGCCTAAAAAAGGCACTATAGGGATGGCAAGAGCCTTAGCCAGTATCCGGAATCCCAAGGGTGATAGGTGCAGGCCATCTCTGGCAAAGCATCGTGGTCTGTCGATCATGCCATCCCAGGCAGACAAATACTGGATCCCCTTAGAATGACAACAGAAGCTTAGCCAATTGTTGAAGTCAATCATTTTGTCCTTGTACTGTGGTATAATTCTGGGTGATGGCAGGATACTACTCAGGGCTAGGGCCATACCTGCCTGGGCTACAAGATCGGAGAGCTCCTCCATGTCTCTTTTCATGTAGTCCAGGGAGGAACATCTCAGGTCATTCACACCAGCATGGACAATGATAGAGTCATATTTGTACTTGTTGTGGAGTGACCTGAGTGTGTGTGTTAAGTGGCGGATCCTGGCACCCGACAGGCAGCTGACAGTAACTTTCTCCTTGTTTAGCCTGGTGAGTGGAACATCAGTGTGCCTGACTATAGAGTCACCTATGACTAGTGTGTTGGGTACGTTGTTATGCCTTATAGGCTGTGGTTGAGTGGTACACTGAGCTTGTGGGCTGTGTGTCATTTGGGCTGTATTGGGGGGTGGAAGTTGCTTGCGTTTCTGCTTTGGAGGTCCCTGTTGCTTGGGCAGGTTTTTATTGAGTGCCACTGCGAATGTAGGTGTGTGTTTTGTGTTTCTATGGGTGTGTTTTGGTGGTGTAGGCTTTGAGGGACTATGTGATGAGTGTGGTGTGGTGCAAGTGCTTACCTTCTCCTCTTGACTGTCTAGTCCAGTCTTGGGTGAAGAGAGCTTTGCTTCCAGTTTGGCTATATAAGTGCATCTCTCACAGGTTGTAGTGTTGGGTGGTAGGAAGAGAGGGTTGTCTGTGTACATAAGGCATTTGCTGCATTGCCCCAAGATGCCCAGATTCATCAGGTAGACAGGAGAAAACACTGGGAGCTGACCCTTAGACATGCATGGATAAGTGCTTATTTATTAAGTACTAAAAATTGCTTTCCCCTAGGCAAGTGAGGAAAATTGAGTGCTGTAGTAATTTGTAGCTTATTTAGTGCTTACAATGAGTTCTGAACAAGTGTTGAGCTCAAAGAAACAGATTTGAGTGCTGAAACTAAAAAAAACTGGCTAGCTGTAAGAAAAAATTAAGCTATATGTGGGAATAGCTGTCTCTGACTTCTCTGGAACATCTAGCTATATGTGGGAATAGCTGTCTCTGACTTCTCTGGAACATCTAGTGTCCTGCGTTTTCATCTATACACTGTGAATTCACTTAATCCTGCCCTCTGTTCACAACCATATCTCCATATTCTGTTAGATTTTTGTACAGGCAATTCTTGAAACAGTAGATTGCATGCTTTATTTACACCCACACCAAGCTCAGACTGATTTAATGGTTTAGGTTTATGGCCTAAAATAACTCCATAATGAAGCTTTTGACTAGAATACTAAATTTCTCAAGCCTAGTTCTCTGAAAACACACTTAGATATGTTATCTCATTTATCCCCAGTATCAAGCTTAAATGTAATAAATGTCCCATTCATGCACAGCTTTTCAGACTAGTGATTTTCCCTTTGGCAATTCTGGTGATTTTCTATGCATAGTGAAGCAATTATGCAGGCATTTTCAATAGACATAGATATTCACAAACGGATCAAGCTCTGCTTTAAGTGTCTCATTTATGGAATTATTCAAGTTAACAACTACACAGTCCTCAGTGATTACTTGTAAAACATTTCAAATACTGGCTAAAACGTATCCACTCCCATAGTGCCTTTTTAGGCAATGTCAAAGTGACAAACTTACCAACATGGCAAAATCAGCTCAGCTTAACCTCAAGGAGTTGCTGCTCAATGCCAGGAGCCTAAATAAAAAAATACACTCCCTCCAAGCCCTCTTCAGACTTGAGAATATAGACATCTGTGCAGTTACCAAGACATGACTGAAAGTGGCAGAGACTACCCCGGCAGTGCAAGGTTTCAGTGCCTCCCATACACATAGACCAGTAGCTGCACAGAAAATGGTTAAAGGAGGAGGTGTTTCAATGGATCTAGGACTGTTAAATGAAAGTTCAACAGTCCAAATCCACTATCACCGAACACACTTTAACGAAAGTGCTTTCACCGAAAAAGCGTTTTCGCTAAAGTGTGTTAAAAAAACAAAAAAAAAATTAATCTACTTTTATGCAGGGGGGCAAGTGCACCCCCCACATCCCCCCTACTTTAATATTCTCACTTCAAGATCGCACTACAGTGGGGAAAGGGGAATATCCCTTATCCACACCATAGTATGACCGGCACAACAGGCATACTTACGCAAAAATGCTACTTCAGTGAAAAGCATTTTCGAGTAAGTATGCCCGGCCTTTCGCTATTCGGTAAAAAGTGCCTTCGTGCAAGAGCCCTAGACCCGTTTCAATATACATCAATAACAAGTATTCCTCTAGGGAGGTCAGACAGGATGGCATGCTTGAGTTTTTCCAAGTGCAGATAATCATAGAACAAATTGTCTAACATATCTTAGCCAACTATAGATCACCCTACATGTCCCTAGAAGCTCACAATGCATATTTGAATCTACCGAAGGCACTTATCATCCATCCTAATACCCTGCTCATGGGATACTTTAATTTCCCCTCTATAGACTGGAAACTCTACACAGCCTCAAATCTACAGGCATACAGATTCCTGGATTTCTTAAATATAAACTCCCTTGTCCATACCTCTCAACCTGTTAGCACAGGAAGTCTAGACAGTGTCAAAAATAATGGGGGAACAAAGGCCCAAAAATAGGGACATATTTTAAATATTGTTCTTATAAACCTAAAAAGTTGTTAGAATAACAGGTTTAGTGTTACCATGTATTTTCTGAAGATTATGACGCCTGAAACTGAAATGTCTGTCATTAGTAAGTGACTTTAGTCATCAGTGATTTGCCAGAAAACCCCAAATTTTATGAGGAACAGACCAAAAATATGGACATTCTGCGAAAATCTGGACAGTTAAGAGGTATGACCTTTGACCAAATAGTGAATATTCCCACTAGAGGCTCCAACATACTGGAAATATACGGTCACACATATGAGAGAATGCTGCACCCCCAATGTATCTTCCTCCCTGGTAAGGTCCAACCATAAAGCTATCTCCTTTGAAACAAAAATACAACTCTAATCCCATTAAAACCAGTAACGGTTAGGAACTTTTCCAAGGCAAATGACCTTTTATTATATGATGGGTTGTCAAAATACGATGCCCCGCCAAACCCAGAGAACACAGCAACATGTACTGAATTGCTCTCAGAAACTCTGTACAATCATGTCAATGGCTACATAGAGCCTGTTGTACATAGTAGCTGTAAGCCCAAGACTAGCAACAGAAACAGTCTGTCCTGGTGGCACCCTGAATTAAACAGGATATACAACAAAAGGAAAAAAAAAATATGGTAAAAATCAGGAAGAGTAATTTCCATAAAGATAAAAACTTTTTCATCAAACTAAATAGGCAATTAAGAGGGCTAATTAGGTCAAGCAAAGCCAACTTTGATGTTAATATAGCCTCCCAGGTGAAAGATAACCATAAGTCCTTCTTCAGCTATATCAGATACCTCAAGGGCAACCGAGAGCAATGTGCTGAACTTATGGTTAATGGTGTCACATTCACCAAGCCTGGTGATATAGCAAACCTGTTATCAGACAACTTTGGTTCTAATGTTTCCACCCTATCACCCATAACTATCCCCCAAGAAATTCCCTCAAATATAACCCCTCCAACTATAACTAGGGAGCATGTATTGGCTGCACTTGCTAAAGCCAAGAACATGGCCCCAGTGGGCCCTGATAATGTCCCAAGATGACTCCTGAACAGTCTAAAGCATGACTTATCAGGACCCCTGGAGTCATTATTTAACTATAGTTTTAAAACAGACTTTGTGCCATGAGAATGGAGGACTGTGATGGTTATCCCCCTTCATAAGGGAGGACCAACAACAAATCCTGGAAACTACAGACCCATTTGTCTAACTAGTCTTATTTGCAAAGCCATGGAAAGAATTATCATTGAACTTTTCAACAAGGACATAGCTGACCTCTAGACACTGGATCCATTCCAGTTCGGCTTTGTCAAAGGAAAGTCATGCTTACTGAATCTGGTGGACTTCTATGAAAAGGTCACCTAGGCAATAGAAGAAGAGAAAATGGTGCATACTACCTACCTAGATCTGGCTAAAGTATTTGATACAATACTTCACTTGGACATTGTCAACAAATGTTTGGAACTAGGAATAAATCCCTTTATAACATGTGGATAACTAGTTGGACCACTGATAAGACGCAGGAGGTTCGAAATGGTGAGGCCATCTCCACAAAGAAGCCAATCAATAGTGGAGTCTCCCAGGGCTCTGTGCTAGGCCCACTTCTCTTTGCCATCTACTTCTCATATGTCAAAGCCAATGTCAAAGACATCTGACTAACTAAATTCACAGATGACTGCAAACTGGGAGAAGTCATTGAATCCCACCAAGACGAGAACACAATACAGGAAGATCTAACACAGACAAACAGTTGGTGCCAAAGCCATGGATTAAAACTCAATACCAAGCAATGCATTATCACTCCTTTCAGGAATTTGACCACCCCAGGTAACTACATCATCAATAAAATACCCCTAAAAGTAGATTCAGTAGTCAGGGTACTGAGAACCCATGTGGATTGCAACCTAGCCTTTGGCCAACATTTGTCCAAGGAAGTAAGAAAATCCTTCTATATTGATCAACTTATAAGCAAGGGCTTGGCATCTAGGTCCAGAGAGGTCATCATACCACTGTACTCGGCCCTCATTAGACCTATCATACAGCATAATGCCCCTTTGGTATGTACCTAACTAGACACATGCAGCAACTAGAATGTTCACAAAGATTCCTTACACAAAGAAAACAGGGAGTAAACACTATGTCCTATGATGATCACCTCAAAGTCCTGTCTCTTTACTCAGTATCTTACAGACTTCTGAGAGGTGATTTTTGACTGGCATACAGGACATTCCTGGACCCTGTTTTGATGAAGCTTTTGCACTTCCACAAAACAAACAACATCAGAGCCATTAGATTAAAAGACCTATATTTTGCTTGTGACATAAAGAGGACATATTGGAGACAGATATGTTTCTCAGGGAATTTGCATGCTCTGGAGCAGGCTCCTCAACGCTCCTCATCCATGGGAAGCAAAGCTCCTCCCTGTGCCTATTTAAGTACAACTTGAACCAATGGATGGGTAATTGGAAATTCATCCCTGATCAGGTGCCTATGTCTTTGATGGACAATGGCAGTTAGTAAATCACCCCATATATAAATTACATTTGTGGGCCACATTTGGGTTGCACAGCTAGGCTTATAAGGGCTCTAGTAGTCCTTCATCTAGTACACTTATGAAAGTGCTGAATAAAACTTTGAACGTTTTAATAACCATACCTTGAGCAAAATGGTGCTTGCTGAACACTTATTATTTTTAACTGCATCATTATCTTCATGCATAATAGTAGCTCTCTTTTCTACCATAACTTCTGAAGCAATTCTCACATTGTATACAGCTTTAACTGTATATTACCAACATACTTTAGTTTAATTTTAATTTTCTAAACATCCAAAACTTCTGCAAGTTATTTCATCTGAATACTGGTTAACTCTACTGCTCTATGCACATTCTTAGCTTTTTCCGGTGTCAGATCAGATTATTATAAAAATACATCTCACTTTGTCATTTCCATCTCACAGATGGTTCTAATTCTCAGCAGTGAATCATGCAGATCACCAAACTGTCAGCCTTTGGCTCCATGCCTTAAATGCAGCAGTACTTTCCTTTCAGCCCTAGTTTCTAATGAAAAATAAATTCTGTATATTGGGAATGCTTTTTAGGGGGCTCACAATACTGATGGAACTTTTCTTTACTGACAATGAAACTAGACTACAGTTCTTTAGTAAGATTAAATGCATTCAAGATCTTAATATAGCAATAACCCACGTCTGGGTGTGGGTAATGCGGGATTTACCCACGGTTGGCGTGGTTTGGTCCCAAGGGCGAAGCCCGAGGGACCAAACAAAGACAACAGTGGGTAAATCCCGCATTACCCACACCCAGGCGTGGGTTATTGCTATTATACTGTGACATTATTTAAGAAAAGAAATAATTACTTTACGTAAATAATGGCATTGTATAATGCCTCTTTGCTGCCCTTCCGCAGCTGTCTGATATCCGTGGCAGTTCTGATGTACTGCGCATGCCTACGCAGTACATCAGAGCTGTAGCCAAAAGCAACGGAGAAAGCAAGATCTCCATTGTTTTTTACTGTTTCGCTATATTAAATGGGTTTAACATAGCGAGACAGCTTTAAAATAAGCAACGGAGATGTCCGTTGCTTATTTTAAAGCTGTCTCGCTATGTTAAACCCATTTAACATAGCAAAACAGTAAAAAGCAACGGAGATCTTGCTTTTTCCATTGCTTTTTTTTTTTAAACCTGTCTTGCTATGTTAAATGGGTTTAACGTAGCGAGACAGCTTTAAAATAAGCAACAGAGTCGTTGCTTATTTTAAAGCTGTCTCGCTATGTTAAACCCATTTAACATAGCGAGACAGGTTTAAAAAAAAGCAACAGAGAAAGCAAGATCTCCGTTGCTTTTTACACACTGTGTTGCTATGTTAAAGGAGTTTAACATAGCGAGACAGCTTTAAAAAAAGCAGCAGAGATCTCCGTTGCTTTTTTTAAACCTGTGTCGCTATGTTAAACTCTTTTAACATAGCGAGACAGTGTTTTAAAAGAGACTTATACTAATGGAAAAAGTCTGGGCGACCGGACCTTTTTCCATTAGTATAAGTCGATTTACAACTTGCACGCTGGCCAATCAACATGCACGTTTTGGAATATTAATGGGGGGTCATGGTATAATTGCATTGTTTCCTGCCTGGTTAAGGAAAATGGCAACATATATGAATGAATATGTATGAAGATAAATCTGGAGTGATGCTGAAAAGATTGAACTTCAGCACCTATTGGTATGAATGTTCTGCTAAATTACTACAAATAACTAAAGATGCTGGTGAAGTGTGTGGCAATATAGAAACCATGTTTCGATGGCTCCATAGTTTTTGATAAAAGGAAATGGTGACCATTTCTAATGTTTCTCCTGTATGGTTATTTCAACTAAATTTATTACTAGGTTCTGTGTCTATATGTGCCTTGTCACTTGCTGAGTATATATTATTTTTTATGTGAACATGTTTTTGAAGGTTTTTTTTCGAAGTTAATGCCATTTCTTAACTCGTATTGGCATTCATGTCTTGCAGTGAGAGTTCTTGGTTTGCACTGGAATCATTTTTACACATTTCATAACATAACATTTTTGTTCATTTGAATTTATTGCCCAGGGTATGCTTATTGTAAAGACTGCTGTTGGTGGCTCAGAAGAATTCTGCTGCATCATTGGGTTGTTGCAGTTTTTAAATCCAGAACCTTTCAAGCTGAAAACAAAGTAGACAATGTGAGCTAGAAGACTGCAAACTGGTCAAACATTCTGGAAAAGTTGAAGCTGCAACAACTCTTGTGATCTTCTTGACAATAAGTACTATACATTCCAGTGTGAACTTAAGCTTTGCTTAAGGTGCAAAACAACTTGATAGCAAGGTGCAGCCATCAAGGAGTTTTTAAGTATGCAAACACGCTCTTTAAGGACACGTCAGTGGCTGCTTAAAAAGATAGCATCTCATTAGTGCATATAGTGTAGCCTTACAGGATACTTAAAAAACGCTCTAATACACTTTACCTAGCTTATGTTTTATCCATGCTGCCTTCTTGAAATCCTTTAAAGGTTGCTCACTTTCTTCACTAACATACAGTGTAGTATTGAAGCAAATATATTGCCAAGGTCTGACGGTGGGATTCATAATGAAGTATTTCAGAGCAGAAATGAGAGTAATTTCCTCATGCCAGTTTGCACTGAGCTAATAGTAGGACAGTAGATGTCATAATCAATGTCCCACCATAAATGCTATTGCAGAGTACAAACCTGACACAAGGGAGCTACACTAATCTGTAATATGAAATGACAAGAGCACGACTACTTAGGACCAGCTGCAAGGTGCTACAGCTAGGAATGTTACTACTTACTCTGCATTTTCACAGCATGCCAATGCTTCTTGCTGATGTTTGTCTGCAGCCACATAGCACTGGGCTGACTATAAAACTATGGAGATGCAGCTACACTGACCCCAAAGCCTCAACAGCTGATCTCCAGTTTTGAACTGTGAGCCTCTCTTCATTGTGAAAATGGTTGAAGGGAGGGAAAATGTTGTGCCTTCAGGTTCTATCTCAGTATAAACCCGCCTCACAGCACCACCATCCAGTTAGTTTGTATACCACCAGGTTATATAATTAACACAAAGTACACACTGGAATGATTAACTGGTAGTAGGTGAAACAGCTACATAATGTCCCATGTTATAGGGCTTGCCAGAGATGGTCTGCACCTGTCTTCTCTAGGCTTTTGGATACTGGCAAAGGCATTAGCCACCCCATTGTGCCCTTTTTAGGCAGTGTCAAAATAACCAACCTCCCAACATAACAAAACCCTCTCTAGATAAACGCAAGATACTGCTGCTTAATGCTAGCTGTCTAAACAAGAAGGTGCACTCCTTGGAAGCACTCCTCACTTTGGAAGATGCTAACATCTGTGCAGTCACTGAGACATGGTTCAAAGGCACAGAAAGCACCCTTCCTGTGCATGGCTACAATGCCTTCCATACGTACAGACCCCAAACTGAGTGTGAAAGAACCAAAGGAGGAGGTGCATCCATCTTCATTAAGGATAAGTACACATTGAGACTGGTCAAACAGTATGACTCTTGAGCTACTCCATGTCCAATTAACTATAGGCAAACCCCCCCATCACATCATAGCCAGCTATAAGCCCCCTCCATGAGCAAGGAAAAGCATACCACATATATGGAATTACTGGAGTCATATGCCATACAGCCCAACATCTTAATTATGAGTGATTGTAATTATCTTACCCTCAACTGAGAAACATACATGACCACAAATGTGCTGGCTCAGAGGTTTTTAGACTTTGTCAATGTAAATGCTATAGAACAGCTAGTTAGCATGCCCACAACAGGCTGAAATGTCCTGGACATAGTACTCACTAACATGGGAGACCATTGAACCTTCCCCATATGATGTGCTCTCAGGTAAGATTTGCCCATAAATCAGTCTTGTCCGATGTAATTATAAGACCAGATACTCCATCAAGCTCAAAAATGCTTATGAATTTTTCTAAGACAAATTACCTCCTACTAAGTGATGGTAGAAGATGTTTCAAAGCCTCCTCGAATGCAGATAACACAGACTCCTTTGCATAGGTATACACTAATGCCTTGTATAACCACTTAAGCAGTTGTATAGCATCAGCTGTACCTGACCAGATTAAAACCAGGTCTTGCAGAAAAAACAAGGTACCCTTGTGAACCCCAAGAATAAACAGGCTATATAAGAAAGAAACTAATGTCCAAGGACAAGAGGGAACTGTCTCAGCAGAGGAAGAAATCCCTCTCTGGCTTAAACAAACAAATTAGAAATCTTATTAAGTCCTCCAAAGCTAATTACAAAACAAAAAATAGCCTCCCTAGCTAAGGATATTCACAAGCCATTCTTTACCTACATCCAAAATCTAAAAGGAAATACCCAGCTATGCACTGAACTGGTTGTAGATGGCATTACCCATACTCAACCAGAGTTAATAGCCAACCTGCTAGCTGACAGATTTGGAGAAAACTTCACGCCTCCCTGTCCCCTCCAGTCAGCTCTCAAAGTAGACCTGCCACCACTTCTCAGCCTATTATCTCAAGACAGCAGGTCATTTTGGTGCTCTCCAAGGCTAAACACTCGGCATCAATGATACCAGACAACATCCCAGATTGCCTTTTAAACAACTTAAAATATGACTTGGCAGACCTACTTGGATCCCTATTTTACCATAGCCTGAGAACTGTCTATGTTACAACGGAATGGAGGACAGGAATAGTAATCCCTCTGCACAAAGGATGACCATTAACTGACCCTGGAAATTATAGGCCCATATGCTTGACTAGCCTCATCTGCAAGGCCATGGAAAGAATCATTATGGCAATGTGGGAAAAAGATCCCCAGACAGTTCCTGTAGTAGTAGCAGCAATGGGTCTCATAAAAAAGAATTCACAATTGTATTTAGATGTGTTACCAATACATGTAACTCCATACAAATTGCAGGAGGAGTCATTACTGGGCACACTGCTCGTGCTACGAAGAGCACTTCTGGCTAACATCAAAGATTCAAACAATATTAATTTCATGAACTTTAATTATACCTTGACTTATAAACGAGGATCCATTCCCGTCATGGTATTAGAAACCCAAAAGACTTGGAGAAAATAACAAAAACAAAGCCCTTATTAACAAGGACATACATAGTCTCCAAACTCTGGACCCAACCCAGTTCGAATTCGTTAAAGGTAAATCACACCTGTTAGACATGGTTGACTTCTTCAAGAAAGTCATTAAGGCCCTGGACAAGGGATAGACAGTGCATACCACCTATCTTGACCTAGCCAAGGCATTTGATACAATTGTCCACTCAGGTATTATAGAGAAACTCTCCCATTTGGGAATTAACCCATACATTACCAGATGGGCAGCCAACTGGCTCACTGACAGGACCCATACTGTCAAGGTGGGTGACTTCACCTCTAAAAAAGACTAGTCAACAATGGCATATCACAGAGTTCTGTGCTGGGCCCTTTATTGTTGGGAATTTATTACTCTGAAGTCCAGGCAAACTTGGACAGCCTATGGCTGACCACGTTCACTGACAACTGCAAATTGGAAGCAATCATTTAGTCCCCCAATGATGTTAATATACTGCAGACACGGTTAATGCAGACAAATCATAGATCCCAAAGCCACAGATTAAAGACAAATGCAAAAAAATGCATCATTATTCCCTTTGGGAAAGCTGACATCCTTGCCAATTACATTACAGACAGCACTTCCTTACGTGTAGACCCAGTGATATGTGATTTGGGTACTCAGGTTGATAGCAATCTGAACTTTGTCCACCATACATCCATAGTAGCAAGAAAGTCCTTCTATGTGGCACAGCTTATAAGTAAAGGCATTGCATCTACATCTAAGGATGTTATAATTCCATTATACTCGGCTCTCATCAGGCCAGTAATTGAGTACAATGCTCCCTTTTGCATATACCTCACCAGAAACCTGCAACAATTGGAAAGACCATAGAGTCTCTCACCAAGAAATTAAAGAGTACACAAAAAAGTCTTACATGGAAAGACTGAAAGCCTTTGGTGGAAACACTGTATTTTGTCTCCTACAGATTGCTAAGGGGTGACCTGTGCCTGGCCTACAGGGCAATCTCTAACATGGCCCTGATGGAAATGCTACACATTTGTAAATCAAACTGCAAGAGGTTACTTACTCCAGGGATTTTAACCTAGCCTCTGACATGAACAAGTCATGCTAGAGAGATAGATACATCTTGCAGACACTGCCACTTCTCTGAAACAACTGCCCAGTTCACATGAAACAGAGCCCCTACCTGACCCTCTTCAAATGCAACCTAAGTCAATGGATGAGTGACTGCAAATTCACTCCTGGGGTGGTGCCCATGTCCCTCCTGGACACAGGAAGTCACTTTTAACTATCATAGATCCCTTACCTGTTAGAACTTTACTAACCTAACTACCGACAATTGGGATGACTAGTGATAGATATAGCTAGGCTTGTAAGGGCTCTAGGGCCATTAGTCTAGTAACCTCCTATGAACCTGTAAGAAACTACTAACAGAAACACATACATTTTAATACTATAATAAGAATAGAAACATTGTGTGTCACAAGTGGATGCCAGTTAAAATGTTTAGGAAGTCTGATCATGAAAGAAAGTAGTCCGGTTGCATAAGGGTAAAGAGCGTTTACAGATGTACAAAAGGGATATATTTAGAGAGAGGAAGAATTATTAACAGTAGTGTGCAAATGTGATAAATTAAATGAATGTATTTGTGGCAGTGAAGGTACAGATCATAAAGCCTTAGAAAGCATATTCAAAAAATGTGTTTTTACAAGCCATCACTGTAATAATAAAAGCTCTTAATCTACATAAGTTGGAATGAGGGTGAAGTCCAACCGAGTTAAAGAACCACACGCTACTGATATGCTGAGCACAGCATATTTACCAGAGTGGAATGAAGATTTCTTAGACATAGAACTATATATTATCTGTGTAATATAGTTGTATCACTGTCAGCATTGCAACAGGTAACACACTTGTCTTTGTGCAGAAAACTGTGGGTTCTTTTCCCACACCAGGTAGATAGATTGCTGACACTTCAATGCAATATAAGGGGGATGCTGCACTCCTGAATGTATTGTCCTTTGGATGAGACATTAAAATGAGATCCCATCTGCTTGAGTTGGTGGTCTTTCAGGATGATGTAAAAGATACTGTGGCACCTATCGAAAGGAGTAGAGGAGGTTCCCAAGGTGGATGTAAAAGATCCTCCTGCCCTTATCAAAAAACGTAGGGGTGGTTACATGATGCCCTGACCAAATTTCTCCTAGTAATATAAATACCACTTCAGATCTCTTTTGAAAAGAGGCTACTAGTCTGGTCGACTAACCCAATTAATAAAACATAAACAATACAGTAATTACTATTGAAAAAAGAAAAAAAATGAGATATCTTGACACTGACTTTGAAACGTGGTTAGTAAGAAAAGTCACAATGAGAGGTTAGCCAGAGGAAAAATAAAAACATAAAATAGAAAACAAATTGAGTACTACTGTTTACTCAAGGAAGAAATAAGTTGAATGACAGTTTTAATATTCAAAGATGTCAAGATTATTAAATTAAATCAGCTGAAAGAAGAAATGCTAGAAAGAATATGACTCACATTTTGGAATAAGGAAATAGAAGAAAAAAGATAGAGATGAAATGTACTGACCAGGAATGACAACACAAATAGAACAAGTGGCGACAAACAGTATAAGTGTAGTTCATGTCATAATAACAGTCCAAGATAAGGAATGGTAGCATATATAGTATCAGAAAGACCATGGAACAAAATGGGTACAGATCTAATTTAGAGAAGTTACTTATCTGATATGTGTGGCTTATATTTCAAGTATCTTGCTGTGATTAAGGTGACAGATAAGTAACTGATTATTGCATTTAAGACTATATTTTCTAGACAAGGTACACTTGATGTTGCCTTATCAGACAGTGGTTCCCAATATGTAAGCCTAGAATTCAAAAGTATTTTTTTACAAAAATAGGAGTTTAAGTATGTGATGTTGTGTCTATTTTCATTGATATCTAAAAGACAGTTATAGAGAATAATTCAGGCAGTGAAGAATCTGATTAAGAAGCTCTAGCAGTAACTATAGGGTTTGTCATCTTTTACAGTTTCCTTTGGATGTTAAATTGAGGTTCCCATCTGCCTTATCTTGGGTAGCTTCAGTGGATGCAAAAGATCCCATGATAGTTATTGAAAAGAGTAGGGAGGTTCCCCAATGTCCAAGCTAAATATACCCGGGCCCAACACCTTGGGTCTCCTAACTCTCCCCTCAAAAGAGTTCACTGGCCTAGTGGAATCCTATCAACAAAGGGTGATTACTTACTTACTTACTTAATTAATTCTAGAATACAGGAATACTCCATTGTAGCTTGTCTTGTTTACCGCCAGCTCAATTCTTGACAGGAGGTAGATTTAAGAGTAAATTGCCCACTTAAGCTTTATTGATGATGCTAGAGAAGAAAGAAAGACAACGTATGAGAAATTATAGAAAAGCATGAGCAGAGACAGCAATACTTTTATAACAAACTGTTAAATAAAAACAAATGATAACAACACAGGAGGCTCAGATGCAGAAGTTTACTAGTGTACACCAGGAGGCAAAATACCATACAATACAAGTATAGAGTTTTGTCTGACATGATGCAGGAAATACACAATTTTATATAGTCATACATTCAAGCTGTGCCCACTTTACTGACGTGGTTAGTCATAGGGCACCTACATCACTATGGTCTACAATATTCTATTCATAAGAAAAAGCTGATGTTATACATTTTAAAAGTTTTCCCATGGTAATAATACAGCCTTGCAAAGCACCTGGTTAGTTATAATGTCTTTCTGTAAAATGTTATTCTTTCAAGGTTCCAGTCCTGCTCGAATACAATAGTTGGTTCAGTCTTGTAATATACTTCTTTGTTCTTCTTGCAACATTACTTTAGCAGCTGTGTTTTATCTCTGATAATATTCACAAGGCCAATTATCTCAGAGGAAGGAAGAAGGATTTTCAATGCTTTATACATTTAATTTTCCTGACCCAGCAGATAATCATTAGTGAAAAACATAAGCTTGCTGAGCTGGCTACTGCCAGGGTCAGAGTTCAAATACACTGCAGCTCCAAAGCTTCAAGCAATTACATGTAAAATCATTCTTATTGCCATATTGTAAATAGAATAAAATGCATTATATACTATTTGCTTTTAAACTAGTACTTTATACATGTTCAAATACATATTTTTCTAACACAAACACATCAGGAAACAATGAGATAAACAGATAGAAGATAAGCAGCCATTAAAAAAGCAACAGCTTGAAGGTGTAATTGCTGATTAAGCAACTAAACCCATATTTTATGTTGTTGTCCAAGGAGATGGTTCTCAAACATATAAGAGAAATGAAAGCATTTAGGTCAAAGATGCCAAGCCAAGGGGACTTGATGCAGCCTATGCCAGTACCAAAATTTAACAATGAAGCATGTGAGAAATTGGAAATGCAGGGAGAGCATCCTGACAAGAAGTGCCATCACAATCTGCAGACGCAACAAGAATGCTGCCAGAAAATAACTCGACTTGAAACAAGATGATGAAAACTAACAGATATGGAAGAGAGACAAGATGAACCTGATTTACAGGCAGCTCACTGAGTTTTGTAAGAGTTCTAGTTGTTTCCAAAGCTGGAGAAGTTGTTAGAGGACTATGAATGTACAGGGTCTTTCCAATGTGTAGTATTAGGCCGGTGAAATGCAGTGACAGATGAGATATAAAGTTAATTAACTAATGACTATATGAAGTTAACTGTAATTAAGTTGAGAACATGATTGTTTTTGTAAAAAAAAAATACAAAAAAGTCTAGCTTAAATGCTACAGCTTTAAGGAATACGCAGCAGCAGCACCAGTTTTAAATAATCAGTCTTACAGTACCTGGCAGTCCAGATGCAGTAAAGGCCTCATGGAATTTGAAGCATATCTAAAGTGTCTCTGTCATTTGTGAGCATTCAAATTAATATAAATTTTACTTTAGTCACTTGTCCATCTTTGGCAGGATTCAGATTGACATGGAAATAGATGAGATGGGATGGATGCTGCTTAGGAATAAGAAAATGGTAGGAGGGAGGGCCACCTACTGAGGGGCTAGCTGCACACTAAGGTTAATCAGTGTTTACATTTCCTGCTTCCTCTGGCATTTTCTATATTCATGTACACATATGAGCCTTTTTCTACATCTGAACTCTATTTGCTGTATACATGCTTGTCACTGAGAGTGTACTCATTGTCTGGAACTGCTTCATTTTTGACTGATGGGTTAACCTGCCGGTGAACTGCTTTGAATGCTATTACTGCCAATAATAAAAGCATATTTTATTGAAAAAAGTTGAAGTCAAAAGTAGCAATCTGTACAAATAAATATTTTGGTAAGTGTATTGTATAAATACAAACAGTTTCACTTAATGTGCCGTGATTTTCATATATCACCTCATGTCCTTTTTTCAGACTTCTGTTGAAAATTACATACTTTGAAGGATACTAAAACAAAAAAATAAAACAATACATTAATGGAACATGAGCGGAGAGAAACGGCAAAAAGCTTTAGTAGATTTATTTGTGTGCATGTTAAATAGTCTCATTTCTGCTTCTCAGTTTAGTCTTGCTCAAATACTTGTATTTGATAATTACATTCTAACTGCATACTTAAGCAATAACCGATGACATGGTGTAGTATATTGAAGATTTACCTACGGTTGGCGTGGTTTAATCACGAGGGCGAAACCTGAGTGATTAAATAAAGCCAACCATGGGTAAATTTCAATATACTACAACCACAAAGTCAGTTATTGCTATTATACAATGACATTATTTAAGAAAAAAATACTTACTTTTCTTAAATAATGTCTTTGTATAACAGCGCATTGCTGTTCTTCCGCAGATGGTGGTATACCGCTTCCTTGTGTTGATGTACTGCGTAGGCATATGGGACTTGCATTCCCATGCATACCCAGTACATCAATGCTTTGAAACAGAAGCAACAGAGAAAAGAAAGTCTCTGTTGCTCCGTTTTTGTTTTGTTTTCTTTCTTTTTTTTTTTTTTTTTTTTTTAATTAGAAAAAAACTTTAGGGCAGTTTAGGGGTGGGAGAGAGACAGCATAGAAGAAATACAAGGGATATCAGGTACGTGTGTTTAATTTTAAATAACGTACCTGATTTCCCTAGTATTTTGTCCAAGCTGCCACTCTGCTATGTCCGGATTTGGGGCTAAAGATTTGATTTTTATTTTTTTAAGAAATAAAAATAAAATTTAGAAAATATACCAACGGAAAGAAGTCTGGGTGACCAGACATTTTTCCGTTGGTATATTGTGGGATTTACAATGGGCACGTTGGTTGGGCTGGCCAATCAGCATGCACGTTTTCGAATATTAATAGGGAGTCATTGTATAATTACTGATTAGCAATAGTAATAGTCTCAGTAGAGTTTACCTTCATCTAGCATTTTGCATCTCTCTTAAAACTGATGCGTAATTAGTTATACCAAATGTTAAACAGAATAATTTGTTGAAATTAAGAAAGATCACTTGTTTGTTCTTTATATTTTTAGAAACATTTTGCACATGTGTCAAGTGCACAGGTGTTTGGAACCAATCAAAAGGCACCACAGCCAAAAATGTAACTCTTTACTCTTAATGTTTGCACTAAGTCAGCCAATTTCTCTTCAGGGAAGTGGATTATTATGCTTAAAGGTTGCCACTAACCCCATATAACAAGTCATTAGCAGCAGTACCTATTTCTAGCCTTATATGCCTGTAGTCAATATACCTTAATTGGAAATAATGAATGTTACATAAACTAACCCTGCTTAGTTAAGAAAATTGTTTCAGTGGTGATTCATCCATCCTTCTAGGAGGTTTGCAGTGAACACATTTACATTTACATTATCTTAAGTATAATGTAATAAATGTTGTTAGGAAACACAGCAGTTTACAATAATTAATATAACTAATAAAGTATGTATTGCACAGAAAAAGGAAATGGCATGTGACAGAGGTGGACTTTTTTATGTTTTATCACCCTGGCTGCTATTCTTCTTTTACAAGGGTCTTTTTGTCACCTCGGTGCTAAATGGCCATAAGTGAAGGGAGTTTTCTTACACATTGTTTTTGTCTGGAGACATCCTAGGACTTATTGTAAATACTAGTTTACACTCCAATTTAGTTGGACTTTGTTTTAGTAACATTTCTTATTTTGATTTGGATTGTACTATTGATTTTAGGTAGCTTAGGTTTTGGTCCCATGGGTCATCTGATTCCTTTTTGGATTGAGCTTCTTGTTTTGTGTTTGTATGGTTTGTTATCATTAACTACTGTTTCGATACCACTTCCTTTATATTATTTTTTTCAGGTTGGTTTCTTTGGCTCTTATTGTTGGTGTATTAGTTGTAGGGCTTGGATATTATCTGTACCCCTGTCTAGGTCTGGATTCTGGACCCAAGCAATACGTTTATGGTTTGGTTATTTTGTTGTGCATGTTCTTTTTTCTATTTTATTTTTATTATGCTTTTCCATTTATGATGGGTTATGTTCATTTTGTGAAGCCTTGTTTACTTGATTTGTACTGTGTTCTAATTGGGTTAGGTCATGTGGCGACTTTCATTTGTTTACATAGGCATGTGGTCTTTTTGTATCACTGACAAAGAGAATAAATCTCAGTGGGTCTGAGGTTTAGGACTGACCTTGGTTTTTGGCCCTTTTCTTATGAACCATCTCTATAGGGCTTTAACGTGGCTTTTGTTTACATCAGGTTTGCTTATACTGGTAGGCATCCTATCATGAGTTACTCTCTCTATTTTAGCTCATTACTATGCATGAGTTTGTCAGTCATGATTTATGATCCTTTATTTTCATTAAGTATTTATTTAGTTTTCCATGAGTAAAGCTGTTTATTGAAAAGCTGATCTGATGAAGTCTAGTTGGTGGACAATAGCACTTATCATGAATAAAATCTGAGTTATTCCAGTGACTAAGTTTGTGCGAGTTTATTTCTTTAATACTTTCATAGAAGAATTAACTTCTGAAGTTTTGGACTGTTTATTACTGTTGCTTACATTTCTAAATTTAAAAGTTTTTATTTTTCATTTTTCTCAAATAACAAGGAAGGGAAGGCAGTCTGCTATTTTCATGCTGGAGACAGCTACCTCCTCACATGTCTGCTGTAGTTTATGTACTAGCTTGTGTTAAGGAAGGCATGTATCCTAGATAAGGACATTTTCAATCTGCCAGTTGTGTGCTTTCTACATACATCTCTACATAGATATTTTGGCAGAATACCTTGGTAATTAAGTAAAGAAGCTAAACTGTGCAATCCTGAATAAAGGCCACAGTCGCTGTCTATTATTTGAATGAGCAAGTGAACCACCCTTGGTTTATGGTAAGTTACATCAGTGGCTACTGCTGTGTTCAGGAAATGACTATTCATTAAGCCTGACAACTGAAACATGGATCTACAAAATTACTGAAACAAGGAAATTGTTCTTTTCCTAAAGATGCAATGACCTCAAGGTGGGTTGTAATAACGTCAGTGTTCTGTGGGGTGGACACCTTAGATAGGTATGTGTCAGAGGTTCTGTCTCACATAAAACAATTGATTTTATGATTTGGGTATTATATACATACTCTGGAACAAACTACCTATCTATATCAAACAAAGCTCCTCATTAGCACTCTTCAAGAAAAATCTTGATGATTGGATGGGAGATAGGAAATTCACCCCGGGGATCACTTCTGTGGCTCTGCTTGACAGGGGCACAGGAAAATAATTTTATTGGGTGGCAAAAGCCAGGGTACCGTTTGGCTAGGCTTATATAGGCCCTAGGGCCAATAGCCTAGTATCTACCTATGAACCTATATAAATTACTATTTGCTTCATTTGTGGTTGATAAATGAGCAGTAATTTAAACAGCATTCAGTAAGTACTATTACAGTTAGTTCTCTTAGAAAATTGATCAGTCAACTTGTCAAACCAAAGAAACTTTATGTCAAAGTCATTCAAAGCCTTCAACAGGCAGATACAACTGATCACTTTTGTATTCAGCCACTCATTTCCTGAAAATGTCTAAAACTGAATCTGTTCCTGTGTCATCCCTGAAAGCAAGCATCTCTGCTCATTGAGCTTTATCCATTCAGTAAAATTGAAAAAACAAAAATACAAAACAAACAAACAAACAAACAACAACAACAAACAAAACCTAATGAACAAACATCTGTACTAAACCCTGAGTCCTGCAGATACTTTTCTTTGCATTGACACGAACAAGCATGCAATATGTCTCTGTACCTTAAACAGTGAAGTCTAATGAAACGTACCCACACACTACTCCAAGAAGATGAGAATGACTGGCATTCCAGTCCCAGCCTCTGATAGTGAAGATACAGTTTAGTGAATAGCTGGTTCTGTTTGGTACCTTCTACAGGATAACTGGAGAAGGCATTACTGAAGTACAGGCAACATGCCGCTAACAAGTTTGGTACGGTCAATAACCTTGTAACACAGATGGTTATACACAAAAAAGTGTACAATACAAGACATCATATAATTCAGGCTGCTCTTGATATTTATAACTTAAACCCTATATATCTGAAAACAAGCGTCAAAATAACTGCACACATATCCACCTGGACAATGAGTGTCAGACCTTAATTTATATAGATACTCTTGCAGACAAAATGTATTTATTTGACATCTCAGAAATCCCCACATAGTATTAGTTCCTCTTTCCCAGTGTGACTAAGAAACACTGCTGTAGTTAGTGAATTTTCTCAAATTTCGCAGCATACTAGAGAACACTTAGTGATTCAATCATGTGGCTACAGGATAAGGCATGTTAAAGGCTTGTACCATAACCTCCTATGTGATACTGTTACATAATATATAGATGGGGTGCTATGTATCTCCACAAATGATTATCTTGGAGGCAAGGTATATATCACATACCAGTAGAACATCTAGTTAATAGCAAAGATCGCCATGTGTTGAAAAATGTGTAGCTAATACTGAGTGGTGGGGGTTACAAAATGCCAGTCTGGAACACAGCACACCGACTAAAGAACTCTTCACAAACTATTACATTATTTTTATCTTATGAAACTATGTATTGTCAATGTTTCCATGTCCTGCAACTGTATACTTATGAAGATGCTTTGCATGTTACTGTCATCTTAACAGCAGCTATTCCACATATCATAACATTTATAATAAAGGAATATCTGTCAGATGACCATCACATGTGGAACAGAAGCCTATGTATATAATGAGTTGAAAATGTTTAGCAGAATTAAAATGGCATTTTTTTCAATTTTTATGCTAGCTAAAAAATCAGAGCACTGTACCATATATTTCTTCCATCCAATCATCCACCTAACTCTCCTCACGCACACCAGTAGCCACCTCCAAGAAAACAGATAACCAAGACCAGAAAGACACCTGACTTCCCAGAAAATGGAGGACTTCTCAGACAGGATCCAGTATTACAGTCATCCTTGATGAGTCTAGATTTGTTTCATTACTCTGTCATTGCCTCGTGGTAGCCTAGACAAGGAGGATCCACACAATACTAATGAATGACCAATGAATACCCCCATGCATGTATCAGCTCAGGCTACACTATTTAAATGCACTGCTTGGTAGATGTTTGTCCCTCCCCTTCATGTTGACAATGCTACACCCATCCTCTGCTGGGTGTCAGTACTGCAGTAATTTACCCTCCCTCCACCTAATATACAGTAAAACTGCATTGGTTGCACTCTCCCCTACTCCCTAACCAGCTCTCCAGTAGCTGGGTCATCACTTGAATCCAGGCTACAAAGATGTTACCACATGGGATTTTAATCTGAAATAGGCCTATGACACTGTTTTACAACTTGAAGTTACAGAAATCACGGCATGAATTGCATTTGAGACCTACACAGTTTGAGCTACCAAACCACATGAATTCAGTATCTGTCCTCTGGGTCAATGTTACTGTCAGAGGTGCTACTGTTACATCTATACTGAAATGTACTTAGCTTTGTAGCACATGCAAATTATTACTTTATATATATGCTAGAGATAGTTCCAAGATAGTTTACCCGAGTATGTTTATATTTTATGCAGTCATGCATTAATTCATTTTCTGATTACCCACTTAATCTAATTCATGGTCATGGGCAGCCATTTGTGGCACTCATCTCTCAATGGGCACAAGGAAGAGAAGTTAACTTTTGATATGATGCAAGTCTGTCGCAGGATGTATGTATATACATACATACATACATTCATACATGGACATATATGTATATATGGTTTACTATCAAAATGTGGAACAGCACTTATCTGAAACTGGGTTAGTTGAATGCATGCTTTCCAGTTTCCGTAAGGCTGATCTGGAAATGTTCAAATCCACATTAGCAGATGGTAGTGTGCATTCACTACTATGGTATCAATGTTTTGATAACAGATCACACTATAGTGGACGTCGAGGTGATGATTTCTGACATTCTGTAAAAGTGACATTCCCAAATTCGAAATGTCAGTTCAGGCAATTAAACAGATTTGGTTTTGAGATTCAACATTTTGATAGTAAACCATATATATATATATATATATATATATATATATATGTGTGTGTGTGTGTATGTGTGTGGATCTACTTTCATATGTCAGGTTATCAAATGATTGCATTTTACTTGATCAAGATGAAAAACCCTAATGCACAAAACACTGTAACTTCAAAATACCGAACTTAAGATGATCGAACATGGAAAGGCAGACCCACCACATGCCCACGACCTAAAACAATGTCGTTTTTACATTTTTGCAGAGGGGACCCCCACCCATACCCCCTGCAAATTAAATATTCCAACTCCAAGATCGCACTACATTGTAGAAACCAGCCAGTAGACGTATTCTGTCAAAATACTGAAACTTCTAAATACCAATTATCAGTACATCGAAATTCAAAATGTAGACTTTATGTTTCTGTCTCTCTACCTCTGCAGTATACCGACATAGTTTAAGTATGATTTTTAAAACAACAATACAGTTTTTAGTTTTCTATAGCATTTCTAGTATGATTGTGAAGAACCAACTTACACAGTTCTTCACCGTTCTGTAAAAACATAATAATAGCTTTTTCTTCACATTTACCACTCGATTTGTATGTACAGCACCAGTATTTATTCAGTTTAACATTTCTCTCTAAATGATATATATAGCTTTCAATTATAAGCAATTTATTACTTTTTTAACATAAGGTAGATTTAAACATGATACTTACACTTTCTGTATCTTTGAAAGTAATATCTGCTCTGTTGATTACATGCATAGCACAAATCATTAAAGGTATACTAGCCTTTAATAATAACAGTATTCGACAAACTGTACTTGACTATGTCAGCTTTCAGTGTTTTGAAAATATGTGTTTCTCGTCTCAATGAAATGCAATTTGATATTATGTTAATTCAATTATTCAAAGTAAATCCATGTGTGTGTGTGTGTATGTGTGTGTGTGTGTGTGTGTGTATGTGTGTGTGTGTATCAGCTAGTGGTGAATGCTCAAACGACCGTTCAAAAAAAGATTGATCTAAAAAATAGAATACTCAAAAAAAAATGAAATACAAAAACAATGAAAAACAGTGATCTTTGTAGTGGGGCAAGACATGTAACCTCTACACTCCTTGCTAACTATATATGCCAACTCAGAGATTGCACTGTAGTGGGGAAAGGGCAAATCCCCAGGCCCCACTGTATAGCAATCTTGCACAAAGAGCTGCCAGCAGGCAGAAAAACTGCAGAAAAGAGCTTTCACTCATACTGATTATACACACATACACACACACACACACACACACACACACACACACACACACACACACACACACACACACACACACACACATACTCTCTATGGGAAGCACATCTTTAACTCTGAACTCACATAGGCTGAGTCTGTCATAACGAATGCCAAATTGTTGATTTATTGAAATTAAAGCTTGTGTTAATTTGTTGACATGAATCTTGAAATAGGATAAATTAACACAACTGAATACCATTTACTGTTGTAGCAAGATGAGAAATAGTTTCATAGGTAAAGTTTTTGTCCTTAGGTACACTTTTTGTTATAACAGAAGAGATTGTAGGTGACTCAATGCATCCATTAAATCTGACACATATTGCCATAGCATGAAGATATACCGTGTAGCTCTGTGGCAAGAGTTGCCTGTGATAGAGGTTTGGGAGAAGCAGTGACCTGTACAGAGAAATGGGAGTCCTGTTGCATATGCAGAAGAATTCAGAGAAGTCCAACCACTCCAAGAATGGAGCCAGTTGTTGGGGTGCAGGTACTCTGAAAAGTGGTAAAGTTCAGGAGCAAATTTTAGGGGAGAATGGAACTGCGATCGAACAGGTCAAAGTGATTTGTTGGTTTTATACTCAATTGTGTAACAGAATTAGAAGAGGGAATGCTTAGGAAAATGGCACCTAAACTGACTGGAAAGTCAAAAAGGAAAGGAAGGACAAAAGACATCCTTTCTAGAACAGCTGTAAAGTGTAAGGCAAATGGAAAATTCTGGGTAGAAATTTAGCTGGGCTCACAATAAACGTCAGCACTGCTGGTCCAAGCATGAGAAATGCAAGATAAGAGTGTGCTGATATTTTGATGCATGAGCATGCTGTTAAGGTACAACACAAAACTTAGATTTCAGCAAGCAAGAAATCTCATTTAAGAACACGATTGTGGGAGAACAAGTAAAATAAACCTGTCTCCCCAAACTAAGGGAGCGCTCTTATTTTTATAGCAACATCACACAGTATAAATGAAACAATTATCATTAACGTACTTCTGCAAAATCCTGCTGATAGTATACCCTTGTGCATTCTTATCATAACCTTGACCATACCAAATAACTAATTCTATTTCTGTATAGTTTAACTAAGCATGGGAATGTGCTTATGTCAGGATATGAAATAATATTCTAAGTCACATGGACCTAGAAAATTTCCTTTCTTTACAATGATTAATTAGGTAGAAAGTGATGGGAGACACAGGAAAAAACCCTAAAATAAAATACAGAGTTTATAAGAGAAAGAGGATCATCTGGAAAGCCAGGTGACTAAGGTGGGCAGAGCTGGACTTTGCTGTGCTACAGCAATGGGAACCATAAAAAGTAAAGATACGAATGAGGTTGATGGAAATTTTACGAATGAGTAGGCATTGAAATGAGTGTGAGTAATACTGATACTGCCAGCCTTCACACACATGATCTGTTTGAGAGAGGAGGGAAATGGGGTAGTATTGACTGTGACAGTACTAAAGAAGAGGCAGGATAGAAACACCGACAGTAAATGCATAAACTGTAAAATGGGACAGGAAAACATCCTCTTGGGTTGCACTTATAGATATTAGGAAAAATGTTATGAGGTCAAATCCAACACAAACTTTTCAAGGTTAAGTACCATTTTTTTATGCTGGTATGCAACCTTGGAGGGACCAGTATTAATAGGTGTTACCAAACTTAGCACCACAGAGGTAAGAAATCAATAACTGCAGGAGTTTTGGAACTTACTAAGGAAGAGAAGATGCATGTGCCCCCTAAACATTGTGTATTAAGGCAGAGTAATCTTGTTTCAGGGTTGGGGTAACGGGATTAGCCATCTCCATCATTAGCATCACACATTAATCGGAATTTAAAATAATTTATGGATACCATCACTCACTCAGGAGTTCTGGCTGACAATAGCAGAGGAGACTGGAAAGCAGTTTCAGAACTACTACATTTATTGCATTTAACTTCGGCAATAAAGGTTCCAACAGTGACAAGAAGTCTTTAGGTCAGTTTCTGGTCGCATTACTGGTTACTATTTTATGTCAATGAATTAGATGAACAGGATGCCAGAAATTCCTTTCAGAAAATACAGTAACAGTGATTTTGTTCTTCTTATCAAATGAAAAATATAACCACTGCTGGGATGGTAGACATACAACTTGCATGGAATACATGCGACAAAGTTCCACCCTGGCTAGTTCCTGTCATTTTGGAAGCAGCGTCTTATCTTCAAAAAGCTAGAATGGTCTAAGGAGTTCAGACTGCAGAGGCCCTACAGGACAGGCTAGAGATCAAACAGAGGTGCAGTGACATGTGATCATCATGATGGGAGAAGCCTTTCAGGAAACACCCAAACACCAACTCAGAAGTGAGATCTATTGAATGGTATCACCCTTCAGGAAGGTTAAGCAATGATTCACATCATCCTGTGTAATAGTGGATATTGTGTTGCCACACTGATGATGATGATGCAGGAGTGCCATAACATATAATGGGATATTGATAACTGTATTTTCTGTGGACATGTTGCATAATATAATTGTTGCTATTTTGCATAATATTTAGAAACAGTAGGCTGAAGAGATGCTGGTCTCTTTTCTGGCTCTGGTAATTCTTATTTTGCCTTCTTTGTCACACCTCCAAATGTAAGCTTATAAGTATAGACATCAAACATGCAGATAGGTAATTACACAGCAGGGTATGCACTTGACACAGTAGAGCAATTGCAACATATCCACAATGATTTGTTTGGAAGTTCTGAGCCCACATCAGTGTCAGTTTTTCTTTTAGGGATTATACAGTTCATTATGGTGATAATAGTGATTTGGTTTTATCAATGTACCAGACTGCTTTAATGAAAATTGAATTCCAACCAGTATAAACCAGATTGTGATTACCAAGAATTTTAAAAAGATCCTAAACAGTGTGAATTATATACATGTTCGTCTTTTAGTTATGATTAACTCAGGTGCACCTGAGTCACATACCTAAGCTGTTAGAAGTAATATTTAATTATGTGGGATCTTTGGTAAACTATTCATGTGCTAAATATGAGACTTTCTAGATATGAAATTTTATTAAGATTTGAAACTATATTGAGTTTTAATTTGGTATGAAATTGTGCTTTTGATCTTGCTCTGGGGTGTCAAACTCAAATGACCAGGAATGCTGAAGAAGGGCAGCCACACTCATCCAAGGCCCACAGTCTAAAGATCAAAAAGAATGGTGGTCAGCACAGCTGAGAGCAGCAGAGTTAGGGTGGTCAGCACAGCTGAGAGCAGCAGAGTTAGGGTGGTCAGCACAGCTGAGAGCAGTAGAGTTAGGGTGGTCAGCACAGCTGAGAGCAGCAGAGTTGCTTCCTTCACTCAGAATTATGCTTATTTGCGATCATGAGTTTGAGATCCCTGACTTGCCGATACAAAAAATACAATGTGTTTTTCGTTTGAGACTGTGTAGTGTGTGGCCTGAAGGTGAATGCTCCTAACAGAAACTCTAGTTGTACTCATTCTCTGAGATGTTCTGGGCTTTGCAGTTTTTACAAAGCTTGGTAGAGATGTATGCCCACTTGCACATTAAAGATAGTTTGAAGATGGTTTAACTGATTGCTTACCACGTTTGCATTTATATTGTTAACTTCATTTAAATTATATCCTTTTGACTCAATTTGAAATAGCTGGCATGTCATTTTCTAAAGGAGTGGATTCTGTAGATTTGCATTCCAAAGTTGTAATCCACCCTGATTTTTTCCACTTGGCATGGATGTTTGAAGCCCTAACTATGACATAAGCATAAAAATGCTTTAAAAATGTTGTATGTAATGATATAGCTACCTACTTTTTGTAGTAATGACATATGAACTAGCAGTAGGTTTTTAATAATATTTGCAGATAGTGTAGGTAGTAACATCCTGCCATATTCTTTGTAATGTACTATACCAACCAATAGCTGGCATTCTATAATTCTTATATGTTGTCTATGGTTGTATATAGAAACATTTCATGTCTACTTATACAAACTATGCTCTTTATTGTATACTAAATATTACATTTCACTTTCTTTTTTGTCACTGTATTCTGCGTGGAGACATGCATGAATGGGCGTACCTTCGTTGAAGGTTGTGCGTCAGGGCTGGTAACTCGGCATGTAAAAATCAACTACCAATCATTAGTGGACTGGAGTTCCGCTATGGTGACCCCTAACTGGGAAAAGCCGAAAGACACAACAAATTTCTTTTTTGTCACTAACTTCTGCTTCTCTCGACTGTATACAATTAATTGAGTTGATGCTTTATTTCTGATAGCACTTTCTGAGTAAAGGTCATGGTTGGAAAGTGTCAGTAGACCAGTACACCTACCTGGTTCGCAAGTACTAAATAAATAAAATAAATAAATAAATATTACTCAGGTGACCCAAATTCGACTAGTTGCTGAAGTACCATTTGAGATGCTGAAAGAAGGACTGCTCAGTTGTCTTCAGGGCGATGAGATGAGTGTGTTCTCAGAGGCAATTCTCTGTAGTAGAATCCTCAGTGTGGACTGCAGATCATAGGTGCTTGCCTTAAGGGAGGTAAGGCTGTCTGTGGACATCACATGTGGAAGCATGGATGTGGCTCCCAGCAGTCCATAACTTGCCAACCATTAAACATCTACAAATATGCGCAGGGAAGTTATGGCCATTCTTATCACCAGATAGGAGGGGCTGGTGACCCTGACCAGTGGGATTACCACATGGGAACCGAGCTTTACCGTGGGTGAAGGCAAATGGAAGTTACCATGCTGCTTAGAACAACAGCCAAACCCATAAGAATAATAAATCTCCCACAAAAAATAAACATTTTAAACAAGTCTAGACTGGTCTTGTTTCTTATGGAATGAAGACAATGAATCATTACTGAGATTCAGGTGTGCAAGCAGAAATTTTGAGGTATACTAAAATGCCTAAGTTTCATTCACTGAACTTAATGTTGTCTTGAAGAGTGATGAAGACATTTTACCAGACAGATAAAAAATTGAAGTGTAAAGAAAATTATAATAATTGCAACCATGACTGTTCTGATTGTAATCTGGTACAAAGGAATATATTTCTAACTTGTTTTTAGGGTAAGCCTTAGGTCAAATGGTGTCCTAGGCAGAAGGGCTCCACAGCACCCCCCCCCAAACCTGGTGCCCTCACCTTGGTCTATTTACACCATTCAGTTTACTGGAAAAGTGCCCCTGCTAGAGCGGCGCCCTAGGCAGCTGCCTAGTTGGCCTATGCCTAAGGCTGGCAATGCTTATTTTTCATAATTTTTATGAATGCTGCTATTATTTAATCAGAAAGCTATTACCGGTATCTTTTTAGCCCACTGTTTCAAAATATCATGCAGAATATGGAATTTTTATCCATAAGTTTTTAGCTTAATTTTTTTTCTGCAGAGTGCTAGTGGCAGCCTATGCTAGTTTACAGTAAAATGTTTCAGTTGGGCAGCCATATTTTCTGCAAACCACTGATTTACATCTACTACCTCACATTTACAACTGGCATTGTCCCCCAAAGTTTCAAGCATGCAATAATTATACCAGTAGTAAAGTTCCCTCACATTCTTCTCCTGAAGACTTTTTACCTATGTCAATCATCTGATCTGCAGCAAAAATTGTCAGCATCAGTCATGCAACAGGGAGCACACTCATCTTTGCTGCAGAAGGCTGTGGGTTCTGTTCCCACAGAAGACAAATCAATTGCTGACACTGCAGTGCGACACATGAAAGGTGCCTGTATGTTTGAGTTTGTCATCCTTCAAATGAGATGTAAAATTAAGGTTACATCTGCTTGAGTTGGTGCCAGCATCTTGTGGCACCTACTGAAACAAATGGAGAAAGTTTCCCAGTTCTGTGGCCAGATTTTCCCTAGCAGTATATAAATACTACCTTGGGTCTTCCCTAAAAAGAGATCAACAAAGGATTAAAATAAATTATTCGTTAACTTGTGTACAAACAGATTTAGGGTAACATTAATACATATAACATAATGACAAATAAATGACCCAGTTTGGGTCTAGTTATAGCACTGTATGACTCTATGTACATTAACAGATCAATAATTGACTAATGTGGATAGTTTCAATCTCACAGAAACATTTATTTTTTACCTCAAAAACATTTTTGACACTGCAGACCACTAGGTGCTATACAAAAACACCTACAATGTTGTTGTTGCTCTTTCGGCTTTTCCCGGTTAGGGGTCGCCACAGCGGAACTCCGGTCCACTAATGATTGGCAGTCGATTTCTATGGTGCTGAGGTGCCAGCCCGACGCCCAGCCTTCAACGAAGGCATGCCTATTCACGCATGTCTTTCGAATGCCACTCGACTGCGGGGAGGACATGCAGACTCCACACAGAAGGCGTTCCAGCCAAGAATTGAATGGGAGAACCTCTTTCTGTGAGGCGACAATGCTACTGCTGCACCACCACAGCTTATCCACAAAAACACCTACAATGAAGCTCCTTATAGGAAGTTCAGCTACAGTTTACTAGCTACCTTTCCAACACCAACTTTATCTGTGATAACTGGATTAATGAAACAGTCCACACAACTAAAGGGGTACCTCTGTTATCCATCCTTCGACTACTCCTCTTCTCAATATTTATAAACAGTCTTCTCTGAGATCTGCCACACATGAAATGTGTCTTATACGTTGAAGTCATTGTTATAAGTAGGTCTCAGAAATCACACAAAACCCTTACAAACTTGCACAGGATGACTTTATCCTAATATGGAATTGGCCAATACAAAAAATTCACAGCAATGTTATTTGGTATACACCAAAGACTACTCAGTGATAACACCCTTATTCCGTCAGACATTAATGGAGAATTTCTACATTACATAAAAGAATAATGTTATCTGAGTATCTTATTAGTTGAGTCTTTGACTTTTTACCACCACACTCAGTCTTACGATAACAAAGTTCTAAAACAATTAAAAATCGTTTACACAATTTCCCATCAACTAATTCCAGAGGAAAGAAAGTATACAGTGACTACTGCTCTTCTCCTTAGGCTAGAATATGGACTATCCTAGTGGCAGGAGTGTGCAGTTAGAACTTGTCTGATCAAAGACTGCTGGGACAGGGCTCGGTTTTTAGCTTTTTATTGGTTAATTGGTTAATTTGTTTAAATTAGATTGCTCATTTGCTACTGTTATAGTAAAAAAAAAAAATACACCTTATGCATTGCCGCTTAGCTAGGGTTAAACTATCCATGGCGCCATAAAGTCTGCTCTTCAAATTTTCCCTTAGAACTAGCTAGTTTTTTAGTTTTAGCACTCATATCTGTTTCTTTGAGCTCAGCACTTGTTTAGAACTTGTTGTAAGCACTAAATAAGCTACAAATTACTACAGCACTCAACTTTCCTCACTTGTCTAGAGAAAACAGTTTTTAGTACTTAATAAATAAGCACCTATTCAGGCATGTCTAAGGGTCAGCTACTGGTGTTTTCTCCTGTCTACCTGATGAATCTGGGCATCTTGGGGCAATGCAGCAATTGCCTCATATACACAGACAACCCTTTCCTCCTACCACCCAACACTACAACCTGTGAGAGATGCACTTATATAACCAAACTAGAAGCAAAGCTCTCTTCACCCAAGACTGGACTAGACAGTCAGGAGGAGAAGGTAAACACTTGCACCACACCACACTCATCACATAGTCCCTCAAAACCTACACCACCAAAACACACACATAGAAACACAAAACACACATTCATGGAGGCTCTCAATAAAAATCTTCTCAAGCAACAGAGACCTCCAAAGCAGAAATGCAAGCAACCTCCACTCCCCAAAACAACCCAAATGACACATAGCCCACAAACTCAGTGTGCCACTCAACCACAGCCCATAAGGCATAACAACATACCCAACACTCTAGTCATAGGTAACTTTATAGTCAGGCACACTGATGTTCCACTCACAAGACTAAACAAGGAGAAAGTTACTGTCAGCTGCCTGTCGGTTGCCAAGATCCGCCACATAATGCATGCACTCAGGTCACTCCATAACAAATACAAATATGACTCTGTCATTGTCCATGCCGGTGTGAATGACCTGAGACGTACCTCCCTGGACTACATGAAAAGAGACATGGAGGAGCTCTCCAGACTTGTAGCCCAGGCAGCTATGACCCTAGCCCTGAGTAGCATCTTGCCATCACCCAAAATGATACCACAGTACAAAGACAAACTGACTGACTTCAACAACTGGGTAAGTTTCTGGTGTCATTCTAAGGGGATCCAGTACCTGTCTGCCTGGGATGACATGATCGACAGACTACGATGCTTTGCCAGAGATGGCCTGCACCTTTTGGCCTTGGGATTCTGGATACTGGCTAAGGCTCTTGCCACCCCTATAGTGCCTTTTTTAGGCAAGATTCAAATGACAAATTCACCACCGTAACAGGTACAAGCAAGGAAAATCTGAGGGTAATGCTACTCAATGCTAGAAGCCTAAACCTCAAAATGCATTCACTCAGGGCGCTCTTTAAAATGGAGAACATTGACATCTGTGCAGTGACAGAGACCTAGCTCAAAGCTCCAGAGAGCACCCCTGCATTACCAGGCTATAATTCATACCATGCCTTTCGGCCACCTAACATGGACTGAAACACTAAAGGCAGAGGCATGTCCATATTCATTAAGGATATCCACACCTCCCCTCTAGTTGCTCAGCATAATACATCCGAGATTATCCAAGTGCAACTAACTCTGGGCAAGACCACAATCCAATTTATAACTTGCTACAGATCCCCCACCATTCCCCAGGATTCCCAGTCCTCACTTCTTGATACACTGGAAAATATTAGGGTACAACCCAACACCCTAATAATGGGTGATTTCAACTACCCCACCATTAACTGAGAAAACTACTCATGTACCAACTCTTTTGCTCAACGTTTTCTGGAATTGATAAATTCCAAAGCCTTGGATCAACTTATCCACACCCCCACCAGGGGCAGCAGTATCCTAGACCTGGTCATTACCAACATGGGTGACCAGTGTTCCACACAAGAGGTCAATTCCTCATTTGTCAGATCTGACCATAAGCTAATCACCCTAGACATCCACATCCCACCCCAACCCCCCATTAGGGAAACCACCGTAAAAAATTTCTCCAAAGCCAACTTCATGTTTCTTAAGACAGAAGTGGCAAACTTTACGACACCCATGCAGATGGACAATACAGGTACGACTGCTGAATCCTACACAAATGCACTTTATAACCACTTACACGAGTGCATGGATCGTGCTATCCCTAACAGAACCAAGATGCTATCCTCCAAAAAAAGGAAGCCAAGTTGGTGGTCCCCTGCCATAAACAAACTCTACAACAGAAGAAAGAAACTGCTGCAAAAAAGAGTAAAATCCCATGATTAGAGGAACTCCCTGGTCAGCCTCAGTAAGAAGCTGAGATCCCTCATAAAATCCTCCAAAGCTAGTTACGAAAACAAAATCGACACTGATTCTAAAGACAACCACAAAGTATTCTATAGCTATGTCAAGAATCTCAATGGCAACACTCAGATCTGCTCTGAGATACAGCACAATGGCACTAAATATACAGAATCAACTGATATTGCCAACATCCTGGCAGATAGGTTCAGTACTAACTTTACCCCCCTCTCACCCCCTAAAGGGCTCATCTCTATACCAGAAGAATGCAAAGTTCCTGTAATCATGGCTGCACAGGTAAAAACCACACTCTCCAAAGCCAAGAACACAGCATCCATGGGACCTGACAACATCCCAGGGTGTGTTCTACACGAACTACAGAATGAACTGGCACCCCACCTAAGCACCATGTTCAATCATAGCCTCACCTCAGACTTTGTGCCCACTGAATGGCGCACAGTGACAGTTATCCCACTCCACAAAGGGGGAGCCACCATGGACCCTGGGAACTACTGCCCAATTAGCCTAATGAGCCTGGTCTGCAAGGCCATGGAACGTATCATCATGGAACTTATAAACAAAGACATTGGTAATCTCCAAATTCTGGACCCCATCCAGTTCGGGTTTGTAAAAGGCAGGTCATGTCTCCTAAACCTGATAGACTTCTTTGAAGCAGTCACCAAAGCTGTAGACGAGGGTAAGGTGGTTCACACAGCTGATCTAGATCTCGCCAAGACTTTTGACACCATCCCCCACTCTGGAATTATAGATAAACTCACTAAACTAGGTATAAATCCCTATGTCACAAGATGGGATGCCAACTGGCTCACTGACAGAACCCACACTGTGAAAGCAGACTCCAAATCCGACTTCAGACCAATGACAAGTGGAGTACCACAGGGTTCAGTCCTGGGTCCTCTCCTGTTTGGCATCTACGTTTCTGAAATACAGGCTAACACAGTAGGTCTTTGGCTAACAAAGTTCGCAGATGACTGCAAACTAGGAGCCATAATCAAAACTCCTAATGATGTGGACATCCTATAAAAGGGCCTCACTGAGACAGATGCCGGGTGTCAAAGCCATGGCCTCAGGCTCAATGCCAAAAAGTGCATTGTCATCCCCTTTGTTAAAACTCTGTACCCATGAGCTACCACATAGGTGGTAGTCCACTTAACACTGAAAGTGTGATAAGAGACCTTGGGACACAGGTGGACAGTATTCTCTCCTTTGATAATCACATTGCCACAGTAGTCAGGAAATCCTTCTATGTGGCACACCTCATCACAAAAGGTTTCTCATCCAGGAAAAAAGAGGTCATTGTTCCCCATTACTCTTCACTCATTAGACCCATTATAGAGTACAACGCCCCTTTTGGTATGTACCTCACAAGACATCTACAACAACTGGAAAGGTCACAGAAATACCACACAAAGAGGATTACTGGCCTCAAACAGATGCCCTATGCAGACCGTCTCAAAAAACTCCAGCTTTTCTCTGTCGTATATCACCTACTCAGAGGTGATCTCTGCCTAACATACAAAGCTATGTCAAACCCAGAGCTGTTGGATATGCTCCATTTAAAGAAATTTTAATCCCTCCGAGCTACACGCTCTAGGGACCTAAACCTTGTCACCACAATAAACAGAACATGCTGGAGGGATAGATTCCTGTCCCAGAGACTTTCCATACTCTGGAACAAACTACCTATCTATATCAAACAAAGCTCCTCATTAGCACTCTTCAAGAAAAATCTTGATGATTGGATGGGAAATATGAAATTCAGAAAACAAACAAGGCAAGAAACTAAATAAATCCAAAAACAGGTTCGAAAAACCAGCAACATAGTCCAAGAAGAGTCAAATAACACTATTTATTCCACTATTAAAAGTGCTTTTCGTCAGCCTGATAGCAAACTTCTTTAGAAACAGTTACAGCAATAAAAAACCTTCCTTATAAGTAAGACAGGTGATCAGCATTCACCAATTGCATCACTTTGTTTGACTTAAGCAAACCCACTTTAAAATTAAAGTGACAACTGCTGATAACCAGTAATAAAACAACATTAAAGTATATAAACACATTTTGTTAAAACGGTTGGATATACAAAATAACTTTTAATGTTTTTACCTTTGTGTATTGTGGTCACTGTCATAGACATGTTTACATACTTTAATGTGTTGACCCAGTCATTAGGGACTTAGGGACACACATAGATAGTAATCACGCCTTTGATCATCATGTGTCTATGGTGGTGAGGAAATCATTCTATGTTGCACAACTTATAAACAAAGGTATGGCATCTAAGTCATTGTTCCACTGTATTCGGCATTCATTAGACCTATCATTGAGTACAATGCCACCTTCAGTTTGTACCTTACCATGCATATCCAACAACTGGAATGCCCACAGAGGTTCCTCACTAAAAGAATAAAGGGCGTAAGTAATATGTACTAAGCTGACTGCCTCAAAGCTCTATCCCTGCATTCTGTCTCCTACAGGCTATTGAGGGGAGATCTATGTGTGGCATACAGGGCATTGTCAGACCCCCACTCTGATGGACCTCCTGCATATCCACAAAACAAACAGTACCAGAATTACCTGTTCTAAAGACTTAAACCTTGTCTGAGATTTAAGTAGGACCTGCTGGAGAGATAGGTGTGTATCCCAGAGACTACCTCATCTATGAAACAGGCTCCCCATCCATGTGAACCATGTGAAGTAGAGTTCCTCCCTAACACAATTCAAGTGCAACTTGGACAATTGGATGGAAAACCAGAAATTCATCCCTGGTTTGGCACCTATGTCTCTAATGCAAGCAGGTAACCTGTAAATGGTTCATCTCCTAGGTCCATGCTTACACTTATCAAGGGAGTCAGAACTTGTCAGAGATTTGGGATGCATGGCTAGACTTAAAAAGGCCCTTGTGGTCATTAGTCTAGTAAACACCTATGAACCTATGACTGCTTCAAATTTTATCTTTGTTAAATATGTGGTAACATCCTGCTTATTTTATTTTTTGTGTGTATTTACCTACATGCCCAAGGTCAGGACTAAAATGATCCTCACACCAGTTCACCTACCTGGTTAAGTCAATCAATCAATCAATCACTAAATAAATAAATAAATACATAAATATATAAATAAATAAATAAGCAAACACATAATTAATTAATTATAAATACTACTAAAGGTTGATTTTTGATACTGGACTCCACTTAGGTATCTTGTTAATTTGTTGAAATGACAACTTCATAACATCCAAAGTTGTAATGTCCTTAAAACTGCACCATTGAAAACTTCAGGAAATTAGGTATAATTGTTCTAACCTGGTGGTATCAAAAATTCTAGACAACCCCAGTATTTTTGTTTGGCAGTTAGCTAAGAGGATTAAGGCTATAAGGTGTTAAGGCCAGTGTGACGCCAGTGCACTAACCCAGTAATCAAGGAGCCTCAATCCTCACCACTAGCACCAGGGTGTGCACATTGGGAAGGACAACAAGTACACACACAGCAAAGTACAATTTCCCTTAAGACCACACAGAGATCACAGTCAGCCTGGGGCTGGTTTCTCACATTCTCTCCAGATCCCCAGTAAGACTCCCCACTGGTACAGCTATAGGGTACAGTTCTCAGCCTAGTGGTTAAGCCAAAACCACCCTCTCTGCCCAACCAGTGTTGATACACACACACACACACACACACACACACACACACACACACACACACACACACACACACACACACACACACACACACACACACACTTTGAGATATGAGTTATATACAAACACACAGGCACTCCTGGGGAAGGCTGGCACAGGTTCTCCAGCTATGCCAGCTTCTCTCCAGACTATAAGGTAGAAATCACTGCCACCAACCACTAATATCAGCTACTATAAGACCCTTCCCAAAGGGTGACCAGTTTCACTGTGCAATATTACTGTTCTCTAAATAGTAAGTGCAATCCAGAGCTAAAGCTATTGGAGTGGCTTGGACAGTATCACCAAATATATGCAATGTACTGTAAGAGCTTAAATTACCTTTGCACAAAACTGCCACAGTTGAAAGGTTTAAAATATTTAATAATAAATAATAAAAACACAAGACAAATCTTATTACTTCAACACAATGACATTACAGAGTTCAGAAATTACAGGAAAATGCTTTAAAATAATATTGTAGAATAGTCTGACATAAATATAGAAAACAGCTAGACTAATCTGGCTATTTCTATCGGTCTCTAAGAGAAATCATTGTTCTAAATAAATATCTTACTTACAGAGCAACGGCAGAGTGCTGGTGAGTTGATGTGTTCAGGTTCAGACAAAATTTAAAAAATGTTTTTCTCCCCGGGAAATTCTTAAATTGATAACACAGTATTGTGGAGCCATTTCAGATTACATCATTCTTAACAGTTCTGATTTAGTTTCCCATGGTAACAGAAACTCAACATTTACATTTATTTTTGTAATCTGTACCTGCAGGAAGCTACAGCAATAAAAGACATTTTACATGAAAAATCTAGTAATTAACACTTGTTCTAAGACAATCGAAAGAATTCCTTAGTCCAGACATCCTGTCTCTTAGCTTGAGATCAAACAGTCATAAAATGCTTCACTTATCATGTTTCTTCCAGCAGGGTGCACTGTGGTTACATTTTTTAAGCTCAGAACAACATATAGTTTAATCCTAACATATAATTCTCTTTACATTTGTAGAACAAGCCTGTGGATTACATTAATATTTACAATGACATAGACTTATTTACAAAATTCTATCTAGCTAGGCTGGCAGCCTTCATGAACAGCATCATGGAATAGAGGGATAAAGCCCTAACTAAGAACTAGGTGAGCTAGGCTTGATTGGAGGCTCAGACATCTGAGGCACTGGTAGGGAGGGATGGGCATGTCCATTCCAGGAGAGGAGGTTATTTGTCTAGGTATTCCCTATTGGGGAGGAGCTGTCCATAGAGGGAAGTAGCCTTTGGATGCATAAACAGGTGAATGAAGGACAGGAGGGAAACGAGGAATAGGTCAGAAATAAAAAAAAAGAATGTACATGGTCGCCATGCATGGTAGAAGTGCAACTTCTGTAAAGAAGTGGGAAGGAAAGTCTATAACTCTAGCATGGGCAGCTAACCAGTTCACAAACTTTGATGCAACACTGAATAAACACTAAGCAAGCAACAATGCCTGACAGGGTGTGTGTTAATGAGTAATTAATGCCTGCCCGGGGGTGTTATGAGCCCCGAGGACACAGCAGAGAGCCTGTACACCCCCTGGAAGGGCATTAATTACACATTAGCACACCCCCTGGAGGTCATTATTGTTCTTACAGAATAGGGTCTCTGTAAATTTATTGTATTTTACTTATTTATATTTTTATTGCTATATTTTTTACTGTATTATTTTTTATATATTTATGATATAAAATAGTTCCTCCACCTAATGTTTCAAAGTTGCTGTACTATATGTAAATAGTGATGAGGAAGTATTTTACATCTGAAATATAACACTTTAAAAAAATATCCAGATATTTACTTTATCTTTTGGTCCCATACTCATTAAATGTTTGATTCATTGGCAGTCATTGGCAATTGACATTACTAAATAATGACATACATTTGAGTTTCAGACTTTTATTTTCTTCAGAAAATTCATGCTAACAGAAATCCTTTACTTAAGCAAGTTTGTAATTTTATAAGAGCAATAATTAAAATCTGTTTCTATTGCTGAGCCTTTGCTCCCCTTTTATTTTAGGCTTTATCCAGATTTCTTCAGCTTTCAGGTCCAGAGGTATACAAAGCTGTTTACTGCTGCTGCCACTCACTTTCTCATATGCACACCTCTGCTTCAGAAAATGCATGCTAAGGGAAACCCTGTTATTCTAACAACTTTGAAAGTTTATAAAAGCAATATTTAAAATCCGTCCCTATTTTTGGTTCTTTGTTCCCTGTTATTTGTGGCTCTGTCCAGATTTCTTGTGTTAAGAATTTGAGAGGTATGGTTGAGAGGTATGGAAACCTTTCAACTAGGGTTGCCACCTATCTGGTTTTTTTTTCTGGACTATCCAGAAATCAAACCAGTAGTCCAGTAGTCCAGAAAACACTGTACAAGTTCTGGTATTCTGTTTCAAAAAAGGAAACAGACTATTGGAGTTTATTAAATCGGCTAATTTACTATGTTTTTTCACAGAAAAACGTAGTAAATAGGCAGAAAGCAGGCATCAAGAATGGAAAAAAGGGCGTTTCTCATCAGCTGTGGGGGCAGAAATGGGCGGAGTTATGGATGATGCAAGGGGTATTGTTTTAGTCTGGTTTTAGACACAACGAAAGGTGGCAACCCTACTTTCAACTGCTGCTGCCAGGGGATCGCTCAACTGGTGTGTGTGTGTGTGTGTGTGTGTGTGTGTGTGTGTGTGTGTGTGTGTGTGTGTGTGTGTGTGTATGTGTGTGTGCAGGGGGTACTTGTAAAATTTTTGCCTGCATCTTTGTGACTTAGGAGGACAGCTGTAGTTAAAACAGGTTAGACCTCTCAGACAATTATCAAACAACAAGAAGAGTAGAACAGCACCACCATCCATCAGAGTCTCACTTCCGTTTCACTTTTCTGTTTCACTTCAAACTCGCACTGCCATGCCTAAAGACGTTTCATTTGAAAAAAGTCCCCAATGATAGTAGACAACAGCATGAATCCCTAGGATGTTCTAAGATTCAGCACTGGCCCCAGTCTAAGAATAGAGACAGTCCGCTGGCTGTAGGAGGGTTTGACAGAACCAGTGATGGATGAGGTTAGTGGGGTAAGCCAGAACCAATAAAGCTGGAAAGGGGAAAAAAACTGCTATGAACTGTTAATGAGCTACTTTTTATGGTCCAGGGTTTGAGCTCTTCAACTTCCATTTGACTAGAGTATGATCTTGAGCAAGTCATTTAACTAAACAGTGCATAGAGCAATTAGGAAAATTGGGCTAGGCTCCTCAATGGTCTTCTGGATTGCATGTCTACTAACTACCTATGAAACTAGGTATGTAGCATCTGGATATTAATATTTCAGACAGATTATAACCTTGTAGTGAAGTTGGAAAAAAGTTTAATCAACATAAGAAAAATGACACAGAAGATCTCTCACACATCTCTACTATATCGAGCACTCAGTACCTCGCCAAGTCCTTTCTCCAGTGGAAGAACAGTATTCAGGTCTTCCGCAACTGTAATATGTGTTGGATAGATGGCTAAAAAAATTGTCTCCTTCAGGGTCATAATATGACTTCACTGACAACTTGGAATCCAAGGTAATGACCAAAAACTAAAGCCAGCAGTGCTTGCGTGTGTATATTGGTGTGTGTGTTTTCCTCTCATTGTGCAATGAATCTGGTGACAGTTTCTTCTTCCATGTAAAAAAGCATAAATCTTGCTACTGTATTGCATTATCTGAGCATCTTAACATGAAAGTTGTTTAAATATAATGTAAGACTTATAAATTAAAATAATACACCATGACTGAACAATTTTAACTATCAGATGAATGAAAGGGCTATACAAAAATAATAGGAAGAAATACTGTTTGACTTTATACACAGTAAGCTAGCAGATTACCAGCAAAATCTATAACCTTAATGTTGCATGAAAAACTTTGGGTGTTTCTGTCCTCTTCAGAAGTCGCACACTCTTGTTAACTCTGATGCTGAATCCATTTGTTTTAGTTTAAATGTTAGGGTGAACAAAGTGGAGAAAAAAGATTTAACATTTCTGGACTTCTGTAAGGAGGATTACCCAATAAGTTAAATTCTAGAAAAATTCTATTATTAGCAACCACAGTAAATCCAGAGAACAGACGCCAAAGTACTTTTTAATTAACTTTTGTTTTGAAAATTATATACTTATAGAATACAAGTATACAAAGAACTATAAAGATCACTCCCTAAGGTGGAACAAAGTATTATGTGGCCTTAAAAACAAAATCAAACTCTCAGATTAAATACAGGCTGAAAATAAATCAAAAGATGTTCGTTGGTCTCATAAATTAATACATCAGATGTCAATAAATAAATAAAAACATCAAAATCTTAATTATAAAACCAATCCACTCGCCAAAGTAAAGCAATCATTACAACAAGAAATTCAGGGAAACAAATCAATAATTTAATTTTAAATAAAAGATATTCTCTCACCTAAAAAAAAATCCACAACACTCTGGCAGTCAAGTTTTGTAACAATTTTTAAAAAGTGTAGCATGTGCTCCATATCTCACAAAGGGAATGATCATGTCCCCCCCCAAAAAAAAAGAATACTAAGTCCTTGGATCCTGAAATTATTCCTGGCACATTCATAGGGACAATGACCACCTTGTTGTACACATGTTGCTAATTGTAGAAGAAAAATCTGCTGACAACATGACACATTCTAGAACTATATCAGCAAAGCATGAAGTAAGCAGAACACTTCTTTATTTGTTCAGTTGAAACCATTTTGTCATATTATAAGAGTTTTTTTCTTTCAGAGATCCAGGTAATGGCTGTCTATCCTGCCAGCACAGAGGCATTTCACACCTGATCAGCAGTAGCAAGTGCAAATGGGTAAGCATCAAAAGCACAGAATAATCAAATATGAGAAGAAATAAGTTGAATTTCACCATTGGTGGCTAAGCTGGTATCATGCTTATCTTTGATGCCTGGAAGATCTGAGGGATGTAAGATGTATCACCATACTGTTTACTTGGATTCACACTGTAGTGCACGCAAAATAAGCAATTTATTGATGACCCCAAAAAAAGTTTTACAGAGAATTGGGAAAGAAGGCAAAAAGATTTGAAACACCCCCCAAAAAGAAAAAAAAAATAGATACATTTTGGAGAAGTATCTATGAAGATCATGTGGAACATAACAAAATGGATAAAAGTAGTAAAAGAAAAATAAGAAGTTCAAATGTACAGGACATGAAATGGGATGAAGTAACAAACAGCCAGAGAGATTGAAACAAAGTTAAGAAAAGCTCTTAACTGGAAGACTCCAGGCCCAGATGCATTACCTAACTTCTGGCTAAAAGTATTATCCTCTTTGCAAGAAGATTTAGCCATGAGTGAAAACTATTTATATGTGCACCCTGAACAGACACCAACCTGCTTAACAGGAAAAACAATCCTACTTACGAGTGAACCTGCAAGCTGTCCTAAAAAGGATAGACCAATAATTTACCTTCCGACGGCGTATAAACTATACACTGGAATTGATACTGAGAGAGATGAGATAATAGTCATTCAGAAAAAAACACAATCATGTCAATAGAACAAAGGGTAATAAAAAAGTCATATGGAACAAAGAATCCTTTGTTGTTAAAGTCATAGTGGAGAACTGTAAAAAGGCGAAGAATCTAAGCATGGCATGAATAGACTATAAAAAAGCATTTGACAGTATCCCACATTCATGGATAAAAGAATGCTTAAAAATGTATAATATACACCCCACACTGATAAATTACATTACAACAACTATGAAACAGTGGCAAATCACTGCAGTTAAGTCATGATAAAGGACAAATTATTATTCCAAGGATAAAAATTCAAAGGGCGATATTCCAAGGTGACTCTCTGTCACCGCTGCTCTTCTGTGGTGCCCTTAACCTATTAAGCTGCCTGCTTAACAGATTTGGCTTCCAGAAAATAACAAAGTGTAAAGACTTCTCATCTTCTTTTTGTAGTTGGTTTAAAACTGCATAGTTAATCAGATGTGGAACTGAAAGCATAACTGCAAGTAGTCAAAACTTTTTTAGATGATATAAGATTGTCATTTGGTCTTGATAAATGTGCAAAAGCAACATTTAACGCAGGAAAGCTACAGCACCAAGAAAACATCAGTTTGGGACAAAAATGTGATATAAAAGAACCTGAACAAGATGGAGTGTATAAATATTTAGGAACTGATGTAGGATCAACAATAAAACACGAAGAAATGGGAATAAAACTTAGTAAGAAATATCTTAGAAGACTTAAATTAATACTGAAAACAGTGTTGACATCTAGGAACAAAATTCAAGCTATAAACCAGTTTTGTCTTCCTGTCCTAGCTTACAATTTTGGAATGATTGACTGGCCTCAAAAGGTGTTGGACAGGAAAACAACAAGGCTGCTTCATGCTCATCAAATGATTTATAAAAATCAGTGCATACCAAATTCCCCATTCTGAGGGAGGTATGGGCCTCCTCAAAAATTGATTACATGTATAGATCTGCAATCATGGGACTGTATGACTTCCCTGCTTAGTTCAGCAGAAGCATATCAGCATCAAGCAGGAATGGAAATCAAACCAGAAGTAGATAAAAATCAGGCAGCAACTGAATGTGCCAAAAAAACAAAACAAAGATTATAAGGTGAAGGATCAGATGAGATGGCAAGAAATTTGGAAAATGCATAAATATTGTTTCAAGTATAGAAAACTCTTGGAACAATCTTATGTTGATCATGATCAAATGCTGGAATGGTTAAGGAGAGGTGAATTTAAACCAAAAGTCGAAAGGTTAATATTGATGGCCCAAGATAGTGGACTAAATGCATGTTGGTTTACAAAGTCCATTGAACATGTGGGAGAAAGATAAATGTAGGTTTTGTAAAACAGAATTGGAAACAGTCACACATCTTGTTGCTGGTTGTGATATACTAATGGCAGAAGGAGTGTATACTGAGAGGCATAATAATGTGGCAATACTGTTGCATTGGGGATTGTGTAAACATTATGGTATTGAAGTGGTTGAAAAATACTGGAAACACGAGCCACAAAGCATTATAGAAAATGATGAAGTTTATATTACATGAAGTCACCCATTACTGACAGTTCAAAAATAGATGCATGAGAACCAGATATTGTAGTCCATGAAAAGACAAAAGTAGCACTGATCATTGAAATTGCTACACCCAGTGACTACAGTGTCTTACATACAGAGAGACACAAAGTCATAAAATAAAATATAATAAAATAAAACCTCAGCACAACAATAAATAGGACATGCTGGAGGGATAGATTCATATCCCAGAGGCTTCCCTTGCTCTGGAATAGAATCCCGGTTCATGTTAGGCAGAGCCCCTCTCTAACCCTCTTCAAGAGAAATCTTGATGAGTGGATGGGAAATCATAAATTTACTCCTGGGATCACTTCTATGGCCCTGCTGGACACAGGCTCAGGAATCTAGTCTAAAAGGGTGGCGAAAGCCAACACATTCTGGCTAGGCTTATAAATGCCCTAGGGCAGATAGCCAAGTACCCACCTGTGAACCTATGAACCTCTTCATTGACCTGTCTTAATTAAAACCTAGTACCCACCTGTGAACCTATGAACCTCTTCATTGACCTGTCTTAATAAAAACCTAATATCCTTGAATGATCGTTACACAAAACTTTTCCCACAGTAAGTAACCAGTGGGCCGTCATCAGGAATTTGCCCTTTTACCCACTGTAGTGCAATCTTGGAGTTGGCATATTTAGTTAAGGGGGTGTGGAGGGCACAACCCCCACATTGGGGGGTGTGGGGGGCTTAGCCCCCCACCAGAGTGGGTTTTAAGTTTTTTGATTTTATGTGATCATTATGTTGGCCCACTGGTTATTTACCGTGAGAAAAGTTTCTATGTAACAATCATTCGAGGACGTTAGGCATCGATTAAAATGGGCTGATGAAGAGGTGTTTGGTGGATTCAGATTTTGATAATCTGATATAGACCTGACTTGAGTATATAACATGCTGGACTAATGCTATGGAATTTCATGCTCAAAATTAACTTTGGTAATACTAAGATAGAGATGGATAGATATAACAAGCCCCAAATATCTGAAAAGACGTCTCCAAAAGATAAAAAGTAGTTTCCTAGACAGTTTCAAAAATAAACTAGACATGTATAATGGTGTTAAGAAAAGCTCACATGAGCTATGGCAGTCATGCTTTTTGAAGTTAAAATCTTACAAACTTGAATTGCATACTGCATGCACTCGCACAAGTGTGTTTGTGTGTGTATGTGTGTGTGTGTGTGTGTGTGTGTGTGTGTGTGTGTGTGTGTGTGTGTGTGTGTGTGTTTAATACAGAAAGTAGACGCATGTCTTATGTTGTAAAGCTAATGTAAGCTGCAACATAAATCAGAAGGAAAAGCACAGAAGGTTTATAAAACTATTCTCTTCAAGAGGTATATTTAATCCACATATATGTATTTCATTATTGGAATTCAAAAAGATGGTCCCAAGGTCACATAAAGTGCAATCCCAAGAAAAGTGATTCATTAACAGTTTTAACCATAATGAAGAAGACCTCATGATCACTATGTCTCTGAATAACTCCATTTTACAGCTCATATAAAAATTGCTTTGTGGCAATAATTAACTCTAGTAAAGTACATTTTTGTAAAATCTTACCATAACGATACATGTCCTTGCCTTCACTGCTGCAGTATTAAAAATATGGGAATTCCCTGCCGTGAAAGCCCAATGTCTGGCCAGTCTTCCAAAGACTTCTGAATTTAAAAGGTGTGCTGAACATCACTGTATGCTCCCTGCATAATGTTGGGCATAAAGGTGACATTCAGGTCTACCAAAAACAGAAATGATTGTCCCAGGAGGAACACCAGTCCAAGGAACTCAACAGATAACGTGTAGATCCAGGAAGGCAAAGAGGGAGGGAGTAAATTCTGCAGCAATGAAGGCAAGGACATCTATCATTATGGTAAGATTTTACACAATTGTACTATGTCCTTACATTCACTGTTGCAGTATTCTTAACTATATGAGAGAGTGCCCATGCCCAAAAGAAAACTTGGGAGAAGGAAGGGGCAGAAGAGTACCCTAAAAATACATGAAGAACTGAACTAACAAAACCAGCAGCCACTTCCCCAAACAAAAGTGAAGCATCCATCTACTTAGCTTTAATATCAACAGGTAGAGGTTGAAGCCTAAGCCAAGAATACCTCCTCATAACTGAACCAAAAACAGCAGCCTTAGAAGAGGCATCTGCCGCATCATAACTACATTTAACAGCATGATGAACAACTTGAGAATTTTGTGCTAATTTCTATATTTATCATTTCCTTGCTATAAAACCCGCATTTGCAAGGTTTTGCATGCCGGGCAGCGCCGGTTAGCTAGGGTATAAGTATTAGAACTAGACAAACTTTCAACTTAAACACTCAAACCATTCACTTTTCATACTGGCACTTGCTCAAAACTCATAGCAAGCACTAATAAACCTTAGCACTAGACCCCCCCCCCTATACTGTAGAGAAGGACATGGTTCTCTATTCGACCTTACCAGCCAGTCAGTAAAACAGTTCACTGTACCTATCCAGGCATGTCCAAAGGGCAGTTTCAGGTGTATTCTCCACTCCAAATGGTGAATCTGGGCATTTTGAGGCAATGTTACAATTGCCTCATGTACACAGACAACCCTCTCCTCCTTCCACCAAACAATAATACATGCGAGAGATCCAATTATACAGCCAAACTGGAGGCTAAGCTCTCTCAACCCAAGACTGGAACAGGCAGTCAAGAGGAGAAGGGAATTACTTGCATCACACCACCAGTCTCACATAGACCTATGAAACCAGCACCGGCAAAAAAAACACTTAACTACACGAAAACACACTCGGAGGCTCTAAATAAAAATCTGCAGAAGCAACAGAGACCTCCAAAGCAGACATCCAAGCAACCTCTAACCCCCAACACAAACCATGATACACATACTTCACAAAACCAGTGTGCCACACAATCACAGCCCTTAAAGCAAAATAACATACCCAACACACTAGTAATAGGTGACTCTATAGTTAAGCACACTGACATCCCACTCACTAAGCTGAACAAGGAGAAGGTTACTGTTAGCTTCCTGTCAGGTGCCAGGATCCGCCACATAACACAAGCTCTCAGGTGACTCCAGAACAAGTACAAATATGACTGTCATTGTCCATGTTGATGTGAATGACCTGAGCCGTACCTCCCTGGACTACATGAAAAGAGACATGGAGGAGCTCTCTGATCATGTAGCCCAGGCCGGTATGACCCTGACCCTGAGTAGCATCCTGCCCTCACCAAGAATGATATCAACCCTGGTCAAAGAAACCACTGTGAAAAACTTTTCAAAAGCAAACTTCACATTACTTAAGACAGAGGTGGGAAGTTTCAAAGCCCCCATGATAAAGGATAACGCTGTCTAAGCTGCAAAATCCTTTACTAATGCACTCTATGGGCACCTACAAGAATGCATGGATCATGCTATCCCAAACAAAACCAAGACTCACTCCTCCAAGAAAAGGAAACTAGTCTGGTGGACCCCTGCCATAAACAAGCTATACAACAGACGGAGGAAACTAGTACAGAAAAGAGTAAAATCTGTTAGAAAAATATGTATTTAAATATATGTGAAATGCTAGTTTAAAAGCAAGGTAGTTTATAATGCATTTTATTCTATTAATCATATAACAGAAGGGATAAATTCATGTGTAAATGCAAGTAGCTTCTGAAACTGCAGTGTGCTTTGACCCCTGACCCTGGCAGCTGCCAGCTCAGCAAGCTTAATGTTTATGCTTTTCATAAGTGATTATCTGCTGGGTCAGGAAATTAAATGTGTAAATCTTCCGCTCCTTCCTGATAAGATAACTTGTCCTTGTAAATAATGAAATCTTCCTTTCCTGATGGAGTAACTTGCCCTTGTAAGATAAAAACACAACTGTGTGAGAAAGTGTAACAGAACAAAGACATGTATTAAAAGACTGAAGCTGCTATTGTATTCGAACTGATATGAGACCTTTAAGAAGTAACTTTACAGAAAGACATTATGACTGACCAGCTGGATAGCAAGGCCGTATTGTATCTAAAAGAAAAGTTTTTTTTAAATGTACTGCATCAGCATTATTAGATGAATAGAATACTGTTAGTAAAAGTGATGTAGATGCCTTGTGACTAACCACGACAGTAAGGTGGGCATAACTTGAATGCAAACACTATAAAATATTCTGTACTTCCTGCATCATGTCAGACAAAATTCTGTACTTGTATGGTTTTTTGCCTCCTGGTGTACACTAATAAACTTTTGAATCTGAACCTCCTGTGTATTGAATTCTGATTTTTTATTTAACAGTTTGGTCCTTCGAGCTGGATTTTCCTTGGTAAGCTGCAGATCAGAGCATATTGGTGGTCGAATACTGCGCAGGAGAAGTTACCGAAATGGTTCTTCTTGAATGAAAAGACCTCCGACTGAATTGTCGTGTGTAAAGAGGCTGGCCACTTTCTGATCTGTGGCCGAAGAGCGGAATTTGAATGTTTTCAAAACCAGGAGGCTCAGGTAGGAAGAATTTGCCTTTTTTCTGTTTTAAATCAGGGACTAGGTTACAGTATATTGTCATCAAGATTTGTTTTTGCAGATCAGGGACAAAAGGAAGTACTGTATATTTTGTCATAGATCAAGGTAACAGAATAAGGTAGACAGTTATTCTAAATAAACTGTAAACAGGAACTAAGAAATTGACATCACGTGATAAAAAAGGGTTACATAACATTTTCTTTGACATGGGTAATCAGTGCACTAAAACCTCATGAGATCCGGCCTAACGAAGACGCAAAATACATGCAATTACAGCGTGCTGATAATGTTAGGTATTATACGAAATGGGTTAACAAATATGAATTTGATGGTAAACTAGATAAAATTTCACTAGTTAAACTCCTTAAACAGCTTAAATCTGATGCAGGAGGTCAGGCAAAAAAGCAATGCCAACTAGGCATACCTCAAGCACACAGGTGGATTGAGGAAGCAAATCGTAGAGAACAGAAGCTTAAAAATTCAAAAACATTATTTTTAGACAGAGGATAATAGCTTGGTAATAGCTGCAGCTCCTCCTCCTCCTCCCTTGCCCCCTCCCTTAACCTCTTCAGGATATGAAGCGAGTGGACAGGCTGGTCCACCTCCGCGTTATCCTGAAATTTCAGTAAGACCACAACCATTTGTTAGAGATCCTATTGAGACTAGGTCTCGAACACGTAAAACACATAGGAACACAGAATCATACCAGAGAGAGAGGAATCTACAGGATGAGAGTGAGGAAGAAATATGCCCACTTATAGAAGTTCCAAATCCTCAGGCAGGACAGGAAGGGCAGGATCCAACACTCTTAGTATATAGACCATGGACACAGGAAGACATCCGGAAGGCTACTGAGGGAATCCCCCATCCGAAAGTTAATTTTACGAAATTTTTAGAAGATTTACAAGGCATGAGGTTAAGTTACCACTTGAATGGGGAAGAAGTAGAAAAAGTAGTAAGACAAATTGTAGGTCCAGATTGGCACATGATTTGTGGCACCTGGAATCCTCGTAATGCAGAACTTAGGCCACTCCCACATAGTGACGCAGAATTAGACAACAGAGTAAAAGGTCTGACAGACCGAATCTCTGAGAAATGGAAACCTAGAGCAGACTGGACTTGCATTAATCAATGCATACAACAGGAAAATGAGACAATAGATGGATATTATGCTAGATTATTAGAATGTTTTAATAATCATAGCGGTATGTCGGTTCCTGAGAACCAAACAAATGATTCCCCATATGAACAACAATTAAAAAATGCATTTTTGAAATGTTGCATTGCACCTATTAGTAGCTTCATTACGAAGCATATGATAGATCATCAAACAGGGAGGCTACAAGCCTTACTCGAATATGCTAGACATGCTGAAAGACATTTTAATAGCAAAAAGAAAAAGAAGGTGCAAGTCTTCACTGCTGAAGACGGAGCTGAAGTATTTGTATTGCAGTCAGGTAAAAAGGGCAAGAAGAAGAAGAATGCCCAGGGAAACAAACAGTCTGGCAAATGATCAGAAGATTTTGAAGAAAGGAAAAAGAGAGGTGAATGCTTCAAGTGCGGAAAGAAAGGGCATCTAGCTAGGGACTGTAAACAAAATAAGAAAGCAACGACGGAAGATAAAGGGGATGAGGACTGACTATATGATAGTGAGGATACATCAAGTGAAAGTCAGAAATCATCAGGAAAAGTTAATAAACAGAAAGCAAATGTAAATGTAGTAGAAGGAGTAGAGGAAGTACAAATTGACTTAGATGAAAATGGAAATGAAATTTTAGATTTAGCATTGTTGAGCCTGGAGCTCTACCTAGCAGATATAAAACCGGAAGTGACACTTCTGGTGGAGGGAAGAGAAGTCAAATTCCTGTGTGACTCAGGAGCATCACGGACTTTGATACACCCCTCCAAGTTACCAGAACATTCCGAATCACCTGATTATATATTAGTAAAAGCAGCAAACGGACAGCTATAAAGGGAGCCACTCTCCCATGATATAGCAATAACTGACCCTGTTTCAGGTATGACCCAGAGAAGTAAAATAGTTGTGTCTGCAAAGTGTCCAGTAAACCTATTGGGCAGGGACCTTATGCAGATATTTGACATTGCAGTAGTTTCAACTGTACAAGGTATGGAGGCACAGAGACAAATGGATACCTTTGTATTGCGATCGGAGGGTGAAACTTTTTATTGGTACAGCCAGGACCTAGTCACGACTGGTCCAGGGGCAGTAACCGAGGAACTGATGAACGTAGCCATCAGTAAAGCCCCCTCCCTTGACACTGATCAACAGCATTTGTTACACTGTACTGTATACTACTGTACCACACCAGGACCTGATAGAGAGTATGAGCAAGAACTGTTTAGAAATCGTGCAACTAGATTGGTTTTGCGTACTTTGTACTGGGATACTGAGGGGAACAGTGTAGTTAGCTGTTCATTACCTCAAGAATTCCTTGCATTGTATAAATCAAATCGGTTGCTACATGTCAGCTTGACAAAGAGCAAAAGTGTCAAATGGGCAGACTTAGGAGAAAAAGTAACAAGATGGGAGAAACAGACTGATTTAGAACTGTCAGAACAAGGGATACAAAAACAAAAACTGAATTGGTTGACACAGACACATCCAGCTGTACACTTGCAATCTAGCGAGGACAGCTGATTAGCATTTTTATTAGAAGAAGAAGAAAAGGCCTTATGTGAAATTCCAACAACTCTTTGGTCAACAGGCAAGTCAGATGTAGGACTTATTCGAACAGCAGGACCAGTTACAATTACCCCAAAGTCCGCTTTTAGACCACAGAAAAGACAATATCCTTTGAGAAAGGATGCAGAAATAGGAATTAAGCCTATAACAGCAGCATTACTCAAAGAAGGAGTACTGGTAGAATCTCCTAATTCACCATGTAATACACCTCTATTTCCTGTTAAAAAAGCAAACGGGGAATGGCGGATGGTACAAGATTTACAAGCTGTAAATAATGCAGTAATACCTAGAGCACCTACGGTGCCAGACCCACATACTTTGTTAAATGATTTAGAACCGCAACAGAAGTATTTCTCTGTGGTAGATATTAGCAATGCTTTCTTTTCAATACCTATACATCCTGATAGTCAATATTGGTTTGCATTTACATTTCAGGGTAAAAGGTATACATATACTCGACTACCACAGGGATATTAAGAAAAACAGACTGTATCAAGGTGATCAGAAAGCCACGAAGTCCACTCCACGATATTTAATCTTAACGCACCTTTTATTAAAAAACAAGCAACGTTTTCGCTACAACCCCTGTTGTAGCTTCCTCAGAGTACAAAATAAGACCAGTGTCAGTTTCTTTTTAAACATAAAAACGCGCCAAAAGTGATGCGCATAATTGTTGAAAACAGATTACATTAAATAAAACATAAAAGCAATGTTGCTACCAGGTATAAAACGTGTCCTTACAAAACTTGTGAGAGCTAAGTCTCATAATTAAAACTCCGAAACCATTGTTATAATTGTATATAGACTACTAAAACAAGTAGCCGATCCCTGTCGGATCGGAGCATGCGTACAACATAGTAAACAATAGAAATAGTAATAAGCTGTCAGTGTCATACCAAAAGTTAAACTGACCTAGAACTAGTGTCAGAGAGTGATCGGTCCTGCGGTTATGAATTGTCAGTTGACCGCACTTATCAGGACCTCACGAATGCAAAGTACTAGAGAAATAAGGTCAAAACCTGGCAGTAGTTGTTAAGCTTACCATGAATTAAGAAGTAGGAATTAGATCCTACAACATCAGGCTTTGGTATAATAAACAATTCAGTCAGCCCATTTTCCGTGCAAAAAAGAAATGACTTGAATATATTCCAGACTTGAACCTTAAGTTAAAAACTAGTATTCTTTGAAGAAGTGTGTGAGTATTTTGGATAGAACAATACCGTTGATTATTACAGCCACTCCGCTGTTAAATCGTATCGAGTACAAAATCAATACCCGTTAAAAAGAGTTATATGTTCCATGGTAACCCATAGCAACCTATCACAAAAAAGAGGGCATCAACTCCCCGCGTGACCCCAAGGTCCAAGTTCTAAAAGGGATAGCCCACAGTTCCAAAACGTAAAGCTAGCAGTGTACACACAAAACCAAAACCAGGCATAAGGGTTCTAAGTGGACCCCCCTTACCAGCCAAGTCGATGACCTATATCTTAAAGCCTATTTTGAAACAGCTGACAATGTGTGTGTCACGAATCAAAAAGTCTTACAATTATTCCATACCGTGAAAAACAATGTGATTGAAGGAAAATAACAGTCTTGACAGACCAAGGTAACCAAATATATTCGTAAAAAAGTCAACAAAAAGCCTCAAAAATTACAGAGGAATGAGTACAGGGAAACAAAAGAAAAATCCCCAAGGGTCTATCCTAGTTGACACTTGACCCAGCAGTCCCCCTAAGTTATGACCAACAAAATACAGAGAGAAAGAAAGAAATACAAGACACCTTAGTGTAGAAATACACCTAAGTGTAATGTTCCAGGAGTGTGTACTCCTGTAGTTCAGCATACTCAAGGGGATGTAAATATAACCCAGAACCATACCTAAACCCTGAAAGTGGTCATTATCTGAGATAGCTTTTTAATTTTAGTAGACAAGAGATATTACAGTTGTCATTCAAACCTGGTGATTGGAATGCATTAAGTTTTAATTGCCACTCTAATTCTTTTGTTTCCAGGATGATAGACCCAGGACCACCTCTGATATTGTGGGGAACATGACCAATGGCAAAAAATAGAAAGCTGTGATCTTTATTTAATGAGATGTGTTTCGAGAGTGCATTATCTTCCTTGCCTTTTTTAATGGCATAAATATGCTGATAGATTCTCTCTTTAAATTTTTGCTCAGTTTTACCAATATAGTAAGCTGAGCAACAAACACAGTGTGCCAAGTAAACTAGAAATTTTGTATTACAGTTAACTTTGTAATGGCAAGTAATCTTTCTGCCATTTAAAACCAGTGAATTCCCTGTTCTAATGTATTTACAGAAGTTACAATTACCACATGGAAAAGTGCCTTTCTGGCGGGAATGAAAATCTAGGTGTTTTTTAGTTTCCAAAAAGTTTTTTAAATTTTTTCCTCTCCTATAAACTATTAGTGGTTTTTCCCCAAGTTTTTCCAACAGGGCACTATTGCTGGAAATAAAGTACCAGTTTTTAAATAGGATAGAATTAATGATTCTAGAGTCCATGTTATACACTGTGATGAAACTAAAAGAATAGTTGTTCTGTTTACTACTGGTGGCCATTACTGGGCTTGAAGAAGATGACAGATTTAGTGTTGAACTCAAATCTGCGCTTATAGTTTCATCCCTAGGTTGTCTAAAAGTGTTACAAAGTAACGGTTTGTAAAGGCCATCCTGTCTTTTAGTAGTGACTTCTATTATAAGCTCTTCTATAAGTTGACCTGGGTAATCACGATTTGAAAACATTTCAAAAAGTAATGAACACTCCTTATCAAAAAGCTCCATGGTGCTACACATTCTAGCTGCTCGAATCAGCTGACCCTTGACTATTGATCTTTTTTGTCTATAGGGGTGTTGACTTGAAAAGTGAAGAAGTGAATTACAGTAGGTGGATTTCCTATGTATAGAGGAAAGTAATGTGTTTGTAGTATTCACCTTCTCAAGTTTAACATCCAAATAGTCAATAGAGTCAGTTGAAAAATGAAAGGTGAACTTAAAAAATGATGTGGTACCATTCATGAAGTCAATGGTGGTGATGGCATCTTGTTCAGAACCTTGAAATAAAATAAAGATATCATCAAGGTATCTCGTGTAATAAATAAAGTGTTGTGCTACTTGGGGATTTGAAAGAAGGAATTTTTTCTCCCAAAAGGCTACTACCATGTTGGCTACAGTTGTGCCACATGGTGAGCCCATGGCTATTCCCTGAGTTTGTAAAAAATAATGATTTTCAAAAATGAAAAAGTTAGATGTTAAGATGATGTCAATAAGTTCAGTAACTGTATCAATTTCAATTTGAGGTGCTCCTAAATCATGTAACAATAACCCAACCCATTCTGATGCCTCCTGGTGAGGGATGGAGGTGTATAGGTCCACAATATCAATTGTCAGAAAATTGAAGTCATGATTAAGTTTCAATTGGTTGATGTTAGAAAGAAAGGACCATGAGTCCTTGCAGATACAGGGTATCATTTTAAGGTATTTGCTGAGAATATTGTCCACCAACCGAGCACAAGGGTGGGTCATAGAAGACCTCCCATCAATAAGTGCTCTGATTGGTGGGTCCTGTAGATTTTTGTGAATTTTCGGAATTCCGAAAATTATAGGTGTTTTTGGTAAAGTGATGTCTATAAAATGATAGACATCACTATTAATTTTCCCTCCCTTGACACTGATCAACAGCATTTGTTACACTGTACTGTATACTACTGTACCACACCAGGACCTGATAGAGAGTATGAGCAAGAACTGTTTAGAAATCGTGCAACTAGATTGGTTTTGCGTACTTTGTACTGGGATACTGAGGGGAACAGTGTAGTTAGCTGTTCATTACCTCAAGAATTCCTTGCATTGTATAAATCAAATCGGTTGCTACATGTCAGCTTGACAAAGAACAAAAGTGTCAAATGGGCAGACTTAGGAGAAAAAGTAACAAGATGGGAGAAACAGACTGATTTAGAACTGTCAGAACAAGGGATACAAAATCAAAAACTGAATTGGTTGACACAGACACATCCAGCTGTACACTTGCAATCTAGCGAGGACAGCTGATTAGCATTTTATTAGAAGAAGAAGAAAAGGCCTTATGTGAAATTCCAACAACTCTTTGGTCAACAGGCAAGTCAGATGTAGGACTTATTCGAACAGCAGGACCAGTTACAATTACCCCAAAGTCCGCTTTTAGACCACAGAAAAGACAATACCCTTTGAGAAAGGATGCAGAAATAGGAATTAAGCCTATAACAGCAGCATTACTCAAAGAAGGAGTACTGGTAGAATCTCCTAATTCACCATGTAATACACCCCTATTTCCTGTTAAAAAAGCAAACGGGGAATGGCGGATGGTACAAGATTTACAAGCTGTAAATAATGCAGTAATACCTAGAGCACCTACGGAGCCAGACCCACATACTTTGTTAAATGATTTAGAACCGCAACAGAAGTATTTCTCTGTGGTAGATATTAGCAATGCTTTCTTTTCAATACCTATACATCCTGATAGTCAATATTGGTTTGCATTTACATTTCAGGGTAAAAGGTATACATATACTCGACTACCACAGGGATATTGTGAGAGCCCAACAATTTTTGCACAAGAAATGGCTAGTAACCTGACAGGATTTACCCCACCGGGAGGTAGCCAAATTCTACTTTATGTAGATGACATCTTGCTAGCAGCCCCCACCCAGCAGCAGTGCAGGGAGGATACTGTAGCATTATTGAAATTTTTAGCAATACAAGGACACAAAGTAAACAAAAGTAAGTTACAACTTTGGAGAAAACAAGTTAGATACTTGGGATATGTAATATCCAATGAAGGTAGAATACTAGATGAGGAAAGAAAAACTGCGATTTTGCAAGCACCCAAGCCAACGACCAAGAAAGAAATGATGTCTTTCTTAGGTACAACTAATTTTTGTCGGAGCTGGATACCAAATTATGCTTTGGAATCTGCTCCACTGACTGATTTGATATATGACACCAATGGCAGCACAAGATTTCTTGCAATGGACAACTGAAGCAGAAACGGCTTTCTGCAGGTTGAAGCAGTTGATAGCTTCTTCATTAGTTTTAGGACTTCCAAATTAACGATTCTTTCAGACCGTAGATTGTAAGCAAGGATATATGATGTCAGTATTGACGCAACAACATGGGGACAAACAACGCCCCATAGCTTACTATTCATCACAGTTAGACCCAGTTGTGTGATCTTTGCCTCACTGTGTACAAGCAGTAGTTGCAGCCACAATTGCAGTACAGGCTTCGGCCTCAGTGGTGTTATTCCACCCTCTCACATTGAGAGTGCCTCATGCAGTTGCAATAATTTTACTGTAAGAGAAAATGGCATACCTTTCTCCTGCTAGACATCTTTCATGTATGACTATACTGCTGAGCCAACCTCATATGACAATTGAACAATGTACGACATTGAATCCATCAACATTACTTCCAACTCCTGTGGAGGGCACACCACACAGCTGCCTGCAGGAAATTGAACAGTTAGCTTTACCTAGACAAGATCTTACAGATATGCCCTTGGATAATGCCGAGGTGACATATTACGTGGACGGCTCATGCAGAAGGGGTCCTACAGGGAAGAATCTGGTGGGATATGCAGTAGTTACAGACACTGAAATTTTAGAAGCTCAATCCTTACCACACAACTTATCTGCACAAGCAGCGGAATTGATAGCTTTGACGAGAGCATGTACTTTAGCAAAAAACAAGTGTGTGAACATATATACTGATATTCAGTATGCTGTTTCTACAGTACATGTATTTGCACAACAATGGAAAAATAGAGGAATGATAACATCCAGTGGAAAACCTATTAATCATGCGCAATTTATTTTGGAGCTATTAGAATCTATTCAGTTACCTACCAAAGTAGCTATTTGTAAATGTGTAGCTCATACAAAACAACAGGATAAGATTTCAAAAGGCAATGCATGAGGTGATGCAGCTGCAAAGCAAGCAGCCTCAGACTCAGAAACTTTATTTTTGAACGAGGAATTACAACCCTCTGAGATTTTAGATTTAGACATGTTAAAAACAATGCAGACGCTTACTACCAAAGCAGAAAAACAAAAATGGGTAAAACGAGGTGCAATTCTTGAGAATAGACTGTACATTTCCAAAGAGAAAAAAACAATATTGCCGTCTAATTTATTTAGATATGCAGCTTTGTTGAGCCATGGGCAGAGCCATGTCTCAACAGGGGAGATGGTACAGTTAGTAAATCGAATATTCCAAACATATGGATACATAAACTACACAAAAAAAATTTGTGCAGCTTGTCATACTTGTAACAAGCACCATGCACAAGGAGCATTTAAAACCAAGCAAGGAAGTTTTCCTATACCACCATACCTGTTCCATACTATCTGTATGGATTTCATAGAATTGAATAAATGTGAAGGGAAGAAGTTTTGTTTAGTTATTGTAGACATGTTTTCTAAATGGGTAGAAGCTTTTCCAACCAAAAACCTGGATGCAACAACAGTGGCAAAAGCCCTGATAAAAGAAGTAATCCCTAGATTTGGCATTCTGAAAAGGATTTATAGTGACAACCGCACACATTTTGTGAACCAGACAATCTACCAGCTTGGGAGATTTTTTGGTATCTCCTTAAAGAACCATTGTGCCTACCACCCACAGTCAGCAGGACTGGTGGAAAGGTACAATGGTACCCTAAAAAGTAAACTTAGGAAGCTAGTAGAGGAGACCCAAAAGAATTGGATATACTGTCTGCCTTTAGCACTGCTGAGTATGAGAACGGTTCCAAATGTAAAGGGTTTGACTCCCTTTGAAATGGTTTTTGGGAGAGCATATTATGTGCCTCAGTGGAAAGCTCTCATGCCTGCAGAGCAGGAGGCTGACAGTTCGTTAGCAGAATATATGAAGAAATTGTTAATGAATAAGTCTGTTTTGCAGTTTAACTCTTTTTCAGATAAGGAACAGACCAGACCGGTGGAAGCAGTCTTGGCCCCAGGGTCGTGGGTTTGGCTGAAAGTGACGAAAAGGAAAAACTGGGTGAGTCCAAAGTGGGAAGGTCCGTACCAGGTTCTGTTGGCAATGCCTACTGCAGTCAGAGTATCTGAGAGGACGTCCTGGGTTCATTTGACTCATTGTAAACCGGTAAAGAACTTTCAACTTGATAAAAACTTTGAGACTGATACACAACCAGACCGAGATGGCCAAAAACAAAGCGAATAGAAGTTTAGATCAACCCCAGAGATGTTGCATAATCATTTTGTTGTGTGTACATTTATTAACTGTAATTGTGACAATTTTCCTCTTGCTGTGGTTCATCCTACACACAACCACACAAGTGAAAGTGGGAAGGCGTGATGAAACGTCTATAGACTGGCATCCAAATTTTAACACATACCTGGCCATGAAATGTGTGTATGCAGAGACTATGAACATTTCAAATTGCTGGGTTTGTACAGCTATACCAACAGCATATGGAGGACTGATAATGTCCGCTGTCCCTTTGGGGATAAATGAGACTTGGGAGAATTTACTTTTTGACACAGGAACTGTGAGATCACCAGACAAAATAGCTTTATTTTTACCTGTCACACAAAAAGGAGTTGTATGTTTCTATAAAAATGACACCCTCCAGGTGGGCTGGAGCAATTGTAATATAACCATATCTTACCGATGTTATATTAAGAATAGTAATGGCAATACTTTTTGCAATACTAATTATGACTTATATTTAAACTCATTGAAAATGACTATGAGTGACATTCAAAAAAATCCAGTTTTGTTTAAACAATTGTCAGTTATAGATCAAAAAATGTTTCATGCAGGGCTAATGCATATTAGTACTAAAGTAGAAAACTGTTATTTTATTTGTGGAAAAAAGGCATATAAATGGTTACCTGAGAATTGGTCCGGCAGTTGTTTTCTGGGTTATCTGGTTCCAGCAATAAGACATGCTGCAGAATTACCTTTGGGTAAGATACGGAACGTAAGAGAAACAGCTCGAAAATCTGAAGGTCCAGTTAAGAAACCTGTGAATCCAGTTGGGAAGATCGAAGCTGGTTGGAAAGACCATAATTCAGTAAAAGACAAAAGTGAATTGACTCATATGGACTTGAGTGACAGTGTTATATCCTGGGCAGGAATACTCCCAGCATATGGAGCAGTCAAATCGATCTGGGAGCTGAGGAAGTTGTCGAAACTTCTCGAAGTAATGAGTAATGCAACTTTTTCCGCCCTAGAATTGGTGACTGATGAACTGAATGCAATGAGAACTGTTGTGCTACAAAATCGGATGGCTCTTGACTTCACCCTAGCGGCGAGAGGTGGTACTTGCGCTTATCAAAGAAGAATGCTGTGCTTTTATCCCTGACAATCGCCATGAGATAAATAATCACCTAGAGGTAATTCAGCAAGTATCAGCCATGACTGAACCAGGCCCAAACCCACTGATGGACTTTTTCCAGAATCTATTTGGGGGGTGGGGTTCCATCCTAATGAACATTCTAATTGCTATTTGTGTGGGTATACTCCTAATAGGAGCATGTGTTTGCTGTGGAATTCCCTGCATGAAAAGATTAATCAAAGATTTTGTTGATGTATCTGTTACTGAAACTTTCTACCAAGATATTGAAATTGAAAGATTGATTTCAGATGACACTTTTTCTGAAGTATAGATTAAATGACTCACCTAGCTGAAAATCCTGAGTGGGAAAGGCTAGGAGATGAAATGACACTATGCATACTTCAAAATAGAATAAAAAGTATTAATGGGGGGAAAATGTTAGAAAAATATGTATTTAAATATATGTGAAATGCTAGTTTAAAAGCAAGGTAGTTTATAATGCATTTTATTCTATTAATCATATAACAGAAGGGATAAATTCATGTGAAAATGCAAGTAGCTTCTGAAACTGCAGTGTGCTTTGACCCCTAACCCTAGCAGCTGCCAGCTCAGCAAGCTTAATGTTTATGCTTTTCATAAGTGATTATCTGCTGGGTCAGGAAATTAAATGTGTAAATCTTCCACTCCATCCTGATAAGATAACTTGTCCTTGTAAATAATGAAATCTTCCTTTCCTGATGGAGTAACTTGCCCTTGTAAGATAAAAACACAGCTGTGTGAGAAAGTGTAACAGAACAAAGACATGCATTAAAAGACTGAAGCTGCTATTGTATTCGAACTGATATGAGACCTTTAAGAAGTAACTTTACAGAAAGACATTATGACTGACCAGCTGGATAGCAAGGCCATATTGTATCTAAAGGAAAAGTTTTTTTTAAATGTACTGCATCAGCATTATTAGATGAATAGAATACTGTTAGTAAAAGTGATGTAGATGCCTTGTGACTAACCACGTCAGTAAGGTGGGCATAACTTGAATGCAAACACTATAAAATATTCTGTACTTCCTGCATCATGTCAGACAAAATTCTGTACTTGTATGGTTTTTTGCCTCCTGGTGTACACTAGTAAACTTTTGAATCTGAACCTCCTGTGTATTGAATTCTGATTTTTTATTTAACAAATCCCAAGAAGGGAAGACATTACTGAGCAGTATCAGCAAGAAACTACATTCCCTCATAAAATCATCCAAGGCTAGCTTCGAAAGAAAAATTGCCATGGACTCCAAAGATAACCACAAGGCATTCTTTAGCTATGTCAAGAATCTAAGTGGCAATTCTCAGATCTGCTCAGAGTTAGTGCAGAATGGCACAAAATACACTGAACCGACCGATATAGCCAACATCATGGCAGACAGATTCAGTGCAAACTTCACCCCCCTCTCACCCCCAAAAGGGCCCATAACTATACCAGAAGAATGTAGTGCCCCTGAAACAGCCCTCCTAAAAAGCCAAAAACACAGCATCAGTGGGACTGGATGGTGTCCCAGGCTGCGTCCTACATGAGCTCAAAGATGAACTAACCCCTCACCTAAACACACTGTGCAAACTCAGCCTCTCCACAGGCTATGTGCCCACGGAGTGAAGCACAGCAATGGTTATTCCACTCCACAAAGGTGGAGCCACAACGGACCCCAGGAACTATCACCCTATAAGCCTGACTAGCATGGTCTGCAAAGCTATGGAGTGCATCATCATGGATCTCATTAACAGAGACATTGGAAACCTCCAAACACTGGACCCTACCCAGTTCGGCTTTGTTAAGGGCAGATCATGCCTCCTAAACCTGGTGGACTTCTTTGAGACAGTTACCAAGGCTATAGATGAGGGAAAAGTGGTCCACACAGCCTACCTAGACCTTGCAAAGGCCTTCGACACCATTCCCCACTCAGGTATTATAGACAAGCTCACCAGCCTGAACATAAACCCCTACATCATGAGATGTGTTGCCACCTGGCTCATGGACAGAACCCACATGGTAAGAATTGCGGGAGCTAGGTCTGACTCTAAACCAGTTACAAGTGGCATTCCCCAGGGCTCAGTCCTAGGACCCCTCCTGTTCAGCATATACTTCTCAGAGGTACAGGCAAGCACAGGAGGACTATGGCTGACCAAGTTTGCAGACGACTGCAAACTAGGGGCTATAATTGACTCTCCGGCTGACACAGATATCCTCCAACAGGGTCTCACTGAAACAGATACCTGGTGTCAAAACCATGGCCTCAAGCTAAATGCCAAAAAGTGCATAGTCATCCCCTTTGGAAAAAACAAAGTACCCACAAACTACCACATAAATGGTAGCCCCCTAAATACGGAAGACATAATAAGGAATCTGGGGACCCAAGTAGATAGTAACCTCTCCTTTGATAATCACATTGCCAAAGTGGTTAGAAAATCCTTCTATGTGGCCCACCTAATCACAAAAGGGTTTGCATCCAGATCGAAAGAGGTCATTGGGCCCCTCTATGCATCACTCATCAGACCCATCATAGAGTACAATGCGTCATTTGGGATATACCTTACAAGACACCTGCAACAACTGGAAAGACCACAGAAGTACCTCACCAAGAGGATCACTGGCCTCAAGCAGATGCCCTATGCAGCTCGACTGAAGAAACTCCAGCTGTACTCAGTTACATACCGCCTACTCAGAGGTGATCTCTGCCTGACATACAAGGCCATGTCCAACCCAGAATTGATGGACATGCTCCACCAAAAGAAAACCATATCCCCTCGAGCCACACACTCCAGGGATCTAAACCTCACCACAACAATAAATAGGACATGCTGGAGGGATAGATTCCTGCCCCAAAGACTTCCCATGCTCTGGAACAAGATTCCAATTTGCATTAGGCAGAGCTCCTCGCTAACCCTCTTCAAGAGAAACCTTGACGAGTGGATGGGAAACAGAAAGTTTACCTCCAGGGATCACTTCAATGGCTCTGCTGGACAGAGGCACAGAGAACTAATCTAAGGGGATGGCGAAAGCCAACACATTCTGGCTAGGCTTATAAATGCCTTCGGGCAGATAGCCTAGTACCTACCTATGAACCTATGAACCTATGAAGTCTCTAGCAAGGAAAGAACAGACTTTTACTCTCAGAGTCTGGAATATCAGAAATAAGTTGACAGGCCTGAGAAATAAGAACCAACACATGCCTAGACATATGGGTCTGATAATTAATGGCCCTAAAAGCTAGGGTATCAGAAGTGTAAACATTTTTGCCCAACCTGTCAATAGTTCTGCTGTCCTTGTTAGAGGGCAATAACTTTGGCAAAGGAAGCAATTAAGATGGCTTATCAGAGGCTATGAATACTACTGAGGTGTCAGGAGCAGGACATTTATATAAAAAAGAACAATCCTCAGTTTGAAGACTGGTAGAGAAGGGTGAAGGCTGCCAGCCTAGCCAGATAGAATTGTGCAGATAATTCTATCATTTGTAAATATGAATGTAAACTACAGGCTTGTTGTCTTAAATGTAAAGAAATACTGTTACATGTGGAACTGGAAATAAATGTGACAACAGTACACTCTACTGACCAAAGTAAAGCCTGTGGTGACCCTTTGAAGTGGACAGTGATGCCGAAAAGTCTAGATGAAGAAATTCTTTCTATTGTTTTAACCAAGAGCAAAATTGCTAGATTTAAACATGCAAATGTATTTTTATTGCTCTGTTCCTGACCAGCTGCAAGATAACAAAAGGGAGATGTTAAGAATGTAAATACAGTTTCTGTCAGCCTGGGAACACCAGGAAAGTGTGAAATGATGTAATGTTTTAGCAGAACTGCAGTTTCAATTTAAACTGTGATAACCAGAGATTATTAAGCATTTTTTCTGGGCCATCTAACTCATCAGCACTCTGCCTGTTGTCTTATGTAAGTTATCTTAGACTTGTGTTTTCTTTTAGGAATAGCTAGGAACCAAGTGTTTTTCTGTGATGCCAGAACTGTAATACTGATTTATTTTAAGTATTTCCGTGTGATCTCTGAACTCTTGACTAGCACTGACTGTGTAGTAGAAAGTATTGTCTTGTGGTTTTAATTATTTATTATTAAATATTTTAAAACCTTTTAACTGTGGCTGGTTTTGTGTAGAGATAATTTAAGCTCTTAAGAGTACTTGCATGCCTTTGGTAAAACTGTACAAAGCCACTCTAGTAGCTTTAGCTATGGGCTATACTACCAATTGGATAATAATATTGCACAGTAATAATTGGACAACCTTTTAAGAGCCTTTGAGTAGCTGATAAGTATTAGTGGGTGGTGGCAGCTATTACTACCATATAGTCTGGGTAAAAGGGGCACAGCTTGAGAACCTGTGCCAGCCTTCCCCAGAAGTGTCTGTGTGGTTGTGTAAACTCTTATCTCAAAGTGTGTGTGTGTGTGTGTGTGTGTGTGTGTGTGTGTGTGTGTGTGTGTGTGTGTGTGTGTGTGTGTGTGTGTGTGTCAGCTACTTGGGCAAGGATACAAAGCACTGGTTGGACAGACAGGGTGCTGGAGATTTTAGCTTGCCCACTAGGCTGAGATCTAGACCATATAGCTGTGCCAATGGGGAGTCTTATTGGGGACCTGGGGAGCAAGGGAGTGATCAGCCCCAGACTGACTGTGATCTCTGTGTGCTCTTAAGGGAAATTGCACTTTACTGTGTGTATTTGTTATCCTTTCCTCATATATGAGACACCCTCTCTGGTGTTAGTGGTGAGGATTGAGGCTCCTTGATTGCTGGGCCAGGGCACGGGCATCACATATTAATTCTGCCCCCCGGAGAACTCAAGCTAGTTTTTCAAGTGACCCTTGAGAAATGCCACTTGAGAGGGTCAGGTCTATCTGAGTATACCAACCCCATTCCCTGTCTTGAGAGCCCATCTGCATTGGCATTGCTACTCCCACTGTGGTGCTGCACTGACATATTATATGCTTACAACCCTAGGCTCCATCTTAGCAACTTGGCATTTTGCTGGCTGGATCTGTTTAACCATATTAGGGGGTTGTGATCTGTCATAACAGTGAATTTCCTTCCATACAGATAAGGCTGAAGTTTCTGCAGTGCCACCACTATGGCTAGGCATTCTTTTTATACAGCTGCATAGCATTCCTCCCTGGGTTGGAGCCTACGACTGAGAAAAAACCCTGGGTGCTCCTCCCTCTCTGAAGAAATCTGGCTAAATGCAGCCCCCATCCCGTGGTTTGAAGCATCCACCTGCACAACAAATTCTTTGCTGTAATCTGGACTGGCTAACACAGGGGGTCCTCCCAAAGCTTCTTTAAGCTTCTGGAATGCCTGCTCACATAATGGGGTCCACACTACCATATCTGGCCTGTTCTTCCTTGTCAGGTCTGTGAGGGGAACAGCTATGGTACTATAACTGGGGACAAACTTTCTGTAGTACCCTGCTGTCCCTAAAAATGCCCTCATCTGCTTTTTAGTAACAGGTGCAGGCCATGCCTGAATGGCTTCCACTTTGGCAGGTTCTGGCCTTATCTTACCACTCTCCACTCAATGTCCTAGGTAGGAAACCTCTGCCATACCCACCTGACATTTGCTTGGCTTAATGGTCAACCCTGCCCTCTGTAGTCTGCTCAGCACCTCTCTGACATGCTGAAGGTGCTCTGGCCAGGAATGGCTGTATATGGCAATAACATCTAGGTAAGCAAGGACAAACCCTCCTGCTTTTGCTAGGATATGATCTACCAGCCTATGGAAAATTGCTGGGGCATTCTTCATCCCAAAGGGCATCTTTGTGAACTCATACAAGCCAAAAGGAGTCACAAAGGCTGACTTCTCTCTAGCACTGGGAGTCAAGGGCACCTGCCAGTAACTCTTGGTAAGATCAATGGTTGTAAGATACTTAGCCCCACCCAGCTGCTCTAGGGCCTTATATGTCCTAGGCATGGGGTAAGCATCTGACTCTGTATGACTATTTAATTTCCTGTGGTCCACACAGAACCTGGTACTGCCATCCTTCTTTGGCACCAGCACCACTGGGGAGGCCCAGGGACTGGTGGACTCTTGAATCACCCCCTAGTTCCAACATCTCCTGTACCTCTTCCCTCAGGGTCTGTCTGACTTTCTCAGGCACCCTGTAAGGGGCCTGCCTAATAGGCCTTCGGGGTCCTGTATCCACCTGGTGCTGCACCAGGTGGGTGCACCCTTGTTTCCCAGTGAACAGGTCCACAAATTCCTGCAACACTGCTTGGATTTCTCAAACCTGGGTAGGAGATAGCTGCTGGGACATTGCTACCCCTTCCACTGAGGTGTCAGCCTGAGCCTCACTGAGGAGATCAGTCCCCAGATCTCCCTCAGACTCCTCTTGCAATCCACTACAAATGCTCAGCACAAGGGTCTCCCTATCATGGTAAGGTTTCATCATGTTAACATGATACAGTCTGTGCCCCTGCCATCTGCCTAGAAGTTCCACCATGTACTTAACATCAATTACCTTTCTTATCACCTTATAGGGACCCTCCCAAGTTGTTTGCACCTTGTTGTGTCTGACAGGAATGTGAGCCATTACCTGCTGCCCCACAGCATACTCTCTAGCTCGAGCATTCCTGTCATACCACACCTTTTTTCTGTTGTTGGGTTTCTGCCAGGTTCTCCTGGGCCAACCCCATGAGTTCCCTGAGCCTTGTCCTTAGGTTTAGGATGTATGCCACAACAGACTCCTTGTGAGACTTGCACTCACCTTCCCACTCATCTCAAATTAAATCTAGACGTCCCCTCACCCTATGCTCATACAGCAACTCAAAGGGTGAAAAACCTGTGGATTCCCGGGGAACCTCTCTGTAAGCAAACAACAGATGGGGCAAATATTTGTCCCACTCCCTCTTAATCTCATCTGCAAATGCCTGTAGCATGGACTTGACTGTAGAGTTTAACCTCTCAACAAGACCATTAGTTTGGGGATGGTCGGGGGTGGTCTTCATGTGCTTCACCCCACAGACAAGACAGCAGGTCTGACATGAAATTGGCACCTCTGTCAGACAGTATTTCTTTTGCGAAACCTACCCTGCTGAAAATATCTAACAAAGCATGTGCTACCTTCTGTGCCTCAATAGAGGACAAAGCCACTGCCTCAGGGTATCGTGTAGCATAATTCATTATCACTTGGATATACTTTTTCCCTGTGGAACTTGAGGTACTCAGATGACCCACAATATCCATAGCTACCCTCTGAAATGGCTCCTCAATCACAGGCAAATGCATCAAAGGAGTTCTCACCTTGTCTCCTGCCTTGCCTACCTTTTGGCACTGCTCACAGGTCCTGCAGTACCCTGTTACATACCTGGAAATTCCAGACTAATAGAAGTTCTGCATAATATGCTTTTTGTATGTTTTATGCTCATATGACCTGCAAAGGGAATATCATGGGCTATGGCTGGAAGCGCCAGATGGTAGGCTCTAGGCACTATCAACTGCTGTACTCTCTCTCACCTTCTAGCCCTCCCTCAGGGGTCCACTCTCTGTATAGTAACCCTTTGTCCCAGTATACAGATTCCCCCTTTCCTTGAGAATCAGGTGCCTCCCTAGCTACTTGCCTCAAGCCTTGCAATGTAGAGTTTGAGAGATGAGCCTGTCTCAACTCTCTCCTTGTAATCCTTCCCAGCTCCCCTTTCATGGGAAGTCTGGCATCATCTGACAGTGGTGCCTCACTGTTAGCCTGGGTACTACTACTCACCTCTATCTTTGCAGTCACTCTGCCCAAGGGATCATCAGTACCCACAAGCAGCTGTGGCTCACCTTCAGTTTCACTGCTACAGAGTAGCTCCCTACCTGAAGTAACCACCTCACCAGTCCTGGCCTCAAGTATGCAGTCTGTCTGGGTCTCCCCAGGCTACCAGACCCACATGCTTGTCTCCAAGCCTAACTGCATGTAACTGCACAAGCACAGGGTACTGCACTATCAAAATAATTCCCTATCAGGACATCTGCAGGTATATCCTGAAACACACCTACTTACTGGTTTCCTTTTCCACTCTCCCAGTCAAGGTGAACCCTAGCCAAAGGTATTTGGAATGGGATCCCCCCTAAAGCCCTGATTGGAGTGGACTGCCCAGGCAAGTAGTGCTCCTCTGTAACCATTGCAGGCTTTACAATGGTTATATCAGAGGCTGTGTCTCTCTTAGCAATGGCCTGCTTGCCATTCACTGCAATAGGATATAGCCTCTGGTGGTAGTTTGGTACCCTTGTTGTTTCAAGACAACCTACCATTGGCATTTTGTCTTTCCCATTTACTGGCTCCCTCACCTTTGGTTCCCCACCTTGCCTCTGTGGACATCTGTATGCCACATGGCCCCACTGGTTGCATTCAAAACATTTAACCCTAGATCCTGGATGTGTACCTGGACTAGTGGCTTCTCCTGCTACTGGCAGATTCTGTTGGGGAAGTCTGTGCTGCCCACCATGGGTTCCTTTAGACCCATGAGCAGTACTGGGGGTTCCCTTCCTGTGCAGGGCTGCCCTGCTTGCCAGGTATAGGTCTTCCTTCTTCCCTGACTCATCTGAAGTAGCACATTGTCTATCAGCTAACCAGATCCTAATGTCTTCAGGCAAAGTGCTAATGGCTTGTTCCCTTACCAAAAGGTCTGCCAGCCCTTCAAAACTGGTGACCTGACATCCACTCACCCACCTATGGAAATAAGTGCTCAATTCAGCAACATATTCACATGGCCTACGAAAGACATGCGTGAATGGGCGTGCCTTTGCTGAAGGTTGGGCGTCGGGCTGGCAACTCAGCACCATAAAAAATCTACTGCCAAGTATTAGTGGACCGGAGTTACGCTGTGTCGACCCCTAACCGGGAAAAGCCAAAAAAACAAACATCAACAATACTCACACACACTTTCATCTGCCTTGCGTCTATGCTCATCAAACTTTTTCCATACGTTTCAGGTGTTAGCTTAAACAGTTCTAAAAGACATTTCATTACAGCAGTATAATCAAAACATGCAATGTCAGACATTTTGGACAGAAAAGTTTCAGCTTTACCATGGAGTAAGGGGGTCGGGAACCGTACCCAGAGCCCTTGGTCAACTTCACACTGTTTACATACCCTCTCAAACATATGAATGAAACTATCAAAATTATCCCCCTCTTTAAACTGCAGAAGAAATTTACTGACCTTTTGTGCTTCTGGGGTCCAGTTATTCCCTTCCCCATTACCTCCATGACTCTGGCAAAGAGTCAGCATCTCCTTCTCATGCTGCCTCTGCCTCTCTTGTTCCTCAGCTTGCAGACATAACAGTTTCTCATTCTCCTCAGCCTGCAAATGTCGCAGTCTCTCATTTGCTTCTAATTCCACACACCTGGCCTCCAACTCAAGTCTCTTTAGCTCCAAATGGATTTTTAAATCCACTGCAGAAAGGTTGAGCTGTCCATTCTCCAAGGGAATTATATCTCCACTGCCAATCTGATTGTCTTTCTGGTTGCTGTTTTCTGATGCAGCTGTAACCAAGGCTGCAATGAGGTCTGCTTTAGTCAGGTTTCCGTGCACCAGTCCCCTAGCCTGACAAATCTCCAGCAGCTGGCTCCTTGTCAGCTTTCCATACTCCCCTGCTGATATGCTGCCTGCTCGCCCTGACTAACTAAGCTAGCAAAAGAAATAAAGCAACGGTGATCTGAACTCTGAGTATTCACTGTGTGGCTGTTTTAGAGTACAAAACACCTTCAAAGCTCACAGAACACAAGCTACAGGATTCACTCTACCCACACCACTACAAGCCAGTTAGTATTTGCCAACTAATTAATATGTGATGTGGATATCCCACTACTGCCAAACAATTAATATGTGAGGATATCCCAACCACTGCCACCAATTAATATGTGAGGTGGATATCCCAACCTCTGCCACCAATTAATATGTGATGCCCGTACCCTGGCCCAGCAATCAAGGAGCCTCAGTCCTCACCACTAACACCAGAGAGGGCATCTCATATATGAGGAAAGGATAACAAATACACACAGTAAAGTGCAATTTCCCTTAACAGCACACAGATCTCACAGTCAGTCCAAGGCTGGTCGCTCCCTTGCTCCCCAGGTCCCCAATAAGACTCCCCACTGGCACAGCTATAAGGTCTAGATCTCAGCCTAGTGGGAAAGCTAAAATCTCCAGCACCCTGTCTGTCCAACCAGTGCTTCAAGTCCCTACCCAAGTAGCTCACACACACACACACACTTTGAGATAAGAGTTTACACAACCACACAGACACTTCTGGGGAAGGCTGGCAAAGGTTCTTCAGCTGTTCCCCTTTTACCCAGACTATACGGTAGTACCAGCTGCCACCACCCACTAATACTTATCAGCTACTCAAAGGCCCTTAAAAGGGTGTCCAATTATTACCAATTATTACCAATTGGTAGTATAGCCCACTGCTAAAGCTATTAGAGTGGCTTTGTACAGTTTTACCAAAGGCATGCAAGTACTCATAAGAGCCTAAATTATCTCTACACAAAACCAGCCACAGTTAAAAGGTTTTAAAATATTTAATAATAAATAATTAAAACCATAAGACAATACTTTCTACTACACAGTCAGTGCTAGTCAAGAGTTCAGAGATCACACAGAAATACTTAAAATAAATCAATAGTACAGTTCTGACATCACAGAAAAACACTTAGTCTAAACTTTATAGTTCATAGCGATTCCTAAAAGAAAACACAAGTCTAAGATAACTTACATAAGACAACAGGCAGAGTGCTAATGAGTTAGATGGTCCAGACAAAAAATGCTTAATAATCTCTGGTTCTCACTGTTTAAATTGAAACTGCAGTTCTGCTAAAACATTACATCATTTCACACTTTCCTGGTGTTCCCAGGCTGACAGAAACTGCATTTACATTCTTAACATCTCCCTTTTGTTATCTTGCAGCTGGTCAGGAACAGAGCAATAAAAATACATTTGCATGTTTAAATCTAGCAATTTAGCTCTTGGTTAAAACAATAGAAAGAATTTCTTCATCTAGACTTTTTGGCACCACTGTCCACTTCAAAGGGTCACCACAGGCTTTACTTTGGTCAGTAAAGTGCACTGTTGTCACATTTATTTCCAGTCCCACATGTAACAGTATTTCTTTACATTTAAGACAACAAGCCTGTAGTTTATATTCATATTTACAAATGACAGAATTATCTGCACAATTCAATCTGGCTAGGCTGGCAGCCTTCATCCTTCTCTACCAGTCTTCACATTCAGGAACTCTATAAAATCTATCTGGCTTCTCGGGAGCTGTGGGGAGAGAATCAGATGCCTTAGAGGCATTGGAGAAAGCATCCAGTAAAGTATCCAAGACAGGAGGAATAGCCACAGGTTTGGAGAGTCCAACTGCAACAACTCATAGTACCTCCTATGGATATCAGAGATCTGAGTACAATCCCACTTAAAAAAATCTGTCATCCTAGAGAATGTGTCCTCAAAGGAAATTTCCTCCAAAGGAACATCAGGAATAATAGATTCCTCCTCTTCTGACCCACAGTCCAAAGGAGAAGGAATTTGAGTAGAATAAGTTAGGGATTCATCAGCAGAATCCGACTCATCCTCAGAAAAATCCTGGTCTCTAGGCCTTTTAAGAGGAGTAGAGGATCAAGGAGGAACAGAAACTGAAACTCCATGAGGAGGTTTTAAGGACATTAAGGCAGAAAATAACCCCTGAGTAAAAGCCTGCCACTCACTTTGTGGATCCCTAAGAACAGAAGAATCATGTTTAATTTTTTGTTTCTGTTTTAAAGGAACATCCCAAGAAGGCTCAGATCCAAGATGACAGTCAAGAACCATAGCAGGAACTTCTTCCCTAACTAAAAACTGAGGAACTCCCCTAGGCCCCTCAGAAAAAAATAAACTGTGCTTTCCTCTGCACGTTTGCGACAGACACCTTCAAAGCCTCTTCAGAAGCCAGCCAGATCTTCACCAGCCTCCAACATGGTTGCGGCAGAGAAATCTGACAACACAGCCAGGCAAGCCTCCTGATTCATAGCAACCTCAGGAGAAACACCTGGCAAAGGCTGGACAGTGGAAGATTCCGGTCATAGCTTTTTCATCTTCTTCTTTCCTAATGGCTGACCCTTGGTATGGGAGATTCCTTCCACAGTATCTTTAGTGAGTAGCTTAAGGTGCTGAATCTCAAGATACAAGGAAAGGAAAGAAAATCTACTGGGAAGGGTTTCTGGAACAAAAAAACTGACAAATAGAACAAGACGTATGGTCATGAGAAGCATCTAAGAAAAAAGACACTTATCGTGCCGATCTCTATGGGGAATCTGTCTCCTGCACTGGCATTTACCCTTCCTGGATGTCATTATCCTCAAGGAACACAAAAAAATAAGAAAAAATAAAATCCCCAATGTGGCACTTAACTTGCAAAAACAGCAAACAGGCATAGAAAGACACTGGAGAACGTAAATGCATTCAACGGGCAGAAAATGGATGCAGGTAAACAGACTGATGGTGTAAAAGATACATTCAGACTGCCAGCAAAGAAGTTCTGTTTTTGGTAAGCCTGAACATTACCTTTATGCCCTATGTTATGCAAGGAGCATATGGTGATGTTTTGCATACCTTTTAAATTCAGAAGTCTTTGGAGGACTGGCTGGACATTGGGCTTTTGCGGCAGGGAATTCCCATTTAGTTAAGAATACTGCAGCAGTGAATGTAAGGACATCCATCATGCCTTCTCAAATGCACATTTAGGCATTCATGCTGACACACACACACACACACACACACACACACACACACACACACACACACACACACACACACACACACACACACACACACACACACACACACAGTCAGACAGACATGCACTCAACATCATACTTTACCTGCACCCAAAAGGACTCATGAATACACTCACCCATTCATCTGCATGCAATCAACCTTACCCCCCCCCCAAAAAAAAAACACACACAGTCATCCTAGTCTATTCATATCTTTGAAGACAGACAGGCAGACTTCCAGACACATAGACGGACTCACCTCCCCACCGCTACCTCTCTAGTGAACCTTCCTGAACTTATCTGCAAAGCATCTTCTCCTGTTGACTACAATGAGTGACTGCAGTTTTTTGCAGAGTTAATTTTCTCAGTTTGTGTTAAGTTAGGCAATTGATCAATTCCCTGAATCACTCTGCAGTGTAAACTGGTAGCTACAGGCATTTCTGGGTCAGAGCACACGGCCAATTAGCATTAACTACTCTCCCAGACTGCCTCATTATACTGTAACATAGCTGCCTGAACCATTTGCTGTGGTGATTCTTCCAGTCATGAAGAATCTCTGTGGTACAGCTGTCTCTGAATTGGAAAGGGTTACTGTGAGGGGATGGCGGCTCACGGTAGGGCTCACCATTCACAGTAACCGTTTCTGAATCCCAGAGTACATGTTTTATTTTCATAAATACTGATTTTCAAATTTTCCATGAATAGACAAGTACTTTGTACCTACTTTTTAAAGAGGTCTAAATGCCTGTTAAAGTAGTAAGCTCAGACACATATGGGCTCTCAGTAATATATATATATATATATATATATATATATATATATATATATATATATATATATATATATATATATATGTGTGTGTGAGTAATTTGCCGGACAATGAATGAAATCACCTAAATCCATAATTAGCATTAAAAATAATGGAGAGCTGCTTTGCATAGATAGGATCTGCTGACATCTTTTTGAATGTATTCTCCTACTTGTCCATGGCCAGTCTATCTTTTTGTTTATTTATTTTATTGATCTGGCAGGCAGGTAGCTTAATGCACTGTAGTTGTTTACTGGAGATAATTACTGAATTACATAATGTGAAAAATGTTAAACTAACAACACTAACGTTCCAATGTTTTGCCTATAGCAACTTACTACATTAAGGGATAGAGCAAGGATTTTTAGACTTGTTACCTATGTTCCAGATTGTTGCCACCTTCTAACCATTGTAGATGCCCTACCTAGGGGATATGCACTATCTGGCATTTAGTTAGAATTTGCAGCTGTGACAAGACACATACAGTGGTGCAGCCATAGAGTTTAGACTTGTATACCAGTGTCATATGCTGACACCCACTAACAAAATTGCCTCCTGCCTAATGATTTATATAAATATAATACATAATTAATGATGATGCAAATCTGCTAAAGAAATCATACTTGAAACATCTAACTGGAAAACTACAAATATATCAGTCATGTAACAGTCGGAACACAGTTGCTTTCTTTGTTGCATCACTTGTACCATTTTAATTTCATTTATATGTTAGAAAATGGGAGATCTAGTGTCCCTGAACTAGGTTTAATTTGCACACTATGACTTATGTGGTGTATGCTTGGTTACATCCAGGATTATATTCAATTGCTAACTCATTTCTTCACTCACTTGCTCACTCTATTCTAAGTCAAAATTTTAATTTGTTTATTTTGACTTCTGAATGGGTTTTCCCTAGACCTGTGGCTGTTTTTCTGAGAGGATGATGAGGTGGTATTTATACTGACAAGAAGGAATTTGCCTAGGACAATGTGGGAAAGTTACAGGCTTACTGCTCCAGGGGTCATAGAAGAATATTTGTTTTTATGATAGCTAGTAACTGTGTTATGGTGGAAGAAGAATTAGGTGTATGTGTTGTGTTATATGTGAGGAGGAAGAGGAGGGAGTAATGTAACCTATGCCAAAACTAACAGATTCATAACCTAACATGTCAGAAAATAAAACATTATTGAGGAGAAGGTTTGCAAACACATACCTGAAGGACAGGTGGCACAGTGACGGAGTTGGTAGTGTTGTCACCTCACAGCAAGAGGTTCTCCAGTTTAATTGTCAGCTGAGTTATCTTCTGTATGGAGTCTACATATCCTCTTTGATTTTGGGTGAGTTTTCTCAGGGTGCTCCAGTTTCCTCCATATTCCAAAGACATGTAGTAGGTGGGTTGGACATGCTAAACTCACTGTAGGAGTGAGTACATGCAAAAGCGTGAGTGTTTGTGTGTGTGTGTGCGTGTGTGTGTGTGTGTGTGTGTGTGTGTGTGTGTGTGTGTGTGTGTGTGTGTGTGTGTGTGTGATACTTTGGAACAACCACTGCAGGGATAGCCTGTGATGTGAACATTAACTCTTGTTGATGTGAACCCCTGTGCAAAAATGAGAAAAAAAAGGGGAAATGAATGGATGGAATGAAGGAGAACAATCAAGTAGCTAGCCTCTGTAATCTATCTGTTATACTTGTTAAATGGATATCTAATAGTGTAAGAGATTTAGGGTGTCTGCAAAATAAAGTGTAGAGAAAGATAACAGATAGAGGCTGGAAACCTAAAGAGGAACAATTTTTTGAACTGTACCAGAGGGTAGATCCAGGCGCACAAGAAGATGGAGATAGTTTGACAAAGCAGTCGCAGGACAATAGGTTTGTACAATGAATTTAAAATTAAATAAACATCTATGACACCAGAATGCTAGTGGAAGAAAATTCCCATGATAAGTACTTAATTTGCATTAAAATGAAGGACTGGCCAAGAAAATGACTGAGCATTCCTTTATTCCCAGGTCAGAATCGGTTATTGCAGCTTTGGAGTTTACACATGATTTCTGAGTTATGCATTTAGCCCTAAATCTGCAATCTTCTGTCACTTATTTTAATTTGTCTGTTCATGAGCATCAGGCATTGGATGTTTTGTGCATTTACAAACAAACAAGACTATAATGATTGCTCCAACAAATAACAGGATGGTACCATATTCTTCAGTTACAATATTTACATTTTTGAGTCTGAACTACCTATATATTCAGATTTATGTGTACCAAAGGGGGAGGGTGGCAACGGTGGTGCAGCGGTAAGCATTGTCGCCTCACAACAAGAGGTTCGATTCTTGGCTGGGGTGCCTTTTGTGCGGAGTCTGCATGTCCTCCTTATGGTTGCGTGGGTTTCCTCTGGGTGCTCTGGTTTCCTCCCACATCCCAAAGACATCCTGAAGGTGGATTGAACACTCTAAATTGGCCCTAGGCATGAATGCATGTGTGTGTGTGCCTTCCGTGGAAGGTTGGGTGCTGGGCTGGCAACTCGACCCAGTAAAACACCACTGCCACTCATAAGCGGACAGGTGATCTGCTGTGGTGACCCCTAACCTGGAAAAGCCGAAAGAAGAAGAAGATATGTACCAAAGGGGCATTGCATTGGACAATGAGTAGGATAGTGGAAGGTTACATATTTGCAGGAAAAATTATACAAGGATTACGCTTTCCATGGACCTGAACCTTATTTGTGACGCTAACAGAACTTGCTTGAGAGACAGATTTGTATCCCAAAGGCTACCTATTCTATAGAATAAACTTCCCATCTTTGTAAAACAAAGCCTGCCCCTCACTCTCTTCAAAAAGAATTTGGCTAAATAGGTTGTTTTTCCAAAATGGTGGTCGTCTAGCAAACACCCACTCCACAAAGCTCCTATTCAACTAATTGAAAAATAGTCAAATAGCCAGCAAATATCGGATAAACGAACTAAATGTACAAGGAAGAACTAGCACTCATTCAGCTGTTAACCTGACTGAATTCCAGATTTGCGATAACTGCCTTTTTATCTCTGATAATTTTTAACACGAGTTACCACATTTAAATAAGAGGCCTGAGAGCATCAGCACCTTGACAGAGGATAGTAGCTACATGGGATAAGACAAGTAAAGCTGCTGTAATAAAATGCCTAAAGAACTGGAAGGCATGGATACTCAAACTTCTAAAACCAAATTATCTGCTATAGCATCTCTTGAAAAGGAGATTATATCCAAAAGGCAGAAAACATCCAAACTCCAACAGGAACAAGCCAAAGACAATTCTAAACAAAAATCAGAAAATACCATACATATGGATGAGCTTAAAAATGCCCTTTTACCACTTCAGACGGCAGTGCAAGGGTTGTCCGAACAACTTGCAAAATTTGGAAGTACAATAAATCAAATTGCAGAATGCTTATATCTAGTGGAAGAAAAAACTAAGGCTAACGAGCTACAAGTTGAGTTATTAAGAGGGGAAATGAGTGCCAAAGGCAAGATAATAGCTGACATAAAACTGAAAATCCTGGACTTGGAGAAGTAGGCAAAATAATATTATTGTCAGGGGGCTCCCAGAAAAGTATGAGCACAATCAACTTGTCCCAACACTTAAACAAATATTTAGTGCTATCTTACACTTGAATGATGGTGCAAATGAGGTTATAACTGAGAGGGCCCACTGTGCACTGTACATAAAACAAAATGCTGTAACGCCACAAATAATCTATACCAAATTTCTTAACTATCAAGACGTGCACAGTATCCTATCTGCGTTCAAAAGCCAGAAACATTTTAAATGGAATGGCTATGTGATTTCGCTCTCACAGGATCTCCCACTGGAAATCAAAGAAAGGCGCCGTAGACTTTCCCCATACTGCAGAGATCTCATTAAGCGCAAAATTAAATTCCAGATGAGATTTCCTAGCATGCTATCTTTTCTCCACAATGAACAAAAATACACCATAGACACAGCTAGATATGCTAAATCTGTCTTTCTAAAGTGTTTTGTAAAAGCACCTGAAGTTTAAGAAATTGATCTTTGCAGTGACAAACTTTTTTTCAGTGGAAGCTAGTTAATTTCAATATTTTCCTTCCGACTGATAGTTTAAGATCTTACATGCCACAAATAAACTTTTAGTTTAATTCCAGTAATAGTTCAGTCATGTGCATGGGGCCTAGGAACAAAGGTTCTAATGCATTCTACCCATCAGGAGCCTTCCAACGGTAACAACTTCCGTGTCCAAAGGCTGTCACCTTAAGAAGAACTCCCTTCTGTACCAGTCTCAGCAACAATAGAGACATTCCAGCTTCGTGGTCGGAGAATTACACCCAGTAATAACAGAGGAATTTTCCATGGATGTATTTAAGCCAAAACTGCTGTTTACCCGATTCACTTCAGCTCATATGAGCTCGTAAGGAAAACCGTCTGCACCTGCAATTAGGATGGTAGCATAGCTGCTATAGCAAGCAGGGCTCTGTATTTCCCTTAGCTTTAGTTTTCAAACACGCAGCTCTGATACAGAAGGAAAAGACATGTCTATGAAACAGAGCATGGACCAGATCTTTTTCTTTGTATTGTTTGTTATTTTAACTTAAAATTATTTAAACTTCTAATATCAATGGTCAGCTTGTTTCATCTCTCTTATTTCTGTTTTTGGGCCATGCTCGGAATAACTTGCCATAACAATTTTAAGGGGAAGCAAGTTACTGATGCTCCTTATGCAGTTGTACTTTATTGCTAGTAGCTTATTCTTTAATTTTAGAGTCCTGAACGACTTAATTATTGAGGGTTTTTTCTTTCTTGCTATTTCTACTTGCACGCTCCATTATGTGAAAATCCAAAATATGCTGTGTTGAATCTGCTTGGTTTAAATAAGTTGTTAAATTTCTATTATACACGAGTTCAGATGTCAGTGTAGTCACTATAGGACAAGCTTTTATTCATATTAACATGTTGGTTACAAAGCACTTTGACTTTATAAAACCTAGTTTTATGTTCCTAATTTGAAACAATGGATGTAGACGGACAGATTTTATTCTAACATCTGTGTGATGAAGCAATCAGTTCTGTAAACAAGACCTGATCCAGCTAAGTTTATATGACAAGGATATTCACAGAATGTTCCTTAGCTCTGTATTTCCAGTTAGTGCTAGAAATTACTATATCTTACTTCAGAAATTATTTTTGTTTGCGTAGTTTCTATTAGGAAATATTTGCAATCAGTGTTGGAAAAGTACAGTTGTGTACACTTACCATAAATGTAGATGTTCGAGTGTATTCACTGTTGCAGTCATTACATTTGCAGTCATTACATTTGGGTAATCTGCTGGCAGGTTGCCCTCAGACGGCCTGAATAACAAAGCCTTGGGTCCTGCATCAGTTGCTGTCCCTTCTTCCATGACGTCAGGTTGTCAGGGGTATAAACATGCAGCCGACGCCATTTTCATCAGTTTTTCTTGCCCCAGATGTCAGGTGCCCCCCACATAATTCCAGGTTATGTACTATTACATACATGTGTATCCATTAAAAATGCATTAAAACATATGACATCAGTAAAAACTGGTTGCAAAATATGGAGGGCTATGCCCTCCACACCCCCCCAATGTGGGGGGGGGCTGTGCCCCCCCCCCAAATTTATATTCTCACTCCGGGGTCGCACTACAGTGGAGAACAGGGTATATACCTGCCAGTGCTGTTTTTTGGCCAAATGAGTTTTCTGTCATATGGGTTTTTGGTCAAATGGGTTTTCAGTCATTTGGTCTCAGTCAAATGGGCTTCGGTCATATGTAGTGAACCCATATATATATATATATATATATATATATATATATATATATATATATATATATGTATATATATATATATATATATATATATATATATATATATATATATATATGTAATTTAGAACACAAAAATATATATACCTCCAAATAAAAGCAAATACACCAAAAAGGCTTTTCAGCATAGTAAAAGAAAGAAGGGGTATAATAAGAGAGAAATAGGGGGCTGGCGGGTGGGTAACCAGGACTGCAACAGTGAATACACTCGAACATCTACGTTTATGCTAAGTGTACACAACTGTACTATGTTCTTCGTGTTTCACTGTTGCAGTCAATACATTTGGGTAGAATCCCAAAACTATGGTTGGGAGGATGGAATTATACAGTGTTAGGAGCAGCTATAAGGCCCTGTGGGACAGCAGTGGCAAAGCCTGCTCTGGATTTAGAGAAGAGAGGTAAATGGTAATGTTTGGTGAACGTATCAACTGATCTCCAAGTAGCAGCTTCTAGAATGTCTCTGGTAAGAACCCCTCTGAGAAAGGCTGCAGAAGTAGATGCAGCCCTGGTGGAATGGGATCTAATTCCCTTAGGGACAGGTTTACCATGGTGCATGTAGCAGAAATGAATGCAATGCCTTATCCATTTTGAAATAGTCTGCTTTGAGATAGCCTTTCCCTCTGCCCCTGCAGCAAATGCCACCAGTAATTGCTCAGATTTTCTTAGAGATTTTGTCCTGTTTAAGTAGAATCTTAGTTGTCTGTGTACATCCAATGAATGCAGAATCCGCTCCCCCTTGTTCTGTGGATTTGGGAAAAAGGTTGGCAGATGAATGGTCTGATTAAGAGCCACACTAGATACCACTTTAGGCCTAAAGGAGGATTGGTCCTGAGCGCCACCTTGTCTGGGTAAACGATAATGAAAGGCTCCACTGCCATGAGAGCCTGTACTTCTGAAATCCTTCTAGCTGAAGTGACTGCTAAAAGAAAGGCGGTCTTCCAAGAGAGAAATTTTATGTCTGCAGTAGCAGCTGGCTCAAGAGGAGGTAGGGTGAGATTTTCTAGCACAAAATTGAGGTACCATGCATGAGTTGGTGCTCTCCTGGGAGGTCTCAAATTTTTGGCCCCTCTGAGGTACTGCTTTAGCAGGGGTGAGAAAAGAGAGGAGGCTCTGTGTTGTAATGAGCCGAAATGGCAGAGGCATGGATTTTTATAGAAGAAAAAGATAGGCCCTTGTGAAGCATCTCAGTTAAATATTGCAGAACCTGAGGAATATTGGGCATTGCTGTGTTTATTCCTTGTGCTTGGTTCCAGGCACAGAATCCTTTCCATTTATCAGCATATGATTTTCTAGTACTAGGCCTTCTAGCCTCCAAAATGACATCCATCACAGGTTTACTGATAGATGTAACTGGTGAAATTAGTTGATTAGCCATGCTGCAAGATTCAGAGTTTGGAGCTGAGTGTGCAGAATTTGATAGTTCTGCTGAGACAGTAGATAAGGTGTCTGAAGCAGGTACCATGGAGGAAGGCGTGACATATTGTGCAGGAGTGGGTACCAGTGTTGGCGAGGCCAGTCTGGAGCAATCAGAATCATTTTCGTTTTTTCCTGTCTGACTTTTAGTAAAACCTTGGAGAGCAGAGACAGAGGGGGAAAGGCATAGACTGATAGGTTTTTCCAGCTGAAGGATCGAGCATACACTTTCCAAGCTTTTTTGTGATGGATTCTTGTGCAAAATTTGTCCAACTGATAGTTTTGGGGAGAGGCAAAAAGATCTATGTCTGGGCTCTGCCATTTTTGTGTCAACATGCTGAAGATTTGTGGATCTAGTTTCCATTCATGTGGATCCATAAGATTTCTGCTTAGTTCGTCTGCCAGAGTATTTTGCTTTCCTGGCAGGAAGTGAGCTTGTAGATGTATTTGGTAAGTCAAGGCTGTGTTCCACAAAGCCATGGCTAGTCTGCAAAGGGGGTAGGAATGGGTACCTCCCTGCTTGTTTATGTACCACATAACTGTGGTGTTGTCTGTCTTTATCAGTAGTTGTCCTGGATGAAGAAAGTCCTTGAAGGCTGTCAGAGCATTCTGTACAGCTAGCATTTCTTTCTGGTTGATATGTAGGTGCATTTGATTTGGGCTCCATTCACCCTGAATGCATCTCCCTGCCAGATGGGCCCCCCCAAGCATAATCTGATGCATCTGTAGTCAGGGTTTGGGTGGCAGGGGGTGGAATGAATGACAGTCCCTTGTTTTGGTGACAGGCCTCTTTCCACCATAGGAACTCCTGCTGCGGGCAAGGAATGATAGGAATCATTGTTTCCAGGCTGTGACAAAGTTGACTCCATAAGTTTTTTTAGGTACCATTGAAGTTTCCTCATATGCAGTCTTGCATATGGAATTAGTAGAATGCAGGAAGCCATGAACCCCAAGGCCTGCAGAATTTGTCTTGCAGATAGCTGGGTTTTTGTGGCCACTTGTTTGAAGTAAGTCATCAATTGAATTTGTTTTTCTGGTGTGAGGTTTATTCATCTGGGCAGTTGCATTCAAGCTTGCACCCAGGAATGTAATTATTTGAGAGGGTACCAGTTGTGGTTTCTTTTCATTTATGGTGTACCCTACACAAGTTAGAAGCCTTTTTACAAATGCCAGATGCTGTAGAAGAGTGTCCTCGTTTTCTGCCTGAATTAGACAATCGTCCAGATAAGGATAAATTTGAATGTCTCTTTGTCTGCAAAATGCACTTACTGGTGCCAGGCACTTTGTGAAGACCCTGGGCACAGTAGATAAGCCAAAGGGCAGTGCAGAGAACTGGTAATGCAAATAGCCTGCTTTGAAGCAGAGGTATCTTCTGCAAGATTCCCTGATTGGGATATGCAGGTAAGCCTCTTTTAAGTCTAGAGTTACCAACCAGGCATCCTTGCCTAGCATAGGCAGTAACTGTTGTAGAGTCAGCATCTTGAATTTTGGAATGTCCAGGAATGTATTTAGAATGGATAGGTCCAGAATTGGATGCCATGGTTTGTCTTTTCTGGGTACCAGGAAAAGTCTTGAATAAAAACCTTTTCCCTTTTCCTTTTCTGGTACTGGTTGAATAGCCCCCATATTCATGAGAGACATAACTTGTTTCTGGGTCTCTGCCCACTGATTTGGAGGCAGCTCTGGCCATCCGTTTGGGATTGGCAACATGTGGAAATGAAATCTGTATCCCTGGGATAGTATATTTAAAACCCACTTGTCCTGGGTAATTAGATGCCAATTTCATGCATGAAGTGCCAGTTTTCCCCCCAAAGGGGCTGCCAAAAGATAAGTGCTTGGTGATGGCAGAGGAAAGTCATTAAGACTGTTTACCATAGGGTGGTGCCTTGTTACTTCCAGATTTGGAGGTGGAGGCACCCCATTGTTTTGTTCTGTAAGTTCCTTGTGACTGAAACCTGGAGCCTAAAAGCACCTGCTGCCGAAACCCAGGATTGAACCAGGGAATTTTAGATCTTCAGTGACCTGAGCAGCTCTGGTGGGTACTGGAAAGGACCAATTCTTAGTAGGCCAGTGCCTACTGAACCTGGGCAGCTGCACTTGTAAGAAATCTTTTACAGTTTGCATAGATTTAGCTTTATCTTCCATCTTTTTCAAAACTTCTTCTGCCTTATTACCAAATAGACTGTCCTGTTGTAAAGGAACATCCAACAATTTTGCTTTAACATGATCAGGCAGATTTTGCTCCTTGAGCCAAGCATGCCTTCTTATCACAGATCCAGTTACAGAGGCCCTGCAAGAGGCCTCCAAGGAATCAAAACCACATTGCAAAGTATGCTTTCCAACCTGTTCAGCTGAATGCAATAAATCCTGTAACTCTTTATTTTCCACACAGTCAGAAATCAACATCATTTTCTGTTTACGTAAGCCCATAACATGCTGCTGATATTTAAGCATATGGAATTGACAGTTTAATGCTCTGATTGCCAAGGTTGCAGACGTGTAAAGCTTCTTACCCCATCTATCCAGCGCCCTGGAGTCTCTATCAGAAGGGATAGGATTTTTAGCAGTAGAAGCCTTAACGCCCTTGGGACCCTGAAAAATGATTTCAGGGTCAGCAGTAGGGTTTTTAAAAAGGAATTTGTGGGAGTCAGGAACCCTGTAATATCTGTCTGGCTTACTAGGAGCCAGAGGCAGGGAATCAGGAGCCATGCTGGATTCTGAGAAAACATCATCAACAATGTCTAGGACAGGAGGTATAGCCAAAGAAGGAAATCCCTAAGCCTCTTTTTATATTCTGAGAAATCCTGACTCTCCCAGTGAAAGTGTTCCCTTAAGGTATGCAAAGTTGCTCCAAAAGAAAAATCCTCAGGAGGAGAAGCAGAAGGGATGGATTCTTCTGCATCAGAATCCTCATAAGGTGGAATAGATCATTCCTGATTAGAAGAGGAATCAGAAGAAATAGAAACCTGATCTGAAGATTCATAGTCAGTGCCTTGCCTAGGCCTCTTAGGAGGAGGGGGATGGGAACCCCTGATCAAGGTAATTAAATCCTCAGCCATTTTGATCATTTGCTTGGTAGGCATAGGGGCCTGTGCATGTGGCCCAAGTGTTGGTTTTTTAGACACAGAAGTTGATTTTAGCCTAGGTTTTGAAGATGGCGTTGGTTTAATATACAAATCTTTAGGCCTGAAAACACCCTCAGAAGCCGATGCCTGCTCAGCGGCTCCAGACCCATCTAAGGTAGAGACATCCACGGGTTCAATACTTAAAGTGTCTCGCGGCATACCAGACTCCAAATGCGTCTCAGTAGAGGCCTGCGAATCAAAAGTAGCAGGCATCAGGAGCTGCGAAAGCGCCTCACTGAGTACCGGCGAACCGGCGACTGGCTTAGGAGAAGCTTCGTCATCGGTTTTGGACCTCGATGGTCTGTCTCTGTCTTTTTCTTTGTGTTTTTTGTGTATTCTGGTAGTCAGATTGCTAATCGATAACATTTCTGGATAGTTAAATCTTGAGCCAAAATATTTAGATGCAAAAATATACCGATGTTTAATAGTGAGTTGATTAAATTTAGCACAAAACCGACAGCAAGGCACGTTGTAGTCAGGGCCTAGGCAAGGAATACAGTACAAATGAAAATCCTTATGAGGTATTTGCTTCCCACAAGTAATACAATTAACTTTTACTGACATCGGTAAAAAGCAAGAAAAAGTTTCCCCAATGGGGTACTTAGCTTTAAGTTGAAGACTTTGGTTCTGAAACACGAAAACGATAATTTCAGGAGTCGGCAGACCGGCACTTGCAAACTGCTTCTGCTTCGGGAACCACCCGGCAAGAAAGACTGACGAAAATGGCGTTGGCTGCATGTTTTATACCCCTGATGACCTGACGTCATGGAAGAAGGGACAGCAACCGATGGAGGACCCAAGACTTTGTTATTCAGGCCAACTGAGGGCAACTTGCTAGCAGATTACCCAAATGTAATGACTGCAAATGTAATGACTGCAACAGTGAAACACGAAGAACTCCTGGGTTCTGGCTGGTGTGATTCTCAAACAATCTGGAAATATATCACTGATTGATAGATAAGTATATTTCTTGGCATGTTAACATTTCAGAGTTCTGCATTGTCTTAATTTTGCCTGACTGAATTATTGTTTGCCTGACTGAATTATTTTATATATTTTCTGGCATTGTTTTATGTTTCTCATCTGTCCTGAAACTGCTTACCCCCTATTTCTGAGGTGGCATTTATAAAACTGGTCTAACAGCTTTTGTGTTATCTGATTGCTTCAAGGCTTGCTGATTTAAAAATAGTTTCTGTTTGTAAATTCTTGCGTACACTGTTTGAAACTCCTGGGTTCTGGCTGGTGTGATTCTCAAACAATCTGGAAATATATAGCTGATTGATAAGTATATTTCTTGGCATTTTAAGCTTTCAGAGTTCTGCATTGTCTTAATTTTGCCTGACTGAATTATTGTTTGCCTGACTGAATTATTTTATATATTTTCTGACATTGTTTTATATTTCTCATCTGTCCTGAAACTGTTTCCCCAGCTCCCTCCCACCCTATTCTTGTAGAGTTGTTATAGTTGGTAGCTTCGAAGTTGCCCACCCCTACTGTAAATTTGATCTGGGACACCCCTTCCAGTCTGGTGTTCACTCTACTTAATATAGAGAGAACATTTGAGAAGGCCAACCCACTTAGGTTCTTAACCTCTGCTCCTCCTTCCTCTCTCCTTGTACTTTACTTTGCTGTTCCTTCCCCCATGCTGATATCTTACATATAATCTGGTTTTGCCACTACTCTCACAGTATTTGGTGCTCTCTAAAGGTGAGACTCGATAAGATGGTCTAGCACAAATCAACCCTCTCATGGGAGATGGCATTATTACACATTACTAACAGTGCCTTCTGTGTGGAGTCTGCATGTCCTCCCCTCGGTTAACTAGCATTCGAAAAACATGCGTGCGTAAATGGGCTTGCCTTCGTTGAAGGTTGAGCGTCGAGCTGGCACCTCAGTGTTGCATAAAAATCTACTGCCAATCATTAGCAGTCTGGAGTTCTGCTGTGGCGACCCCTTACCGGGAAAAAGACGAAAGACAAACAACAACAATAACTAACATTACATTTTCAAAATTAAGATTCCATATCCTAATAACACGCTGCCTACTAGTTAAATTCTATATCTCCAAACACTGGCTAGATGGATCTAAAATGTCTTGGGGTGGGTTCAGGAATATGGCAATTAAATACATTACTTCTCAAAAGCTCATAATTACAAACATGTGTAAATGCACATACTTCCAAGAAATTCTGGAATGTCATATTTGAGCTTCTGGCCGATAACTAGTTATCACTATTCTGAATGATACACTGATACTAGATGGTCCTCCCTCCCTTGCTTCTCCCTTTCTTTCACCTTAATGCCATTATGATTCTTGTATTCCCCTCACCTTTGAGGCTCAAGATAAATAGACATGGTTTGTCTATATACTAAGTAAAGACTTATAATTTCTGAGTTGTTATAGTACCTTCCCACGTGCATATTTGATTTCTTTCTTTTAGTACGATTATCCTCAGTGTTGGAATATCCTTAGGCAGCACTATTGTACATATTGTAGATAGTTATTATTATTATTTGAATGATCTATGCTGTATTAATGTATTGTTCTAAACTGCAATTGTTTTGTATTGTGTTATGCCTTTAAAGCAAAATCAACAACATTTCTATTTGAAAAAAACTGCACTTTATTTTGCTTTTGCCTCTTCTTAAAAGTACTCAACTTTATTTATTCTGCTGAATTTATTACTGCTTGGTAGTAGCCTGATTGAATTGTAACTGTTATTCTAAGCCTTTTGGTTTAAGCACTTGGGCTTCAGACCAGTTATTTTACATTAAGAAGGTTTGTGGTGTGCACTCTTGTGGGAGGAGAGGTTAGATTCTGCCCTTCTGAGCTGGGAATTTCGGGTTAAAGGATTAGTGTGCCTGTTTATGTGAACTGTTTCTTTCTGAAATTGGTTCGCCTTGTTTGCTGTAGCATAGACTAGATTCAGGCATGCTGAATCTAGCTTTGTTTGTATAACATGAGCACTAATCCAGGCCATCTTTTTTTAGAGAAGGTTCCCCTGCAACCTAGTGGCAGGAGTGTGCAGCTAGAACTTGTTTGATTGAAAACTGCTGGAACAGGGCTAAGTTTTGAGCTTTTTTACTGGTTAATTAGTTCATTTGTTTAAATCAGTTTGCTTGTTTTTTATTGTTATGTAAAAATTGCACTTTATTCATATGTTTTTACTGTATTTGTGTTTCTTCCTACTTTATTGCATTTATTCTGCTGCATTTATTACTGCTTGTTAGTAGCCTGATTAAATTGTAACTGTTATTCTAAGCCTTTGGTTGAAACACTTGGGCTTCAGACCAGTTGTTTTACATTAAGGTTTGTGGTCTGCACTGTTGTGGCAGGATAGGTAGCTTACATCCTTCTAAGTTGGGAGTTGCTGATTGAAGGCTTAGTGTCTGTTATTCTAAGAGTGTATTAGTTCTGGTTTAAGCACTTGGGCTTTGGGCCAGTTATTTTACATTAAGAAGGTGTGGTCTGCACTCTTGTGGGAGGAGAGGGTAGATTCTGCCCTTCTGAGCTGGGTTTCTGGTTAAAGGCTTATTGTGCCTGCTTATTTGAACTGTTTCTTTCTGAAATTGGTATGCCTTGTTTGCTGTAGCATAGACTAAATTCAGACCTGCTGAATCTTGCTTTGTTTGTATAACTTAAGCAATAATCCAGGCTATCTTTTTTTGGAGAAGGTTCCCCTGTACCCTAGTGGCAGGAGTGTGCAGTTAGAACTTGTCTGATGGAAGGCTGCTGGAATGAGTCTCAGTTTTTAGCTTTTTATTGGTTAATTTGTTTAAATCAGTTTGTTCATTTGCTACTGTTATATTTTTTAAAAAATGCACTTTATGCATCGCTGCTTAGCTAAGGTTAAACTATTCCTGGCACCATAAAGTCTGCTCTTCAAATTTTCCTGTAGAACTAGCCAGTTTTTTTAGTTTTAGCACTCAAATCTGTTTCCTTGAGCTCAGCACTTGTTCAGGACTTGTTGGAAGCACTAAATAAGCTACAGATTACTACAGCACTCAACTTTCCTCACTTGTCTAGAGGAAAACAGTTTTTGGTATTTAATAAATAAGCACCTATCCAGGCATGTCTAATGGTCAGCTCCCAGTGTTTTCTTCTGTCTACCTGATGAATCTTGGCATCTTGGGGCAATGCAGCGATTGCCTCATGTACACAGACAACCCTCTCCTCCTACCACCCAACACTACAACCTGTGAGAGATGCACTTATATAGCCAAACTGGAAGCAAAGCTCTCTTCACCCAAGACTGGACTAGACAGTCAAGAGTAGAAGGTAAACACTTGCACCACACCACACTCATTACATAGTCCCTCAAAGCCTACACCACCAAAACACACACATAGCAACACATAACAACACAAAACACACACCTACAATTGTGGAGGCTTTCCATAAAAATCTGCTCAAGCAACAGAGACCTCCAAAGCAGAAATGCATGCAACCTCCACCCCCCCCAACACAACCCAAATGACACATAGCCCACAAACTCAGTTTGCCACTCAACCATAGCCCATAAGGCATAACAACATACCCAACACTCTAGTCATAGGTGACTCTATAGTCAGACACACTGGATGTTCCACTCACCAGGCTAAACAAGGAGAAAGTTGCTGTCAGCTGCCTGTCAGGTGCCAGGATCTGCCACATAATGCACGCACTCAGGTCACTCCACAAGTACAAATATGACTTTGTCATTGTCCATGTTGGTGTGAATGACCTGAGATGTACCTCCCTGGATTACAAGAAAAGAGACATGGAGGAGTGCTCTGATTTTGTAGCCCAGGCAGGTATTACACTAGCTCTGAGTAGCATCCAGCCATCACCCAGAATGATACCACAGTACAGTGGTCTCACCTTTGATAACCACATCGCCACAACAGTCAGGAAATCCTTCTATGTGGCACACCTCATCACGAAGGGCTTTTCATCCAGAAAAAAGGAGGTCATTGTCCCACTGTACTCATCCCTCATTAGACCCATTATAGAATACAATGCCCCATTTGGTATGTTCCTCTCAAGACATCTGCAACAACTGGAAAGGCCTCAGAAATACCTCACTAAAAGAATCACAGGCCTAAAGCAGATGCACTATGCTGACCGCCTAAAAAAACTCCAGCTATACTCTGTCACATATCATCTACTCAGAGGCGATCTCTGCTTAACATACAAGGCCATGTCAAACCCAGAGCTGTTGGACATGCTACACTTAAAGAAATCCCAATCCCTCAGAGCTACACGCTCCAGGGATCTAAACCTTGTCAACACAATAAACAAAACATGTTGGAGGGATAGGTTCCTGACCTCAGACTCTGGAATAGATTGCCCATACATGTCAAGCAGAGTGCCTCTTTGGACCTCTTCAAGAGGAACCGTGACGATTGGATGGGAGAAAGGAAATTCACCCCAGGGATCACGTCAGTCGCCCTGCTAGACACGGGTCCAGGAAAGTAAATAATGTGGGAAGAAATAGCCAGGGAATTGTTATGGCTAGGCTTGTATAGGCCCTAGGGCTGATAGCCTAGTACCAACCTATGAACCTATGAACAAGGACAAAATGAATAACTTCAACAATTGGCTAAGCTTCTGGTGTCATTCTAAGGGGATCCAGTATCTGTCTGCCTGGAATGACATGATCAACAGACAACAATGCTTTGCCAGAGATGGCCTGCACCTGTTGCCCTTGGGATTCCGGATACTGGCTAAGGCTCTTGTCACCCCTATAGTGCCTTTTTTAGGCAAGGTTCAAATGACAAATTCATCACCATAACAGGTACAAGCAAGGAAAATTTGAGGGTAATGCTACTCAATGCTAGAAGTCCAAACCTCAAAATTCATTCATTCGAGGCACTCCTTAAAATGGAGAACATTGACATCTGTGCAGTGACAGAGACCTGGTTCAAGGCACCAGAGAGCACACCTGCATTACCAGGCGATAATTCATACCACACCTTTCGGCCACCTAACCTGGACCGAAACACTAAAGGTGGAGGTGTGTCCATATTCATTAAGGATATCCACACCTCCAGGCTAGCTGCTCAGCATAATGCATCCTTGATTATCCAAGTGCAACTAACTCTGGGCAAGACCGCAATCCAAATTGTAACTTGCTACAAATTCCCCAACCATGCCCCAGAATTCCCACTCCTCATTTCTTGATACACTGGAAAATATTAGAGTACAACCCAACACCCTAATAATGGGTGATTTCAACTACCCCACCATTAACTGGGAAAACTACTCATGTGCCAACTCTTTTGCTCAACGTTTTCTGGAATTCATAAATTCCAATGCCTTGGATCAACTTATCCACACCCTCACCAGGGGCAGCAATATCCTAGACCTGGTCACCACTGATTCTAAAGAGGGCCACAAAGCATTCTATAGCTATGTCAGGAATCTCAATGGCAACACTCAGATCTGCTCTGAGTTACAGCACAATGGCACTAAATATACAGAACCAACTGATATTGCCAACATCCTGGCAGATAGGTTCAGTGCTAGCTTTACCCCCCCTCACCCCCTAAAGGGCTCATCTCTATACTGGAAGAATGCAAAGTTCCTGTAATCACAGCTGCACAGGTAAAAAACACACTTTCCAAAGCCAAGAACACAGCATCCATGGGATCTGACAACATCCCAGGCTGTGTTCTACATGAACTATAGAAAGAACTGGCACCCCACCTAAGCACCATGTTCAATAATAGCCTCACCTTAAGCTTTGTGCCCACCAAATGGTGCACAGTGGTGGTTATCCCACTGCACAAAGGTGGAGCCACGACAGGCCCCTGGAACTACTGCCCCATTTGCCTAACAAACCTGGTCTGCAAGGCCATGGAACGTATCATCATGGAACTTATAAACAAAGACATTGGTAATCTCCAAACTCTGGACCCCAGCCAGTTTGGGTTTGTAAAAGGCAGATCATGTCTTCTAAACCTGATTGACTTCTTTGAAGCAGTTACCAAAGCCATAGATGAGAGTAAGGTGGTTCACACAGCCTATCTAGATCTTGATAAGGCTTTTGATACCATCCCCCACTCTGGAATTATAGATAAACTCACTAAACTAGGTATAAATCCCTATGTCACAAGATGGGTTGTCAACTGGCTCACTGACAGAACCCACACTGTGAAAGTAGCAGACTCCAAACCCGACTTCAGACCAGTGACAAGTGGAGTACCACAGGGTTCAGTCCAGGGTCCTCTCCTGTTTGGTATCTACTTCTATGAAGTACAGGCTAACACAGAAGGTCTTTGGCTAATGAAGTTTGCAGATGACTGCAAACTAGGAGCCATAATTGAAACTCCTAATGATGTGGACATCCTACAAAAGGGCCTCACTGAGACAGATGCCTGGTGTCAAAGCCATGGCCTCAAGCTCAATGCCAAAAAGTACATTGTCATCCCCTTTGGTAAAACCTCTGTACCCATGAGCTACCACATAGGTGGTAGTCTACTTAACACCAAAAGTGTGATAAGAGACCTTGGGACACAGATGGACAGTAGTCTCTCCTTTGATAATCACATCGCCACAGTAGTCAGGAAATCTTTTTATGTGGCACACCTCATCACAAAAGGTTTCTCATCCAAGAAAAAGAGGTCATTGTTCCCCTCTACTCATCACTCATTAGACCCATTATAGAGTACAACGCCCCTTTTGGTATGTACCTCAGAAGACATCTACAACTACTGGAAAGGCCACAAAAATACTTCACAAAGAGGATTACCAGCCTCAAACAGATGCCCTACGTAGGCTGTCTCAAAAAACTCCAGCTTTACTCCATTGCATATCGCCTACTCAGAGTCGATCTCTGCCTAACATACAAATGTATGTATGTCAAACCCAGAGCTGTTGGACATGCTCCACTTAAAGAAATCCTAGTCCCTCCGAGCTACATGCTCTAGGGACCTAAACCTTGTCACCACAATAAACAGAACATGCTGGAGGGATAGATTCCTGTCCCAGAGACTTCCCATACTCTGGAACAAACTACCTATCTATATCAATCAAAGCTCCTCATTAGCACTTTTCAGGGAAAATCTTGATGATTGAATGGGAAATAGGAAATTCATCCCAGGGATCACCTCTGTGGCTCTGCTCGACAGGTGCACAGGAAAATAATTTTCTTGGGTGGCGAAAGCCAGGGTACCTTTTTGGCTAGGCTTGTATAGGCCCTAGGGCCAATAGCCTAGTACCTACCCATGAACCTATGAACCTATGGACCAATGTATGAAACTTTTACTAATCCTGCCAGGTTGCATGAGGCGATTTTTTTTTTTAAACACCTTTATTTGTAGACAGTTCATGTTTTGCAATTTTTCCCTTAGACCATTAGAGATACTTTATATTCCTCTGCTATATGCTGCTTCAAAAATACAGACCAAGTAATACTGCATGATGCTACAAATTCTTAACTGGCAGAACGTTCATTTATGAGTAATGTGGATGTTTTAAGTAGGGTAGTAGATGGCGTTTGGGATTAAGATATGGATGTATATAGTATGTAGATATAGTTATCTTACTTTTGATAATTACTCAATAATTTCAAAGATATATGTAACCTTTAACTTCCTTTCTCTTTCAAATAAAGTGGATAACTGGGTAGGCACAAGGGTAATTTTGAGAGTGTTTTGTGCTGCACTACTGTCAAATGACACATCTTTACATGTCATAAAAACTTTCCTTGGGTCATCTCATAGTTTTTTTTTTTATTCTAGCCATCTCAATTCCATTCCAAATACTAGATTAATGCTTCAATTAATAGTATGTGTAGTTTGCAGAAATTTAACTCCTAGAATGTAAGAGGGTTACATGACAAAAACAAAAGAAAATTGCTGATGCATTTACTTCTGAAGTCAGAAGCAAATGTCTGCTTTATTCAAGAAGCACATATGGTTGAGGAGGACTGGACAAGTGAAAAAAATAGGAAATGGATAAAAGACATCATTATTTCTGGGGACAGCTCCAATTCTAAAGGAGTAGCAACTATAATCAAAAACTCACTACAGGTCTCAATTATAGACCACAGAATGGATCTTGGGGGTAGATGGTGTTACTTTACAGATATGAATCCCTTACTTAATAAACCAACCCTATTTCTGAATGTTTATGGTCCATGTGCTAGACTGCAGGACTCTATCCTAAAAATGTATAATATCTTAGCTAGCTTTCCTAATTATTACTATATTCTGGGGGGGATTAGAATGCTGTAATAGATCCAGGATCGGACCGTTCCAGTACATTCAAATCATATAACACACAAGCCTCTTTGGTTTTGGCTGATCTCATGTCAGTTTATGGTCTTGTTGATCCCATCTCTTTTGGTGATGATGTTCAAAAAAATAACAGCTATACATATTTTTCTAAATGCCACAATTCTTGGTCATGCCTGGACTTTTTTCAAATTTCAAAAGAGTTAATACAATGGAAAGTAAATTATTTAGCTGAACCTAGGTTCTTTTCGGACCATTCAGAAATTACCTTAATAAATTTTGCACAGAATTCACTCAACATAACTAGAGGTTCCAATTGGTCTCTAAATAATAACCTACTGTATAACCTGGAAGTGACTAAAGAAATTCTTTATGCCCTAACAGAATTTGATATAGGCCTAGATAACACAGATATACCATATGATATACAGTGGGCTTCATGTAAAGTGTTGATCAGAGGAATACTTATCCAGAAAGACACTTATCTTAAGAAGGTGAGGAAAGAGAAGGAAGATCAACTATTGTCCGAAATTAAGGAATTAGATAGGAATTATCAAGTGAATCAAACTCCAGCTTTAGAATGTCAAATTGTAGGAAAACAAAGAGAATTATTTGATCTATACCAATTCAATTACTCCTTACAGGAATTGAAATTTATAGCTAAGTACTTTGAATGAGTACAAACGTCTTCTAAAGCTTTAGCTAGACTAATTGAAAACAAGCAGGAGGCCTCTAGGATAGCCATTATATACCATCAAGATAAAACATACAAAACAGACCTACAAATTATACAGTTATTCCATCAGACCTACTCAGACATCTATGCTAGGAATGATCTATAAACCCCGATCTCGGAGACAGAAGATTATCTTGGCAATCTTATTTTTCCAAAATTAAATGAAGACCAAAAAGCGATCTTATCTGCCTCACTGAATCACAGGAAATAATAGATGTCATTGGTAATCTTAAATTAAGAAAGGCTCCAGGCCCAAATGGTTATACTCCAGAGATTTACCAAACTTCCAAACATAATCTGGGTCCCATCCTGCTCAAGCTGTATAATTGTATTTCCCTCAATGGCATTTCAGATCTTTACACAAATAATTCAAAGACCATATTTATCCCTAAAAACGACTTAGATAAATTGAATCTGAATAACTATAGGCCATTCTCATTGATGAACATTGATATTAAAATCTTATCATCTCTTTTGGTGGAAAGACTCAAAAAAGTAATGCCCTCCCTAGTTTCCCAGGAACAATCTGGGTTTATGTGCAATAGACACACTTGGGATAACACTTTGACTCTAGAAGCTATGATAAATTTCGCCAAAAATGGCAAAAACCCAAGATATGCGATGATATTAGATACATGTAAGGCATTTGATAGGGTCAACTGGAGCTTTCTGTTTGTAGCACTATCCCATTTTGCTATCCCCACAGATTTCATTGATACAATTAAGATATTGCATAATAGTTCATATACACGCTTATATATAAATAAAAATTATTCAAAACCAATAAAAAATTCCAATGGAACTAGACAAGGTTGTCCACTCTCTCCCCTTCTTTTCAACTTATATCTAGAGCTCCTTTTCCTGTTTATTATGCAAAAGACATACCATTCAATGCCCAAAATGTTACATCCCAAAATAAGTCTGGCTGCCTTTGCAGATGATCTGAATATATATTTTGAGCATCCCAACACTGATATCAAGAAACTGGTCACAGCCTTGAATATCTTTTCAGTTACCTCTGACTATAAAATTAACCAAAATAAATCTTATATTTTCCATATTAACCCTGTAAGTCATAGCGGAAACTACTTCCCAACATCCCCTTTCAACATGGTATAGTCCTTTAAATATTTAAACATTTGCTATGACCACTCTTATCCTTCCATTATGCACTGTAATGTGATGAAATTATTGTCAGGGATCTCACAGGATATGGCTAGATGGCAACAGATGAAACTACCTATGTTGTCAAAAGCAGCTATCTTTAAAATGAATATCCTTCTGAAGCTCTTATACTATTTTAACGTATCCTTCTCTATCATTCCAACTAACTTCTTCAGTAAGATACACAAAGCATTTCAAAATTCATCTGGTACCCCAAAGCGGTAAGAGTCTTATATCAAAATCTTATACTCCTGAAAGACAGAGGGGGTTTAAGCTTGCCAGACGTACAACTCTATTATAAGATCCTATGTGCTAACAGAGTCATCTCAATCGCAAATTACTATTCAGACAGTGAGTCATGGACTCCCTTTTGGGTTAAGATATGGCATAATCATGTATCTAGTAACAAATTTAACCTTAAATCACTTCTCTTCTTGGAGACAACAACTCTTAGGAAAATAAACATAAACTATGTACTGAAGGATAAAGTAAAACTTTTCAAGAGATTTTTCAATCACTTAAGCTTGATAAAGCTCTTCTTTTATTCCAACCCATTCACCTAAATCCTAATTTAAAATTGAACAATAACATGATCAATCTTGCTGACTGCCCTCTAATAAGACACTGCACACTTTAGGACATTTATAAATTCAGGGACAATGCACTTTTGGAACTGCGGTAAGTATTAAACCTAACTAAAAAGTACACTATAATACTTCGTCAGATAAGAGAAATAATCACATTTCTACTTAAGGGTAGTAAGATTGATGAAACTGAAGCTAAACAGGTTTCAGAGCTACTGAAAGCTCTTTCTAGCAAGAAAAGAATGTTAGCCCTGTCCTGTAAATACATATATAGAATCAAATACCAAAAGAGACTCATTTACTCAAAATTCTGGGATCAACAAGGATCTGACTTTTCAGAAGACCAAAAGCTAACAGCTATTAAATCCACCCTTCAAATGTCCCCTTTTAAAAATATTGTATACACACAATTTATGATTAATAATAATTACTACTTTACTCCTTTTATCTTAAATAAATTTAATTCTAATGTTTCCCCTGCATGTCCCTGCTGTTCCTACCCCCAGGCAGATATTCTCCATATAATGTGGTTCTGCAGATACTCACACAGCATCTGGTGCTCTCTCAAAGTGCAATTATACAAAATGGGCTACTACAAATCAACCCTTTCTTGAGAAATGATGATACTCCACATCACTGACCTTAAACTCTCAAATTTGAGATTGCAAGTCTTAATCACACTTTGCTTATTAGTTAAACTTTACATAACCAAAAATTGGCTTGATCACACTAAGATGTCTTGAAAGGTTTCAGAGTCATGGCGATTAAATATATAACTTCACAAAAACTTATAATAAGAAGTTTTAATAAACATGCATATTTCTATAAATTCTGGAATGCCCTCTTTGACCATATTTTCAATGATTAGGTATCTGTTGATATGGAATATTACATTATTAGTGGTTTGCCTCTCTTTTCTAATTCTTTCTTATTCTTTTTGGCCCAGGGATTTAGTTGCAGGTCTTTCCTTGGTTATTTCCCTTTATAAAAACTTATGAACTTCTTCTCATACATGCTCAGTTTATTTTATCCCTTTTTTATCAATGACTTCAAGCGGCACTATTGTACATTTTGTATATATATTGTATATATATTTTGTATTTTGCTTTAAGTTTTATTTCTATTTTTTATGCTCTCTTGCTTATTATTGTTCATTTCAAACCTGCAAATGTATGTGGTTTGTTTATGCTGCAGAAAATAATAAAATTTCTATTGAAAAAATAAAAGAATTTGGATAAATAGATGGGGAACCATAAATTCACTCCTGGAGTACTGCCCATGTCCCTTATGGACCGAGGCAATCTGTGAAATAACTATGGGCTCCAACACCCGAAGACCCATTACCCTAATGCTACCTTAAGATATAATTCTGACATATCTTGGATATTATTGGTTAGGCTTGTAAAGGCTCTTGTGCCATTAACCTAGTAATCACTTATGAACCTAAGTACCATGACATGACAGGAATGTGAGAATTATCCATCTTACCATCAGTGCTAACTGTAAGGTCTTAAAAGGCAAGCCAGCAAGTTAATAGCATCATAAGGGAATACACTGAAGTTTTCTTATGGAAAAGCACCAAATAATAAGAACTGTTTTAGAACTGGTTTATAGCATTGTGCTACATAGTATTAAGAATAGTTTTATTAACCAAAAGGATATATAAGGTTTGGAAAATTTTCCTTTCAGTATCAACTTCTGACTGTTTTCAACACTGTGTAGTGGTAAGATTACATAGCTAAAACATATTCCACATTACAGTAAATGTCTAGCATATGTAGCTTTGTGTATAATATGGTGTGCATTCTGTGTAGAACAATTTAGAAGGACTGCTCATGAGTACATTTATGAAAATAAGTATGCTGATAAGAACAATATCACTAATGATTTTTGTAAAATATTTGGAATATGATATAGGTTTTACTAAATCTGCATTTCAGATATGGGAAATGAGATATAGTTCTACTAGAGGTGGTATTACTAATGCGGATTTAGAATTTCAGGAACATTGCTAGCAACCACATGGCAAGGACATAATGAAATTATTAACTGATTTTGCTGAAGTTATAAGATGTATTGATCATTCTTGTGGAGATGAAGACAACAGAGATAAACAGAGATAGGCATTTTTTTAGAAACTGCAAAGTGAAATTTCTAGAAAAAAGTAAGGCAAGGTTAAGAGGAGTGAGATAAAAAGTGGGTTGGGAACTATGAAACTTTCAGGAATATTATATGGCATTTAAAGTAGATCAGTACCATAGAATAAAAGTAGAGGTAGTACAGAAATGGAAAATAGCCTCATGAAAGGCAAAAAGGAGGTTCATTAGGGGAAAGTATAGGAGCAGGCTGTAATGCTATGAATGAGGAATGTCCAAAACTAGGACATCTGGAATGAGATAAAAGGTATATACGCAATTAGTGTATAATCTAAGGAGAAAGAAGAAGCCTTGCTGGAACATGAATACGTGGAGACTTCAGCTAAGGATGATGAGAAAATGCCTCAGCTATATTACAAGGGAAACATATCTAAAACTAAATTTAATGCGGTGAAGGGAAATGTGATATATAGGAATGACTGATGGGAGAATAAGAGACTACAGAGTTAAATACAATTCAGTAAAGGTTATCAAAAAGGAAACATAAAGCCAGGGCAAAGACTGAAACAAAACAGAGAAGTGAAGATGCATCATGAAGGAAAAGATAGGTAACATATTCAAGGAAAAAGTGTCAATAAAAACATGATACGCAAGAGAGAAAAACAGGAGACATACGGGAAACAGAGGAGCAGAACTTGTGGAGCAGAGAAGAATAACAGAGTGAGAAAGACGTGCAGAAATGTATAGACATTAATCAAAGTATAGTACTAACAAATAGTAATAATGGATCACATTTTCCATACCCCCAGATGCTATAGAATAAAGGAAGGAAAGCTGTTCATTGTTGATCAAAATACTGGTAGTGAGAGACAGGTATGATTTATAAATGTTTTCTGGAATGTAGGTTTGCAAAGAAAGCATGGAAAAAGGCGATGAAGGCATTGATGAGAACTGCAGAAGCCACTGGTACAAACATATGATTTTATATTTTTGGATAATGTGTTCTTAGGGAGAGACAAGAGGGCAATTTTGATATTTTTGGATGCATTAAGATTTGCATAGTCAGAAATTAGAACATGGCAGGAATAATAGGTAAATTGGAAAGACAGGAAGTGGAAATTAATGTAGCAGCAATAAGGAAGATAAGAAGTTTGAAATTCACAAAGGATCCATAATGTGGAAAAGAACAGAAACTGGTGTGGAAATATTACTGCATAGAAGAATTATGGAACAGTTAACGATGCGAGAGGAAGATAAGTAATTTAATCTTCTATATTACTTTTGAATGCAATTAATATGTTATTCCTTTACAAAAGTTGAAAGATTAACTTGTCTGAAATGGACTGACAAAATATTTATAAAAGTCATATCTAACTGTATATATAAAATCAACAGCAGATAAAACGAAGGAAAATAGATGATAAGTGACAAAAATTACAAGCTGTTTATTAAAATTACAAAATGTTTATAAAAAAAATAAAGTCTTGCCAGAGGCAGTCAGAGAAAGGTAGAAATTACAATATTCGCACTGTAAATGATAAGTGACATAGAAAAAATGAAGATGTACTACCTCTTTAGTGTAGTTTTATGGAGCTAAAAAGTGAATTACTGGGTGCAGGAGTTTTAGCTGGTCTACTGATCATTTGGCTGACTGTTTTTGTTGTGTTGTTGTTGTTTGTCTTTTCGGCTTTTCAGGTTAGGGGTCACCACAGCGGAACTCTGGTCCGCTAATGATTGGCAGTAGATTTGTTATGGTGCTGAGTTGCCAGCCTGACGCCCAGCCTTCAGTGAAGGCATGCCCATTCATGCATGTCTTTCGGAGGCCACTCGACAGTGGGGAGGACATGCAGACTCCACAGAGAAGGCACTCCAGCCGTGGATCGAACAGGAGAACCTCTTGCTGTGAGGCAACAACGCTACCGCTGTACCACCACAGCAATTTGACTGTTTTTGTTGTGTGCTTTACTATATTAGCTTGTCATTTTGTCAATAACTGCTACATTTGTCTATTAGTAATCCATGAAATTGATATGGCTATGTTTTGTGGTTTCATTTGTACAACCATGGAGACTCTATATATAGGTAAGGGAAGTGAAGAGTAAACACCCCAATGTAAAAAGTTGGTTTAGAATTTGGATTTAATTCAAATACTGATAGTTAAAATAAAGTAGAGCTGCATTTCTCAGTCCCAGTTCTCTGTATTGCTATAAGTGAAATGGAACCGATTGTTTAAATATTTAAAGAATTTATCATTTTTAAAGAAATGCAAATTATCTATACATTTAAACACAATTCATTGATACACTGATTTTAGTTTTGTTCATTTATGTGAAGAACTGTTAAGGTAAAGGAGGAAGTTTGAATACAAGTTAATGCCCTCCAGGATTTCTGTTTAGGAGGGCTATCTTATCGTATTTTCACTTACCTGGTGAGGAGGGGGGTGAGCTCCATTGAGGCTCTCACTTCTGGTTCCAAGTGCCCTGGGGTCCAGGCGCGACCCGCTCTGGGGGCAATGTCAGGTGGAGAGTTTGACTGGGACAGTACACCTTTCAAAGAGTAATGCAGGTGTTCTGAGGCGAGCTCAGGGAGGACAGAAACCTCCCAAGGAGCAGAAAGGCCAAAGTTTACTTGATATTGATTGTATGAATACAGACTATGAAAGCAGGGCCTCACAATCCTTCTGGCGTTTTGGGTTTTAAGCAGGAGGTGTCAGAAAAGTTACCACAGGAATATCTGGCTTGTGGTGGCCACGCTTTCATAGTGATGTCACTTTTTGATCCTTCGATGTCGGCTCTTCCTATCATTGTGAAGCAGAATTCACTAAGCGTTGGATTGTTCACCCACTAATAGTGAACATGAGCTGGGATTAGACCATTGTGAGGCAAGTTAGTTTTACCCTACTGATGATGTGTTGTGATAATAATCCTGTTCAGTACAAGAAGAACCACAAGTTCATACAACTGATGTATGTTCGTGCCTGAGGAGCCAATTGTGTGAAGCTACCATCTGTGGGATTATGACTGAATGCCTCTAAATCAGAATCCCACCTAAACATAACAATACTGCAGTGCTGTAGATCTCCAGTTGGCCAGGGATAGCCAGCCAGAAGGTTGGTGAGGAGCATCGCTCTCCAGTGAGATGGAGCGAGGATGGAAGGGGGCTGCCTCTCTCCAGAAGTGCACCACATGCTCATGGAGAACCGGGTGCTAAATTTTGCAAATATATGTACAGTTGAGGGCTATGTTCCATTAGAGAAATGTTAATATCTGAATGAAAGTATACATCCCTCTAGAAGGTAATTATTTAATGTAACGTAAGAGACAAACATCTGTTGAAAAAGGAGTTAATTTTTACAGCTACTGTCTCGTTTGTTAAGTTACATGTATGACATATATATACCATGCCTTGAATGGCACATAATAGGTGTAAGCTTGCTTTTTTATTATTATATTAACTGCTTAAGATACGTTTGTGCTTTTGGATATTTAAGATTCCCTGAAGTGTCTTATTTGTGGTTTCTTTTGATATACTTCTGAGATGGATACTGCATGCTGAAGAACAGATGTTGTGTCATTTGAAGGAGTGTTGACATGTCATTGATCATACTGCATACATTTATATATATATATATATATATATATATATATAAGCATATAACAAGTATATGAATATATAATATATTATGAAGGCTGTCCCTGCAAATGGTCTATTGAGATAAATGCACTACCCCATTAAACAAATATAAATACCATTCAAAAACATGCATGCTGATTGGTCAGCCCAACCAGTGTGCCATTGTAAATTGAGACTATACCAACAGGAATAGTCCATCCGCTGAAGTATCATTGAGTGGCTGGACTTTCTTATCGGCATATACAACTTCCATTCATAACACTCAACTGTACATATATTTGTAAAATGCCCAGATTTTTGCTTCAAAATTTTGGTCTGTTTCTCCTAAAAGTGTGTGTGTGTGTTTTTGGCAAATCATTGAAGCTTAAAGTTAAAAAATAATGACAGACATTTGAGTTTCAGTCTTCATACCTTTCAGGAAATTAATGCTAATGCAAAACCTGTTATTCTATCAATTTTCTTAATTTGCAACAGTAATATTTAAAAACTGTCCCTATCTTTGGACATTTATCCCTCAATTATTTATTACTTTATCCAGATTTGTTGCTTTAAGAGGTTGAGACGTATGCTTCCAGACAACAAACAATGTTGTAGATCTGGAAGGTGTTCGTAAGCTACTAAGTCTATCACAATATTTGGCAATCAAGAAGAATCAGGTATGTTAAAAAAAAAAAAGAAATGAAACATGTACCTGATTCTTCTTGTATACAGAACATCACAGCTGACACAGTAGTTTACGCTTGCTTTCCCCATCTACATTTCTTTCAAAATCACCAGTATACTGTGTAAGCATGGGAACATAAGTCCCATATGAATGTGCAGTACATCAAGCAACTTCAAGACATAAATTAAAGTAGAAGAACACCATGGTGGCATTATACAAGGACAGATCCCCATACTTAATAAATTCCATGTAGGAATAGTGCAAGCCCTACATGGAGTGAACAGTGCCCATGTCTGCAGCTCCCCCTCAGCAGCACACCTTGCATATTCATGAAGGTGCGCTACCGAGGGAGGACCATGTATATGGTTACTGAATCAGTGCTAACGGGTATGTTACAGTGCCTGCAGATGTGTAACATACCCCATGCACTGTTAAAGTGCTGTATGGCACTAAAAGATTCAATTAAAATGTCCTCGGACACGTATTCATAATTATTTTTATTTATGTCACACGGGGGCATGTTGCAGCATCTGTAACACACTCCCTGCATTGTAAAAGTGCCATATGGCACTAAAAGATTAAAGAAAGTGTCCTCGGACACTTATTAATAATTGGTAGATTTATGTCACACAGTGGGTGTGTTATAATGCCCGTAACACACCCCCTGTACTGTCAGAGTGCTGTATGGCACAGAAATTAAATGTGCAAATGTGAGTTTCCTTTTTATGTTTAGTTTTTCTTAATTTTTTTTTTTTGTCAAATTTAAGCATAGCTGAGCGTGTTTGCATGGTGTGGCGAGTTGCTCAGCAGTGCTTAAACATAATGAAAAGCTATATAGAAATGTATAGCTAAAATCTTTACAGCTGAATTGTTAGAGTCATAGCTTCATGTGCAGGAGGTGCATGATTCGAATACCAGGACAGGCTGTTCAGCTTTTATATCAGAAAACATTTCTATTTCTATTTCTACTTTTTTTATCAACATAGTTATTGATATTTGTCAACCAGGTTGGTGTAGCTGATCCAGAATCCCAGTGTCAATGGAGATATGAGGTGAAAACCTCCGGTTAAACACAAGTGTCCAATACAGTTCAGTCACACACCAAAGTAATGTAATTAAAGTACTTAGGGTGAGGTCATGTAAAGTAAAATACATACACATAATAATAAAGTATCAATAATGAGTAACTGATGTCAATATATATTTGTGTTATTATTTAAAATTCTTGTTTGCCCTTAGCTAAATTTTGCTAAGCACTGTTAAGCCAAGCTAAGCAATGGTTAAACAGGACAATACTTAGCAAAGCTTATCTCTGCTTAGCCAGCTTGAGCATTGCTAAGCAGTCACATTCAAAGCAGTCCTCAGCTGAGCTAAGCAGATTTGAGCACCACTAAGCACTTGTAAGCAGTTGCTACTTTAAGCACTGCTTAACTAAGCTTAGCAGGTTTGCCCACTGCTGAGCTTTGATTAGCGTTTTTAAAAATGCTCCAATGGCAGGAAAGTGTGGGAAAATAGCCTTATTTAAGCTGCATAGGCAGGAATACAGGCAGAACCTATTGGAGTTTAATCACTGCAGGAGCTATGGCTAGAGTCAGAGAGGGAGCATGCTTTTGGGCACAGTGCTGGGGCATGTTGGAGTCCAGGGACATGGCTGGCTCCTTGTAAAGAACCATGACAACAGACTGCTGCAGGGCCAGTACCAGGGCTCAGAATACAAGTCTGAGGCTTGGGACCATCTGGCACTTGACCTCAACAATGCCACCAGATTCCCCCACACTGGTGTGCAGGTGCATCATCATTATGATGACCTGAAGTAGAGAAAGGGGGTGCTCTTGGCCCAGTGAATCCAAGATGTTCCGGATGGGAATGCCCCAGGAGTTTGTAAGTATAGGAACCATTGCTTTACAAAACTCTAGCACGAATATGTGATACACAGATACACATAATGCTGTATTTCCCTTCCTACAGCTACAGAGGAGATGACTCGCAACTTGGAAGCCCACACAGGGTGCTTAACGAGGATGTGCCGAGAGTGTAGTGACCACAGATATATCTCATAATATATAGTAATATTAATAAGAAAGAGTCCATTAGTAACTGCCAGTAGGTATATTCTGTTCTGACTGTACTACAATAACAGTAATAATGTGTAGGAATGATATGTGTATACGGCATTAATACTAATGATCTGGTAATAAAGTAGACTGGCATTCTAAATGTGAAGGGAATAAATGACAGCCAATCATGATCTACAGGAAATGCAATACAAATGCAGTCAGGATTTTGAAGCTAAAAGTGTTAGCATTGCATAGGTTCTGGAATAACAACACACCTCAATGCATGCATTATTTAAACTGGAGTACAATAAAGTTTGTCAAATGTATACCAATGATTGCATCATGTCACTCTTAATAAAGCTGTCTTCTGGCAATTGTTGTGAGTATTCTGTTCTGTTGTTGAAGATGTCAAAGTTAACAGCTGTTGCAAAATAAATATGGGTATAACACCAAGAAGTGACTGAAGTTTGGCTGCTAAAGAACTGTTATGCTAAAGTGTAGATGCGGAGCTGTACTACATGGTAGAATGCAATTTATGTTAGGCACTAACATGTGAAGTTTGAATAGTAATGTGTAAGGTATTATAGAGTTTTCCCATCAGGGTTGTCTGGTGTTAACCTTTGCATTTCAGCTATATGCATTCCTGAACATCGGTATGCTGATGCAGGCAAGCATGACACAGTAGTAGCTGTAGACTGCAAGAGTTTTCCCATCAGAATTATCTGGCTTTAACCTTTGCATTTCAGCTATATGCAATCCTGAACATAGGTATGCTGATGCAGGCAAGTATGACACAGTAGTAGCTGTAGACTGCAAATATAGCATCTGCAAATGTATATGGGTCTGGTAGGCATCCCAGCACCCTGACATGGTCTGTACAGATCACACATATACCCATCCACTAGGGGTTAGTTGTCTATACCTGCATTCCAACTAATAAAACACACTTCACCTACTAACCCTGTCATGCGTGAATCTCATGCATGTATGCTCAGCTGTCAATGCAGTCTCCTGTGGCACTCTACTGATATTACCAGGTCAGACTTTGCCAGCAGGTGAGCTCTAGGCACATACCAGTCAACCACTACACAGCAGTAGCTCAGTGTGATAAGCAATACATATGTTATTTTTCCACACACAAACCAGGGTTTGAATCCAGGGACTGGTAGTAAGATTTATTATAGTAACATCCAAGTAATACTGACTATTTATAGAAACAGTCATGTACTGAGAACAGATATTCCCCACACAGTACATACAAGTAAAGAAATCTCTGTAGTAGCTGTATGAAGGGTATACTAATGTCTACCATGCCTGTGAATGACAGCAGGATAGGTATATAATCCATGCACTGTGCATGATACATGGCTCTCAAGTGTCATGCTGTCATGGATAGTGATCACTGTTGCCCATAATTTTGGTCACATATATAAATCCAGTTGAAGTATGCCAGTAGCACCCTCACACCACATCAGTGCAGGGTACACGTTGTTAGTCATATATGTTACCCTGACATGTACAGGTCCCCTGTAGTTATATACCTATGTTCTTACAGCTTGAGATGTATGTATATGCTACAGAAACTATAGGGCACATGTAAATGTAAAGTAAGGGCAGACCTATAGAGTATTCCACAGTACTGTTGTAAATAATATAGCCTATACAGTTGTTAATGGAATGTTTTTCTCTTCCCCCACCCCTTATCTGCATCAAAATTATTATTCTTATACTACAGGTATGGTTTCATTTACACATATGTTGTTCTCAAAACCGAAAGCTGGGCCTTATGTTGTATTATTAGTTATATGATTCAGTGGTTGCATACTAACATACCTTGTTGAAATGTTACCATTGTTGGCCTTTTGCTGTAACTGTTACTGGCATGTTGTTAAAATAATGACTGTAATTCCATTTATGTCTGTTTTCCATATGCTATGCAATTCTATTGATCTGGGTTAATTGGAACACCTAAGCATGCTGTTTTAACTAACTTTGAAATGTTTTGTTCATGACTAACCAATGCACCTTGACAAACCTCGACACCATAGCACGATTGGGCAGGCTGGTTCTGGGTGATCCTCCTAGCCCATCTCATCTGGCCATGGCACCAGGTCCCAGCACATCTGCAACCCATCCTGGAGCTGCTCCTTCTGCTGGTCCTGCACCACCCTCTGGTGGAACCACCACAAGGGATGGGGCCTGTTCCTCCCTGGGCATGGGTGCGGACAGGAGACTGTCATCCAAAATCAAGTTTCAGGTATGGTGCACAGAGTCATCCGACATGATCTGGGTGATAGACTGCACCAGATCGAGGGCAGGCTGGTGCACTTTAAGGGGCGGGCTGGTCCTGGCACCCAGCTCCCAGCACAGCCTCCTTCGGGGCCATGAAGGGGCAGTGGTGGCTGCCCATGGGTGGGATCTCAGTCCCACTGTTGCCATCTGGGGGCACTTGGTTCTCCGATTCCCAACCACTCTCCCAGTCCAAGGTGTTTATCCCCCTCATCTGTCATACACTACCCCTGTCTGCTGTCTTGTCTGTCTGCAAAAGCAACCTCTTCTACCCAACTTCCTCCCCAAACATACCTACAACCCTTCCTCAACATCTCAGTCTCACCTTAAAAAAAAAAAAAACAGACAATACAACCAATAAATAACAGAGCTCTGCAATGTCCAGCAGACCTACTTGCTGCTGCAACAGTCACTGCCACTCACAGTAGCATGTCAAAGGCCTGGAAGGTGGTCAGTACATGTCTTGAACCTCCCCTACCACTGTCTGGATGGTACTACTACTTAACATATGTACCAGAGGCACATGCCTCACCTGGACTGTAATGGGTACCCTCACCCTGGCCAAGCTGTGACACAACAGCTGACACTGCTCCCTCACTGACATAAACAGCTTGCTGTTCCCCAATGTCTTCAGAATCCCCAGTATGACTCCTGCCCAGAATACAGCAGCTGCAGTCTGCCACACATGCAGCTGTATGTTCAGCTACATGCTAGAGACCTACCATACCTCCCAAATACCTAGCATAGGACATCCACACAACACCCATACATAAAGGGTTGGGGGGATGTTCAGGTGAACGGGACATGTATCACAGTCTTCCCCTACAAACATACACAGCTGACACACCAGTATCAACTGCAGCAACATGCACATTCAGATAAAAAGGATGTATGACACTCACATCTGCTTGTCTCCTTACTGAGCCCAACACACATTGTTAAACAGTTACCTGACACAGAATCACAAACTCTGTTAACAATGGCCAAACATAGCATACAAAACTGTGGATATAACACATCAGTCCAAACAGTGAACAGTGTTTCTACATACCCTCTTTGATGCTGTAGCCCCCACACCTTGCTAATGTCCTCCTCACAGGCCAGGAAAAGGGCCAAGGCCTACATGAAGGCCTTAATTATAGGACTGTGTTCCCATGCCATTGGCTAATAGCAATGCAACCCAGCTGTTCCAGATTCAATTATGTAGTGGGAATCACAGATTGGTGCACAGGCAATCACCTGTTCATGAGCATTACCTACAAAAGGCAAGCTGCTGCCTATGGTAAACAGATCTGACACCTTCTTCATGAAGACAGACTGTGATTCTGTAGGAGACTACAACTGAATTTCCTCTCACAAAGAAGTACAGCAATACACCAGGTATGTCATAGAATTAAGCATGTAATGGAATGCAGATGGGGGATGCAGTCATGGGTAATAGGAATTTACACAGTAGGTCTCAATCACATTTCTTGGACTGACATGTTGCTGTTAGTTTGCTGTCCAGCACCTACGGCCATCCCTTATGGCTCTGTCTGCAGTGACATAGATCACAGCTCTGGCCCCTGACTCACCCCGGCAATGGTCAGCACACATATCACTGCTACTGGATTGTCTGTTGTACAATACTGACAGTAAGTACTGGTGGATACAGCTGGCATATTCCATCATGTACTGTCAGTGAGCCCCTCTCAGTCTGTGAATGCCATACAGGCTTAGTTCAAAGATTGTCCAACTGTCCCTGACCCCTCTCAGTCTGTGAATGTCATACAGGTTTAGTTCAAAGATTGTCCAGGTGTCCCTGACAGTTCCTGACATACTCTAGCTAGGACACTGTGTACTCCACATCTGTATCTCATTGCCTGACACCTATGGCTAGCATACCTGGTGACCCCTTGCAGCACAACAGCAGGTTATAGGTACTACTAGTGGGAGGACACTGGCTTTGCCTCAGAAGCAGTGTGTACATATTGAGCATATATTGTAAGAGAATGACACATTCCCCAAACTCTGGGGACAGCCATCATATATTGTCCAACCGGTGTCCGGAAATCCACGTGTCTGGCAGGAGGTCTACATCTATCAGGTATGTGTACACATTCCGCAAATATCTGGGTATTGCAGATATCAGACACCTATGAGGAGGACATCCTACACCACATATGCACTGCTCTCAGTTATTTTTGTAGCACAGCTGTTGCTGGAATGTCCACATGCACTTGTACTTCCACTCTCCTATTTGTTGGGTGTAGACTGGATGACATGGTACTGTAATGTTGCCCATAGGGGACAACCAACAGTTGATGGCAGTGATGGGTGTGGACACCTAACAACACAGTATGTCACAGCATTCAGTCCATATCTGGTATTCCTGGTACCATATGAGGTTACTAAGGCTATGGGCCCTGAGCAGCCATATGCCTAGGCCAGACGTTAGCCCATGTGTATGCAAAGCAGCACCTGATGCCCCAGTCCAACAGGGACACAGGTGATATCCCACGGGTGTATGTGCAGTTAACCATCCAGTTATCCAGGTTACGCCTGCAAAGGTGTAAATAGTTACCCTGCCTGATGTGGACTGGGTGCCCATTCCACACAGAGTGACACAAATCTGAGCTGCCAACATGCCCAGTTCATGTTACACACCAGGTTGAGGCTGTGTGTGTGTGTGTGTGTGTGTGTGTGTGTGTGTGTGTGTGTGTGTGTGTGTGTGTGTGTGTGTGTGTGTGTGTAAAACAGAGTGGAGCATGAGTTACAGTCCTGCAGCAGTCCCAGCAATGTGGAGTCTGTGATTGCCTGGCATGCCACACTGAGGTTACCCCTGAGGAGTATGTATGAAACCACATAGAGGGCTGCCCTCATAGTCTATCAGTGTATAGTAGCTGTTTGATGCCCTGGTTTCCCCTAGTGGGGAACCTCTGTGATGTCCCCTGCTGCTGCATGTACTGTGTGATGTGAATGATATAGAGGGATTTATACACAATAATGGGCCTCATTTGGGTGGAATACAGGGATGTTTATACCCCAAGTCCCTTGATGACATACCCTTATGTATGACATGGGCCATGTAGAAGGTGTACCTTACAATGGGAGCAACATTGTGTTGAAATGTCATGTTACCAAAGACCTGTGTCCATAGCTCCCTCGTGATTGATTGCATGCCTAGGATGTTGTTAGTACTTGATACTATATGGAGATGTCACTCTCCCCAAAGAGGTTGACACTGCATGTCCTGCTATGTGGCCTAAGGCCATGTGTCTGTCAACAGTCATGTATCTGTGTGAGATCCTCCTAGGCAGATGTCAACATCACTAGGGCATCTGGTGATGGCACACAGTATGCAGTCATCTGCAGACATGGTTGGACATAGGCTAATAGCTGTTATATGCACCTCAGGAGTGTACATCACACACAACAGAGGCTCAGACATGGAGCAACAGGTTAGACACGTAGTTATGGGCCAACTGCTTGAGGTGGATTCCCCTATGTGGAATAGGTGAGTCGTGTCAGTGCATTGGCATGCTACCCCTATGGTAACATATGGTATGATGCATATGTGGTGGTGTTATGTCTGTAATGGTCATAGTGGTTAAAGTGTCACAGAGTTTGTTCAGGTCAAGGGAGGCAGTTTTCACTGTCACCCTCTGTCCATGGCTTTGGTGACTGTGTCATACAGGTCAATTGAGTGTAACAGACATGAACCCTTCCTTGACAAAGCCTAAATGTGAGTGGTGGATTGTGTGCAGATTGCCAATGTGCTTGTTACTGGGGTTCACTATAAACTGTATTATGACCTTGAAGAACAGCCTAGTTAGGCTGCTGGGTCTATCATGTGACTGAGTGGGGGATGCACCACTTTATTCTAAAGGGGTGACAGTTGTCGTCAATCAAATGTCTGGGACAAAGGCGATAGTCAGTCCTCTTTGAATAAGATTCTTTATGGTGTTTAAAGGTTATGCTTGTGTCATGTAGGATGCATCCTGTGATGTGATAGGCTCCCATGGCAGATGTATACCATGACTTTCACATGGTAGTGGTGACCTGTTCCCTACATATAGGAGATGGGGAGGTACTGTGACTATCCTCATGTACTGATGGGGAAGATAGGGCATGAGGCCTACACCAACACTGTCAGGCATCCAGTATGCTATAGCAACAGCACTGGTATAGCTGGTGTTCTTGAGCACCTCAAATGGACAGCTGCAGGTGCGTCATGTGCTGTTGAAGACGTGCAGTAGGGGAGATGACTGGCTGTAGTGGATGTAGACAATATAAGCTCTTTATTTTTTATGCAGATTTGCAGGACTGATCCCATTCTCATGTACACGCTAAGGAGATGTTGCTCCAAATTGTGCACCTGTCCCTATTTTGTCTCGGACACCAGTATGTCATCCCTGTTATAGACAGTATGTATTGCAGGTGTGCACCAGACACAGGTGTACATATCCTAGCAGAGGATGATGTAGGCCTGTTGGGTATACCTGACTATATGCATCTATACAAATGCACATATAGCACTTGTGTGTATGTGTGGATATTGATGCAACTCCTTAATGAGGGCTTGGGGGCTGTGAGGCTGTGTATACCCCCCCAGGAGGATGTATTGCATATTGGAGGTATATGTATGGCTGACCCTAGCTAGATGGGTATTGTGAGAGATGGTGACTGCAAATGTGACTGCATGATGGTTGCTTTGCCATGGAGGATGACACTGTAGGGATGATGCAGTGATAACCAGTATTGTGTAATGCCAGTTGCAATACACCTTCATCTCATGTGGGGGTAGCCCCTGGCCACATCAATGTGTTTGTACACAGTTGATGGCTCACTGTTCATTTGTGTGATGGCATGGGTATGTCTTGCAATGTATGTTAAGGTCATTCAAATGAGTCAGGATCAGGGTACAGACCTGAATCCTAATACAGCTGATAGGGTCCATATAGACTGAATAGGCTTCCTGGTCACATGTGTTGGTCGGTAGCTAGCTGTGATTTGAATAGCTGTGTGCTGCTAGCACTGGTGAACTGCCCTTGCAATGTCACCTGTGCATCTTACTGCCAGTACAGCATGGAGGTGTGCATGTGTCTCATATATACAGAAACCCCATGTCCCATGGCCTTACCGTTTACACTTTGGCATCTGAATGTATGATAGGATGGTTGACCAGGTAGGCTGGGGTGCTCTCTGCAGCATTGAACCATGGTCTGTGTGATTGCACAGATGTCTGCAGTTCCCAGGGTTAGAACTGCTTGCACTGAGGGCAAAGTCACATGTAACCCTCTAACATTTAACAGCATGGCCTTCAGTGTGTGCTGCACTGGCACTTGTATGTTGGTAATGATAATGTCACCACTTTTAATAATGGAGTCACTATGGTGCTGGCAAGAACCAGTGCCAGACAGATGAAGACCAGTGAAGACAAAAGGAGGCCATCTCTCACAGAGCATTGTAGTCTGTTTACCATATCATCCCAGACTCACAGGTACTGGAACCTCGGGAATATAACAGGATAAATGTGCACATGTTAAGGGCAGTCATTCCCTGATTGTATTGTGGCATCGGTCTGGGTGACAGCATAATGCAGTGTAAAGCTAGGGACATACCTGCCTGGGAAACATAACCAGTGTGCTCACTCATCTCTCACTGCATATAGTCCAGGGACATACATGTCAGGTCAGGCACACCAACATGTACTGTGACAGACCCATGACAGTACCTGTTGGTGAAAGACAGCCCTGCATATGCAATATGGTGGAGTCTGTCATGTGACACACAAGTAACTGTGACAATTCACATACACAGCCAGGTCAGAGGTACATCAGTGTGTCTCCACTGGAGTCCCCTATGTGTAATATGTTTGACATGGGCTGACTCCTGCATAGCTGTATGTGTGGTATATGCGGTGCATGGCTGTGGCATTCATGTGTGGCTCTGCCTCGGAGATCTACTTTGTTTGTGGATGTGTATGTTGAGGACCACTGCAGATGTTTATATGTGTTGTGTAGGTGTGGGTGGTGTGTGAGGTGTACTGATTGTGTTGACAACCTGTTTGGGGACAGATATGTGGCTTTACAGGGACAGAGCATGGAGTGCAGGTTCTTACTGTCTTTGCATTTCTCACACAATGTGTTCCTTGCTGCTGTTTGTAGATGGTTGTCCATCCATGCATATTAGGCAGGTGCTACACAGTGCCAGGACACCCATATCAACCACAGTGGCTGGGGAAACTGTAGGACATTGTCAGCCATATAGTCCAGAATCTAAGGGGGAAGGTCAGGGAGACCTGAGGGGTGGGTCTATAGACCATGTGATTACTAACACAGCAGACCATGTAGAAAGGCTATGAACAAGCAGTAATAGGTGTAACAGGTACATGCATTGCAACACCTCAAAGCACATGCTGCAAGTAGCATGAAACATCAGGATTAGGGGAGACGATGCATGCTGTATTGCCACTGTGATGCCAATACTCACAGACATACTGCGGTGCTAGATAGCAGGGTTATGATGTGGGGGTTAGCAGTGGATAGTGCTGGTAAAAGTGGATGTGCAGGGTCTGTACATAATGGTGAGTAATGTATGTCAGGTGGGATGTACAGATGTCACAACCCATCCTTCTCTGAAGCTGAGACCACTGCAATTCTTGGTGCCCTGAGGCTCCATCATCGGGTGCTGTTGTTAAGGATTCGCCACAACCAGCAACTACTCGCTGCACTGTAGGCAGACCTGGTAGCAATAGTGAATGATGTGGGCCACCGGTACAGGAGATATGTACAGGTCCAACACCATGCTACTGATCTCATACACCATGCACGGCAAAGGGCTGCAACTGTGGCCAGGAAATGTGCTGGTACAGAGGGAGAGCCTGCTATACAACCACCACTAACAGACACAGAGGAGTTCCTAGCACACCTGAGTTCAGCCACCAACTCACAGGAAACCATCAGTACATATGTTGTGGAGGTAGGTGCCACAGATTCCACAGCTTAGGAGTGTCCAGGTAAGCCACCAGTGGTCATCAAGTTAATATTGTAGCATTCATAGTGGCAGCCTCTGCATACCTGTACACATATGTCAGGTCAATCTGCATTTGTGTGTGGGGATTTGTAATGCACACATGTGCACACATATTGTGAATGCCAGCAATTTGGGCAGTATCACAGCTTGTACTGTACATGTGGATAAATGCACATATTATCCTGTACCAATGCCACATGTGTATGTGTGCTGAAAATACTTCTCCCCTACAAATCCAAGGGTACTACAGAGGATATACATACACAGACACATACACTCACACAGTCGTCAGTTTTGAGATTACAAATCCTACCCATCTAGTTGTATGTAGTATAGTGCATATGTATATGCCATGGAGCTTATATGCCTGGGGCATACCTCTAAACCTGTTAGAACAATACATGTGCACAAAGACTTCAATAATAGGGGGTTATGGGCCCAAAAATAGGAACAGTTTTTACATATTGCTCTTACAAACATAGATAATTGACAGAGTAACCAGTTTTGTATTACCATTACTTTTGTGAAGGGCATGAAGTCTGACACTCAGATGTCTGTCATTATTGTCTGACTTCAGCTCTTGCCAATGACTGGCCAGAAAACAATACTTTTATGACACACAGACAAAATATATGAGGCAATCATTTGATCATTCTGAAAAACTGTGTACAGCTGAGAGGTATGGCCTGCAGAGTGTGAAACAGTGCATCTAAGGTTGATGACATTGTGATGCCCCTGCACTGGACCAGTAATCAAGGAGCCTCAATCTTCACCACTAGCACCAGTGAGGGATGTGCACATTGGGAGGATGACAAGTAAACACACAGTAAAATACAATTTCCCTTAACAGTACACATAAATCACAGTCAGTCTGGGGCTGGTTTCTGCCTCATTCTCCAGATCCCTAATTAGACTCCCCACTGGCACAGCTATAGGGTTAATATCTCAGCCAAGTGGTCAAGCCAAAACCTCCAGCACCCTCTCTGTCCAACCAGTGCTTCGTGTCCCTGCCCAAGTAGCTAACACACACACACACACACACACACACACACACACACACACACACACACACACACACACACACACACACACACACACACACACACACACACACACACACACACACACACACACACACACACACACACTCTTGACATATTGAGATTAGAACCCCTACTTATCTAGTTTATTGTACTATAGTGCTATGTACTTATCCCATGTTTCACAGAGCTTAAATGTCTGAAGAGTGTCCAGTGCTGTATCTAAGGTGGATGAAATCAGCAGTCCCTGTAAAGTAGGGCAGTGGGAGGAGTCAGCAGGGTGGAACAGGCCTCAAAATGGTGTAACCAACCCACACCCCCACAGGGGATATGCTTCACACACACAGTTGGCAGTCTTAAGATTAGAACCCCTACCTATCTAGTTTATTGTACTATAGTGCTACATATTTATCATGTGCGCTATGGAGCTGATATGCCTGTAGAGTGTCCGATGCTGTATTTAAAGTGGATGACATCAGCAGGCCCTGTAAAGTAGGGCAATAAGGGGGTTAACAGGGTGGAACATGCCTCAAAATGCATTGGCACTGCACACACATAGGCAGGAACACACAAAGCTACAAAGGAATATACTTACATATATACGCACTCAGTTGGTGTTGTTGGAATTGAACTACTACCTATCTACCTGTTGACATTATAGCAGTATACACTTATCACATACGCTACAGGAGTTAGACATGTAGACAGTGTCTGGCAGTGCTGTTGGGGTGGATGACATCAGTAGCTGCTGACAGGGAGACCACTGTTGTGGAGGACAGTAGTCACAGGGCCAAAATATGGGTGGCCATTACACAGACATAGGCCTGTTGGGTATGTGTAGTCTGCTGTACATGTAATACATACAAACACACACACACACATGTGCATGCACACACACACACACACACACACACACACACACACACACACACACACACTGCGACTGATGTGAGAGTACAACCCCTCCCTACCTACTAGTTCACAATGGGCCTCACCATAGTATTTGCACATGCCACTGGTTCAAATTGGTGTGGCTTTTGCAGTACATCAATGTATGCCTTTCAGGGTCTCTCTCTGCCTCTATCTTTCTCTCTCTGTCTGTCTGTTACCCCCCATCTCTGCCTCTCTGTAAATGATATATTTGTACATGCTACCTATATATATGTATGTGTATCACAGTCAACAGATTCAGATGAATCCTATATGTACCACATACGGATAGATGGGGTAAACATGTCTGATGGGGGTGGGAATAGACAGTTACAGTGTACATAGCTGTCTGTATGCAGAAGGGATATATGTACATATTAGTTTTGTGTCAGATGTGTGTTTAGACATGGGCTGACAGAGGCTAGGTATAGGAGCATGCCCAGTATGACCATCAATAGTAAGAGTGGGACTCCAGTCCATACCTATCTATACTCCCATTCAGGATTTTATATGCTACAGCCAATTAGCTGATATGCCCTGGAACAGTCCAGCACCTCACTGACAGACTGCCTGAGGGATCTCCTGGCTGTGTGCTATCTGTATTTACTGAGTCATATCTAGGGTGAGTACAGATTGTATTGGACTGAGCAGAGTTTTGCATAATATGTGAGGTACATTTTGCACAGCACTGTGATGTCCTGGTATGTCAGTGGCAGATCAGTAGAGAGTAAGGTGAGGAACCACTGGCAGACATTTGTCTACTGACTCCATACACTGCAGGGAACCCATGCTACCGCATGATGTATTGTAGTCTGCACATTCTACATGTGTGGCCAGTGGTTCCTCCTTCCCCTTATATGTGCCCCTTTGTCCTGCTCTGCTTCAGCCACAGGCTTTGTCTACAGTTGCTGCTCTTATGTAGTTGTAGTCCTGGTGTGACTGGGGTAGAAGCCATAACATCACACACGGTTATGGACTACACACCTCTGATTGTACCTGCTTAACAGGTTGGTCAGCATTATGCCCCATACATCTGCTCTGGTGCTCAGTTTGTGTTGCACTGTTCTTCTAAGGCTACATGTTGGCCATACCTGTCTAACTGTTACAGGCAGACATCTTGACAGGGCTATATATCACAGTCGAACACAGGCTCAAACATGGGAACAGCAGCTTAATATTGCTCTTCCAAATGTAGACAGTTGGTAGACTGGTTTTGTATTAGCTAGCATTTTCTTATGGGTATGAACTTTGCATCTCAACCATCTGTCATTGATGTTTTCACATCAGCCTGTATTGTTTAGCCAATAGTTTACCAGACAAATGCAATGTCATGACAAACAGAACAGACATATATATATAAAAGAGATGCTTGCACTTATTAAGGCACTTAACTCTCTGAATCATCTTTGGTCCCCAGGACAACTGCAAGTTGTTACAGCAATACCACAGTGATGTGGTACACAAACAAGCAAGGGGTGACCAGATGTTCCCTCTCTAAACTAACCATGCTAGCATGTGATGTAGATTTACAGCACAGCCTCACTCACCAGGCCTTCTACATTCCGTCAGAGCAAAATTGTGTGGCAGACAAAGGCACACCTTTGGGAATGGAAACTAGATCAGGGGGTCTTTCAAAATTTGATCCATCTGTGTGGAGTTCCTCAAACAGACCTTTTTTGCCTCCTCTCTGAACAGTCAGCTGGCAAAATTTTGCTAAAGGAGTCCATGCAAGAAAGCTTAGAAGACAGATGCCTTTTCTTTTCATTGGACAGAAACAATTCTGCTTGCTTTTCAACCCTTCCACTGATATCCAGGGTACTTCTGCAGATTCAGAAGGAATCCCCCAAGATCATTGTGGTGACTTCCTTCTGGCACAGGCAACAGTGGTTCTCTTATCTTTTGGAATTGGCCAGGGGCAATTATCACAAACTTCCTCACAGTCTGGATCTACTCAAACAAGAATGGAGGTGTTTGATACATCCTGACCCCAAACAACTTCAACTGACTACCTAGATGATAGGATAACAACTTCAACTGACTACCTATATGATAGGATCTTTATACCTTTTAGGCACTTGTTTACTGAGGGTGTGGAGCAGGTACCACTGGAGGTAAGAAAGCCTGCTACCAGAAAATCCTATATAAGCAAATGAAACAGGTTTTCTAATTGGTGCCAACAATGTATCCAGCACCCATTCAGGGCTAATGTTTCTTTGGTTTTACAGCATTTGTTTGAGTTACTTTCCTACAGCCTGACTTACTCCTCTGTCAAGGTTCATTTGCAACCTTTTCAGCATATCTGCCATGGATCCCCCTCTTCCAATGCATTCTTATGCCAAAATATTTTGAAAGGGGTATTGCATTAGAGACTACCAAGAAAAATGGTGGCCCCTCCTTGGGATCTTAATTTTGTGGTAGAGAAGCTAATGCTTGTTCCATTTGAACCAGCCCATCTGGCTGTCTTGAGTTCTTAACATGGAAAACAGTTTTACTGGTAGCTCTGACCTCTGCAAGAATATCTAAGTAGAAAGCTTTTATAGTGAGTCAACCTTCTCACAGTCCACAGAGACAGAATTTCCTTAAGAACTAATTATTTTATGCCTAAAGTGGTATTCTAGTGTACTTTAAGTCAAATTGTCCATCTCATATGTTCTTCTTTAAACCAAAAGTGAGATAGAAAGGATATATCTTGGATGTCTACAGACAGCTCACTTACTATCTTGACAGAACAAAATATTTCAGAATTTTCAATCAGTTGCTCACATTTGTTGAGGTAAGAGGGGACAATCTGTGTCAAAGCAGACCATTTCCATATGATTGTCTTGGGCTATTACCTTTAGTAATTCTCACAGCAACAAAGCTACTCCAGGCAGGGTCAAAGCACATTCCACCTGGGCCTTGGCTTCATCTATGGCTTTTTGCAAAGGGTTGGACTCTAAAAGTATTTTAGAAGCAGTAACTTGGTCCTCTGTACATACTTTTTCAAAGCACTACAAGCTAGTTTCCTTCTCCAGGTATATGTCAGACTTTGCTGGGACCATTCCCTGGGAACAACTGGATCCTTCTCCTTCAACCTCCCAGTTGTTTTAAACAATGGTAATCTACCCGTATAGCTTAGGCTACCACAGCAGTGATCAATATGAAGAACTTAGTGCAAGTGTGTAAGTAAACTTGCCAAAAATATAGATGTTTGAATGATCACTGCTGCAGTAGCTGCTCCCTCCTGTCACCCTCCCTTGCTTTTTTATGCCAGGGTGCGTACATTTGATTGTTATTCCTAGCATTGTCTCAAGGCTCAGCCTCCCTCTCTCTATTGTCATGAAAGATCTGAATGCCTTGGTGCCCAATGCTGTCTTTTTAGTCACCTCAGCAAAAACTGACTAATAGTTTGGGCATGTGATAGGTGCCCTGAAGCATTGGAAGCTGGCCGGTTGTTATAGCCTATGAAGGATATAATCCATATAGTGTAGACTATTGCAGCAGTAATTATTCAAACATTTACTTTGAGAGTAAGTTTACTTACACAACTGTACTTTTTACAGTTTAAACAGTATGCCTTCTTGACATGTAAAATGCTGAGCCCCTCTCCTGTGACATCACTGTGGGTATTATATCCATGCAGAAAAAAAAAATAAAGAAAAGAAAACACTTAAATGCTATAGAGTTAATCTATACCTCTTCTCGTTTTCTTCCAAAATACATTTTAATATCAACAAACACAGCACAAGTATTGTAAAAAGACAATGGGCAGGATTCACGAAGGCTTGCACAGAGTCTAAGAGTAGTGTAAGACTCCATGCAGCCCTCGTGATCCAGGAACAGCCAGAAATTCCAGGTAAGCAACCAGCTAAAACGTCTCTTACACGGACTGGGCGTGGATATGCTAATCACCTCACTTGCAGCCGAAAGGCATGCAAATGAGGTAGATTAGCGATCCACGAAGTTCAAACCAGCCCGTGTAAGAGTCGTGTTAGCTGCAGAAATGTATTCAGTTGACAACTGAGTACGTTTCTGCAAATAACACAATGGAGCCATGTCAGCTCCAAATAAAGGGTGCATATGTGTCAGGCAGCATGCCAATGGCCAAATATGTGGCCATTGGCAAGGTACCCCAATGCAAATATGTTTAAATGCAGCGCAGCCCCGCGCAAACGGGCTGCCCTATATAAAACATAAAAATGAAGGTTATAAACCCACAAATGTGGGTTTTATGCAATACATGGATTTACAATTCAGGGACCAGCAGACCAAAAACAACATGGCCACCGTTTAGTGGTTGCTAAGGGGGGAAGCTGAGTCTAAGACATGTAATTAAGCATTAGTAGGCAATCTTATGTAAATGAGTGTTAGGATACTGAATCCCACTGTCACATAGCAAATGAGCACATTCCGAGTAGTGTAAGAGTTACATAAGGGGGAGGAACAGAGTAGGAGATAGGTGACATCACAGGGGGGAATGGCAGAGGGAAATGCAGTTCATTGGAGGACAGTGTTACGTGACAGATGTCAGACATATATCATGGAAAGAGGAGTGCCACAAGATAAGCATGGGAAAGTCAAGAAATGGAAGGTGTACACTGTAGCCAACACCAAAGTTTCTTGCTGGGTGTGCATGCGCACGTGTGCACACCAGGAGGCGTGAGTAGGGCAGTGTGCGCACGTGTAAGGCAGACTTGAGCATGTGGGAGCCTGTTGACAGACTTGTAAGACTGTTTGCGCTGGTGTGCACGTGTTTTAACCTGAATAAGTAGATTCTGAACTGTGTAAGCATGTGTGCATGCATGTAAGCCACTGTGAGCGTGTTTCTGCTGGTATGCACGTTGCTCCCCCCTGAGGAAACAGAAAGGAAAAAGGAAGCAACAGAAATAGTAGGAAACTAGCAGGGAATACTGCTGGAGCTAACAGGTGAAAACAATTAGAAGCAGACAATTACACAGGCAGAATACTAGCCCAGCCCAGCACTTAAAACTCTGCAAACAGCAGTGCAGGATGTTTCTCTCAAGAGACACTGCAAGACAGGAGTAAGCTATTAGAAGTGAAAACTGAAAAAGCTTCGCTCAGAGCAGAAATGCTAGGGGCTGCCATAGCTGTCATAAGGAGACATAGGCGATTTGCTGAGGGTGGTGACAATGCAAATGTTGCCAGACAACCCACAGTGAGGAGACGGAGAAGAGTGTACAGGCCCAGGGTCACCTACCAGCGGTTACATGAGCTGGAGATAGTGGAGCACTATAGAGTGGACAGAGACCTCCTGCAGCAAATTATTGAGCTGTGCAGGCCACGCCTCACACACAGAACCAACAGAGGGGAACCCATCCCAGTGGAAACCAAGGTATGTGTTGGCCTAAGAATACTAGCAACAGGTACCTTCCAGAGACCAACTGGTGATATGATGGGGATATCACAGGCATCAGCCTCCAGGGTACTGCACCAGTTCCTGGATGCCATGTCAGCACATGTCGGTGATCATGTATATTTCCCCAATGCCCGTGAGGTATTGGCCAGCAATATGCGTCTCTTCCAGCAAATAGCGGAATACCCTGAGGTAGTGGGTGCAATAGATTGCATGCACATATGCATCAAAGCACCAGCCGGTGAGCAGGGTAGGGCCTACATTAACCGCAAGGGCTTCCCCTCCATCAACTGCCAGGTCGTGTGTGATGCCCAGGGCATAATAATGAATGTGTGTGCTGGCTGCCCTGGAAGCTACCATGATTCCAATATCTGGCATCTGATGCAGCTGTACCAGACATTTTCCAGTGGGGACATCCCACATGGTCACTTAGTAGGGGATGCTGGATATGCACTGGAGCCGTGGCTGATGACACCCATCAGAAATGCACACACACCTGAACAGGAACGTCATAATGAGGCACACGCACAAACACAAAATGTAATCGAGCGTGTGTTTGGGCTGCTCAAGTCATGGTTCCAGTGCCTGGATACATCTGGTGGAGCCTTGCAGTACTCACCAATTACATGTACCCAAATTGTCATGGTATGTGCTATGCTACATAATATGATTCTGCGAAAACAGCTGCAGCAGAATCACCATAGGGCTGGGCCAAACAGCCCCCCACCATTGCCAAGTCAATCACAGGCAGAGCGTGACTCGGAGGAGGAACAACCTGAGCCTGCCCCAGTAGGCAGAAGGAGGCGTGCCCAGTATGCCTTGGCCTTGGCAAAGCGGCAATGCATAGCACATACACTGGCTCAGTAGGGACCCTGGAAATGATACCTCTGTCTGACTCACACATATAGTAAAAGGGACGCCTAAGTTGACACAACCTGCTTTCAAACATGTACAGGGAGTGTAGTATGTGCATCCAACATAGGCAGCCCTGCAGCACCACCTGAGGCATGCTTGCCATGTGTTAAGCAATGTAACACCATGTAGTATATGCAAACTTGATGACCCTGACTAACATCCTACCCTCACCAAGCATGATGCCACAATATGAAGATGAGATGATCAATTGCAATAATTGGCTAAAGTATTGCTGTTAGTCAAAGGGGATCCAATGTGTGCCAGCCTGGGATGACATGCTGAGCATGACATGATGCTCCACCTGCTAGGGGTGGCATGCACCTATCAGTCCTGGCCTTATGGATACTGGCAAAGGCTGTTGAAACCCGCAGCATGCCTTGAATAGGTAAGGCTCAAAACACAAACCCACCTCCATAGGTATCACAAGGGATAAGAACCTAGATGTAATGCTACCCAATGCCAGAAGTCTAAATAGCAAGATGCATGCAGTCTAAACTCCCCCAGCATGGATAATGTTGATATTTGTTCTGTAACAGAAAACTGGGTCAAGGCTCCCAACAGCACCCTAACACTACCAGGTTACACCTCATACTGTGTTGTACAGCCCCAAAACATGGAACAAGCTACAAAAGGAGGGTGACTAGCAATAACTGTCAAGGATAACCACACCCCCATGTTGGTATCACAACAAGAAGCAGCATGGACTAGCCATGGTCAATTAACAGTGGCTAAAACTGCCTCCCAGTTTATAGCCTGCTACAGACTACCATCCTAACACCAGGAACTGCACTTGGCCTATGTTGGAATACATGAATATATCAAGTTCTCCAAACCACATTATATTGGGTGACTGAAAATACCCAAACATAGACTGGGAGCATTATTCTAGCTCCAACATCCTAGGACAAAGGTTCCTAGAATCCATAAACCAAAATGCTCAGGAACAATGTACCACTCCCACAAGAGGGGTAAGCATACTGGATGTGATAATCAGCAACATGGGTACTGGATGGCAAGATGAGAAGTGTATCCCTCACTGGTAAGATCAGACCATAGAGTAATCACACCAGATATACACATCCTGACCACAGTCCCTGCCAGAAAACCACAGTGAAAAACATGTGTAAAGCAAATGTTGCACTCCTCCAAACTGATGTGGAATCCATTAAAGGCCCTGTGCATGTGCAAAATATGAGACACACCTCAGAACCTGTTATACAGGCATTCCATGAACACTGCCAGGAATGCATGGTTTCTGCAATCCCAAATAAAACCAAGACACAATGCCATACATGCAGGCATCTGGCATGGTGGACCCCAGCCATTACCAAACCATGCAAGAGAATGAGGAAGCTACTACATGATAGAGCAAACCTAAAAAGGGAAGTAATCTCTGATCAGTATTATGGCAATAAAATATGTCCACTCATACACTCCACTAAGGCCAGCTACAACAAGTTGAATCTGTGAATCTTGAGGCAATGTTACACCTGCCCCATGTACACAGACAACCCTCTCCTCCCCCCCCCCAAGAAATACAAATATATGTGAGAGATTCAACCATTTATCCAAACCGGAGGCTGAGCTCTCTCAACTCAGTACTGTCAAAACTAGTCAGGAGGAGAAGGTAACCACACACACCACAAACCCAGTCTCACATAGACCTATCACAACTGCAAACCAAAGACATAAACACAGAAAAACATTCCCGGAGGCTCTAATTACAAACACACCACATCAACAGAGTCCTCCAAAGCAGACACCCAAGCAACCACTACCTCCAAACATAGCACATGCAACACAGAGTACACAAAGCTGGTGTGCCAAACAGTCACAGGCCAGAAGGAGAAACAACATGCCTGATACAGTTGTAATAGGTGAATCCATAGTCAGACACACTGCTGTCCCGCTCACCAGACTGAACAAGGGAAAGGGTACAGTAAGCTGCCTGCAGGCTGCTACAATACGCCACATAACACAAGTACACAGGTCACCCCAAAGCAAGTACAAATATGATTCAGTCATTATCCATGCTGGTGTGAATGACCTGAGACGTACTATCCAGACTATATGAAAAGAGACATAGATGAGCTCTCTGATTATGTAGTCCAGGCCGGTATGACACTGACCTTGTGCAGCATTCTACCCTCACCAAGAATGATGCCACAGTACAAATACTGAATGATCAGCTTTAACAAGTGGCACAATTACTGGTGTCATTCCAAGGGGATCCAATGTCTCTCTGCTTGGGATGTCATGCTTGACAAGCCACGCTGCTTTGCCAGGGATGGCTTGCACCTGTTACCCCTGGGCATCTGGATATTGGCTAAGGCTCTTGCCACCTCCATAGAGCCTTTTGTAGGCAAGGCTGAAAAGACTAAACCACCTCCCTAGAAAACATATGTGGAAAGAAACATAAGGGTAATGCTGCCCAATGCCAGACATCTAAACCTCAACATGCATGCTCCCGAGGCCCTCCCCAGTATGGGGAACATCAATGTCCATGCAGTGACAGAAACCTGCAGCAAGGCTCCTGAGAGCACACCAGCACTACCAGGTTATACCTCATATCATGCGTTATGGCCCCAAAACCTGGACCAAACCATAAAAGGAGGGGGAGTATCCATATTCAGCAGAGATACCCATGCGTCCAGGTAACTGACAATGCACAAAGCATCGGAGACCACCCATGTGCAACTAACCATAGGCAAAACTGCTGTACAGTCTGTAGCATGCTACAGACCATGCTCTCACACACAGGAACCCCACTCAGCCTTCCTGAAGACACTGGACAGTATGAATGTCTCACCAAATACCAAACAAGGTACTCACAAATTACCACATAGGTGGTAATCCATTACGTATGGAAGGAGTAATCAGGGACCTAGGGACACAAGTGGACAGTAACCTGTCATGTGACACTCACATTGCCAACGTGGCTAGGAAGACCTTCTATATTGGCCACCTTATCATGAAAGGATTCACATCAACGTCAACAGAGGTCATTGTGCCCCTATACTGTTCTCTTATCAGGCCCATAATTTAGTACAATGCGTCATTTGGGATGTACCTTACCCGACACCTGCAGCAGTTAGAAAGACCTCAAAGGTACCTCACCAAGAGGATAAAGGGTCTCAAATATATGTCATATGCTGCCTGGCTGTAGACACCCTAGCTGTATGCAGTCACATACTGCCTATGCAGAGGCGTTGTATGCCTTTTGTACAAGGCCATGTCCAACACAGGATTAATGGACATGCTCCACCCCAGAAAACCCAAATCCATCAGAGCTGTGAGAGCGAGAGATGTCAACCTCAACACATAATGAAATAGGATGTGCTGGAGGGACAGATACCTAACCCAGAGGCTCCCTGCACCCTGGAACGGAATCCCACTCCATGTTAGGCAGAGACCCTCACTGGCTCTCTTCAACAGGAATCTTGCCAAGTGGATGGGTGGAGGGACAGATACATAACCCAGAGGCTCCCCACACCCTGGAACAGGATCTCACTCCATGTTAGGCAGAGCCCCTCACTGACTTTCTTCAACAGGAATCTTGCCAAGTGGATGGGTGATCGTAGATGTACACTGGGGGTCTTCACTGTGTCACGTCCAGACAGAGGCACAGTAAAGTAAATCCTAAATGGCCATAATATTCACATAGCAAGGGGTGGCAAAAGCCACACACACTCTGGCTAGGCTTATAAATGCCCTAGGGCAGATAGCCTAGTATGAACCTATGAACCTATAAAGATACAAATTGTACAGGACACTAAGGATAATCACAAGGCTTTCTTAACTGATGGTAGGAACCTTGTTGGGAATTCACAGATATGCTCTGAATCACTCAAATATTACAAACAATATACCAAACACACACACATTGCCAACATCCAACCTGACAAGTGCAGTGCAACCCCCCCACCCCAAAATGCTAAATATCTATCCCAGCAGAGTGCTGGCCCCCTGACATTGCAGATGCTGAGGTAACAGCCAGCATCTACAAAGCAAAACACACAGCATCAATGGTATGAGATGGTGTCCTGGCCTGAGTCCAACATGGACTCCAAGAAGAATGGAACGCCAAATAACACTGCTGCTCAGTGTCAGCCTTACCACAGGATATGTACTCAAAGAGCAGTGTACAACAACAGTGGTCCTTCTCCACAAAGGTGTTGCCTGAATGGATACTGCAAACTACCACCCCAGAATCCTGACAAGCTTGGTCTGCAAAGCTATGGAAAGGATCAGCATGTACCTCAGACATAAAGATATTGGGGACCTACTGACACTGGACCCTACCCAGTGTGGCTTTCTTAAGTGCAGATCCTGCCCCTTAAACATGTCTGACTCATTTGAAACAGTCATTAAGGCCATTGATGAGGGGAATGTAGTCCACACAGCCTAGCTGGACCTTGCAAAAGGCTTCCATACAATACCCCACGTGTTCATTATAGATAGGCTCACCAGCTTAAATATAAACCCCTATGTCAGTAGAGGGGTTGCAAACCAGACCAAGGACAGAACTGACATGGTCAGAAATGCTGCAGCCTTGTCAGACTACAAACCAGATACAACTGGCATCCCACAAGGCTCGGTCCTGGGACCTCCCTTGTTTGGTATATATGTCCCATAGGTACAGGCCAACATGGAAGGACTGTGTCTGAACAAGTTTGCAGAGGACTACAAACTGGCCACCATATCTGACCCTCCAGCTGACACAAGCATCCCACAAAAGGGCCACATAGAAACAGACAACTGGTGCCATAGCCATGTCAGCAAGCTAATTGCAGAAAAGTGTATAGTCAACCCCTGTGGATATACAGTAAGTGCCCACCAGTTACCACATAGGTGTTAACCTATTAAGTACTTAAGATGTAATAAGAGACCTGGGGACACAAGTTGATAGATATCTTGCATTGGACAAGCATGTGGCTGTAGTGGTTACAGAAACATACCATATACCCACCTTATCATGAAGGTAGTCAGATCTAGATCAGAGGAGGTCATTGTGGCTCTGCAGTCATCCTTCATCAGCCTCACAATTGAGTACAATGGCCCCTGTGGGATGTACCTCAGCAGACACCTCCATCAACCGGAAAGACCCCAAAAGTACCTCACCAGGAGTATCAAAGAGTTTGAACAGATGCCATGTGTTGTCTGATTAAACAAACTGCAGCTCCACACAGTGCCATACTGCCCACCCAGAGGCAAGCTGTGCCTGATGTATAAAGCCATGTCCAAGCTGGAATCAATGAACATGCTGCACCTTGTACAATCTGAATGGCTGTGAGCTATACACATGAGAGACCTGAACCCCAGCACTGACATACATAGGACATGCTGTACTGATTGATCCATAACACAGAAGCCACCCCCACTCTTGAGTAAACTCCCAGTACAGGTTAGCCAGAGAGTCACTCATTGACTCTCCTCAAGAGGAATCTTGATGAGTGGATGGGAGATGGTAGGTTTACCCTGGGTATCACTTCTATGTCACGGGTAGACAGAGGCACAGTATACTAACCATGACATATGTCATGGCAAACTCTAGTTACAATGTGTGTTGAAGGACAAACACAATCTCTGACTATACATTTCATTTTTATTCATACACATTCATATCTGGCTCTGTTCAGCTACATCATCCTGCTACATTTGCTTTATATAGCTATATACAACTGTGGATGTTTGGTATTTCAGACAACCATACTATCTGCATATTGCAGACTGAGAGCAACATATCCAGATTTTGGGACACACATTCCAGCTGCAGTACCTTTTTCAACACATGTTACTGTTTGGTTCTGCATGTCACATTCATTTCATTCTGTACTGACTGCAGTATACTTTATTCAGGAATTATTACTACTTTATTGGTGGATTCATACCTCTTTCTCACACTCTCTCACTTGTTTTATTTTTACAATTCAGGATGGTACTTAATTCTAGGCTTTACTGACATGTTTTACCTGTAGTTATAACAATCCTTTCCAATAGTCTCACTTCTGTCATGTTTCTGTATTTCAACAGGGATATATTTCACACATGTGTTTTACTCAGCTTCTGCAGCTGTACTTTTCAGCCTACTGCAGGTTATGTACTATTATATTACAAGTGGGACATCTTTATTTCAGACTTGTTTCATTTTTATGTTTGGATTACAGGCTGCATCACACCTTTGTAATCAAGCAATACTTGCAAACCCTCTTACACTGTTACTTGCACATTTTATTAATTAGTGACTACACTGCACTCTTTTGCTAACTGTCATACTTATATATTTATTTACAGTTACAGGGAGAGAATTACTGACCTGCCTGGTGGCGCAACCACACCAGCCTATCGCCATAGGCTCGATGGTTCGCAGAACGGACACCTGCAGCTGTAATATAAATAAAGTAATATTGGAATACACATCTCCATAATATCAGCTATGTTAATTTCTTACATAAATAATTACATGTAACTTACTCAGTAGTGGGGTGTTGGGCATTTGCCGGGCCTCCTGGATCCAACGGTTCAGTTGGTCCTGCTTCCATATCTTCAGGTCCGCATGGTGGTGACGGACCTGCTCACCAGTCCTTGGTATTCCTGTGGCACTGGTGAGATCATGAGCCAACCGGTCCCATGCCTCAGCCCTATATGCTCCCCACAGGACCTGGCCCTGCATGAGTTGGGCCTCATTATTATGGACGAGGAGCCAAACCATATATTTGGACTCCTCAACGCCCCACCTCTGACCTTGGAAGCAACTACCCTCACCTACACCTGACATCCTGGCTGCAAGTCGGTTCTACAATCGGTCATGCTGTGTATTCCCACCTATGGGGCTTATATATGCCGTTTTTCCCGCACTTATCTGTGATTGGCCATTTTGGAATTGTATCAGCTTCACAAAACCTGCTTTGTCATGCTCCTCTTTCTATTCATTCCTATATATATGCTATTACTGCATTTCTAAGTGCAACTGTCATGGCTTAGTGGTTCAGTACTTTGACTATGGTGCATGGTATCCTGGGTTCGAACCTGGCCATTGCTTTTTATATTTTATGACTGTCTACACAGGCTAGGAGGTGTGTCTGTGTAAAGGCAGTTTTGATACAGCTTGCTCAATGTTGCCCGTCGGTTAGCTTGTTGGCGCTGTGCGCAGCTCCACGCAAATGGGTTACGCCGGTTTACGCGTGGTTTGGCTGTCAGCACGCATATTACACTCAGCTCAGCTATGGGCACACAGTTTCAGAGTGTTAAAATGCTGCTCAACCCCGGGCACTCATTCTACACCCATTAAACCACTGCTCACCTACGGGCACTCATTCTACACCTGTTAAAACACTGCTCACCTACAGGCACTCATTTTACAACTGTTAAACCACTGCTCACCTACAGGCAAATATCCTCAACTTGTTAGACTGTAGCGCAGCTATGGGCACATCTCACATTTTTTTTCAATTTTTTTATCTCACATTTCTTCAAAATACATGGCCCATTTCATTACATTTTACATAAAATATTATTTTATGTATGTACATATATGTCAGGGACTTGTTTTGTGCTTATTTCACTAAAAATAAAAATTGATGTTGTGGGGGCTTGAACCATGACTGCCTCCTTTTCAGCCGACGTCTCTACCGCTACGCTATTGCTTCTTGGCTTACTTTGCATATTTAGTTCTTATATGCTTTTCCACTGACTGCTAACTGTGGCTAAGTGATGGGCACGCCCGTGCAAAAGAGCGCACTCACGTGAAAACATCTTTACAACTTAAAAAGAATATATAAGATGTTCATTTATACATTTTATGTTCATAGTCTGTGGGGGCATGTGTTGTGTTGTGTTTATTCACATTTACACGGACTCTGTCATGGGGGTTTACTTTTGGGACTTTTACTCTTCTGGGGGTGTGTCCGTTTGCAGGGCTCGCCCTACGGACATGCCCCCTACTGTCTTCCACGGACCGTGCTAGCCTTAGGTGTGATTCAGCATGCCCTCATGCATATGCATGACATGCTGACGTCACACCATTTAACTGCAACCTCTGTGTAAGCCTTGGAACTCTTACACGGAGGCTTCGTGAATCCTGCCCATTGTGAAATGTTTGCAAATGTAAAAAAGCATTAGTTTCTAAAACAGTTAATGTAACAGTACGTCACAATAGATGAAAGTTTTATCATGTCATTCAAATGTAGATCACTGCTGACTAAAAAACTACTTAAAATTCCAGTAATTTCAGAGCAATTACTTTGGGTTTATGTATTGGTAGGCTATGTAAAGCAATACAATGCAAGTTGCCATTCTATCTCCCATCTCTAAAATATTAGAAAAATGTATCCACCAGCAGTTAATGAAATACTTTCTACAAAGCAACCTTCTTACACATACCAAGTACAGTTTCTGCCCAGGCCATAGCACTTCCACAGCCCTGTCATCCTTTACTGAATCAGTAAATAGAGTTTACCTGCGTGAGTGAAAACAAGCAGTAAAATGGCTAAATAAAAGCTCTTCCTTTTTACACAACCCTGGTGGAGTTCCACAAGGCTCCATACTTCAGAACCGACAAAGCGTTCAGTCAACATATAACTGCCAAATGCACTGCTACAAGAACGCTGGTCCACAAACTCCTAAAGCGATGAAACCACTCTATGTCAGAACTGCCAAATGAATACTAAAAATTTTCTTAACATGATCAGTGCACCAAAAAATAACAACAATAATAATAATAACAATAACATACAGTATATTTTATTGTTGTTATTTTTTGGTGCACTGATCACTTTAAGAAAACTTTTAGTATTCAGTTGGTGCCAAAATGAAGTATTTAAACTGCAGTAGAGATCTTTTCAGGTGATCTGATGAAGCCCACATTCAGTGGGTGAAAGCGCTTAACTATTTTATCGAAACTGTGGAAGCTGATATTAAAAGGAGATTTTCTATGGTAACTTTTTGTGCCACTTTGATTTTGTTGGCAGTTCTGACATAGAGTGGTTTCATCGCCTTAGGAGTTCAAGGCTCTATACTTGATCATCCCCTGCTCTTCAATATATTCACAAATGACCTACACACTGCCTCATCCATGGTAACACTCATACAGTATGCAGACAACACCACTATTTTCAGCACTTCTCCTACACTACCCCAACTTCTCACAATCACACAACATACTTTTTCTGCATTTGAATCCTGGATCACTGACTATCAACTATTCCTACCCCCCCCCCCAAAAAAAAAAAAAACTAAGCTCCTTCTCTTACTCTCAAACAACCTCTCCACTGACAGAAACCAATTAAAAGTATATGCAGCTGATAGTACCATTCTCAAAATAGCCCACCACACTAAACTGCTAAGTGTAACTATTGATGCTCAGTTAAAATTTGATCTCCACATCCAACAAAATATATAAAAAAAAACACAAAAAAATCTGACATCCTCTACAGAAGCAAACACTCACTGACTGCATCAACCAAGATCACCCTAGCAAAAAACATCCTACTACCATCTCTACTATACGGTGCCTCTATCTTCTCTAACATACAGACTTCCATTAGATCCAAAATGGAACAATGTTACAACAAAGTGGCAAAGTTTGCCTCAAATTCCAAAACCAGTACACATCATTGTACACCACTACAAATTCTAGACAGGCTAGAAGTCCCCAATCACCTCCTCTATATCCAACTCATAACACTACACAACATAATCTATAAGCTCCTAGCCTGCCCTGCTCTGAACAACATCATCAAACCTTATAACCCCAGCAGAACTCTCAGGTCCAAAGATAAGAATCTTCTGTCTCCAAAGCCTCTAAAATACCTGGACAAAGCCTATACTCTCGCGGTGTAACTAAAGCATGGAACTCACTCCCACTATCGACCAGAAGTATTCCTAACCTTGTACCTTTCAAACAATCCCTAAAGCAGCGCCTTAACAATTCCTGGCTGTGGTCATGCGCTACTCCTGGATAATCTCTCATTCACATTCTCCCTCTTCCCTTCTGTATGTCCAACCTTCCAGCATCTCTCTCAGACGCTTCTTTCTACGTAACAAACACTGCAGTATGCTAACAGGCCTCTCACACTCTGTCCTCTAATAATCCACCCTCTATCCTCCTATAATAATGCCTTTGCTGATTTACTATAAAGTGACTAACATAACCACAGCATAAAATAACGTACTGCTACTACAACTACTGACTATCACAGTGACCCTTCAACAGAGTGTACTGACATCCCAAGGACAGATTGTATAATATGTATTATATGTTTGTTTCCTCTGCCATTACTTAAACACCACAGTGTCACTATAAAGTGACTAACATAAATACTGTATGTAATAAGGCACAACATTTATAACTACTGTCTAGATCACAGAGATCCTTCAGCAGATTGTGCTAACATCCCAAGGCCAGGTTCTATAGCATGTACCACATGTATATATGATTGTTTCTACTGACAATATTTAAATGCAACTTTGTGTGTCTTTTCATATGTATCTGTAACAACTTCTTTCTCTATATTGTTGATTTTGTACTGTATCTATGGCAAATTCTTTTTTGTATATTATAAATCTTGTACTATTGGAGCTTTTTTCCCTGGGCTTTCACTGAAAAGGGGCTGTCCTGACCCAGATGGACCATCCTGGAAAACAAATGTCAAATAAATAAATAAATAAATAAATACATAAATAAAATAAATACAAGGAAAATGCACTGCATTGTAACTGTAAATACTCTGTGTGCTTCTGATGCCAGTTTTAAAAGCACATGATCTGCATGTTTAACAATTTCTACACTCCAATATGTCAGTGTCATTAAAGGAATAGTTGGCATAGCTGGTGGCAGATAAAGCATGTATCACACTTGCTAATACCACTGGAGCTATTCTTTCTGTTGATAATCTAAGTTTTGATTGACATAAAATGTGTAGCTTGAAACTGCTGCGCAACAAGTTTACATTACTGTCCATTTTGCAACATTACTTATTAGAAAAATGCTAATTATTAACAAATGCAAATGTGTGTTGTTTGCAAAAAAAGTTTCAGTTTAAGACTCTTGACTATGCAAGTTATCTGACATATGCAGTCTGGCAATACTTCTATCTGTTTATCACAGCTTTAGTCTTTGGCAAATACCCCACTACACACCCATAGCAAAATGCAACAGTAGAAATTAAAGAAAAAACATAAAAAGGAGTATAGTCCAATGCCACGGCAGCTAAAATTATCTGACATGGTAACGTACTGCTAAAAAATTGTAAGATTATCTTGCTAAGATAGTTTGTTAGCTGGTCCAACAAATGTCTATCAAAATGGTTCTTTATGGTACAGAAATGGTATAAAATTATTAAAGGTGATTCCGCCACAGTTCTTTGATCTGCTTCAGACTGACAAAAATATTTTTTATAGATCTATATGTGTATGCACTTATTTTATTTTATTTCAACAGAGGTAGGTAGCCTGGACCATAGGTTTCATTTTCAGTCATGAAAGTGCTACAACATGAATCAATAATTTGTTACATAACTGAGAAAATAGTTTTAGTGACACTATTTGCATAAACATAATTGATATGTACAGTAGGCTGCATAATTATATATTCAGAGATGCAGGTGAAGAATGAGTAAGGCATAACCTTAGGCACTGCATATATAAACACTGCAGTTAAGTAAATGTGACATATTTAGATACTCAATTTCTCAAACGTAGAATAAACAAAACACAGAGAGCAGAGCATTTCGTAAGATAAGGTTGCAGCAAACACTGTCTTGAGTCATTCTCATGGAGTCATTAGTCTTGTGGGAGTACACAAGCAGTGCAAGGCTATAATGCCTTCCACGTATTTAGACCAGCTACTACACGGACAGGGACTAAAGGTGGAGATGCCTCGATTTGCATCAAAAATAAATATACCTCAGGGTTAGTCAAATAGGACAATACATGAGCTTCTCCTTGTTCAGTCACCATAGGCACAATCCCACACCATATAGGTCCCCCTCTATGACCCAGGAAACCCATAGGATGTACTTAAATTATTGGAAACGTTCACCATCCAACTCAATATCATATTCATGGGTGACTTTAATTACCCCACTATTAAATGGGAATCATATACAACACAAAATGTACAGACACAGAGATTCCTGGATTTTGTAAACACAGATTCTCAGGATCAGGCTGTCAGTACACTGACGAGGGGTGCAAATATACTGGATCTGGTCCGCACTAATATGGGAGAGCACTGCATATCCCCAAGTATAATGTCTTCCCTGGTAAAGTCAAACCACAAAATGGTCTCCTTTGAAGTAAAAATCAAACCTGGAACCCCAGTTAACCCTGGAATATTCGGGAACTACTCTAAGGCTGATGTCCTACAATTAAGTGATAACCTGGCAAAATTTCAAGCCCCCATAAACCCTGAGAACACTGTTGGTTACAAGGAACTGTTCACAGAAAACTCAAAAAACAACAAAAGACCACCAAGATAAAGGAACGGCACTCAAATAAAAAACAGTATTCAAATAAATAAAGTGCCAGGCCACCAAGTCTGTTTGTTATTAGATTTATTCAACTTAAAAGTAAAAATAAAAATGGGTAAGTGCTTTCATGATACAATAGATTGCTTCATCAGACACATTAAAAAGAAGATCCATCTATATAGCAATAGCACTGTGACATCTTTGCCTCTGTCTTGTTCTTAAGATCCCCGCCCGTAATATCAGGTCCAACTACCTCCAGTGCCAGAAACTTAAACTTATGGGAGCTCCCTTTAGCCTCCCATTCCTAATGTCTCTCAAGTGTTCCAAAATCCATTCCTTAAAGGAACGATTGGTTTTCCCCATGTAAAAAGTAGAACAGGGGGTGCAGAATGCCAAATAAACTAAATTCTTTGTAGAAAAATCTACATAAAACATACACTCAACAGAAAAACCTAAGTAGAGATGTTTAAAAACAAGTTTGGCAAGAAAGGAAAGGCAAGAGGCGATCTTATTATGCCCAACAGCTATCTGAGGGACAGGCATCCCTTATTTTTGCACCACAACATACAGTGAGGGTTCTGCACACATTTTTGAGCGATGTAAATACTTTCTGTGATATAGTGAAGAAACACTGGGTATTCTAATGTTCCTTGGTTTCAAATGTATTTGAAAAATAAAAAAAAAAAATTGAGAAAAAAAAAAAAGTTCCATGGTTTTCTTTCAGAAACAACCTCAATCTGAAATGACAATTATGCTATAGAAAGGGAGCATTAGGAGGGTTTCTGCAGTCCCAGCAGCAAGGCACTTATCCCTGTCGAAGGTGTAGTGCATGTAGTTTTACACTACCTGGCATGGTTTTTAAACATCCCCATTTAGGTTTTCTTGTTGAGTGTATTTTTTATATAGATTGTTCTACAAAGAACTTAGTTTACTTGTCATTCTGCACCCTCTGTTATGTTTTTTACATAGGGAAAGCCAATCGCTCCTTTAAGGAAAGGAGTTTGGAACACTTGAGAGACATTAGGAATGGGAGGCAGGAAAATGCATTAGCACACCATGTGGTGGCTGAAGGGAACCCCCATAAGTTTAAGTTTCTGGCACTGGAGGTAGTTGGAACTGATATTAGGGATGGGGATCTTAAGAATAAGACAAAGACAAGGGAATAAGCTTTGATTTTATCACTCCAAGCAGATAGGTTTCCAGGACTAAATGAGGTTGTTTCTCTGAAGCCTATCTTAAAGGCACGCCTACTCTCACATTAAAATATGTGTGTGTGTGTGTGTGTGTGTGTGTGTGTGTGTGTGTGTGTGTGTGTGTGTGTGTGTGTGTGTGTGTGTGTGTGTGTCATTTGTTTTGTCGACAGTACGGTTCATCGAACCATACTTTGTTGAAAATGCACTTTCGCTAAAGAAAACAAAAAAGAAAAAACATGCTGTTTGCATGTAGCATTAGTTGTACATCAATGTATACTATTGATGTACAACTAAGGAAACTCTTGCTGAGATTGTAGTACAGTGGGGTAAGGGAACATTCCCTTTTACCCACTATAGTGCAATCTCGGAGTGAGAATATTAAAGTAGGGGGTTGGGGGGCACAGCTCAGTACATAGGGGGTGCAGGGTGGCTTGCCCCCCCTGCATAATACTGTGTAGTGCGTTATTTTTTTTTATTTAGTTTTTTTTTTATTCCACGAAAGTGCATTTTCGATGGAATGCACTTTCGCAGAAGTAAGTTCGACAAATTATATATATATATATATATATATATATATATATATATATATATTTTTTTTTTTTTTTTTTCCAATGTTTTAAAGTTTTGTACTTTGGGGTGTTTTGTAAGTATATTGCTGTTATGTGATGTAATTTTTTACTGTTGTTAATTTTTTTTTTTACATACTTCTTGCAACAGAAAATGATGTTACAGTGCTATTGCTATATAGATGGCTCTTCTTTTTAATGTGACTGTCTGATGAAGTGATCTTTTGCATTGTGAAAGTGCTTACCCACTTTTATTCTTACTTTTAAGTCGAATAAATCTAATAACCTACAGCCTTGGTGGCCTGGCACTTTAATCAAAAACTGTTCACAGAAACCCTGTACAAGCTTGTTAATAGTTGCATTTAGGCAGCCATACCCATCAGGAAAAGTACAGAACTAACTCTAGACACAAGCCACCCTGATGGAATCATGACATCAATAGGCTGTATAACAGAAGGAAGAAATTCATGGCACAAATTAGGAGATGTATGTCTGAAGCATGAAGAATGTACTGTGCTCATTTTCAACTCCTCACCCTGACCCTTAAGTTAAAAATAGTGACATCCCCTTTTGGATATTTATAAAATAAGTGATATTCTGAACAATCTTGATGTTATTCACAATAAGAAAGTCTATTTAGAATTTAATATTTCAGTTTTTTACATTCAGAATTATTACAACTTAGCTCGAGTGCTAAGAAAGGTGAAATGGCTGCCAAAATTATGCAGACTTTGATATGCAAACATTAATTAATCAGCATTATGCAATAGTACCTCATTAATATTCAACAAAGTCCACACTTATTGTCAACAGCAATTAGTTTTCCCATTGTAAATTCCGCACTGGTCATAAGGAAAAAGTCCTGTAGCTATAGCTATTGATAGCAAAAGCAGCAATGTTTTACCATACCTAGCTCGCAAACCCAGAGTTAACTTGCAAATTCCAACTTGTATAAAACTGCTCTTTGCAACTTTTAAAATGCCTAGTTATCTGGGGGAAAAACAATTTTGTCCAGTCCTAAGTACGTTGGGTGGGGCTTGCATCTCCTTAACTCTCACTCCTGTTCGATTTTTGAAAGGGTAGCAAAGTGATTAAGGGGTCCTCCAACACCCATTACTAAACGAATGGTAGGAGGAGAGAGGTACAGTCAAACATTTTTTTACATGAATTTTCTTTTTTTTTTTCGGCAAAGAAGGACGACACTTGCCAATATGACATGACTGGTCATGTCTTCCAGGAAATTCTTTAAGGTACAGTATGCAAGGTAGGGAATGTAGGTACCGAAATGCTTTACAGCAAATCTTACACTGCTAATTTCTGTCCTCTACAAGGCATGGAAAAGAACAATTAGTACCACTGGGTTGGCTTACACACCATCCCCTGGTACATTAAAACAAAAAAGTGATAAGCAACTGACTGCTGTTCAGCATGAGAAGCTACTGTTGAAATGTTATGGTTTATGTAGCATGCCTTGCTAACGTATGTGGTATGATGGCCCCTCTCTAATGACATCACTGTGGATAACATTGCCATGCAGAAAAACTAAATATGTATAAAAAAACAAAACCTGGAAAAACATTTTTTCCCTTTCTAAATGCAGTTTAAAACATCTCCAACGTCACTGCCAGTACATCAGAAGGCTGCAGGCATACTCACGTCAGCAGTAGGATGTGCATGCATGCACTCCTGCAGTAGGATGTGCATGCATGCACTCCTGACTCCTTACAAAGGACACAAAACTGCATTTACCATAATACACTTCAAGCATTAGCACATGCATACCCCACATATGTGCCTTGTAGTAGGAAGCTGGACCTCACCTTCAAAGGATTGCAGCTAAACACTACAGGAGCAAGAAGTTCCAAGATGTACATTTACATTTTTTTTTTTTATATACTGGCACTGTATGATAGCAGTAATCAACTGCTGTGTGTGTGTGGGGTAATTCTGATTTACCCATGGCTGGCTTGATTTGATCAATTGAGATTTGCCTTTGTGATCAAATCATGCCAGCCATGGGTAAACCCAGCATTATCCACACCCCCATCATTGAATATCTAAAATATAGTCTTACCAAAGCAAGCAAAGAGCTCATATATGTCTTTCCAGAACATTCTGTGCACAATAACCTTATTCTTAACATCTATGAAATTTAACTGATGGAGTGATAATGGTGTGAAGAGACTGCAAGGCTGTTTAAATTTCAGTGAAGCTGATTATAGCATTAAAAAGCTGGAGAGAAAATATTTAAATTATCACAGTTACAAGTATGTATTACAATGTACAGTGCAGACTCTTGACTTTGTTTTATTTCATTTTTTTATCTCCATGCTTTTAACAGGACCATCAGATGACCAGCATAAAACATTCAGATAAAATGTAATTAAAATATTCAAAATGTTCTCATAAACAAATCAACCCCTTTCCAAATGAAAGACACTGACAGCAAGTATCTAATTCAAGAAATCACTATCCTCCTCACAATACTGGTCTATTTCACTATTCCTTGAGAAAAGTAACAGAGGTAAAATGTTACTGGAAAACTCCCTGAATCTGTCTGTTTTGGTCCATTTGCTCCACACATGTATGCTCTAAAACTTTCTATCAGAACCATAAAAAAGTTCCTTTGACATTACATGACTCTTTCACTTTAAAAGCATTGAAGACATATGGAGAGAATTAGACATGGTTTCCTGAAGAGAAATTGTACTAAATCTCAAAATTGAAAACCATCATACTTCTACATTTGCTACCCATAACCAAGAGTCTACAATAATCCCTTCTCCTGTATATATACATACATACATGCAAGTACTTTAGATGTGGGCAATAATGCCCTTCAAGCCTCCCAATATGCCAAAAGTGTCATTCCCATAAGTATCTATGCTGTTCTTAAAATATCTAAACTAGTGTTTGGTTCAGTATAATTTGGTAGTCTATCCCATGCCTTGGCAACTCTCAGAAAACCAATTAATACACCTCATATTCCTATATAATTTTCTACATAGCTTGTCTGATGATTTTCTACCACTGTTTGATAACCTTAAACATTCCCAGAGGTGGTTGTCTCTAAATGCCCTATATACCTGAATAAGGTCTTCCCTTAAATATCTATATTAGACACTGTACAAGTAGCAATGTTTTAGTCTTTCATAATAACTTAAATTTCCACATCTATGGATGCCCTTGGTATAGTTCTACTGTGTTCTTTCCAATTTACTCATGTTTATTTTCTTATAAGGTTTCCATATTGTTATTTCATACTCTAGCTTTAGTCTAATGCAACTTAGAAACCATGGTTTCATAATTTCTAATTTCTTAGACTTTATGAATCTTTTTATACAACCTATAGCTATCATTAATCAATTGGCTGATATGATTAGAAAAGCACAAAGCTGAATTTATCCATATAAGCAGGTCCTTAATTGAATCTACAGTTTCAATTACTCTGTGCTGTTTTAAATATACATACTTCACTCTATGTCTTCCAAATCCTATATGCTTAATTTTTGATGTATTTATCAGCATATTATTCTCCTGTCCCCAACTGGTCAATTTAGTCAAGTTCTTTTGCAGACATGCTCTATCCATAAAGCATGTAATTAGTTTATCCATTTTGAAGTCATCTACATATAGACTGTAGAACACCTCAGGTTGAAAAAGATGAATCTAAAAGATACAACCCAAATAAGTGTGGGCCTAGGATAGAGCCCTGTAGGACACATGGACTGTAACCTAGAATTCCACCTGTCCAGTTGCTGTATGATACTTGGCATGTTCTATTTCCAAGCCAAGCAGCTATCCATCTTATCAAGATTACATCAATGAAAACCTGACCAGAGGAAAAGCCTGCTCTAAAGAATGAAACATAATCTTGATTTTTGCTTTAAGAATAAATTACAGTAAACCTTCAGTTAACCAGCACCCATGTGGATTGGTAGATGCTGGTTAACTGTAGTTTCTGGTTGCCTGAAGTTACTATTAAAAACAGGCCTGACTAATACTGTACCTTATACTATTTGTTTGGTTTGACTTGTTCTCAGGCTGGGGAGAGAGGGAATTTATTCATATCTTCCTTTTTAAAACTCTAAAACTCTAAAAATGTAAGGTATGTTTCTGTGGGGGGGGGGGGGCAGAAAGTGTAACACATGAAAATTGCACTGCATTTCTTTGATTTTTTTTTCTGGTTGCTTGAGTTCTGGATAACTGAGAGTTTACTGTGGCTACACAAGGCTTGATGTTTAAAGTGGGCAGAGTAAAGTCAGCTAGAGAAAGTAAAACTTGGGTATTATGAAGTACAAAGGAAGAAGAGTACACAATTTGCTGCATTGGTCAGGGAGATCTGAATGAGACGTTGGAAATGTTCTGTGTACAGTGTATAGTATCCCAATAACTAAAGAGAAGCAACATGAACTATGTGACACAATGGTCTAAGAAAATAGTCTAAGAAACGAAAGAATGGATTTCTAGATATTTTCAGAGTAATGTATGATCCAGCATGCAACCTCTAGTCTGACCTATCTACAATCCATCATTATCAGCTATGGTGGACAGTTAAAATTTAAGAAAAATCACAAAAAGAAAATTAGACCATTAACAGTTGCAATTATATAGATGTTTATCTCGCTCTGCTGGAGTATCAAAAGAGATCCTTTTCAGTGCATCTGTAAATGGTTTGTATTATGAAAAGCAGACTAGCTACATCAACTTTCTAACTTCATTCTGAAGATGTGACATCAGTGGAAGAGGGAATGAAAGCAAACCTGTCCTAAAAAAGGAAAAAAGAAATCCCCTTCTTTTAAAGAAGAAAAGGGACAGAGCAAGAGTCAGCTAAGTTCAAAAGAAAAGCAGCCAAGAATAAATTGGAAAAGTATGAGCAGTGGAGATCTTTCATTGTTTGTACTAAAGATAGAAAGTTGCTAAGAAGAAATCAAGCCCAGCTATTCACAGACATGTTGGCAGATGTTTGCATACATCTTATACAGTATGTCTTGTATTCAGCCACTGACGACCCCCTTCATGAACATGAATCAGAGTAGTCTGAGGCAGCATATGATAGCCATCCCATTTTCTTTAATGTTACACACTAGTGCTACTACACTAATATGTACTAGGTGTTCCTGTACTGGGGATGTGAAGAAGCCCTGCACAGCGCAACATCACTACCCAGTGCATCAGTGACAGGCAGCACAATAAGGTATACTACACCTTATCTACTCATTGCTAGTTAGTAAAGTATAGAATGCCTTCCTTAGCTGCCTGTCACTGCTGCACAGTGATATCTCATCAAAAGTCTATAAAACACTAAGCAAAGGGACAGAGCTTCCAGCCTGTCTTGACAGCTCAGGAAATTTAGGTCTGTGATCTTTGTAGTTAGGAGCCTTTGGGGTCTTTCTAATTGCTTGATATGTTTACTGGGATACATCCCAGAGAAGGCATCGTACTAACTGGTCTGATCAATGATGAGTATAAAGAATTGATTATGGCTTTAGACCTTGAATATATTCCTTTGCAACCAACTGTGTTAAATAAAAGAATTTCCTGACAACACTGTCATATGACAGTGAAAACAGAGAGAGAGAGAATTATCAACCCAAGTTCTTAAGTTCCTGACTACATTTTCATTTTGCAGTGGTGTGTTGTCTATATAGCATGATAAGGTGAGAGAAGGGGTTCTCTGCCAAAAGTGACAATACTATACTTCTTAGCATTTAGTTTGAGCCCATTTTTAGTACACCATGAGTTTACCAGAAAAAAATTATCTTTGAGGGTTTGGATGTCAGAAGGTAACTTAACCCCCAGTTTTCAAATTTTGTTAGCCAGGGGTATTAAATCTGTTTGCAAGTCTGAGAAGTAAAGGACAAAAAGGAGAGGTTCTAATAGTGAATCCTGAGGGACATCTCTGGTCACTTTCATACATTCTGATGAGACTCCTGCAACTCATACTTTCTGGGTTTAGTCTTTCAGCCATTTTGTTATCCATCTTACCACATATGGGTGTAATTTATAAAGCATTTAGAGTTTGCATGATACCAGAATGGGAAATGGTGCGTGAAGGCACTGATGCTTTAATGAATAGCATGCATTTAGAGAGGGAAATAAGTTGCATATGCTATCCTTGTGTGGAGTACAATGCCTACACATAGGGCCAGCCTAAGCCTGACTGACCCTATTTGGCCTAAAAGGACCTCTCTTCCACAAGAGCCGTGCACTAGGCTATGACAAGGTCATTAAGCCTTAGAGTTCACATCACCTACCTGAGAAACACTACAACAAAGTGCAATATGTTTTCCTGATTGTAGTCTTATTTCTGCAGTGACTATGAATCTCATTAGTGTAGCAGACAGCATCTTCTGTCATGCATTACACTGGTGATTAGTCTAGTATTAATAACGCAGTTTTATGCAGAAGCAGGGCTGGATCAACCAGCAACCTGTGCCGGTATAATGAACCAGCACCCTACCCCCTCATCTCTTCAAGTGGAGCAAAAAATAAAAAAGCACTTTACTGTAATTAGCCAATCACTACATTGTAGCAATCATCTTATTACAGTAAGATCCATACCTCACCCCCGAGCTCTTCCATTGAAGGGTAAAAAAAAAAAAAAAATGACAGTAATAAGCCGATGGTTATATTGCAGCCATTGGGTTATTACAGTTAGATCCATTACTCCCAAAGCACCTCTCAAGTGTACCTCATTATGAGGAATGTACCTCATTTGGGATCTTAAAAAGTTCATGTTCCTCGAAGTTCCATATTGAAAGGGTCTGTCACACATTCAGTATTAGGAATTTTTCTAACTGATATCCATAGTAAATAGAAATGAATCATACTAATTCATTAAAAGATCTTTTTTAGAAGTAACACCAGCATATTTTAACCATCGTATGGCCTTCCTAATTGAAGTTGTTAGTAAGCTATTAGTATGTGTTCCACATTTTGCTCTTTGTTCCACATTGTGAGGGCTAGTGTTCCTCATTTTGGAGGGAGATGGAAGGTTGAGAGCTATGACAAGCACTTTCACTGAAGAGCAAAAAAAAAAACAAACAAAAAAAAAACACTTTACTATAATAAGACAATGGCTGCAGTTAGATCATCTTGCCCCTCCCTTGCACTCTTCCATTGAAAGCCAAAAAAAACACTTTACTGTAATAAGCCACTATCTACATTATAATCATTGTCTTATTATAGTTATAGCCACACCCCCATACAAGCTCTTCAACTAAAGAGAAAAAAAAAAGATAGTTCATTGGCTGTTCCTTTTACTGGCACATCTCTCTTCTGTCCCTGCTGCCAATCCTCCTTCCACATTTTTTTAATTAAAAAAATAATTATTTTTTTTTTAGACTGTAGCAAACCATTGCTACAGTTTATACCCTGTTTGCATGGAGCAATATAGGGGTCAAGTTTTAGTTAAAAAAATAAAATTAATTATTTTAAACTGTAGCAAAATTATACAAATGTACTAAACATTTACTGCAGTTTATACCCTACTTGGCACAGACTGCTACAATACTCAGGTCTTAGTTTAAAAAAAAAAAAAAAAAAGAGATTTTTTTGCTTTATTTTTTAAATAATAGCAAGCAGTTGCTATAGTTTAGACTGCACATGGAGTGCTATAGCCCTCAAGTTGACAGCAAATACAATACTGGCTTTTAAAAGCTGGTGTTGCATTAAAAAGAGATCCAGATAAGCAGATCATACTCCCAACACTTTGCTACAAGAGAAGTTATCCCTCTCGCCCACCCTACTTACCCAACTGGTTTCATGCCACTTGCATGACTCAAAGTGTTGGCTGCTCATGTTCCCACAGTAATCAAGTAGTCATTTTCTGTTCCTGAGTGCTCACCAATGTTTTGAGCCCAACTGTTTGTTATGACGAGCTGGTTATTTGTGGCTTTCCTGTTACTATCACAGAAATGAACATGACTGGGTTTAATTTGAACACTGACAGTGGTACTGTGTTTTTTCTTTTTACTTCTCTTGTTGACATGGGATGAGTGATGTGTTGCAAATGAATATAATTATGAAAGATAATTGTGAAATAGTCATCCTCAACCAGTATGAAAATCAAGATTAGTAAGCCTCCCATAAAAAATACAAAAAACAAAAAAAAAACAGATATTGTGATGTGAGGTAACTGCTGATCCCCTAGGCTTTGATAGAATGTTACCAGTTCAATAATATGGCAGAGAAAACACTTGGTATAGATAGGAGCAAAATAATCTTAGAGAAGAAGTAAAACAGGAGTGTGTGTGTGTGTGTGTGTGTGTGTGTGTGTGTGTGTGTGTGTGTGTGTGTGTGTGTGTATGTGGGTGGGCATCTGCATGTCTGTGTGTGTTGAGTAGAATGAGAGAGAGAGGTGGATACAGAAATTATTCCAACTGGCTAAAATGGGAAAAACAGTATGACTAATAAATGCACTGCAGGGATACATAAATTCAGAGTCATATAAAATATGCTGGGGGATGGAGTACAAGAAACATAAAGGTAGAAAATGGTTGGACTGGGGAGGAGTTCTGTAGGGAAGAGTATTATAGAAAACTGAATAATTTCTGTGGGGTCTGCATGTTCTCACTACATCCAGATGAGTTTCCTTAAGGTATTCTGATTCACTCTCATGTGCTAGAACATGCTGCTTTGTGGCTACTCTGAATTATCCATGCATGTAATCTTTACTATTGCCCTTGTGGTCTAGGCTAAGGCTGGAAAAGATATGCAAGCAATAGTTCATTTACTTAGTTTAGCAAACAATTAAATAAATACAATACACTCAGTTATAAGTGAAATGGTGTGTGAATAATGCTGTTTCTAAGAAGAGGCCTGAGATTATTATTACTATTCTTGCTAAACATTCTGAGAAAGTTCAACAGTTTTATCTGGTTTCATGGAAACAAACAAATTATAACAAGCTCTGAGAATTAATTATGCAAGAGACTCAGATAATTCAGAGCAGGTGCAGGAGGTAACTGGAATCCTGTGAAGAAAGAAGGGGGGGGGGGTAATATGAAATGAAAATGTATAATGAAATTTAGAAACTTATGTTCTTTTTGGTTTTCCCAGTCTCTGGGATACTGACTTATCTATCCCGCTTTAACAGGCATCCGAGGACATCGGGCATGGAAAGTGAGAGCTAGGGAGGACACAGAGCATGGGATGTGAGTGATGAGAAGGACATTGGGCATGGGACATAAGAGTTGGGGACTGTGATGAGTCACAAGATTTTTACCAAGTTTCAGATTTCAAATGCGTTTTCTTCAGAGTAGCATGGTCTGCTTGGTTTTGTCTGCTGCATTTCCCAAAGATTGTGATGTTAGTTCTGGCTTAGCATTTTTTGATGAAAAATAAGTTCTTAAATATTTTGTTTTATTTTTAATATACAGCATTAGCATTTGTTCCTGATATCTATTCTAAACTAAAATAATCTTAAGCCTGCAAGACCAGCAGACAGGAGGTTGACATGGGATAGGGTGCTAGATGAGGGAGTGATCATTTAGGAATCCATCAAAATGGTCCAAATTTAGCCCCACAATTGTTAAAGCTGGCCCTTCCTACACAACTGGACTATCAAGCATGCTCCATGACACATAATGTTCATGGATTGTGCACAGGGACATTTGCTCAAAATAAATATGTCCCAAAGAGACTGTGACCCAAACAAGAGCTACATCTGAAAAAAATAGATCAGTGCATGGTCTTGCAACAGTTCCATGTACTTCACTGCCTGACTGCTTCAGATTCTGAAACAGGATCACACACTTCATCACCTCTCGTGCACTCTGAGACTAAACCTATTCCCTCCTGTGTGCTATCAGAATCAGCTATTGGAAATGCTGCTCCCCGCATCACTAGAGCACATTCTAGGGGCAAGCTAACCAGCAGAACATCCACAGTTACTTGGCAAACCTAACAGTTTTGTGGTATTCACAGGCTACTTGCCTATGTCCTATGGTGCACATGCATTATTCCTGCAATGTGTTTGCCTATCCTCCTTGCAGTTTTACTCATTCTTCTTACTTATGGCTATGGTGGATATATATATATATATATATATATATATATATATATATATATATATATATATATATATATATATATATATATATATATATATATATGGGGAACTGAATATGGATGAATCTCCCTTTGGTCGACATCTGTTTATTTGGCAAATTTAGTCTACTACATAGATATACGACAGGTGTGCAAGATCACACGGCTCTTGGGGTTGGGAAATATACCCATTCTCTGACATTGTGTGAATTCAGAGTTAGTAAATATAACTAGCAGGGGGTATTGGGGTGCAGGGGGTAAAAAACAATGGTGCAGATTCAATAAAGTGTACAAGGCTCGCTAAAACTATGTGCACATCTTGGTGCGGTAGTGTGCAGATTTGTATTCAGTATGCAGCTCTACACAAACATGGTACACATTGTGGCATGCTAATTACAGCATAAGCAGCTGAACTGTATGATAATCAACCAATCCAAGATAAAGGAGCTATTCAACAAGCTATAAGCAATCTTGTACACTCAGTGCAGGTTTTGGCTTTGACTTCCAAAATGTTTTGGAATACAGCCATGGAAACTACACAAAGAATGTTATGGTATGCTGTTCTTTTGAATGTGTATGTGCAAAAGGCCCAAGTCTATGCTGCTGCTGGTGCTAATATACCTCAGCCAAGACAGAGAAGGGTGTTTAGACCTCGTTTAACTTTTCATGGTCTGCATGAGGTGGAAACTGTAGAGTGGTACAGGATAGATAGAGACACACTACAGGAACTCTGCAACCTCTGCCATCCTCAACTGAGACTAAGGGGAAACCAAGGGGAGCCAATACTTGTGGAAACTAAGGTATGTGTAACACTTAAAATATTAGCTACTGGAACCTTCCAGAGAACAACAGGGTATTTGCTGGGGAGTGTCACAGACATCAGCATCCAGGACCCTTCATCAATTCCTGAATACTATGCTACAACATGCCAGTGACTCCATAAAATTTCCCTGCACACCTAAGGACAGAACTACAACTATGCAGAATTTCTATCCTGTAGAACACTTCCCTGAAGTCCTGGGTGGCATAGACTGCATGCACATTGAAATCAAACCACCACCCAGGAAATAAGGAAGTGTGTACATAAACAGACAGGACTTCTACTCTATTAACTGCCAGGTCGTATGTAACGCTAAGGGAATCATCCTGAATGTGTGTGCTGGAAACCCTGGCAGTTACCATGACTCCTATATCTGGCACAACTTTCAAGTCTATCAGAGTACTCTATCAGAGGTTTTCTAGTGGGATATCCCAAAAGGTAATTTATGGGTGATGCAGGGTATGCACTCAAACTGTGGCTGATGGCCCACCAGAAATGCACACCCACCCAGCAAAGAATGCTATAATGAGGCACATGCTCAAGTAAGAAATATCATAGAGCATGTGTTTGGGCTGTGGAAGTCAAAGTTCTGGTGCATGGATACATCAGGGGGAGCCACTGCAGTACAATCCCCGTACTTGTGCTGAAATTTTCACTGTCTGTGCTATCCTTCACAATATTATTCCGAGAAAAGAGATTCAACAGGAACATCAAGGGGAAGGGGCACACATCTCACCTCCACTGGCAAGGTCACCACAGTCACACACAGGTGAGAAGTCAGAGAGGGAACCATCAGCCGCTGTTGGTGTAAGTAGACATAGGAGTGCACAATATGCCCTCGCTTTGCCCAAAAGGCAACGGATAGCACACATGCTCATCACCTAAGCGGGTACAACTATCATCCTATTCACATAAATGCAGTAAAACTGATGCCAGGTAATGCTCACAAAGTTTGCTTACCCATGTAATGACTGTGTACTGCTAGTATCACACATAGTCAGCCCAGAAATAAAACTCTTGCAACTGCTAGACAATCAAGGTAAGTTTTGAACCTGGAATAACAAAATAAATGGCAAAGAACACAAATGAATGAATGACAGATCCCTGCATACTGTTACTTGCTAATGCACCTAAGTAGAAGGTGGGTGAGTTTTACAGCAATGATATCTGATGGGACAGCAATGACTTTTGTCAATAAATGTGTTTTTTATCAACTAACAGGCCTCATGTATCAAAGATGCACACAATAAAAAAACCTGAATGGAAGCAGTACAATTTTCAAAAGCACATTATATATATGTATATACTAAGCACTTAGTCAGCTATGCAACCTGTGATAAAAGACATATGCGTCCCTGAATCCAAAAGACAGAAACAAGGAGCTGGCACAGTTATTTGCACAGGGTGTCATGGGGGGGCAGGTGTCTAAGGCTGACACAAACAGTAGTGAGTATGTGTGACAAAGACAGGCAGGCAGACATTTAGATAAATTATCAAATGAGCTGTAAGCCTCTTGAATGACCCATGTACCTTGTGTGTGTGTGTGTGTGTGTGTGTGTGTGTGTGTGTGTGTGTGTGTGTGTGTGTGTGTGTGTGTGTGTGTGTGTGTGCGTGTGTCTGTCTAAGTCTCTGGGCACTCAAGGTGAAATGTGTGTGTGTGTGTGTGTGTGTGTGTGTGTGTGTGTGTGTGTGTGTGTGTGTGTGTGTGTGTGTGTGTGTGTGTATTTGCAAGAACCCAGCCAGGTTCTGTGCTAGCTCTATGTCCTGGCATGTCAGTCAGGTGTGAGCTGTGCATGGTAGAGGTAATAGTTCATTGTTGTTGCCCCCAACCGTGAGAACACAGGAATTGCACTGGCATGTCCATGCCCATGATCAGATGTGCTTCTGCTACCTGACTGTGAGTGATGTATGCTGGATGAGCTCTCCTCATGAGTACACCCAGGATCACAACCCCATGGTGTACTATGTCTGGGTGTGGACACCTTAATCACTGATGGCACAGTGGAAGTAGTGTCAGTATGGGACTGTGATTGGGCACGGTCACATTGGCTAACATCAGATGCTGCTGCTGACCCACATCTACATGGATGCTGTCCCCCTCCCAGCAGACATTCCATCACAGAACTGCACGTTCCATCGTATCATTCACCCGATTCATTTAATCAGCCACATGGCTGAGACAGTCAGGCATGTCAGCCTGTATCACATCTACAACCTTAAGCATGTCCTCAGAGGCCCTAGTGGAATGTGCCTGCATCTCTATGATGGCCCTAAACATACTTCGAGTGGCACATAATGACACATCAGGATCAGGTGGAGGGTGGACAGCAAGCCTCCTCTGAGCACCTCTAAAAACCCTCCTGTGTGGCACCTCACCCACACTTTGGCTATGGCCAGAGTCAACCGGCACTGAAGATGCAGTAACCAGACAACCCTAATCAACTGTGTCACCCTCCACCTGTCCAATATCTGAGGGCTCAGTGGAATAGCTATGCATAGGTCTACTGACTGTGTTTGAGGGAAATGCAGGCGATGGCTGAATGTCAACCTCAGTGTCAGGTTTAACCTCTGCACCCCCCCCCCCACAACTGTGCCTCAGTTTATTTATTTACTTATTTATTCATTTATTGATGGAGAAAGTCCACTGGATCAGAAACCCATTTTCAGTGGATGCCCGGGGAGAGAAGTTCCACAATGAGTAAAATAACAAAATCAGATTACAGTAGGTAGGTAGTTACAGAATTTTAGAAAGAAAGACTTTAAACTATATAAAAATATAGACAACAATTATCACATCATAGCAAACTGTTTTTACAAATACTATAGCACCTTCTGTTTAACACAGAAGTGAAGGTAAAGACATTTTGTAGAAAAAAAAAGAAATCATATTTAATTTGAGTACATCGCATTAAAATCTGAGATATACACTAGTACCCACTCACTATATATGTATATTTTATTTCACCAGGGAATGAGTTAGGGAGAAATAGTAGGTGGATTGGTCATTAGTGATTGATTATGGCTTTGGCTAGGGGGAGTAACAGGGAGAGGATTATGGGGGTCTGGTATTAAGGGAGCTAGGACATGTGGGGTTGTTAAGATAGCAGCTTTTTAGGGAGGATTTAAAAGCATTAAGGGATTCTAACAAAGTAATAGATGTTGGTAGACTGTGCTGTAATTTAGCTATGGAATAGGAGTATAGGAGTTGTCCTGTTGTTTTGTTTGGTTTTGATATGATCAAAAGTTGTTTATTTGTGGACCATAGATTTCTAGAGGGGGTAAGGGTGAAGGGTTGACAGTAGAGCAGGGCATTTATCTGGGTTATATACTAAGTTGTGAGCCAGAGGGTGCAACTTAGGTATTGGGAAAATTCATACCAGCTAAGCATTTTGATAGCTTGGCAATGAATGGTATGGTGTGGCAAGCTGGGGGCACATTTTGTAGTAGCAGCATTATAGTTTATTAAAGAGGGAGGAGTGATGGTTTGTGAAGATGAGAGTACCGTAAAAGAGGGAGGTAAGTAGTAAAGACTTGGCCAGCTTGATTTTTATGGGTTCATCCATGGACTTTTGATGCCTGTAAAGTTTATCTAGTTTAAAGTGAGTTATTTTTATACTATTAAGAATGTTGCTCATAGGAGAGTTTATCATCTATTGTTATACCAAGTAGTTTTGCTGAATGAACAACTTGAATTTCTGTTTTATCTTGGGAGATAATTTTAAAGTCTTGTGGAGTTGGTTTGGCAGAGAAAATAAGTAGTTTAGTTTTTTGGCATTTAGAAGTAATTGACAGTCATTAAGACAGGTTTCTATGGATTTGAATGCTTTGTGGGTTATTTTTAGGAGGTCTTGAAAGTTGTTGGAGGAGTATATGATTGTGGAGTCATCTGCATATGGGATGAGTGTGGTTTGAGGGGGCACTAGATGTAAATTGTTTATAAAAATATTAAAGAGTAGGGGTCCGGGGATGGACCCTTGGGGTACTCTTATTTTATTTAGCAGATAGGTAGAGTGTTTGCTCTGCCATTTCACTGATTGATGTCTGTTGTGTAAGTAGTTAGCAAGCCAGAACAGCATATGTAGGGAGCAGCCAATTTCTGACAGTTTTTGAAGTAGTTTGGTATGTGACACTGTGCCAAATGTCTTGGATAAGTCCAACAGGACTACTGAAGTTATCAGACCTGCATTTGAAGCCTTGTTCACAGTGTCTGTGAAGGAGAGGATGGCAGTGGTGGTGCTATGGAATGGGCAAAAACCATGTTGTGTTGGGGCGAGGAGGATGTCTAGGAGATGGTTGAGTAGTTGACTATGTATACACTTTTCTAATATTTTGGAGAGAGTAGAAAGAATAGAGATGAGTCTATAGTTAGTAAAGTCATTTGTATTACCGCCTTTATGGAGTGGAGTATAACGGATTTTTTCCAGATTTGTGAGATGGTTCCCTCAGAGATGGATCGGTTTATTAGAATACTGATGGTATTGCAGCAGCAAGAATTTTCAAGTATTCTGGGGGGAGGTTGTAAATGGATAGGGAACAGGGTTTCAGTTTCTTTTTTTAGGTTTTAGAATTAGAAAGGTGGGAACAGGTTTTAGGGAGAAACAATGAGTTTCTGGTATTGCTTTGGTGGTAGTTTCATGGGATGCAGGATGACTGGAAGAAGTCTGTATGGTTGCTTGAGTGCAAAAAATATGCTGTGAATAAAAACAGAATGGTACAATAACAAGAAACTACTAAAATACCAAAAAAGTACCAAAACTAACACAGCTGAAGGTAAAACAAAAAACTTTAATGCACACAAAAGAGAATAAGCGTTTTCACGGTGTGCTCTCACCGCTTCATCAGACTGTTCACAATTAGTAACAAAAACTCATGCTATTTAAGTGCTTTTGTTACTAGTTGAGAACAGTCTGATGAAGTGGTGAGAGCACACCGTGAAAGTGCTTAGAGCACACCGTGAAAGTGCTTACTCTATTTTGTGTGCATTAAAGTTTTTTGTTTTACCCTCAGCTGTGTTCATTTTGGTACTTTTTTGGTATTTTTGTATAGTTGCTTGCCTGATCTTTGCATTATTGGTGGTGTATGAATTTGAGTTTGTAGGGGGTCCAGGAATTAGTTTAAGGATCATATCAATAAAGTGGAAGTTGAAAGTGTGGGCTATATGTTGCGGGGTCATGTCAGGGGTTGGACATGGATTTTGAGTGGTACCATGATTGAGTAGAGAGGATACAGATTTCCCAACATTCTTGGGGTTGATTTTATGGGTGGCTAGTTATTTTGAGAAATATTTTTTTGTCATTAATGACTGTTTTTTGGTTTGGTTCCTGAGTTGTTTTTAGTTAGATTCATTTGCCAGTGTTTTTTTACTATGCCAGACTTTCCAGGCTCTATCCCTAGTTAAAAGTAGCAGTTTTGTAGGTTTATTTAATCATGGAGCAATGGTTAACTGAATGGTTTGGCCACCATTATCATGAGTCCACTGATATTCTGGCATTGGGTGGTAAGAGTCCTACACTTCCACTGTCAGGATCACCTGTGATAATAAGCAACAAACACAGGAATGAAATTAATACTGCACTAAATATTTAAAAGCATTTGTATGATAAACTAACAATGGTCACACTATTGCAGATGGTACAGCAATACAGACACTTATTACACCCACCTCACACACATAGATAAATGTATATATCTGACAAATGATCATCAATAATCAAAGAAAAATTGTTGGCTAACCATGTGCAGATGATTCCACATTTGGCAGGTAGGATAGTCCTGGAAGAAATGAATCAAGGTAAGGACATTGCAACTGCAATAACACAGGGGGACGTTGAATACTCTACGCCTATATGTTCATTAAGAAATATTTTATCTGAAACTTGGCTGACATGTCCACCCACAGCCCATGTGTAATGAACAAGTGTCTTTAAGTCTATTAATATATCAATAGGTTCATAAAAATATTTACACAAGAAATATTACTTAATTTTTATATATTTTACTATACAAGCAAATCTTAAAACTTGCCATATGTAAGCTTACCTGGAAGCTCCTCTTGGCACATACTGGTCCTCCCAGACACCTCAGCACTGACATCAAGCACATGCTGGTGTGCAGTTTCCATTGAGCTCTCTGGATCTCTGACAGTGGGCAGGAACTCTTCATTTCATGCCAGTTGGGGCTCAGTAGCAGGCACCCCCCCATAGTCAGCTGTACTGCAGCTGATTTCCTCCGCGCTGATGAAATCATATCAGTGGCCCTATGACACACCTCATCATAAGTCCTGGTCTGACCCCCTATTGCATTAACATCATTGACTATCTGGTTCCAAATCTGTGTTCTGGCAACCATATTCCCACGTCCTCTCTCAAGCAGAAAGGCACCATGGTGCTTTAACTCCTGCACCATTGCATCATTTTCAGAGTCACTGAAAGGGGGTTTGTGTGGATTTGTATGCTTGGATGCCATAATCATATCTGCTACATAAAACAGAGAAGGGTACAATACATAAATATCACATAATTAAATTTCTGCTTATGTACACATATTTTTCAGCATTAAGCGCTGGAGACACACGTTTCAGTTATCAAAACTGAAAGTTATGTAGTTGTACCACATCACACTCACACACAAACCAATGTTTGGTCCAAAACAAGGAATCCACTTTAGTAATGCATTGTTTTTCACTGAAATAACAGGATGACTACACATTTTCTTGAGCAAACCTCCCCCACCCCAAAAGCAACAAGCAAATGAAAATTTGTACAAACTAAGGAATACCACATTATTCAATAGTTATATATACTTTCAACACAATTCTCACAATGTGTACGCATTTATAACAGAAAAGAAAAGTCAATTTTATATGATTGCCAGTCACCTCTCATTGTGGCTACCACTCCCCTGGTGGGGTGGTATCTCTGGCCCATCTTAGAAGCATAACACCCAGTGTCATTGACATAGTACATTACATTTTTCCTGACATAAGATAGAAGATTGTAAGATAACAATTTTAACAATAACACTTGTGATGAAAGTTAATAACCTGTCTATCTGAAAAATGTAAATGCTTGCCAAAACTGCCTATGCCAACAGTGAAGTATATGAAGTGCATACAGATAAAAGTTTCATTTTCTACTGCATGTATATATATAATTTGCTTTGTAACATGTTACAAAATCTAGAGTGTACTTGAAAAATACAATCATACCTTAGCAAGATTAGAAGCCTTCTCTGGAAATCAAAAGGAATAGCAATATTTTGTTTTCTCCAGATACACAATTCTTCTCACCTTCAAGTTCCCTAAATATGCAGTTACCTTTTTATAGTGCAGATTCAGGTGTTTGAGCATGGTGAAGATACAAATGAGAAGTGAACACATTACAATTGCTGATTACCAAACTTTTGACTTTGTGTATCAGGTGTAAACACAGTGTAAGTACTACCTCACTGTTAGCTGCTAATGTATTGTGACTGAGAATAATTAGTGGGAAGGAGAAGGAAGATACTACAGCAATTCAGACTACCTTACCTGCATTGGGTGTGTCACCAGGATGCACTTATAAAGTGTAGAAGTACCTTTAGCAAGCATTTAAATGAAAGTGAACAGCACACATTTATCATTTTTGTTCAATAATAGTCAAACTCCTGCCTTTGCTGAAAAATTTTTTCACTGTCATGTATTTTTATCATACATTTAAAGGACAATGACACAAAATGCCCTATAGACTGCATGTCTGAGAGTACAGCACAGATAAGAGAAGAATGAACACAATACAAAGAGAAGACAGAGCTGCATTGGTGTAAACATAGTCATAAATGGTTGTGTGATCACTTATTGCACTAAATATGTAAGCCACACATGTACAAACAAATGAGAGTGAACAAGTGCATATGTCTTGTTAATACTGTGGATGAAATGGAAATTGCTTGTATGGACATGATTTGCTTTCCAGCTGCAAAGTTGTTTCTGTGGCAAAGAGAGTTAAGACACTCCTAGCGTGTTTTGTAGGTTCATTAGTATGATAGTTCAAATGTCGTGTAAAAACATGTAACGTGTGTTAAAATGCATTTTGTAATGTTTTATTTTTTAAGAATATTAATATTTGTGCACCACAAGGCTTAAAGCAAATACGCTGAAATGGATAAATATTTTAAAATTAATATAAGTTGCTTCTATGATAAGGACAGCATACATTAGAGCTGTGAATCAATTGTGTGTTTAGCACACCTGGTAAACACGATGAAGCACACAGCATATAGGCTATGCAGATCATGATTCAAGTTCCACATTTTTCTTTTAATGATAACAATTAATAAACTATTTTTACAATAATAATGCATGTTGAGCTTTGCCTGTCTTGTTTCCACTTTGCTCACCTCTGTGCAAATACACCATAATGCTGCAAACAATAAGGAGACATTGCCAATTTCAAAAAGATACATTGTTACACCTTTTGCCTTCCATCGAGCAAGCATGCTAAGTGTCTTTAAGTAGCAGTCAGCATACATACACAACACCTGCAGCCAATAAGGAATACTGGTCCTCCCAGACACCTCAGCACTGACATCAAGCACATGCTGGTGTGCAGTTTCCACTGAGCTCTCTGGATCTCTGACAGTGGGCAGGATCTCTTCATTTCATGCCAGTTGGGGCTCAGTAGCAGGCACCCCCCATAGTCAGCTGTACTGCAGCTGATTTCCTCCGGGCTGATGAAATCATATCAGTGGCCCTATGACACACCTCATCATAAGTCCTGGTCTGACCCCCTATTGCATTAACATCATTGACTATCTGGTTCCAAATCTGTGTTCTGGCAACCATATCCCCACGTCCTCTCTCAGGCAGAAAGGCACCATGGCGCTTTAACTCCTGCACCATTGCATCATTTTCAGAGTCACTGAAAGGGGGTTTGTGTGGATTTGTATGCTTGGATGCCATAATCATATCTGCTACATAAAACAGAGAAGGGTACAATACATAAATATCACATAATTAAATTCCTGCTTATGTACACATATTTTTCAGCATTAAGCGCTGGAGACACACGTTTCAGTTATCAAAGCTGAAAGTTATGTAGTTGTACCACATCACACTCACACACAAACCAATGTTTGGTCCAAAACAAGGAATCCACTTTAGTAATGCATTGTTTTTCACTGAAATAACAGGATGACTACACATTTTCTTGAGCAAACCTCCCCCACCCCAAAAGCAACAAGCAAATGAAAATTTGTACAAACTGAGGAATACCACATTATTCAATAGTTATATATACTTTCAACACAATTCTCACAATGTGTACGCATTTATAACAGAAAAGAAAAGTCAATTTTATATGATTGCCAGTCACCTCTCATTGTGGCTACCACTCCCTGGTGGGGTGGTATCTCTGGCCCATCTTAGAAGCGTAACACCCAGTGTCATTGACATAGTACATTACATTTTTCCTGACATAAGATAGAAGATTGTAAGATAACAATTTTAACAATAACACTTGTGATGAAAGTTAATAACCTGTCTATCTGAAAAATGTAAATGCTTGCCAAAACTGCCTATGCCAACAGTGAAGTATATGAAGTGCATACAGATAAAAGTTTCATTTTCTACTGCATGTATATATATAACTTGCTTTGTAACATGTTATAAACTCTAGAGTGTACTTGAAAAATACAATCATACCTTAGCAAGATTAGAAGCCTTCTCTGGAAATCAAAAGGAATAGCAATATTTTGTTTTCTCCAAATACACAATTCTTCTCACCTTCAAGTTCCCTAAATATGCAGTTACCTTTTTATAGTGCAGATTCAGGTGTTTGAGCATGGTGAAGATACAAATGAGAAGTGAACACATTACAATTGCTGATTACCAAACTTTTGACTTTGTGTATCAGGTGTAAACACAGTGTAAGCACTACCTCAGTGTTAGCTGCTAATGTATTGTGACTGAGAATAATTAGTGGGAAGGAGAAGGAAGATACTACAGCAATTCAGACTACCTTACCTGCATTGGGTGTGTCACCAGGATGCACTTACAAAGTGTAGAAGTACCTTTAGCAAGCATTTAAATGAAAGTGAACAGCACACATTTATCATTTTTGTTCAATAATAGTCAAACTCCTGCCTTTGCTGAAAAATTTTTTCACTGTCATGTATTTTTATCATACATTTAAAGGACAATGACACAAAATGCCCTATAGACTGCATGTCTGAGAGTACAGCACAGATAAGAGAAGAATGAACACAATACAAAGAGAAGACAGAGCTGCATTGGTGTAAACATAGTCATAAATGGTTGTGTGATCACTTATTGCACTAAATATGTAAGCCACACATGTACAAACAAATGAGAGTGAACAAGTGCATATGTCTTGTTAATACTGTGGATGAAATGGAAATTGCTTGTATGGACATGATTTGCTTTCCAGCTGCAAAGTTGTTTCTGTGGCAAAGAGAGTTAAGCCACTCCTAGCATGTTTTGTAGGTTCATTAGTATGATAGTTCAAATGCACAGTCGTGTAAAAACATGTAACGTGTGTTAAAATGCATTTTGTAATGTTTTATTTTTTAAGAATATTAATATTTGTGCACCACAAGGCTTAGAGCAAATACGCTGAAATGGATAAATATTTTAAAATTAATATAAGTTGCTTCTATGATAAGGACAGCATACATTAGAGCTGTGAATCAGTTGTGTGTTTAGCACACCTGGTAAACACGATGAAGCACACAGCATATAGGCTATGCAGATAATGATTCAAGTTCCACATTTTTCTTTTAATGATAACAATTAATAAACTATTTTTACAATAATAATGCATGTTGAGCTTTGCCTGTCTTGTTTCCACTTTGCTCACCTCTGTGCAAATACACCATAATGCTGCAAACAATAAGGAGACATTGCCAATTTCAAAAAGATACATTGTTACACCTTTTGCCTTCCATCGAGCAAGCATGCTAAGTGTCTTTAAGTAGCAGTCAGCATACATACACAACACCTGCAGCCAATAAGGAGAAATTGTCAATTTCAAAAAAGATACATTGTTGCAGCTTTTGCTTTCCATCATGCAAACGTGCTAAGTGACATTGCATAACAGTCAGTATGCTTCCACAATACCTGCAGACAATAAAAAGACATTGTCAATTTCTAAAAAGATATATTGTAATGTGTGTGGCCTTCCATCATGCAAGCATGCTAAGTGGTGTTGCGTGGAGGTCAGTATGCATGCACAACACCTACAGAAAATAAGAAAACATTGTCAATTTCAAAAAATACATTGTTGCATCTTTTGCTTTCCACAGTTAAGCGGAGTTGTGCAGCAGTCAGCATACTTCAACAACACCTACAGACAATAAAGATACATTGTCAGTTTCTAAAAAGATACATTGTAATGTGTGGTCTTCCATTGTGCAAACAAGCTAAGTAGCATTGTGTAGGGGTAACAGATGTATGTTAATGGCCATGATACAAGTGAGCTAGGTTTCTAATCCAACAAACTCTTGCTTTTATTAATGCGGGTCCATTGTAATTTGGATAAAAATTAACAATATAAAATAATTTTACATAAAAAACTATATACAGCAGCTGGATTGTGCGTACACATGATATCATATATATTATACGTCTAACGGTATTAGTACAATTATGGTTATACAATTAAAAATTAATTTTCTGAACTTTCATGTCACATTCATACATGGTTAACCACTAAACTCTTTAATGTGTATATATAACAAATGAGCATGCTTGACAAACAAGTCCTCAGTGGCAATGAGCACTCTGGACACTAATGACTATAAAAAATGCACCTGTCACCCAACCTTCCCTGTGGCAACGGGTGTAGGTTCATAGCCACAATACAGGTGAGCCAGAGTACACTCCAAATGTTATTAATGCTGTTCCAAACAATTTCTAAAAATAAAGAATATAAATATAATTATACATAATAATTATGTATAGCAGTGGATTTCATATGAATTATGTGTGTGGATGTGGGTATACTGAAAGTTATGTTTGCGTAATTAAAAGTTTATTTTCTGGTTTGAACTTCATACTTCAGTGATAGTCACATATACATGAATGTATAAACCATGACCTTGTCAGGTCACAGACATAAGTGGTTAACCAATCACTCTTTAATGTGTCTCTATAATTAATGAAGATGTCTGACAAACATTTCTGTGGCAAGGAGGAAAAAAACACCTATGTGGAAGAATAGGTATTCACTATTTCACATCGATTTGAATCCCACATTGTACAAATTACTTTTATCAGTGTGTAAACCAACACATAAAATGTGTTAGGTCATAAAATGTATACACCCCAATACATGTCTAAAAAGTTAAGTCATCTAACTGGTACAGCAGCATCCAAAACATAAACTAATGCCAACTACCACATTACCCTTCCTATTTCAGAAACCGCTTTCCTCTCTGTTTGACATTGTTGCTCTCAGCTTAACATTATGGAAATGCAGTTGGCATGGTTGTGCAGGTTTGTGCACTAGCTGTGAAAAGCAATATCATGAATTGGCAGTAAAACACTAACTGTTGCTATATGACCTGTGTGATGACATTGCAAGAGGTAGGAAAGAAGGTGCTGAATTTAGGGTTCAAAGATGGAGCATGGCAGAATCCAGAATACTCAATGGACTCCTTGTAAAGTGCCATAGCCATATGCTTTTGCAGGTGAACTATACCAGGTCTCAATATAAATCAGAGCCTTGAAATAATCTACCCAAGGCTGTCTCCAGTGTGCACCATTACAATGACCTGCAAAGAAATAAATAGGAACAACTCAACCAGTGGCTGGATGAGTTTAGGATTGCTGATATCCCACAGTAATGTAAGTATACAGATAAAGATAAGTTAACTTATACACAGAGCTGGAGATATACAAGACTGTTATGCAGGATGCTCTTCTCTTTTCTTTCTCCTCTTTATTTTACAGCTTCCCAGGAAATTTCAGAGAACAGAACAGGAAGGCCCATGCTGAATGCTAAGAAAGACTGTGAGAAGCAAGGGGTATGCATGCAGTACAAATTACTTATTTTATTAAATGTGTTGCTCTTCTATACATTAGTAGCAAATTAAGCATCCATATCTTAACTGTAAAATCAAGCATGCATGCTTCATTCTGTAGATCAAGGTAATTGTAGGAGTCAGATGCTGTGGGTTCAAATCCCACAAGTAGCAAATACATACCAAAATAATAAAAAAAATATTAAATATTAATTTCAACAAAATTGGCATAAATGCCATGCTGTTAACCTAATCTGTATTATTTTCAAAAGCCTATGTGCAATATACTCATACTGCAAGGATTATCATCTAGGATGCACCCTGGCAGTACTGCCTCTGTAGCCTCTGTACTACCTGTGCCCTTAATATCAGAGAAAATTACACTGGCAGCTGATGCAGTGGTACCCTCTGAGAGTACTGGTGGAGGTGGGAATTTTGTCATCCTCCAGTAGCTGCCAGGCATCATGCATGAGGACACAGAAGATACCACTGGTGCACACCTTGGCCGTATGAAGAAGATGCTCATTGGAATGCTAAGAAAACAAAAATGTCAAGCACTCATACAGGAAGCTAAGGAAGGTGACAGTGATGACAGTTCTGAGTGCCAGGACTAGATTTTCACTGTCCCCATGGTTGATGGGCATGGGCCTCCAATGTTCCCTTCCTATCCCCAATCATGTTGCCCCTCAACCTTTTGTGCCCCCACCATCCCTGTCTCTGTCTTGTTTGTCCTGTTTGTCTGCACCTGCTTCCTATCCTACCCTACTTACCTAACCCTGACATGCCTACGTCCCTTATCCAACATTCCTCTCTTACTGAAATAAAATAAAAAAAACTGGGCACCTGTTCCACAAAAAAAATGTCCCATACATATCTCTCCACTTTGCCACGTGTCTTACTGACATATTTAATTTGGTCCAATTGACTATACAACATGATTGCATTGCTGTCATCCATCTGTGTTGTGGTGACAGTCCAAATTAATTCAGTTTTATGTACATGTTCATATTACGGTGTTGAAGAAGTGGATAGTTATGGTTCTTTCCTAATCCCACCCCTGCACATTCCTATATTGCTTCCCTTTTAGTTTTCCCCTCCTTACCCCCATTTCATCAATTTCATATCTACCCCATTTTCACAACTTTAATCTGGTTAACAAATATAATCATACACCACACACATAAATAAAAAATGCTTATTAAAGATGTACACTTTTTGTTCTTTGCATTTGCATGGAGCTTGGCATCACACACCAATGCCGAGTGATGGTGAATACCTCTTCATGTCCTATAGCATAGTACAGTTACCTCCATGTAATGCTGCTTAAACATGCTGAGCTAAGGAAACATAGTTAAAACAGAGTAAAGGTACAGCAATTAAACATTTTCTCTTACAATTCTTTAAACTGCCAAATGTATAAAAATGCAAGTCCATATGTGTACTGTTGACATAAATCAATTGACTGTTCATTTTTATACTATACTTCACTGTAGTCATCACCTCTCACATTTGCAAAAATTATCACATTTACGTGTGTAATGCCATCCTGAAAACATGTACAAAAAAATTTTTATTGAGTTGGATTTGAATCCTGTGTCATTTGTCCTCAACATATGAACTCCCTGATCTTACACATGCTGTCACAGGGAAAGCTAGGCAGCAGGTGTTTTTCTTACACTTGTTACTGTTCAAAGTCTTGACCCATGCCTCACTGCTTAGCATGTTTGTGCAAAGGAAGGTGAACCAACAGAAATATTGCTATTTTTCCACTTAAGCAGAAACCCGCATTTGCTCTTCACTTAACTGCATGCAAATGGGGAAGGCAATAGTAACAGTCCTTAATGTTACAGAAGTTATGACACAACATTTCCAATATAAACTACACTATGAACACCATAGTATCTGTGGGCTAGTTCTACCCTAGCATATATGCATAAGCAATTCCCAAGTTCAAGCTGTAATCATTATATGCGAATATCACATGAGCAAACACTTTGCCATTGATTGAGCAAGCCAATTGCTCAGCAAGCTCTATGTTAAGATCTTATTGGCTTGTATTATTATGTTTACTGCCCAGTTAGTCTTCATCACATTATAGTTCATGTAAAAACACAACCAACAGGAAGGCACTTGTTAGTGACTGAACATATATTTACTCAAACTCATATGTACTCTGCACCCATGCATTTGAAAATGGATATGTCAGTAGCAGTTTCCAAATGTTAATGACACTATAAAAACAAATAGCACAAATGCACTGCTGCATTATCTAAAGCTTTATACTAACAATAGACATTGAGATTATCTTAGACATGTCTTAATGTGGACATGAATTCATCACAAATATGAACACACATATATCTATAGTAGCATCCATGCTGATCACAAAACATGTGTGTGTGTGTGTGTGTGTGTGTGTGTGTGTGTGTGTGTGTGTGTGTGTAAGTGTGTAACATGCACAACATATTGATAAAACAGGTGCATATGTCTCACTTCTGCAACATGCATTCCTAACAGCTTATTGCATCTTATTTGGGAAGCTGTCATTTAAAGTATACCTGCACATTGGAACCCAATAGAAAATATACATTTTACACTTTGTACACCACTCTCATAACAGGATATGTTATATACATCATATAATGATCATGTCATCATCTATAAAGACCAGTATGACAAGGCAGAAGCATACTTTGGGAATGGCACAGTTATTAACTACTGTACTCTGCAGATGGGAACAAAATAGTTAGGTGTGGGTTAACTTGCCACAACATCCACATTATGTGTGTGTCTGTATGTATCTGTAAGTGTGTATTCATAGTCAGAAGAGCATGAGTCTGTATCTTACTGTCAGCAATCCAGTCCCATGAAGAACAAAGACTTTAAGCGTCATACATGCCTACACATCCATTTCATACAGGCCTCCAAACATCATCTCCCAAGCATACAAGGAGGATGTCATCTGCTATAAATTGTCCAGCAACAGTGTAAACATAAGACTTGCATGACAGCGTTTACATTATGTCCTGTGTTATATAGTTTGTGTAACTAATTAGGCAGAGGTTCTAGTCTCACAGTGGTCAGCTGTTGTCTGTGTGGGTTTGTTCAGTCAGTTCACATTCTAGAGACCATTTTAGAATGGCATGTGAGACACTCCTACTACCATCTTCTTCTCCCCAGACACTGCTGATGTCATCAGCTATAAAGTGTTGTCAGACACTAGTAAAGACAGACTTGTGCTGTGGCACTTGTGTTAAGTACTGTGTTCTGCTGATAGGTAGGTAGGGGTTCTAGTCTCACTGTAGTCACTTGATGTGTGTGTTTTTGTTCAATTAGTTCACATTCTAGAGATCATTTTAGAACAGCATGTGAGACATTCCTACTACCATATTCTTCTCTCCAGCCACTGCTGATGTCATCAGCTATAAAATGTTATCTGACACAAAGGAAGCCAGGCTTGTGCTGTGGTGCTTGTGTTAAGTATTGTGTTTTATAGATAGGTAGGGGTTCCAGACTCACTGTAGTCAAATGGTGTGCGTGTTCTTTCAACAATTAGTTCGGTAACAATTTTAGAACAGCATGCGAGTCCACAGCTATATCAGACACACTCCTCCAAACATCTTTTTGTTAACATACACTGATGGTGTCATCATCTATAAAGTGCACTCTGGCACAAAGTCAAACTTGTGATTTGGTACAAACATTAAGTACTGCGATTCTCCAGCTTCCATAACTAGATAGTTAGAGTTTCTAATATGACAACAGCCAATTTGAGTGTGTATTCATTCAAATAATATTTTGAGATAATTATACACAGAGATATGACTCCACATCCATATCAGACACTCCTCCTAACATCTTCTCAGCATACAATGATGTTATCATACTGTATAAAGTTTAACATGAAACTGTTAAAGTTAGACGTATGTGGTGGAGCTAGTGTTATATTGTATGGAATCCAGCTTCTATACCTACACAGGTGTAATGCTCAAATCAGAACCAGTCTACTGCTATGTGTGTGGCTGGTGTTGCATTAAAGTCCTTGTATGATCTTTTGAATCTCTTTTCATTTCACTACCATTTAGGAGAATCTTTAACATAGTCCCACGAATCCAACATCCCCTTTTTCTTTCTGGCCATTTGATATCCTTCCTACAGAGGACTGGAGGATGTCCTCATATCAAAAATGGATACACACATCATGAAGCAGAGCCCTTCCATGAGCCTCTGCAAGCCATCACCAGACCACTGGATGTGTGTTTGCTAATTCTGTCATGGTGTGGTGCACATCATATATGGACAGAAGCAGTATGTAATGCAATTAAACAAATACACACACACACACACACACACACACACACACACAGCACATAGTCTCACTATCTTCCATTATATATATATATATATATATATATATATATATATATATATATATATATATAGCGCTTTTTGTTTAAATGATATATTAATGGTTATGATTTTATTTGATGTTGGCCATTAGCCTAGTAATGTCCGATGACCCTATGAACATGTCACATGTCAGTGTTGCAGCCATTCACATGTGCTATATTGAGGTGTGGATGTAGTTGCCCTACAAGAGAGTACTGCAGTCTGCGGCCATTTGATTCCATATTCCTTCCATAACAGCTGTCATATTATGCCTTCTGAGAACTGTTGACATTGGATGATACAGTGTACATTGTTGGCTTAGAAAGGAATGCATTTTTGTAGTGGACCATATCAACATTTTGCACAGTTCTCATTCAACCATCACAGTGACACTTGCAGTATGTGTACATGTGTATACCTTCCGTCATTAAATGCTCTATGACATACATCAATATAATGTCATGCTGATTACATGGGCACAGAGGTCTTGTGTTTTCCACATATAATCTTGTAATATACGCAAACATATCACACATTCTGATTCAATTGCAACCTTGTCGAATTCATTGTATGTGCAATTGTGTTGCTATTCCCAATGGTTATTGAGGTGTTCACTAGCACTATTATGTGACTATCAGCATTTGTGTCAGTAACTGTTCTGCATGAGCCGCATCCATCTCCTTTGTAATGTGTCCATATATGGTATCAGGCTGCTCACACACAGTTTTCCAATGAAAATCAGATAGGCATAAGTTTTCACTGCAAAAGGAGTCAGTTGGCTAATGTAGTGAACTTTGCCCTTTTCTCCACTGTAGTGCAATCTCTGAGTTGGTATATTTACTTGGGTATGTTTTATTTGCTTCAGTTTGTTTTTTTAAGTTTTGTTGGCCAATTGTTTACTTAGCAGGTGAACATCTACGATGATCCAGACGTTCATGAATATAAACTTTCATCATTTCCATCTCACTATTTTGCAACTTGATGTTATGGTAATTTGTTGTTTGACATAGATCCATATATGCATATGTATGTATATGCAGAGAGACAGAGAAAGTGAGAGCTTTACCATGGTAATACTGAAAATAAAATTAAAAATTCTGAGACCATAATGCTAAAGACCACAAGGACAAAAATCTTGAATAATGAATCTCCCTACCAGTGCAGACTCAGGAATGAGTGCTAACATGGTGATGCAGGAGAGGCAAGTCCAAGAGTTTGATACTGCGGCCTTCAGTTTTTTGGTCTTATGATATTATGGTCTCAGGATTTTTATTTCCAGTAGTACTATAATACACCTAAACACACATATACACATCGATATCTATAGCTAGAGAGAGAAAAAAATCATTTACTTGCTTAAAGTTGCATTTTGTGTTTGCCCCATCCCCCACTAATACATTAAGCTAAAGTTTGTGAAAGAGCTCCAATACTGCCTTTATTTGTTTGGATAGCTGTCGAGCTAGCGTCCTACTTTCAGCTGACAGCTACCCCCCTCCTGGTGTCTTTTATCTAAGACAGAGGTGTGGAACTGTGAGCAACTAGCTTTTCATCAAAAAAGAGACAAATATTTCAATTCTGCTTACATATCTAAGTTGCATTTATAGTGACCTAGGTGATGATACTTCTCTGTACTTTTCTGCTTTTTTTTCCATATTTTATCAAAAATAGTTATCTGTCTGCATTTTTCAGTTTGTTCTGGGACCATTAGTCTTGTATTTTAATTTGCACACTTGCAGTTATGAGAAGATCATGTTTCCACAGTATTCTACACTTTTATTTCCACAAGTAGAATTACTTGTAAAAGCTATCCATTTGTATTTTAAATCCTGCTAGGACATAGTACTGAAGTTTAATTCACAGCTGTGTACTAATGCATATTTGAGCTTTAGTCATTTATTACTGGATTTTTTGTTGTAATCAGTACTACTGTTAAATTTGTGCATAGTTTCGTGCCTTAAGCTGTAGAGAATTATCTCTGCTGTAGTTTGTGCTTCAGTGCTTTTATATTCGGCTTATCATTTACCTGCTTAAAATTGCATTCTGTGCCTTCCCCATCCTCCACTAACATGCTGAGCTAAATTTCTGAAACAGCGGCTTTATTTGATTGGATGCCTCTCTAGATAGTTTGTTTGTTCCTCTCTAGCTAGCCTGCTGAAAAATCTTCCCACCCATTTGCTGTGGTGGTTTTATAAGACTATGCCTTTGGCCTTCACCCCTTATAGTAATCTGATTTCCAGAGTCCTTACCTCCCTCTTTCATTGCTGTTGTCTGTTGTATAAGCTATTTATGTACTCTTCCCACCCATTGTTTTCCATAAATCCATGATACTGGTTGCCTACTCAAAAAAAAACAGTATTGCTTTTTACAAAACCTATTTTACTACATACTGTCTCCTGCTCATTTTCTTAGAACTCAGCAGTTTAGAATCCTAGCCTGTGTTCTCAAAGTGTTTTACTTGTGTACAGTGTAATCCAGATAAAGTTAAGTATATATATATATATATATATATATATATATATATATATATATATATATATATATATATATAATGTGCATTTCACTGCAGAGGGTCATAGGTGTGTACTAGGCTAATGACCCTGGGGCCTTTACAAGCCTAGCCTTAGGATTACCATGGCATCATGGCACCCAACCTTAGTTCCCAGTGCCTCTGTCGAGTAGAGCCACTGGAGTTATTCCTGGGGTGAATTTTCTATTTCCCATCCACTTATCAAGATTTCTCTTGAAGAAGGTCAGCGAGGTCCTCTGCTTGACATGTATGGGAAGTCTATTCCATAGCATGGGCAGTCTCTGGGTTATGAACCTGTCCCTCCAGTAAGTTCTGTTGATTGTGGTAATGAGATTGAGGTCTCTGGAGCATGTGGTGTGGAGGGATTGGGATTTCTTTAGATATAGCATTTCTAACAGAGCTGGATCAGACATGGCTTTGTAAGTCAAGCAGGGATCGCCTCTAATTAGGAGATATCAGACAGAGAATAGTTGGAATTTGTTGAGTCTGTCCTTATAGGACAAGTGTTTAAGGCCTATGATCCCCTTTGTGAGGTACTTTTGTGGCCTCTCCAGTTGTTGCAGGCGTCTTGTGACGTACATGCCAAATGGCATTGTACTTGATGATTGGCCTAATGAGGAAAGAGGAGAGGGAGACAATGACTTCTTTCTTCCTGGATGCAAAACCCTTAGTAATGAGATGTGCCACACAGAAGGAATTTCTGACCACAGTGGTAATGTGGTGATCAAAAGAGAGGTTGCTGCCAACCTGTGTTCCCAGATTTCTTATAACACCTTCTGTTTTGAGTGGACTACCATTGGTGTGTTAATTCATGGGAACCAGGTTTTTCCCAGAGGGGATGACAACACATTTTTTGGCATTGAGCTTAAGGCCATGGTTCTGACACCAGTCGTTGGTCTCAGTGAGGCCATTCTGTAGAATGTCAACATCACTTGGGAAGTTAATAATAGCTCCCATCTTGCAATCGTCTATGAACTTTGTTAGCCAGAGTCCCTTTGTGTTGTCCTGGACTTCAGAGAAGTAGATACCAAACAGGAGAGGACCCAGAACCGAACCCTATGGGACTCTACTTGGGACTCGTCAGCAGTCTGACTTGGAGTCAGCTACTTTCACATTGTGGGTTTTATCAGTGAGCCACTTTGCAACCCATCTAGTGATATAGGGGTTGATGCCTAGCTTAGTGAGTTTTTCTATGATTCCTGAGTGGGGAATGGTATCAAAGGGCTTGGCCAGATCAAGGTAGGCTGTATGAACCACCTTGCCTTCACCCACAGCTCTGGTGATTTTCTCAAAGAAATCGACCAAGTTGAGCAGGCATGTTCTACCCTGCACAGAACAAAACTGTATGGGATCCAAAGTTTGGAGATTCCCTATATCCTTGTTCATTGGGTTCATGATGATGCATTGCACAGCTTTGCATATCAGACTCATAATGGGGTGATAGTTCCCAGGGTCTGTAGTCGCACCTCCTTTGTGAAGAGGGATGACCATAGCAATGCGCCATTTGATAGTGACAAAGCCTGAGGCGAGGCTGTGATTGAACAGGGCACACTGGTGAGGTGCCAGTTCACTCTGTAGTCCATGTAGAACACAGCCAGGGATATTGTCAGGTCCCATAAAAGCTGTATTCTTGGCCTTGGACAGTGCTGTTTTAACTTGTGCAGCAGTAATACTGGGTGCCTGGCAATCTACTGGTCTTGTGATTGGTCCTTTGGGGGGAGGGGTAAAGCTGGCACTGAATCTGTCGACCAGTATATTGGCAATATCTGTCGACTTGGTACAGGAGGTACCATTGTGTAAGTAGCTCAGAACAAATCTAGGTATTGCCGTTGAGATTCTTTACATAACTATAGAAGGCCTTGTGGTTGTCTTTACTATCTGCTGCAATTCTGTTTTCATAGCTAGATTTAGAGGATTTGATGACGGATCTCAACTTTTTGTTGAGGCTGATAAGGGAGTTTTTCCAGTCTTGGGACTTCACCTTATTCCGCATCAGTTTTCTCCTTCTGTTGTAGAGTTTTTTATGGCAGGGGACCGCCATATTGGCTTACTTTTTTTTTTTGAGGAACGCATCTTGGTTCTATTGGGTATGGCGAGATCCATGCATTTGCGTATGTGTTTGTACAGTGCATTGGTGTATGATCTGGCAGTCATGCAACTATTCTCCATTTGCATGGGTGCCGTGAAGTTAGCCACCTCTATTTTTAGGAGCCCAAAGTTAGCTTTGGAGAAGTTTTTCATGGTGGTACCTTTGCAGGGGGGTGGGAGGTGGATTTCCAAGGTGATTAGTTTGTGGTCGGATTTAACCAGGGAGGAGTTGACTATTGGTGTTGAGTAAAAGTCACCCATGTTAGTAATGACCAGGTCAAGGATGTTGCTACCTCTAGTGGGGGTAAGAACGAGCTGTTCCAGGGCATTGGAATTAATGAATTCCAGGAAACGTTGGGCAAGTGTATTGGTACATGAGTAGTTTTCCCAGTTAAAAGAGGGGTAGTTGAAGTCGCCTAGTATGAGAGTGTTACACTGGACCCTAATATTCTCCAGGGTGCTTAGGAACATGGAGTGTGAGTCTTGGGACATGATTGGGACCTATAGCAGGCCACGACCTGAATTGCTGTCTTACCCAATGTTAGCTGCACCTGAAGTATCTCTGATTCATTATGTTGGGCTACCAGTCTGAAGGTGTGCGCATTCTTTGTGAATATGGAAACACCACCTCCTTTGGAGCTTCGGTCCAAGTTCCAGGGCTGAAAGGTGCAGAATGAGTTATAGCTTGGAAGTGCAGGAGTGCTTTCTGCTGCCTTGAGCCAGGTCTTTGTTACAGCACAAATGTCAATGTTCTCCATTTTAAGGAGTGCATTTTGAGATTTAGACTTCTAGTGCTGAGAAGCATGACCCTCAGATTGCATTTTTTTGTAGCTGTTACAGTGGTAATTTGGTCTTTGGAACACCACCTAAAAAGGCATTATAGGGGTGGCAAGAGCCTTGGCCAGTATCTGGAAGCCCAAGGGTGACAGATGTAGGCCATCTCTGGCAAAGCATCGAGATCTGTCAATCATTTCATCCCAGGCAGACAGATACTAGATCCTCTTAGAATGATGCCAGAAACTTAGCCAATTGTTGAAATCAATAATTTTCTGCTTGTACTGTGGTATCATTCTGGGTGATGGTAAGATGCTGATCAGGGCTAAGGTCATACCTGCCTGGGCTACATAATTCCAGAGCTCCTCCAGGTCTCTTTTCATGTAGTCCAGGGAGGTATGGCTCAGGTCATTCACACCCACATGTACAGTGACAGAGTCATAATTGTACCTGTTGTTGAGGGACCTGAGTGTGTGCGTTATGTGGTGGATCCCGGCACCTGACAGGCAGTTGACTGTTACTTTCTCCTTATTCAACCTAGTGAGTGCGACATCAGTGTGCCTCATTATCGAGTCCCCTATGACTTGTGTGTTGGGCATACTCTTTTCCCTTAGGGGCTTTGCTTGAGTGGCACACTGTTTAGGAGAGTTATGTGTCTCGTGATTAGTGTTGTGCTGTGGTGGTCGAGTATGTTTCTGCCTTGGAGGTCTCTGCTGTTTGGGTAGATTTTTATTGAGAGCCTCCACGATGGTGGGTGTGTGGTTTGTGTTTTTATGTGAAAGCAGTGCTGGTGTGTGTTCTGGAGGGCTATGTGTTCCATGTGATATGGTGAAAGTGTTGACCTTCTCCTCTTGACCAGCTATTCCGGTATTTGCTGGAGAGTGTGTGGCTTCCAATTTGGATATATAAGTGCATCTCTCACAAATCTGAGTGTTGGGAGGTAAGAGAAAATGGTTGTTTGTGTGCATCTCTCACAAGTCTGAGTGTTGGGAGGTAAGAGAAAAGGGTTGTCGGTGTGCATCTCTCACAAGTCTGAGTGTTGGGAGGTAAGAGGAGAGGGTTGTCGGTGTACATGAGGCAGTTGCTACATTGCCTCAGGATGCCCAAGTTCACCAGGTTAATAGGAGAAAGAACTCCTAAGAAAACTGACCTTTAGACATGCCTGGAGGGGTGAGCATTAATAATAAGTACTGGAGCTGTTTCCTTGTAGAACATTTAGTGCTGGTAGCACTTTTGTGTGCTACAATAATTGCTACAATAAATATGGTAAAGTGCTAGACTAATAAGCTAGTAAAAATGCAGGAGAGGACAGAACTAGCCAATCTAATGGAAAAATTGAAGAGCAGACTTTGGCACCAGTCAGAAGCTTACAAACAGTCCTGGATACAGCAAGTCTGTATCTGAACTAGACTAGTTACAGGAAAGGTGGGAAACAAATGAAAACACAGGCTTTTAAACCAGAAAGTTGAGAGAGATGGAAAAACTGCCCAAATGGCCAATAAACTACAATTTATGGGCCAGAAACTACTCCTCTTGTGGTAGATAGAATACTTACCACTCCCACTGATAAGCTAGAAGGCTTCCCTTCAATACAAAAAGGCTTGTGGGGCACAGAAGCTTACATACAGTCCTGGATACAGCAAATCTGTATCTGGACTAGACTAGCTACAGGAAACGCAGGAAAAGTGCAAATGCGGGCTTTTAAACCAGAAAGTTGAAAGAGATGGGAAAAACTGCCCAAACGGCCAATAAACTACAATTTCTGGGCCAGAAGCCACTCCTCTTCTGGTAGATAGGCTACCTAGTGCTTACCACTCCCACTGACAAGCTAGAAGGCTTCCCTCCAACACAGAAAGGCTTGGGGGGCTCAGAAGCTTACAGTCCTGGCTACTACAAGTCTGTATCTGGACTAGACTAGTTACAGGAAAGGGGGAAACAAGCGCAAACATGTGCTTTTAAACTAGAAAGTTGAGAGAGATGGAAAAACTGCCCAAACAACCAATAAACTACACTTTCTGGGCCAGAAACCACACCTTTTGTGGTAGATAGACTACCTAGTGCTTACTGCTCACACTGATAAGCTAGAAGGCTTCCCTTCAACACAAAAAGGCTTGGGGGGCTCAGAAGCTTACAAACAGTCCTGGATACAGCAAATCTGTATCTGGACTAAACTAGTTACAGGAAAGGCAGGAAACAAGCTTAGAATTTTTTTTACAGAAAAGCAGCTAAAACAGCACTAAAAACAATTCAAGTGCAGTGCAGGCTAGCACATTTGAGTGTTTAGCAATATTAGAGCAAATGCAGTTTAAATAAATGCAATTTATTCAAACTGTATTCTGAACCGAATTCAGTTATTGTTTTATTCAACTCTGAACAGTCAAAACACAAGGAGATTCTAGCAATTTTTTTTTTTAGTAAAGTGGAAAGGGAGAAAGCAGGAACAGAAGATAAATTCAAGGTTAAGAACCTAAGTGGGCTGGCTTTCTCAAATGTTATCTCTGTATTAGGTAGAATGAGATAATGACACTAGACTGGGAGGAGTATCCCAGATCAGACAGGCAACTGCAAAGCCACCAAGTATAAGAACAAGACACCAATAGGGAGGGTGGCTGGGAAACTATGGCAGCTACTAGCTCTAGCCACTAAATGAAAGTTTTAAACAGATAAAGGAGCAAGGAGACTCTAGAGAATGCTTTTAACTGCAAACAAATCAGTTATATGATACCTGACTAGAACACAGAAACCTCACAAAAATGCTCAGAAAAGCACAGATATAGCACTCACAAACAGAAAATACAACTCTCAGTATGAAAAAAAACAGTTTACTATTAAGTAATTCAGTAAAGATGCAATTAGAGTAATGAGACAGTATCTAGCAATGAAAAATACAGTTAAAACAGTATAGAACAGTACAGAAATGCAGTGAAACAGTAAAAAGAAAGCTTTATAACAGTGCAAAATGTATTAGATTAGCTGTATAGCACAATTACTGTACAAGCGTTAAAGAAGTGCAATTCAATTAAATAAATGTAAGAAATAACTTATTCTTCTCTTGGAATTTTAAGGAATTTCTGCTTTGTCACAGTAATGAATCACCAGTCCACAGCTGGTATGTTTTTTAAAAAAATAACTGCTGTTTTTCTCACTGTTACTGTCTAGAAATTGCTTTCAGCAAGGGATTTCTAGCTGGCTGTTTAATTGGTTTGTAGTAGCACTGCACTTGTGGGTCTCCTATACTGAGTTTTTACATCAGGAGGAATGTGTTCATTCATCTTGTTGCAGGAGGTGTTTGCCTGGTCTGAGTTGGGAAATGCACAAAAGGACTCACAGTGTAGTCATTTTATTGGCCATAAGGCTCACTAGTTAGTTTTCTGTTGCATTCTGTGTTGCTATAGATTTTGCACATGTGCATGGGTTAGCAGTGTCCTGTACAGTAGCAAACACCTATAAAACAAATTTTCCCTGTAGAACAGTCCATAAAACTGTACCCAGTAAAGCAGCAATAAAGAGAAAATACCCTGTGTGCTGACAAGCTTAGAGATGTTAGATGGGTGTCTTATGACAATACCTACAGATGTAGTAGAATTCAGACTATTGTAAACATTAAAGTTAGTAGACTTTAGTACTGTTTAGCACAATTTGCCCCAATAAAGCACCCTTATTAGTCTGTACCAACAAAACACCCATAATAGCCTTCTAACCCCAATATACTACCCCCTTGAAGCTCACAATTCAGAGGATTGGCCAGTATAGATATGCAATTTCCTAACTTCTCTGTAGTCAGCTTAGTGGATATGGGCATCTTGAGACAATGTAGCAATTGTCTCATGTTTACTGACAACTGCTTAATCCTTAAAGAAGCAGACAAAGTATGCAAGAGGTACACTTACACAATGTCACTGGAGGCTGAACTCTCACATAGAAGTGCAATCACAAACACAACATCCTTCTCACACAGTACACAATACACATATAGCCTACTGAGGCACTGAAAAGCAATCTTCCTAAATAACAAAGATCGCCTGGACTACCCATTGTCAAAGCTATGCCTCAGCAAGCCCAAAGGCACTCATAGAAACAGCACCTAACATCACACATGCAATCACTTTTAGTGGAGTCCCAAACACTAAGCCCCTAAGGCAAGTAAGCACAGTTCCTAGGACTCTCTCTCACAGGGAATTCCATTGTAAGATATACGCATGCCTCTCTAACCAGACTGAACAAGGAGAAGATAAGTGTTAGTTTCTTATCTGGAGCCAGGATATGCCAAATTGCGCGCGCGCACACACACACACACACACACACACACACACACACACACACACACACACACACACACACACACAAAACTCATCAACAGGTGCCAGTATAATTCCATCATAGTCTATGTAGGTGTAAATGACTGAGATTTACCTTCTTTCAGGACTATATGAAGTGAGACATTATAGAGCTTTTAGACTATGTGTCTCAGGCTGGTATGAGCCTGTCACTGAGCAGCATATTACTATCACTGAGGATGATGTCACAATATGAGCAAAAATTATTAATTTCAACAACTGGCTGTCTTTCTGCAGTTGTTCTACGGAATCCAATATTTGACAGCTTGGGAAGACATGGTTAACAGACTACTTTGCTTTGCCAAGTATGGTCTGCACCTTTCTCCTCTAGGCTTTTGTATACTGGCTAAAACTTCATCCACCCCCATAGTGACTTTTCTAAGCAATGTCAAATTAGGGTGTTACTGCTCAATGCCAGGAGCCTAAATAAAAAAACTTCACTCCGTCCAAGCCCACTTTACACTCAAGAATATAGAAATCTGTGGAGTTAGCAAGACATGATATAAAGTGGCGCAGAGTACACCAGTAGAGTAAGGTTTCAGTACCTTCCACACTTTTAGGCCAGTAGCTGCAGAGCCAAGGGCTTAAAGTGGGGGTGTCTCAATATACATCAATAGCAAGCATACTTCTAGGATGGTCAAACAGGATGATGTGTTGAGATACAGATCACTACAGACAAAATCCTATACCATATCCTAGCCAGCTATAGGTCACCCTCCATACCCCAAGAAGCTTACGGTGTATACTTGGACCTACTAGAGACACTTAACATCCAACCTAACACCCTACTCATGGGAGAGTTTAATCACCCCTCTATAGAATGGGGGTTCTACATAGCCTCAGAGTCTACAGGGACAGAGATTCCTAGGCTTCATAAGTACAAACATGTTTGGCCAAATTGTAAATATGCCAACTAGAGGCTCCAATATACTGAATCTCATGCTCACAAATATGAGAGAATACTGCACCTCCAATGTCTCATCCTCCTTGGCAAGGTCTGACCATAAAGCTGTCTCCTTTGAAATCAAAATCAACTCCATAATACCATTAAAACCAGTTATAGGAATTATTCCAATGTAAATTGCCTTTTATTAAGTGATGGTTTGTCAAAATTCAATGCCCCTTTAAACCCAGAGAACACTGCAACCTATGCTGAATTACTCTCAGAAGCTTTGTACAACCATGTCAGTGGCTGCATAGAGGCTGTTGTACATACCAAAAGTAAGCCTAGGACTAGCCTCACAAAATGCTGCCTTGGTGACATCCAAAATTAAACAGGCTATATAACAAAAGAAAAAAATGTAAAAATCAGGAAGGGTAATTCCCATAAAGACAAAACCTCTATCACCAAACTAAGTAGACAAGTAGGTAGGTTAATTAGGTAAAGCAGAGCCAACTTTGAGGTTAAGACAGTTTCCCAGGTGAAAGATAACCATAAGGCCTTCTTCAGCTATGTCAGAAACCTGAAGGGCAGCACACAGCAATGTGTTGATCTGGTGGTTAATGGTGCCACATTCACCTAGCCTGGCAATATAGTGAAAATGTTAACTGAAAAATTGAGTTCTAGCTTTACCCCCTTTTCACCACAACCACCCCCCAAAACATATCCTTATACATAACCCTGTAACTATAACTAGGGAGCATGTACTGGCTGTGCTAGCTAAAGCCAAGAACACAGCCTCAATGGGCCCCAATAACATCCCAGGATGCCTTCTGAACAGTCTAAAATATGACTTACCAGGACCCTTCAAGTCACTATATAACTATAGTCCTAAAACAGGCTTTGTGCCACATGAATGGAGGACTGGGGCAGTCATCCTCCTTCATAAGAGAGGACCTTCAACAGATCCTGGAAACTACAGACCCATTACTGTGGCTAGCCTTATCTGCAAAGCCATGGAAAGAATTATCATCAAAATTATCAGCAATTACATAGGAGACTTCTACACATTGGATCCATCCTAGTTGGGCTTTTCCAAAGGCAGGTCATGTTTACTGAATCTGATGGACTTCTTTGAAAAGATCACTAAGGCAATGGATGAAGGGAAAACTGTGCATACTACCTACCTAGATCTGGATAAAGCATTTCATACAATACCCCACTCGGGCATTGTCAACAAACTTATGGAACTACATATAAACCCCTTTGTAACACACTGGATAGCTAGGTGGCTCACTGATAGGACCCAGGAGGTTTGAACTGGTGAAGCCACCTCCACAAAGAGGCTGGTCACCAATAGAATCCCCAGGAGCTCTGTGTTAGGCCCACTCATCTTTGGCATCTACTTCTCAGATGTCAAAGCCAATGTCAAAGGCCTCTGGTTAACCAAGTTCACAGATGGTTGCAAACTGGGATCAGTCATTGAATCATTCCCCCACTTTCAACTTCAACCTTATCCTCACAAGCACAATAAATAACTGCTCCTCCAACAAAAACCATGTTGCAATGCACCAGATAGTTTACTCCCATCATTTCTCAAATTATCTGCTAACAGCATTAGCCCTGCCAGTCTCCATTTTAATAAACAGATCCATCCAAGAATCCTATGTCCCTTCAATTTGGAAACATGCATTCATCATTCAACTCCATAAGGGAGGCAAAAACAATGACACCACCAATTTCAGGTCTATTGCCATCCTTTATCCACTCTCAAAAATCCTAGAAAAATGTATTCATGCACAACGGATGTCATAACTAACACACAATAACCTCCTTACCACCACCCAACATGGTTTCCACCCTGACCACAGTACCATCACTGCCCTTCTCTCTTTCCTCGAATCCATCAACCATGCTCGTGACTCTGGCAAACTCATATCTACCCTGTTTCTAGACCTATCCAAAGCCTTTGACACGGTCTCCACCCCATACACCTATCTCAACTCTCCCCTCTCAACCTGTCCCCATCTACCATATCCTGGTTCTCTAGCTCCCTAGCTGAAAGACAGCAGGCTGTAAAATGGAAATCATCAACCTTCTCCTCTTTCTTATACACCCCCACTGGCGTTCCCCAAGGTTCTGTCCTTGGCCCCTTACTCTTCAACATATTCATCAATAACTTTCACCTCTCCATCCCTGATACCTCTCTAATCCAGTATGCATATGATTCAACAATCATCTGCCTTGTTGACTCCCCCTCTGACCTACTACTAAAAATCCAGTCAGCTTTCTCTAAAACAGCAACTTGGATGCAAAACAACCACCTTGCCCTAAACGCAAACAAAACAAAACTAATGATCTTTTCTCCTTCCAGAAACTCCTCCATTGATAATGCCTCCTTTACTATATTAAGCCAGAATAACATCCTCATTGAAATTGTACCACACACTAAACTGCTTGGTGTCATCATTGATGAACATCTAAAATTTGACATCCATATTCAAACGGCCATCAAAAAATCCACAAAAACTAGGACTCCTGTACAGACACAATTGCTACCTTACTCCCTCCACCAGAAACACCTTAGCCTCCTCCTACCTTCTCCCATCTTTCATATACGGCACCCCCTGCTCACCAACCTCCAACTTGGCTTACAATCCAAACTGGAATCCTGCTACAATAAAAATCAGCAAATTCACTACCAATTCCAAAAATTCATCCCATCGTTGTTTCTCCCTGCAATCTCTGCAAGGGCTAAAGCTACCTAATTACTTGAACTTTCTTAAACTCACCACAGCCCATAAACTCATCTTCAGGCCATCCAACTGCCCTGCTCTCTCCACCACCTTAACCCCCTATATTCCAAACTGCTCACTCCGATCAGAAAATCAAAACCTCCTACAAATTCACAAACCTTCCCGGCCCCCTGAGCACCTTCTGCTATCATACTCCTTAGCCAAACTATGGAACTCACTTCCCCCTCCCTTCAAAATACTCCAAACCACACTAACTTCAAATCCCTCCTATAGTCCTATCTAGCCTCAAAATGGATATGTCCCTGCTCTTCTCCTACAAAGAACCTTCCACAAACTATATATATCTACTAGTTTCATCAGTATTCCCTCTCCTGTATCTATTTCAGCAGTTGCAGTCTCTCCAAACTACTCCTACTTCCAACTCTCCAAACACTGCTTATTACTAACTTTGTACCTTTCTTTCTAATTTACTAAACTCTGCAAATACTACAGGACTGCTCTTCCATTCCCATTTTCATTTTGTTAGAGATTTATATTTATGAAAATGTTGAAATTCTTATTTCTGTAAATGTATTCAATAAGGTATAGTCTGAATGTAAAATTACATCTTTACATGGATGATTGTTCACTGTCACAACAGCTACTCTGTAAACAAACGCATTTCTTCATACGTACTTGATTATACCCTCAGCATGAGGTATATACTCTGCTTGTTATGCATGTTTGTTATTGTCAATGGAGCTTTTCTCCCCGGGCCTCCACTGAAAATGGGCTCTTCTTGGCCCAGTGGACTTCCCCGGTCATCAAACTGAAATAAATAAATAAATAAATCCCCCAAAGATGAGAGCAGCCTTCAGTAAGGTCTAACACAGACAAATGTTTGGTGCCAAAGACATGACTTAAAACTCAGTACCAAGAAATGCATTATAGTACCTTTTGGGAAGTCAGCCATCCAGGGTAACTATGTCATCAATAATACACCCCTAAAAGTTGATTCATTAGTTAGGGATCTGGGAACTCATGTCGATAACCTAGCGCTAGTCCAACATATGTCTAAGGTAGTAAGAAAATCCTTCTATGTTGCTCAGATTATAAGCAAGGCATGGTATCTAGGCCTCTGAGAGGCCATCCTATCACTGTACTCAGTCCTCATTAGGCCTACATAGAGTATAATGTACCCTTCAGTATGTACCTGACCAGACACATACAGTAACTTGAATATCTATAATGGTTCCTTACAAAAAGAATAGAGGGAGTAAACACAATGACCTACACTGATTGCCTTTTACTATCATACAGACTTCTGAGAGATGATCTTTGCCTGGCATACAAGGCATCCTTGGACACTGTTTTGATGAACCTTTTGCACATCCGCAAAACAAACAGCATAAGAACTACCACATTAAAATACTTAAATTTTGCTTATGACATAAAGAAGACATATTGGAGACTCAGATATGTTTCAAAGAGAATTCCCATGCTCTGGAAGAGGCTCCCCATACATGTGAAGCAAGAGTTTCTCCCTGTACATATTTAAGAGCAACTTGGACCAATGGATGGGTAGTCAGAAATTCACCCTTGGTCTGGCACCTATGTCTGTGATGAACAGAGACAATCAGTAAATCACCACTTAAATAAATCAAATTTGTGGGTCATATTTGGGTTGCATGGCTAGGCTTATAAGGGCCCTAGTTGTCATTAGTCTGGTATACACCTATGAACCTACAAGCCTACACACACACACACACACACACACACACACACACACACACACACACATATATATGTGTGTGTGTGTGTGTGTGTGTGTGTGTGTGTGTGTGTGAGTGTTTATATTTATTTATTTATTTTTATGTATTTACTTTTATTTATTCATATGTTGGCTACTGAGAAAGAGCACAGATCAATGAATGATCAGCTGCAGGCTCAGTCCAGGTTTCAATCATGTTTTAAAAATGAAAAGCAACAAACATCAAATATCAAGGGAAGTACAATATAATAGCTGTTATAAGCAACAAGCAATAAATACTAATACATACTTGCGTTGATTTTGCTTCTATAATGTGTGGGCTTAGGCATTGTAATACTTTTAATAAAATAAATAATATCTGCCCTCTGCCATCCCTTATGCCTGTATGGATGGTGACAGTTGTACACTATGTGCCCAGTGTAACATAGTAAAAATGATTATGACTAAAACAAGAGGTATTCAGAACATGCACATGTCAGTGTACCCTGTGGTGATGACATCACAACTGTCACTTTGAGAATGTTTACCTGTGTGCTGTTTGCATTTGCAGCATGTCACAGTACAGTTTTCTATAAGGTGTTACCTTATGTTTAATATCATGCATACCAAGATCCCAAGGGTTGCTATCCCCCTTCATTGTGTTAATTATTGACATCATTTGCTATCATCCCACTGAGGTTATTGATTAGATGCCTGGAACTGCAGTGGTGGGTCACCAGAAGCTCAGATTGTGAGGCTACCATGTTTTGATTTTATCATATTGTGCAGCAATCCTCCAAGCTGTTTTCTCAGTTATGCATTACAGATGTCTCCAGACACCTGACGTAGGACAACAGTAACCAAAACAGATCAGTTGCATTCCTGCTCCAACTGTGTGCTTCAATGAAGGACTCCTGTGTAGGTAACTGAAGGGTGTAAAAAGGCATCATCAGCCAAAACACCAAGGGTTTCTTACTGTCACTTGAAAGACATAGCACAAAATATGCACTACACATCAATATTCATAATTATTGTTTCATTTTCCTACTATATAACTAAGATGTGACTGTTGTGTGCATAATCATAACCAGTTAGATGACATTCAAATAGCCGTCGACTAGAAAAGCTGTGATTCAGTGCACAGGTTTTCTACAGGTGAGAATCATGCTCACTGTCAATGTGTTTACAGACAGTTACACTATTACAACATCTGTTACACACAAAGGTTGAAATTTCAGTCAGTGCTACCCCTTCTGATTAACACAGGTGCCTGCTTCCTCCTCACAAAGGGGTCTTTTAAGCCTTTGTGGGTATAATTAATGGAATCAAGGGTTTTAGAACATTGCATAGAAACATTCCTTGGCTGCATATTATTTAAGCACTCTCCTTTGGATCTTTACATAGCTCCTGGTCTCATGACACATGTGAACTGACCATTTCTGAAAGACACAAAAGATTGTGGTGTGGGACACCTCTACAGCATCACTTATGTGGTGCTGGAATTCCCTAGATTTGAGTATGCCCAGTTATGGACAACATTTTGTTTGCAGTAGGACTGAATTGCCACTTAGCTGTGAGACGTCATAAGGTAGGAACACATATCACATGCACATATAGCAAGACACAGCTCACAATTCAGATATCTGTCAATAGCCTCTTGGTCAGACAATTGGCTTAATGAAGTCACTGGCATTATTTTGCCAGTTTCTTCCTTACTAGATGCTGGACCATAGCTGTTAACAGCTCCTCAGCTATTAAACTATTCTCCTGCATGACAGCACTTGCTAAGATTAATAACCAATTTTACCAACTGCAGTCAGGTAGAGAGAAATCTGAGGCGTGGTCCACCATTTTTTCTTGTCTTATAAATGCAGAGTACCCACTTCATGGTTACAGAATAATGTGCTGAATAGTATGCAATGGATTATGCATATTCTTATTTATAGTTAATAAAAAGTACTTTCAAAAAACAAAAGCATAAAAACATAAAACATACATTTTACAAATCTCTAAAATCTCTGTAGGCAAAACCTAACACAGAAGGTACCGTGGCCATGTATGCAGTACCCCTTCGGTAGCTCACCATGCATATTAATGAAGGCACAGTACTGAGGGAGAGTCGTGCAACACAGTTATTGAATCAGTGTAGGGAGTGTGTTACTGTATCTGGAGATGAGTAACACACCCCCTGCACTGTCAAAGTGCCAAATATCAATGTAGGCAAATGCATAGTCTACATCAACTTTACTAGAAGTAGTGAATATAGCAACAGAGATAAAACAACTAGAATTGGGATCTTTAGAAAAGGAAATGAGCAAACTACATAGGAAAAAATGGGAATTGTGAGAACAATATATGCAGAGCAGGAATGAGGTTTAAGAAGCAGGATTTGAATGAGCTATATAATGGTTAACTAACAATGACTGGATGGTTTATAAGTGATGTATAATGTTTACAACTACAGTTGTTTCAGTGCTGTCTGTGATGTAAACTGTAACTAAAGTGATATCATTTTGTAGGTTTTTCATTTATATAAATGTAAGATTGCCTTTGTCATATGTATAAATTTAATAAAGAAGTTTGGGGGGAAAGTCTTAATATGTCTTTTCATTTTTTTTTGTGTTTGCGCAGCGCTTAGCAATGGACACATGCTAGACATCTAAAAATAGAAACCAGATGCATTTAATTATGAATGCAAAGGTCAAGTTTAAGCATAGCTGAGTGGGTGTGTATGACATGCCAAGGTGCTCAGTGGTGCCTAAATGTTGTGGAGAGATATATGCAAAAGTATAGCAGCATTCCACATGTCCATGTAGCCAAATTGTTAGAGTGACAGCCTTATGTGCAGTATGAGCCGGGTTTGAATACACAGAGAGGTTATTTTATAAATGCACATTATGAGACTTATTTTAAGTCCCGATTAAATTTTGTTTGTTTACACAGACAGGTTATGAAATTTATTTTTCAAATACACATTTATGAAAAGTACTATTAAAACTGTATTTAATTTTGTATGAATACAGAGACAGGTCATTAAACATTTATGTTGTAAATACACATTTATGAGAAGTACGTTTAAACCCTTGATTGAATATTGTTTGTATACACAGACATTATATTAAGCATTAAGGTTGCAAATACACATTATAAAATATATTGTTAAATCCTGCTTTGCTGTGCTCAGCTAAGCTCCACTAAGCACAGCTAAGCCTTGCCAAGCACTGCTTAAACAAGGAATATTTTAGCAGTGCTTAGCTGGTTTACGCATTGCTAAGCCGTGCAAAGCACCACTTAATGCAGTTTAAGCATTGCTCAGCCCAGCTAAGCTGGTTTGCACATTGCTAGGCAGTGCTAGTTTAGGTTTTCACGGTGCTAAGCAATGCGGCACATTTTTAAAAATTGCCTAATGGCAGTAAAGGATGGGGAAACAGGCTTATTTAAGCACAACAGGTGGGAATACATCAATAACCTGTTGGAGTTTGAACTTGGCAGGAACTATGGCAGGTGTAGGAGAGGGTGTGCTTCCAAGTGCAACACTGGGGCATTCTGAAGTCCAGTGTCATGGTTGGACTCCTCGTTAAAAGACCATGACATCCGCCTGCTGCAGGGCCAGTACCAGAGATTGGAGTACAAGTCAGAGGCCTGGGAACAGCTGGCACACAATCTCAGCAGTGTGACTGGTACCCCACACAGGTGAGCAGGTGCATCATCATTATGATGACTTGAAATGTCGGAAGTGGGGATCTCTTGGTCACCTGGGTCCAAGATGCTCGGGATGGGAATGCCCCCATGAGTTTGTAAGTATTGTTATCTTTGTTTAACCAAAACCTAATCTGAATGTGTGATAGATGGGTATGCATAATGGTGTGTTTCCCTTCCCACAGATGCAGAGGAGAGAGCTCACAACCCAGAGGCTCATGCAGGGTGCCTGGCCAGGTTGCACCATGAGTGTGGTGAGTACAGATGTATCTTGCAATCTATAGTCATATAAACAAAAAAGAGTAAATTAGTAACTACCAGTAGGTATGTGATTTGATTGTACTGCAATGAATGTGGTCATAGACCTGGACTGAAATAAGTGAGTAATGCCACGTACGGTTCAATAAAGATGAAAGCATGAAACCTGATAATGTTAAGGAAATAAAGTTTCTATTGCATTAATTGTGGAATTACAGCTGTATTGCAACAATTGCATTATATGAACTCTTTTGCAATAAAGACTTGAAAATATACCAGTAACTGCCTTAAGTCACCCCTAATAAAGCTGTGTTGTGCAATATGTGTGTTTTTTGGGCTGTTGTTCAGAAAATCGAGTATTGCATCTGCTCTGAACTGAAAACACAAAGGATAACTCTAAGTGACTCAAGGGTAGCTAAGAAAGAATGTTCTGCTGAACTGTAGATTTAGAGCTGTACAAGATATATGCATTATATTTGTTCTGTACTATGATCTGAAGCAATAATAGGAACGTCCAAGGTATATTATGTATATCAGGATTGTCTAGTATTAATAGTTGCATTTCAGATATATGCATTCCTGCATTGAGGTATGCTACTGCAAGCAAGTATGAAACTGTAATAGCTGTAGACTGCATATTTACCATCTGCAACTGTATATGGGTCAGATCACCAAACCAACACTCATATTTGGTTTGTACACATCACAGGTATTTCCACCCACTAGGATTATAATGTCTACACCTGTATTCTATGTATTAATGTACACTTCACCCACTATCTCTGTCATGCATGCATCTCATGCATGTCTGTTCAAATGTCACTGCAGTCTTATATAACACTCTACTTCTATTACCAGGTCTTATTTTGTTACCAGGTGAGCACTAGGCAAATATCAATCCAGTGATATGCATCAGCAGCTCAGTTTGATAAGTGCTAGGTGTGATGTACATTTTGTTACACACAGACCAGGGTTCAAATCCAGTGACAAGCACTACTAAATATTATTGAATCAGTTATGTATTATTAACAGATGTTTTTCCCACAGGAATTACAGGTAAATGGTTGCAGTAGCCCTAAGTATGGGTTAAAAAATAGTATGTTCAGATGTAACAGAGTATTAACAGCATTGCTCAGGAATGTGATATAACTTCAGAAAATAAAGGCAACAAGTACAATACTGATAAAAGTTAATATAAGAAATAAAATGTGTAATCTTGATATAGTTATATGTCTTGTGTGTCTGTGAATGTCTGCTGATGGTCTAACCCCATGCCTGCCAAGGATGGCATGATAGTCATAAACTCTCTGTACTGTGCATGATACCTGTCTCTCAAGTGTCATACTGCCATGGATTGTGTTTAATGTTGCCTAATCCATCTGTCACAGATCTATCATCAACATGATTATGTCACTAGCACAGTCACACTACATCAGCCCACAGTACATCTTGGTAGTCCTATATATGTTCTCCCTGACATGTAATAGTGCTCCATAGTTGTTTATCTCTAGGTGTTACAGCTTGGCCCGTACTGTCCTATGCAGATAGCTTGAGAGGTATGTTTAAAATGCTACAGAAGCTATGGGGCACTTGTACGGGCACATGAAGGAAGGGCAGACTGAAGTACAGGCTAACACAGAATGCCTCTGGTTGATGACGTTCGCAGATGACTGCAAACTAGGAGCCTTAGTCAAGTCCCCAAATGATGTGGACATCCTGCAGAAGGGCCTCACTGAGACAGATGCCTGGTGTCATAGTCATGGCTTCAAGCTCAGTGCCAAAAAGTGCAGTGTCATCCCCTTTGGTAAAAACTCTGTACCCATGAACTACCACATAGGCAGCAATCTACTTAACACCAAATGTGTGATAAGAGACCTTGGGACCCAGGCGGACAGCAGTCTTTCCTTTGATAGTCACATTGCCACAGTAGTCAGGAAGTCCTTCTACGTGGCACACCTTATCATAAAAGGGTTCTCATCCAGGAAAAAAGAGGTCATTGTTCCCCTCTACTCATCACTCATTAGACCCATTATAGAGTACAATGCCCCTTTTGGAATGTACCTCAAAAGACATCTGCATCAGCTGGAAAGGCCACAGAAGTACCTCACAAAGAGGATTACTGGCCTCAAACAAATGCCCTACACTGACCACTTCAAAAAATTCCTGCTTTACTCCGTAGCATATCACCTACTCCGAGGTGATCTCTGCCTAACATATAAAGCTATGTCAAACCCGGAGCTATTGGACATGCTACACCTAAAGAAATCCCGATCCTTCCAAGCTACACGCTCTAGGGACCTAAACCTTGTCACCACAATAAACAGGACACGCTGGAGGGATACTTCCTATACTTTGGAACAAGCTACCCATCTATGTCAAGCAAAGTTCTTCATTAGCACTCTTCGGGAAAAATCTTGATGAGTGGATGGGAAATAGGAAATACACCCCGGGGATCACTTCTGTGTCTCTGCTGGACAGTGGTACAGGAAAATAACTTTCTTGGGTGGCATAAGCTATGGTACCTTGCTGGCTAGGCTTACATAGGCCCTTGGGCTGATAGCCTAGTGCCTACCTATGAACCTATGTAAAGTACATAAGAGTACTGTTGCAAACTATATAGCCTATACTGGTACTAATGGACTGTCTTTCTTTCTTTCTCCCCCCACCTCTTATCTCCATCATAAATTTATTATTGTTATACATTGGTTATGGTTTACTATTAACAAATGTTCTCAAAACATTATGTTTGGCCTTGTGTTGTTTTATTGTTGTGTATTACAATGGTTGCATACTAACATATCTTGTTGAATTACCTATGTTGATGGCCTTATACCGTAACTGTTACTGGCATGCTGTTACTATACTGACTGTTATCTCACTTGTTGTGTTCCATATACTATGCAAATACTCAATACTAACCCTCTCTGCAACTGCAAAGACCCCCCTTGAAGACCCACTTTTTCATATGTAAGTGAGCCATTGAAGCCTTTAATATATACACTATACTCTCACCTGAAATGTACTTTTTGTATATATTGTAAATAATGGTACTACTCCTGAGTATCTTATTGTTCTATATAATTGTTTTTTTTTTGCTTCATTGTTTCTCTTATCTTGTACGCCAGTTTTATTGTCATCTAAAGCATGTATGTACACTGTTATTTCTTTGGAGCTTTTCTCCCCAGGACTCCACTGAAAAAGGACACATAATGTCCAGTTGGACTTATCCTGGTAAAATAAATGTTAAATAAAATAAATAAATAAATAAATGTTATATTACAAGTTTATTTGCAATGTTCTGGCATGCTGTTATAACTAATGAAAGGTTATGTTCATGACTAACAATATACACTTTGAAATACCTCAACACCACAGCTCAACTGGGTAGACCGGTTCTTGGCAATCCACCTACTCTACCTCAGATAGCCATGGCACTGGGTCCCAACACATCTGGGACCCAAGCTAGTGCTGGGAGCAGGGGCAGAGGGGGGGCTTGACACCCAGGAACAGCTACTGGTCATGGTGTGCAGGATCATGCATCATGGCTATGAGAATCACCTGTGCTGGATTGAGGGCAGACTTGCCAACCTGGAGGGGCGGGGGGCACCGGTGCCCAATCTTCAGCACAGCCACCTTTGAGGCAGTAAAGGAGCAGTGTTGACTGCCTATGGGTGGAGAGATCAGTCTCACTACTGCCATCTGGGGGCATATGACTCTCTGATTTCACAACAGCCTTGCCATGCAAGGTTTTCACCCCCCTCATGTGTCACACACACACCCCTGTATGCTGTCTTGTGTGTATTCTCTGTCTGCAAATGCAATCTCTCTTACCCAATTTACCTCCCCACACATACTTTTATCCCTTCCCCAACATTCCACTCTCACCTTGAAAAAAAAAAAAAGGACACCTGTCCCACAAAAAAAAAAAAAAAAACATTGCCCCATACATAGCTCTCCATTTTGCACCTGCATCCACTGGACACAAATTAATCAACACAGTTATGTTGCCCTCACCACTCCCTCTAGGGTGTGAGGCTCCAAATTCTAAATTCTCTACAACCTGCACAGCTGTTGCTATACAATAATTGGAGAGCTATTGCCCTTTCCTTCACCCATACTGCACATCCCTACCTGCCTTTCAGTATGCTTTTCCCCCTGCTTGCCCCCATTTCAGCAATTTCCTATCACCCCTTTTTTCTTTTCTTTTTTAAAATTAATGCAAGTCTATGAGGAGCTAAGTGGCACTGTGCACCACACAAGCCCATTTAAAACTGCTTAAAAGTGCTTTAATCGCCTTGTTTCTGACTCTGATAAGCACATCTGCAAAACAACCACCCCTGCTAACTCTCAAACCCAGGCTCCAATCAACTACAGCATAGTGCATTAGCACACCAGGCCACTCAGCTCTAAAGTAAAACAGGTGTTTCCATAAACATATCCTGATTGCCAATGACACACTGCTTGTACATATATCGGGAAAATTGGCAGTGTACTTGGGTCTGTGATGCAGACACCAAAGCAGTACACAGCCAAATAAATAATGATGGCTGTACGTGAGGCCTGGGATAGCAGGTATAGCTGTCAACTGCACAGACTATTGCAGAATGTCCACAGTTGAGCCACCTACTTTTGGCATGGCTTTCACATAACCTATTCTGTGTGCTGAAGTACTGGCAAGTCAGTACAGCTTGAGGTTAAGAAATCATGACGGACAGTTCAGTGTCACACATCATACCCATCCAAGCACACATGCTAATGCGAATCCTGTGTAACAGACTATATGCATGCACATATATCTTGCAAATACACCTGCTGTATTAGTGACTCAGTTGGTTAGTCTGTTGAAATCCTAGTATACTGTACATTTTGCTACCCACAGTCCTGGGTTTGAATCCAGTGTGTTGCACTTCAATAACATGCTTGTGAATACAACAAATAATGACTGAGTCCTGCAATTTTAAGCAGAACAGGTTGTTACTACTGCATTCACTGCTACCCATGTTAGCACATCAAAGGCCCGTAGGTAGGGACACACTGCACAAATATGCATAGGCTACTTAAATGTCACCTACCACTCTCTGAGTGGCACTGTTACATAACATATGCAACTTAAGCACATGCCTCACATGGACTGTTATAGGTACCCTCACCCTGGCTCTGCTGTAATGACATGGCTGACATTGCTCCTTCACTGACATATACAACTTGCTGTCCTTCAATGTCTTCACACTCCCCAGTATGACCCCTGGGCAAAACGCCTCAGTTGCAGTTTGCAACATATGCATCAGTATGTTCAGCTACTTGCTACAGACCTACCATACCACACAATCCCCTAGAACATGGGTCCACACAACATCCATACAGAAAAGGGTGGGGGCAAAGGTCAAGTGACAGGGACATGTGCCACAGTGTGCCCCTACAAACATACACAGTTGATAGATCAGCAGCTACTGCAGCAGCATGCTTATTCTGATGTGTATGACATATGACACTCACCTCTGTCTTCCCCCTTACTGACCTCAACCCACATTGTTTAACACTGAACTGCCACAAAATCTGAAAGTCATTTCGCAATGGCCAAACATAACATGCAAAACTGTGGACATACCACAAAAATCACAACAGTGGACAGTATTTGTACCTACCCTCTGTGATGCTGTACTCTCCACACCTTGGTAATGTCCATCTCACAGACTAGGTAAGGGGCCAAGGCCTACATGAAGGCCTTAAATGTAGCACTGTTGTGCCAGGCCATTGGCTAATGAAAGTGCAACCCATCTATTCTGGATACAATTAGCAAGTCTTGAGCCACAGATTGGTGCACAATCACCTGTTATTGAGCATTACCTACAAAAGGCAAGCAGCTGCCTATAGTAAACAGGTCTGTAACTTGCTTTACCAAAACAGACTGCAATTTCAGAAGCATTTTTATTCAGGATTACAGCACAAAAAGGATTACAGTACTCTGCCAGGTATGTAATACAAGTCCCCATTTAATGGGACACAGATGAGAAGATGCAGTTATGGGGAATAGGAATTACAACAGTAGGGCTGTAGTACATCTCTGGGAATTACATGTTGGTGACAGTCTGCTGTCCAGCAGCTACAGGCATGCCATTCAACTCTGCCTGCTGTGACTTAGATCACAACTCTGGCCCTCTCATTCCCTCCTACAACAGTCGGCTCCTGTACGAATGCTACTGGATTGTGTGTTAGAGTATAGGAACAGTAAGTAATGGTGGACATGACTTGCATATTATATGATGTACTGTAATTCAGCTCCTCTCAGTCTGTGAATGTCACACAGGAGTAGTTCAAACATTGTACAGGTGTCCTTGACTGTCCCTGATGTACTATGGCTAGGTCACTGTTTTGTCGGCATTTGTATCTCATCACTTGACAGCTATGACTAGCATATCTGGAAACCCCATACAGCAATGCTTCAAGTCATAGCCATTAGTAGTGGGGGGACACAGGTCCAACCTCAGTGATGGAGTGTACATATTGCTCATACAAAGTAAGGGTATGAATACAGTAACAGATATTACTGTAGCATAACTGCTTTCTGAGGGTTCTGGCTTGTGACAGCCAAATTTTCCACATTCTAATGACAGCCATCAATTATTGTCCAACCATCTGACAGACATCCACATGTGTCAAGCAAAGGAACCACAGATATCAGGCACAAGTACACATTCTGCAAACATCTGTGTACTGGAGATGTAGGACACCTACAGAGAAGATGCCCAACAGCATGTTTGCATTGCTGTGTGACATTGTGGCATACAGATGTTGCTGGACTGTCCCCATATATGTGTAATAACACACATCTATTTGTCGAACAGTGGCTGTCTTACATGGTACTGGGACATTGCCCATAGGGGACACACCACAGTAGATGGCATTGATGGGAGTGGAGATATATAGCACACTCCATCACAGCACACAGGGACATAACTGGTATTGCTACTATGTTGCTGAAAGCCACATACATAATGTGTTGATAGATAGCGGGGTATGACATGCGAGATAGCAGTGGATAGTACTGGCCAGTTTGTAAGTGCAGGGTCTGCATATAGTGAATAGTAATGTATGTGGTCCTGTGATGTGTTCCCCTATTCTTGTCTTTCAGGAAGGATGCATAGACGGAGGCACCTACCATTTTCAGCTGCGGAAAATGATGTCATCTTGGATGGCCTCAGACTGCATCACAAAATTCTGCTGTTCAGGACTCACCAGAAACATGAGCAATGTGCCACACTGTGGGCTGATATCATTACAGCAGTCAACCGCATAGGGCTACAGGACAGATGCTAGGACCAGGTCCAACACGGGCAACTGACATGGTAAATGCTGCATAGCAAAGGGCCACTGCCATGGCCAGGGACCATCCTGCCATTCATGGAGGGTCTGCAGCAGTACAACCACTCTCAGCCACAGAGGAATTCCTGGTGAACCTGAGATCAACCAACAGCTCCCAAGCATCCATACATCATGGAGGTGGGTGCCACATCATCCACAGCAAAGGAGCATCCATGTAAGCCTCCTGTGTTCATCACTGTAATACTGTATCGGTCATTGTGGCAGCCGCTGCATACCAGTACATGGATGTCCAGTCAATCTACATTGGGGGGGGGAGTTGTTAGTAATGCACACTTGTGCGCACATACTCAGAATGTCAGTAATGTAGGCAGTATCATAGTACCTACTGTACATGGTTGATATATGCACATATTATCCTGTAACAATGCCATATTTGGTATTGCTGACAATACCTCTCCCTCACATTTCCTTAGGTACATCAGGTGTGGCCAGAGTTCAATGTCCTGCACCTGATGAGTGTGATACTGTTTTTGTATTGATCATATATATACCCTTAGAATGTTAAGGGCTGCCATTTTGCTGTAGACACATCTGATATTCTTAGCCAGAGTACAATACTTGTATGTTCAGTTTAGGAGGGGTTAACTGAAGTGCATTGCATCTGTAATCACAGTAGTGTATTTACAGGAGCTCCGAGCTAGTGCATCATGGCCATAAATACACTGAACCAACCGACATTGCCAACATCCTGGCTAATAAGTTCAGTGCAAACTTCACCCCCCTTCTCCACCAAAGGGGTTAGCACCCATTCCAGTAGAATGTGGCGCTCCAGATATCTCAGACACACAAGTAAAGATAGTCCTTGCAAAGGCCAAAAACACAGCATCAATGGGACCAGATGGTATCCCAGGTTGTGTCTTACACGAGCTTCAAAATGAACTAACCCCCCATTTCAAAACACTATTTAAACTCAGCCTCTCTACAGGCTATGTACCCAAAGAATGGCGTACAGCAACAGTCGTACCAATCTGCAAAGGTGGTGCCACAACTGACCCTGGGAACTATTGCCCTATAAGCTTGACTAGCTTGGTCTGCAAAGCCATGGAACACATTGTCATGGAGCTCATTAACAGGGACATGGGAACCTCCAGACACTGGACCCCACCCAGTTCAGCTTTGTTAAAGGCAGATCTTGCCTCCTGAACTTGGTCGACTTCTTGGAAACAGTCACCAAAGCCATAGATAAAGGGAAGGTGGTCCACACAGCATATCTAGACCTCGCTAAGGCATTTGACACTATCCCACACTCAGGAATCATAGACAAGCTCACCAGCTTAAATACCAACCCCCATGTCACGAGATGGGTTGCCAACTGGCTCTCAGACAGAACCCACATGGTAAGAGTGGGAGGTGCCATGTCTGACTCTAAACCAGTCACAAGCAGAGTCCAACGGGGGTCAGTCCTGGGACCCCTCCCGGTATATATATTTCTCCGAAGTACAGGCAAATGCGGAGGGACTGGGGCTAACCAAGTTCGCAGATGACTGTAAATTGGGTGCAATAATTGACTCTCCAGCTGACACAGACATCCTGCAAAAGGGTCTCTCAGAGACAAACACCTGGTGTCAAAGTCACGGCCTCAAGCTAAATGTCAAAAAATGCATAGTAATCCCATTTGAGAAAAACAAAGTACCTACAAACTACCACATAGATGGGAATCCACTAAGTACAGAAGAAGTAATTAGGAACCTGGGTACCCAAGTAGATAGCATGCTCTCCTTTGAGAACCACATAGCCAAAACAGTCAGGAAATCCTTTTATGTGGCACACCTGATCACAAAGGGTTTCTCATCCAGATCCAAGGAGGAGGTGATTGTGTCCCTTTACTCCTCACTCATTAGGCCCATAATAGAGTACAATGCCCCATTTGGGATGTACCTCACTAGACACCTGCAACAACTAGAAAGACCACAGAAGTACCTCACTAAGAGGATTAAGGGCCTTAAACAATTACCCTATGAAGCATGACTAAAAAAGCTCCAGCTCTTCTCAGTCACTTACCGTCTGCTCAGAGGTAACCTATGCCTAACCCTGAACTAATGGACATGCTTCACCTCAAAAAAACGAGATCCCTCAGAACCACTCGTTCTAGTGACTTGAACCTATGCACAACAATAAACAGGACATACTGGAGGGATAGATTCCTGTCCCAGAGACTCCCCTCACTTTGGAATAGAATCCCAATACATATTTGACAGAGCTCCTCTCTGACCCTCTTCAAGAGAAATCTTGATGAGTGGATGGGTAATCATAAGTTCTACCCTGGGATCACTTCAGGAGCCCTGTTTGACAGAGGCCCAGGTTACTAATCTAATGGGGAGGCGAAAGCCATCACTCTGTGGGTAGGCTTATAAATGCCCTTGGGCAGATAGCCTAGTACTTATGTATGAACCTATGAACTTATTTTTGTGAAGGTCTATGCTGTCTGCTATAAAGGGAGCAATAGTATGCTCAAGACAGGTACACTGTTTTAGGTGTAGGTGTATCACATACACTGACATATTGCTTATCTCACAGGTGTATAGTACTGGCAACATTAACCAGACATAGCTGCAGTGAATGTTATAAAGGGCCTGTCCTGTCTGTGTATGTTTTAGTCTGCTTGTGTGTTGTGAATGGGATCATAAATAAGATGTGGTATGTGTAATGAAGTTGTGGCACCTCACCTGTATGAGGGTGTGTGGATCACAATACATAATAGTGCAGGTAGTAATGTACTTATTTTGTCTTCCTCCTCACAGGTGACCATGGGGGTTGGAGTCTGTCCCCCTCACAACCTGATGTCAGTGTCTCATTGGACTCTGATGATGATGGTGGCCATAGTGAGGACTGGTGGGGTTGTTGGGGTCTGCATTTGTCCCATGGGTTGACATTCCACTTCCTCCCATGTTGTCCCTGCACACAGTCAGTATGCCCGCACATATCCAGTCCTCTGTGGCCACATATATTGGACAGAGTGTGGCAGCACTGAACAGGAGAGTGTGGCACCAGTGGCATCAGTAAGTGTAGGCACTAGCCATAGCCAGAGAGCTGGCAAGGTCCCACAAAGGCAGATTGACAGGGGTGCTCAAAGGAGAACTGCTGCCCATCCACCACCTGTCACAGGTATCACATCACGAGTCACCCAGCATATGTTTCAGTCCATTATGGAGGCACAGCCACATTCCAAATGCAACACCAGATGGATGCTCAGGATCACTGATGCATCATTGTTTGCCATCAGTGACTCCATCCACCACACTGGTGATGCCATTCATTATTTCACTGATGTGGTGGACAGACAGTGAGGTGAGACATTGTCAGTCCTTGACCACACATTGTCTGTTCTAGAACATGTGGTGGAAGTGGGATGTTGGACATGTGCCCATAGGTTAGCAACATCTGCTTAGAGTCCACATGGCCATGCACACTCACATTCCCATAGTGGCAGTACCTCCAGCCCTACAGAAAGGAGGGTGCTGCCCACACCATGATGTGGCAGGCCATGGGCACATGGCCTGCCACATCATGGCAGGCTATGGGCACATGGGTCTGGGTGGTCCCATGAAGGACACTGTCCTAGTGGACAACAGCCACCATCAGTGACTAGTACTGTATCTGACCCTGGGCATGGTGGTACCAGTGCCACTGCTGGCAGAGCCAGTTCCCATGTTCATAGCTGGAGACAGTAAACTATCCATTCTGCTATGTACGGTCCACAGCTGTCTAACATACCCACGTGTAGGGCTAGCATATGGCTTGACTGTGTACATGCACACACTTCAACATCAGTGTCACATGCAGATCATCAACAGACACATGGCACCTCTCCATGGCCCAGCTGACCATCACCCCTTTCTGACTCACACACATGATGTCCAATGTGTGGCACAGTCTACATCTCTGGAAACCCCACACCACACCCTGTGCCTGTGATGATACCTGTGCCACATCCCTGCCATCCATACAATCAATGCAGAGACATACAAATATTTGTCTGATGCACAGGGTAACTATAGTACAGAACATGACAGTTTGTAGTGGCTGGCATGTGTCATGGGTACACATCAAGTGTTTGTACCTTTGTTCCATGATGTTAGATTGGCGGTAGTGTTGCAGACTTACAGGTGTCTCTCAGAATTTTGTATGTTTCTGTTCCAAGGGTCTGAGTAGCTACACTGTGGAGACTTGGTGCCAAAACAGCAGCTCAGAATGGCATGATAACAAAGCAGATATGTGACATTAGCAAGGTACCATGTGTATGTATGCATATGTGCATGGTTACCTAGGTGCATATGTGTAGAACAGTGTGTCAGGGACAATGGGGGCAGACAGCATGCATATCCCATGGCAAGGCATGCTACCCTTGATACATGTCACCTAGGTGTTGTGTACCTACAAATGTAGGTGGTGACTGATAGCATTTATGCCTAGGTATATGTGGGCTATTTAGGTACAGCAGCTACTCACAGGGCCTTAAAATATATAACCATTGCACACACATAGGTGAGACAGGCACACTGCTGCAAGGTGATATACTTACACAAACACACACACTCACACAGTTGATTTATGCCTAGATATATGTGGGCTATTTAGGCCCATCAGCTACTCACAGGACCTTAAAATATATAACCATTGCACACACAGAGGTGAGACAGGTACACTGCTGCAAGGTGATATACTTACACATACACGCACACTTACAGAGTTGTCCTGAGATTAGAATGCCTACTTATCTAGTAGTATATACTACAGTTTTAAGTACTAATCGCATGTGCCATGGAGCTTATGTGCTTTGAGAGTGACTGCCAGTGCTGCTAAAGTGGATGACATCAGCAGGCGCTGTAAAGGAGGACAGTGGGGGGTTGACAAGAAGGCATAGGGCTTTAAAATATATAACCATTGCACACACATAAGCAAGACAGACACACTGCTGCAAGGGGATATACTTACACACACTTACAGAGTTGCCCTATCTGAGATTAGAACCTCTACCTATCTAGTAGTATATACTAGAGTACTATATACTTATCACATGTGCCACGGAGCTTATGTGTTTTCAGAGTGTCTGCAAGTGCTGTTAAGGTGTCTGACATCAGCAGCTGTTGACAGGCAGGCCACTGTTGTGGAGGACACTAGTCACAGGACCATAAATTGCTTGAGCATTGCACAGACATAGGTCTGATGGGCATGTCTGTACTGCTATATGGAAATATCTACACACACACACACACACACACACACACACACACACACACACACACACACACACGCATACACACACGTTAGTTGGTGTGAGATTAGAACCCATATCTATCTAGTATTAACACACTACAACTCACAGTACTAGTTGCATGGGCCACCGGTTATATTTGGCATGCAAGTGGTTGCAGCACTAAATAAATCTACACCTTTATGTGGGTGTATATATATATATATACACCCACACACACATATGTAGAAACACACACACACACACACACACACACACACACACACATATATATATATATATATATATATATATATATATATATATATATATATATATGTATATATCTGTGCCACATACTGATAGATAAGAGAAATCATGTTGGAGGGGGATAGGGAGTGACAGATACATATACATAGCTGTCTGTATGCATAGAGATATGTTCACATCTCAGTTCTGTAGGCAAATGAGGTAGTGAATGGCTGAAATTAGCTAAGTGTAGGAGCATGCCTGGTATGACCATCAGTACTTACAAGGTGACTCCAGGCCAGAACTACCTGAACTCCAGTCTGGGCTTTTGTGTGGCTGCTGCACCTGATTCAAAAGTCCAGCACCTCCTTAATATTATGTCTAAGGGATTCAGCAGCTGTGTGCTGAACATAATATATGACCATTACCTAGGGTGTATACAGATTGTAATAGACTCTACAGGGTTTTCTATCATATATCTGATACATGTTACATAGCATTGTGATTTTCTGGTACATCAGTGGCAAAACATTGTGGATTGGTGTTAGGAACTTCAGATAGACATTTGAGTTACCGACTCCATACACAGCAGGGAACTCAGGCTACTGTATGACCTGTTATTTTTTGCACTTTCTACATTTGTCTGGCCACTAGTTGATACTTCTCCTTATGTGTGAGCCTTTGTCCCACTCCTGTTCATGGTTTTGTCCATATTTCCTGCTCTAAGTAGTTGTAGGTATGCTGTGACTGGGGTACATGATGTAACAACACACACAGGGTTACAGCCTTCACACCTCTGATTGTACATGTTTTGCAGGATGTCCAGCATTCAGCTCCATATGTCTGCTCTGAAGACAGTTGTGTTTTTTGGTAATATACTACTACATGGTGCCCACTAAATTATTGTAAGTAGTGACACAGTTACGTGAAGGCCTTTGTATCCTGCTGCTACTCTGACTTGTTACAACCTGATGTTATACTGGCTACCTTCTAGGTTACTCAGAGCATGTGTAATGTCCATAGCTGTGGCCCCCTACCCCTACATTGTCTCTGGCTTTCTCCAGCTGTCTTGCACTAAAAAGTAGTGACATATTGGCATTCTGTGGGACTCCTATCATAGCAGTACCTCACATGCAAAATTGTAGGGGCAACCATCTTCGAACCATGAACACCATCAACCATACTAATGCTCTTAGCCTACTAAGCCACACCAGCTAGCAGACAGTGCAGTTTAATTTCTGACACTATCAACAGCAGACAGACATACAATGACTCCTTCATATTGTGGAAATAAAACATGTTGCCAGGTTGTTTGGGACAGCCCTGGGATTGTGTGGTCTGCTTTTTTAACCTTGCAAACATACTGTTACTGCATTTGTATGTGAACACAAGTTTGTTGGGGGTAGGGGACTCTAGCATTGACAGTCATGCATTTGTCCTATGACCCTGCTGTTTGTCATTTCCCACACATACTGCAGTGGGTTTTGCTGCCTTGTGGCCTACTGCATATTATGGGGCCACCAGTATTGGACAGAGAGCTCCTGTTGTCCCACATAGCTGTTAGTTCTTTACAGGTAGCTCAGTAGCCCACTTTATTCCCTTGCATACATGCAGCAGGTCCATACATATGCTACTATAGTCTAGTACCCCATACATTTGTTGTAAAGGAGAGTGACTTACCATGTGAATGCAGCAGTTGAGATAACAGTGCTTCAGGGCTGACTCTGTCAGATGCATGCAGTACACAGCCAATACATGGTAAGGTACAGGTTGTGTGGTGCAGCTGGCATCCTTTTTACTATGTATGTGAGTCTGAGTAAGGTATCAGTCCCTAGGACCCTAGGTTGTGAGTGCATATGCTGTGCATTGCCTCTTTGCCAAGGCCAGGGCATACTGGGCATGCCTACATCTGCCTACAGGGACAGGCTCAGAGTGTTCCTCCTCCAAGTCCCCCTGTGGATGTGGCTGTGGGGACCTAGGCACTAGTGGGGGACTGTGTGTCCCTTCCCTGTGATGATCTTGCCACAGCTATTTCTCCAGGATCATACTGTGTAGCATGGCACATACTGTGAACAGCTGTACACATGTGGCTGGAGAGTACTGCAGGGCTCCACCAGATATATCAAGACAGAGGAAATGTGACTTAAACAGCCCAAACACACACTCTATAGCATTCCTAGTTTGTGCATGTGCCTCATTATGGCATTCTTCAGTAAGTGTGTGTACATTTCTAATGGGTGTCATCATCCACGGTTCCAGTTCATAGCCAGCATCTCCCAGCTGATGGCTGTATGGGATGTCCCCATTGGCAAACATCTGGTACAGCTGCGATGCGTGCCAGATATGGGAGTCATGATAACTGTGAGGGCTGCCGGTACACACACCCAAGATAATGCCCTGGGCATTGCACACAACCTGGCAGTTGATGGAGTGATACCCCTTGTGGTTGATGTAGATTCTACCCTCCTCATCGGATGGTGCTTTGATGTATACATGAGTGCAGTCTATGGCACCCAGTACCTCTGGGTAGTGTGCTACATGGTAGAAGAGATGCATACTGCTGGCCCTCTCCTAAGAGGTGCAGGGTAAATAAATGTGCTCACTGGCATGTGTTAACATGTCAGCCAGGAACTGGTGGAGTACCCTGGATGCAGATTCATGTGAGAGCCCCATCATGTCCCCAGTTGGTCTTTGGAAAGTACCTGTAGCTAGTATTCTAAGGGCTACACATACCTTTGTTTCCACTGGGATGGGTTCCCCTCTGTTGGCTCTGGGTGTAAGTTGAGGCCAGCAAAGCTTGGTGAGTTCTTGTAGTATGTCCCTGTCCACCCTGTAGCACACTACAATTTCCAGCTCATGTAGCTCCTGGAAGGTTACCCTCGCCCTGAACATTCTTTTCCTCAGTCTAGGCCTATTGTCAGCAGCAACATCATCAGCACTGAAGTCAGCCTCTAGCACATAAAGATGTAGCAAAGCAGCAGCAGCTCCTAGCATTCTGTCAGTTAAAATTCCCAAGTCTGTACTCCAATGGTACAGAGTATTTGGGACAAATCAGATTGTAGGGTGTATGCATACTTTCTAGTGGTGTGCTGCAGATACAGCCTGTGTGATTGGCTAACTATGATGCATTTCACTTGCCAGGTATACCATTGAGGGGTTTGAATGGTCCAGTGTCAGTGAAACGGGACTTATCAGTAATTTATACATGATTGGTTTCCCAGGCTATTTCCTCTTTTTTTTTTTTTTTTTAAGTGCCTTGCCTGCTAAGCACTGCGGCACAGTATGCAAACTCCCAGCGCTGGTGTAAACACTGCACAGTAGTTTAGACATACTCCTATGCACTGGCAAGCTCACTATAGCTTAAACCAGCTAAAACACATGCCCCAGAACTAAACAAAGCTTAGCAGCACTGGACAAACCCCCATGTTTAGCTGAGCACAAATGGGTGCTGCTGCACTCCAATCCGCTTACGCTTATAATGACACACCCCCTGTTCATGTCAGCTAGCTGTTCTGTGGACACCATCAGGGTTCTGGGGCTACACGGGTTTTATCTGCAGACACAGTGGCCCACTTTTGCTATTCAGTAACCCCAGCTTATTTGCATACAGATCCCTGCACAGAACCTAGATACAACACTATTCCAAGACTTGCCTCCTTAGCAACCACAGAATTTTTACCATTGTATATACTGCATGTAGGGCTATATAATGCATTACTCTCACTTATGCCATTTTTTTTTTACTTTTTATGATTTTTAATATTTTTATTTTGCATATTGTTATGTTTGCCCACTGCTGCGCGCCTCGCAAACTTAATATGGATATTAAAAAAAGCATTATATTTTATTATTTTGTATTATGTTTTTGGACACACAGGGCATAGTTTTGCACGTATCTGTACATACTATCACATTTTTGACCTTCTAATTGGGCTTTTACAGCCCCTGTTCAATTTTTACATTTCTGTACACAGAAAGTTTCCGTGTACACTTCTGACACCGACATGGGTTCTGGACAGATGCCTCTCTGCTTCCTGGATCACTCTGCACCATCATTTGCATGCAAGTGAAGTGCTTATGAGGTGATTTGCAT